>NC_135234.1:375381203-376006203 GCF_051348905.1 Ranitomeya variabilis
GTGTGTTCAAGCTGTGCACAACGCATTTTGAATCTGTATTATCACACCCTCCATCCCCATTGTGACAGCACGTGAAGGTTCCGTGTGACAAAGCAAGCTCCATTTCCAGCTCCCTATTCCAAAAATCCATTTAATATATGGTCCCCAAATAGGGGACGTATCAGATAAGAACAGACACTACGCTTGATCTTGAGCCATTTGGCCGAGAAGCGATGATCAGAAATGGTTTGCCACTTGGGCCGCCCCAAGGCCTACAACCGAAACCCACTGTGGAGACATAGCAAAAGATTGCCGCAGGGAAGACATTTTCCAGAAACTCTGGAAGCTCTGTCGATGACAGTTCTGCGGTGTGCGTGTGTTCAAGCTGTGCACAACGCGTTTTGAATCTGCATAACCACACCCTCCATCCCCATTGTGACAGCACGTGAAGGTACCGTGCGACAAAGCAAGCTCCATTTCCAGCTCCCTATTCCAAAAATCCATTTAATATATGGTCCCCAAATAGGGGACGTATCAGATAAGAACAGACACTACGCTTGATCTTGAGCCATTTGGCCGAGAAGCGATGATCAGAAATGGTGTGCCACTTGGGCCGCACCAAGGCCTACAACCGAAACCCACTGTGGAGACATAGCAAAAGATTGCCGCAGGGAAGACATTTTCCAGAAACTCTGGAAGCTCTGTAGATGACAGTTCTGCGGTGTGCGTGTGTTCAAGCTGTGCACAATGCGTTTTGAATCTGCATAACCATACCCTCCATCCCCATTGTGACAGCAAGTGAAGGTTCCGTGTGACAAAGCAAGCTCCATTTCCAGTTCCCTATTCCAAAAATCTATTTAATATATGGTCCCCAAATAGGGTACGTATCAGATAAGAACAGACACTACGCTTGATCTTGAGCCATTTGGCCGAGAAGCGATGATCAGAAATGGTTTGCCACTTGGGCCGCACCAAGGCCTACAACCGAAACCCACTGTGGAGACATAGCAAAAGATTGCCGCAGGGAAGACATTTTCCAGAAACTCTGGAAGCTCTGTAGATGACAGTTCTGCGGTGTGCATGTGTTCAAGCTGTGCACAACGCGTTTTGAATCTGCATAACCACACCCTCCATCCCCATTGTGACAGCACGTGAAGGTTCTGTGCGACAAAGCAAGCTCCATTTCCAGCTCCCTATTCCAAAAATCTATTTAATATATGGTCCCCAAATAGGGGACGTATCAGATAAGAACAGACACTACGCTTGATCTTGAGCCATTTGGCCGAGAAGCGATGATCAGAAATGGTTTGCCACTTGGGCCGCCCCAAGGCCTACAACCGAAACCCACTGTGGAGACATAGCAAAAGATTGCCGCAGGGAAGACATTTTCCAGAAACTCTGGAAGCTCTGTCGATGACAGTTCTGCGGTGTGCGTGTGTTCAAGCTGTGCACAACGCGTTTTGAATCTGCATAACCACACCCTCCATCCCCATTGTGACAGCACGTGAAGGTAAAGTGCGACAAAGCAAGCTCCATTTCCAGCTCCCTATTCCAAAAATCCATTTAATATATGGTCCCCAAATAGGGGACGTATCAGATAAGAACAGACACTACGCTTGATCTTGAGCCATTTGGCCGAGAAGCGATGATCAGAAATGGTGTGCCACTTGGGCCGCACCAAGGCCTACAACCGAAACTCACTGTGGAGACATAGCAAAAGATTGCCGCATTGAAGACATTTTCCAGAAACTCTGGAAGCTCTGTAGATGACAGTTCTGCGGTGTGCGTGTGTTCAAGCTGTGCACAATGCGTTTTAAATCTGCATAACCACACCCTCCATCCCCATTGTGACAGCAAGTGAAGGTTCCGTGCGACAAAGCAAGCTCCATTTCCAGTTCCCTACTCCAAAAATCTATTTAATATATGGTCCCCAAATAGGGTACGTATCAGATAAGAACAGACACTACGCTTGATCTTGAGCCATTTGGCCGAGAAGCGATGATCAGAAATGGTTTGCCACTTGGGCCGCACCAAGGCCTACAACCGAAACCCACTGTGGAGACATAGCAAAAGATTGCCGCAGGGAAGACATTTTCCAGAAACTCTGGAAGTTCTGTAGATGACAGTTCTGCGGTGTGCGTGTGTTCAAGCTGTGCACAACGCGTTTTGAATCTGCATAACCACACCCTCCATCCCCATTGTGACAGCACGTGAAGGTTCCATGCGACAAAGCAAGCTCCATTTCCAGCTCCCTATTCCAAAAATCTATTTAATATATGGTCCCCAAATAGGGGACGTATCAGATAAGAACAGACACTACGCTTGATCTTGAGCCATTTGGCCGAGAAGCGATGATCAGAAATGGTTTGCCACTTGGGCCGCACCAAGGCCTACAACCGAAACCCACTGTGGAGACATAGCAAAAGATTGCCGCAGGGAAGACATTTTCCAGAAACTCTGGAAGCTCTGTAGATGACAGTTCAGCGGTGTGCGTGTGTTCAAGCTGTGCACAACGCGTTTTGAATCTGCATAACCACACCCTCCATCCCCATTGTGACAGCACGTGAAGGTTCCGTGCGACAAAGCAAGCTCCGTTTCCAGCTCCCTATTCCAAAAATCTATTTAATATATGGTCCCCAAATAGGGGACGTATCAGATAAGAACAGACACTACGCTTGATCTTGAGCCATTTGGCCGAGAAGCGATGATCAGAAATGGTTTGCCATTTGGGCCGCCCCAAGGCCTACAACCGAAACCCACTGTGGAGACATAGCAAAAGATTGCCGCAGGGAAGACATTTTCCAGAAACTCTGGAAGCTCTGTAGATGACAGTTCTGCGGTGTGCGTGTGTTCAAGCTGTGCACAACGCGTTTTGAATCTGCATAACCACACCCTCCATCCCCATTGTGACAGCACGTGAAGGTTCCGTGCGACAAAGCAAGCTCCATTTCCAGCTCCCTATTCCAAAAATCCATTTAATATATGGTCCCCAAATAGGGGACGTATCAGATAAGAACAGACTCTACGCTTGATCTTGAGCCATTTGGCCGAGAAGCGATGATCAGAAATGGTTTGCCACTTGTGCCGCACCAAGGCCTACAACCGAAACCCACTGTGGAGACATAGCAAAAGATTGCCGCAGGGAAGACATTTTCCAGAAACTCTGGAAGTTCTGTAGATGACAGTTCTGCGGTGTGCGTGTGTTCAAGCTGTGCACAACGCGTTTTGAATCTGCATAACCACACCCTCCATCCCCATTGTGAAAGCACGTGAAGGTTCCGTGCGACAAAGCAAGCTCCATTTCCAGCTCCCTATTCCAAAAATCTATTTAATATATGGTCCCCAAATAGGGGACGTATCAGATAAGAACAGACACTACGCTTGATCTTGAGCCATTTGGCCAAGAAGCGATGATCAGAAATGGTTTGCCACTTGGGCCGCACCAAGGCCTACAACCGAAACCCACTGTGGAGACATAGCAAAAGATTGCCGCAGGGAAGACATTTTCCAGAAACTCTGGAAGCTCTGTCGATGACAGTTCTGCGGTGTGCGTGTGTTCAAGCTGTGCACAACGCGTTTTGAATCTGCATAACCACACCCTCCATCCCCATTGTGACAGCATGTGAAGGTTCCGTGCGACAAAGCAAGCTCCATTTCCAGCTCCGTATTCCAAAAATCCATTTAATATATGGTCCCCAAATAGGGGACGTATCAGATAAGAACAGACACTACGCTTGATCTTGAGCCATTTGGCCGAGAAGCGATGATCAGAAATGGTTTGCCACTTAGGCCTCACCAAGGCCTACAACCGTAACCCACTGTGGAGACATAGCAAAAGATTACCGCAGGGAAGACATTTTCCAGAAACTCTGGAAGCTCTGTAGATGACAGTTCTGCGGTGTGCGTGTGTTCAAGCTGTGCACAACGCGTTTTGAATCTGCATAACCACACCCTCCATCCCCATTGTGACAGCACGTGAAGGTTCTGTGTGACAAAGCAAGCTCCATTTCCAGCTCCCTATTCCAAAAATCTATTTAATATATGGTCCCCAAATAGGGGACGTATCAGATAAGAACAGACACTACGCTTGATCTTGAGCCATTTGGCCGAGAAACGATGATCAGAAATGGTTTGCCACTTGGGCCGCACCAAGGCCTACAACCGAAACCCACTGTGGAGACATAGCAAAAGATTGCCGCAGGGAAGACATTTTCCAGAAACTTTGGAAGCTCTGTAGATGACAGTTCTGCGGTGTGCGTGTGTTCAAGCTGTATACAACGCGTTTCGAATCTACATAACCACACCCTCCATCCCCATTGTGACAGCACGTGAAGGTTCCGTGCGACAAAGCAAGCTCCATTTCCAGCTCCCTATTCCAAAAATCCATTTAATATATGGTCCCCAAATAGGGGACGTATCAGATAAGAACAGACTCTACGCTTGATCTTGAGCCATTTGGCCGAGAAGCGATGATCAGAAATGGTTTGCCACTTGGGCCGCACCAAGGCCTACAACCGAAACCCACTGTGGAGACATAGCAAAAGATTGCCGCAGGGAAGACATTTTCCAGAAACTCTGGAAGTTCTGTAGATGACAGTTCTGCGGTGTGCGTGTGTTCAAGCTGTGCACAACGCGTTTTGAATCTGCATAACCACACCCTCCATCCCCATTGTGACAGCACGTGAAGGTTCCGTGCGACAAAGCAAGCTCCATTTCCAGCTCCCTATTCCAAAAATCTATTTAATATATGGTCCCCAAATAGGGGACGTATCAGATAAGAACAGACACTACGCTTGATCTTGAGCCATTTGACCAAGAAGCGATGATCAGAAATGGTTTGCCACTTGGGCCGCACCAAGGCCTACAACCGAAACCCACTGTGGAGACATAGCAAAAGATTGCCGCAGGGAAGACATTTTCCAGAAACTCTGGAAGCTCTGTCGATGACAGTTCTGCGGTGTGCGTGTGTTCAAGCTGTGCACAACGCGTTTTGAATCTGCATAACCACACCCTCCATCCCCATTGTGACAGCATGTGAAGGTTCCGTGCGACAAAGCAAGCTCCATTTCCAGCTCCGTATTCCAAAAATCCATTTAATATATGGTCCCCAAATAGGGGACGTATCAGATAAGAACAGACACTACGCTTGATCTTGAGCCATTTGGCCGAGAAGCGATGATCAGAAATGGTTTGCCACTTAGGCCTCACCAAGGCCTACAACCGTAACCCACTGTGGAGACATAGCAAAAGATTGCCGCAGGGAAGACATTTTCCAGAAACTCTGGAAGCTCTGTCGATGACAGTTCTGCGGTGTGCGTGTGTTCAAGCTGTGCACAACGCGTTTTGAATCTGCATAACCACACCCTCCATCCCCATTGTGACAGCAAGTGAAGGTTCCGTGCGACAAAGCAAGCTCCATTTCCAGTTCCATATTCCAAAAATCTATTTAATATATGGTCCCCAAATAGGGGACGTATCAGATAAGAACAGACACTACGCTTGATCTTGAGCCATTTGGCCGAGAAGCGATGATCAGAAATGGTTTGCCACTTGGGCCGCACCAAGGCCTACAACCGAAACCCACTGTGGAGACATAGCAAAAGATTGCCGCAGGGAAGACATTTTCCAGAAACTCTGGAAGCTCTGTAGATGACAGTTCTGCGGTGTGCGTGTGTTCAAGCTGTGCACAACGCGTTTTGAATCTGCATAACCACACCCTCCATCCCCATTGTGACAGTACGTGAAGGTTCCATGCGACAAAGCAAGCTCCATTTCCAGCTCCCTATTCTAAAAATCTATTTAATATATGGTCCCCAAATAGGGGATGTATCAGATAAGAACAGACACTACGCTTGATCTTGAGCCATTTGGCCGAGAAGCGATGATCAGAAATGGTTTGCCACTTGGGCCGCACCAAGGCCTACAACCGAAACCCACTGTGGAGACATAGCAAAAGATTGCCGCAGGGAAGACATTTTCCAGAAACTTTGGAAGCTCTGTAGATGACAGTTCTGCGGTGTGCGTGTGTTCAAGCTGTATACAACGCGTTTCGAATCTACATAACCACACCCTCCATCCCCATTGTGACAGCACGTGAAGGTTCCGTGCGACAAAGCAAGCTCCATTTCCAGCTCCCTATTCCAAAAATCCATTTAATATATGGTCCCCAAATAGGGGACGTATCAGATAAGAACAGACTCTACGCTTGATCTTGAGCCATTTGGCCGAGAAGCGATGATCAGAAATGGTTTGCCACTTGGGCCGCACCAAGGCCTACAACCGAAACCCACTGTGGAGACATAGCAAAAGATTGCCGCAGGGAAGACATTTTCCAGAAACTCTGGAAGTTCTGTAGATGACAGTTCTGCGGTGTGCGTGTGTTCAAGCTGTGCACAACGCGTTTTGAATCTGCATAACCACACCCTCCATCCCCATTGTGACAGCACGTGAAGGTTCCGTGCGACAAAGCAAGCTCCATTTCCAGCTCCCTATTCCAAAAATCTATTTAATATATGGTCCCCAAATAGGGGACGTATCAGATAAGAACAGACACTACGCTTGATCTAGAGCCATTTGGCCAAGAAGCGATGATCAGAAATGGTTTGCCACTTGGGCCGCACCAAGGCCTACAACCGAAACCCACTGTGGAGACATAGCAAAAGATTGCCGCAGGGAAGACATTTTCCAGAAACTCTGGAAGCTCTGTCGATGACAGTTCTGCGGTGTGCGTGTGTTCAAGCTGTGCACAACGCGTTTTGAATCTGCATAACCACACCCTCCATCCCCATTGTGACAGCATGTGAAGGTTCCGTGCGACAAAGCAAGCTCCATTTCCAGCTCCGTATTCCAAAAATCCATTTAATATATGGTCCCCAAATAGGGGACGTATCAGATAAGAACAGACACTACGCTTGATCTTGAGCCATTTGGCCGAGAAGCGATGATCAGAAATGGTTTGCCACTTAGGCCTCACCAAGGCCTACAACCGTAACCCACTGTGGAGACATAGCAAAAGATTACCGCAGGGAAGACATTTTCCAGAAACTCTGGAAGCTCTGTATATGACAGTTCTGCGGTGTGCGTGTGTTCAAGCTGTGCACAACGCGTTTTGAATCTGCATAACCACACCCTCCATCCCCATTGTGACAGCACGTGAAGGTTCTGTGTGACAAAGCAAGCTCCATTTCCAGCTCCCTATTCCAAAAATCTATTTAATATATGGTCCCCAAATAGGGGACGTATCAGATAAGAACAGACACTACGCTTGATCTTGAGCCATTTGGCCGAGAAACGATGATCAGAAATGGTTTGCCACTTGGGCCGCACCAAGGCCTACAACCGAAACCCACTGTGGAGACATAGCAAAAGATTGCCGCAGGGAAGACATTTTCCAGAAACTTTGGAAGCTCTGTAGATGACAGTTCTGCGGTGTGCGTGTGTTCAAGCTGTATACAACGCGTTTCGAATCTACATAACCACACCCTCCATCCCCATTGTGACAGCACGTGAAGGTTCCGTGCGACAAAGCAAGCTCCATTTCCAGCTCCCTATTCCAAAAATCCATTTAATATATGGTCCCCAAATAGGGGACGTATCAGATAAGAACAGACTCTACGCTTGATCTTGAGCCATTTGGCCGAGAAGCGATGATCAGAAATGGTTTGCCACTTGGGCCGCACCAAGGCCTACAACCGAAACCCACTGTGGAGACATAGCAAAAGATTGCCGCAGGGAAGACATTTTCCAGAAACTCTGGAAGTTCTGTAGATGACAGTTCTGCGGTGTGCGGGTGTTCAAGCTGTGCACAACGCGTTTTGAATCTGCATAACCACACCCTCCATCCCCATTGTGACAGCACGTGACGGTTCCGTGCGACAAAGCAAGCTCCATTTCCAGCTCCCTATTCCAAAAATCTATTTAATATATGGTCCCCAAATAGGGGACGTATCAGATAAGAACAGACACTACGCTTGATCTTGAGCCATTTGACCAAGAAGCGATGATCAGAAATGGTTTGCCACTTGGGCCGCACCAAGGCCTACAACCGAAACCCACTGTGGAGACATAGCAAAAGATTGCCGCAGGGAAGACATTTTCCAGAAACTCTGGAAGCTCTGTCGATGACAGTTCTGCGGTGTGCGTGTGTTCAAGCTGTGCACAACGCGTTTTGAATCTGCATAACCACACCCTCCATCCCCATTGTGACAGCATGTGAAGGTTCCGTGCGACAAAGCAAGCTCCATTTCCAGCTCCGTATTCCAAAAATCCATTTAATATATGGTCCCCAAATAGGGGACGTATCAGATAAGAACAGACACTACGCTTGATCTTGAGCCATTTGGCCGAGAAGCGATGATCAGAAATGGTTTGCCACTTAGGCCTCACCAAGGCCTACAACCGTAACCCACTGTGGAGACATAGCAAAAGATTACCGCAGGGAAGACATTTTCCAGAAACTCTGGAAGCTCTGTAGATGACAGTTCTGCGGTGTGCGTGTGTTCAAGCTGTGCACAACGCGTTTTGAATCTGCATAACCACACCCTCCATCCCCATTGTGACAGCACGTGAAGGTTCTGTGTGACAAAGCAAGCTCCATTTCCAGCTCCCTATTCCAAAAATCTATTTAATATATGGTCCCCAAATAGGGGACGTATCAGATAAGAACAGACACTACGCTTGATCTTGAGCCATTTGGCCGAGAAACGATGATCAGAAATGGTTTGCCACTTGGGCCGCACCAAGGCCTACAACCGAAACCCACTGTGGAGACATAGCAAAAGATTGCCGCAGGGAAGACATTTTCCAGAAACTCTGGAAGCTCTGTAGATGACAGTTCTGCGGTGTGCGTGTGTTCAAGCTGTGCACAACGCGTTTTGAATCTGCATAACCACACCCTCCATCCCCATTGTGACAGCACGTGAAGGTTCCGTGCGACAAAGCAAGCTCCGTTTCCAGCTCCCTATTCCAAAAATCTATTTAATATATGGTCCCCAAATAGGGTACGTATCAGATAAGAACAGACACTACGCTTGATCTTGAGCCATTTGGCCGAGAAGCGATGATCAGAAATGGTTTGCCACTTAGGCCTCACCAAGGCCTACAACCGTAACCCACTGTGGCGACATAGCAAAAGATTGCCGCAGGGAAGACATTTTCCAGAAACCCTGGAAGCTCTGTAGATGACAGTTCTGCGGTGTGCGTGTGTTCAAGCTGTGGACAACGCATTTTGAATCTGCATAACCACACCCTCCATCCCCATTGTGACAGCACGTGAAGGTTCCGTGCGACAAAGCAAGCTCCATTTCCAGCTCCCTATTCCAAAAATCTATTTAATATATGGTCCCCAAATAGGGGACGTATCAGATAAGAACAGACACTACGCTTGATCTTGAGCCATTTGGCCGAGAAGCGATGATCAGAAATGGTGTGCCACTTGGGCCGCACCAAGGCCTACAACCGAAACCCACTGTGGAGACATAGCAAAAGATTGCCGCAGGGAAGACATTTTCCAGAAACTCTGGAAGTTCTGTAGATGACAGTTCTGCGGTGTGCGTGTGTTCAAGCTGTGCACAACGCGTTTTGAATCTGCATAACCACACCCTCCATCCCCATTGTGACAGCAAGTGAAGGTTCCGTGCGACAAAGCAAGCTCCATTTCCAGTTCCCTATTCCAAAAATCTATTTAATATATGGTCCCCAAATAGGGTACGTATCAGATAAGAACAGACACTACGCTTGATCTTGAGCCATTTGGCCGAGAAGCGATGATCAGAAATGGTTTGCCACTTGGGCCGCACCAAGGCCTACAACCGAAACCCACTGTGGAGACATAGCAAAAGATTGCCGCAGGGAAGACATTTTCCAGAAACTCTGGAAGCTCTGTAGATGACAGTTCTGCGGTGTGCGTGTGTTCAAGCTGTGCACAACGCATTTTGAATCTGCATAACCACACCCTCCATCCCCATTGTGACAGCACGTGAAGGTTCCATGCGACAAAGCAAGCTCCATTTCCAGCTCCCTATTCCAAAAATCTATTTAATATATGGTCCCCAAATAGGGGACGTATCAGATAAGAACAGACACTACGCTTGATCTTGAGCCATTTGGCCGAGAAGCGATGATCAGAAATGGTTTGCCACTTGGGCCGCACCAAGGCCTACAACCGAAACTGTTGTGAATTCGCTTTTTGCTCCCTCTAGTGGTTACTAGTTTTTTGACTCTGGTTTTTCTGTCATTCCTTTTATCCGCACCTGGGTCGTTAGTTAGGGGTGTTGCTATTTAAGCTCCCTGGACCTTCAGTTCAATGCCTGGCAACGTAGTTATCAGAGCTAGTCTGCTGTGCTCTTGTCTACTGATCCTGGTTCCAGTTATATCAGCTAAGTCTGCCTTTTTGCTTTTTGCTTTTTGTTTTGGTTTTGTATTTTTGTCCAGCTTGTTCCAAATCTATATCCTGATCTTTGCTGGAAGCTCTAGGGGGCTGGTGTTCTCCCCCCGGACCGTTAGACGGTTCGGGGGTTCTTGAATTTCCAGTGTGGATTTTGATAGGGTTTTTGTTGACCATATAAGTTACCTTTCTTTATTCTGCTATCAGTAAGCGGGCCTCTCTGTGCTAAACCTGGTTCATTTCTGTGTTTGTCATTTCCTCTTACCTCACCGTTATTATTTGTGGGGGGGGCTTCTATCCAGCTTTGGGGTTCCCTTCTCTGGAGGCAAGAAAGGTCTTTGTTTTTCCTTTACTAGGGGTAGTTAGATTCTCCGGCTGGAGCGTGTCATCTAGAATCATCGTAGGAATGATCCCCGGCTACTTCTAGTGTTGGCGTTAGGAGTAGATATATGGTCAACCCAGTTACCACTGCCCTATGAGCTGGTTTTTTGTATTCTGCAGACTTCCACGTTCCTCTGAGACCCTCGCCATTGGGGTCATAACAGTTTGCCAGGCCAGTATTAAATGTTTAATGCATTGCAGAAGAGGGATTATAAGAAAGAAGATTCTGAGTTTTGTTTTTTTTTTTCCTTCTTCCCCTTTACCTCAGAGTGGCTATGCTTGCTGCAGACATGAATGTCCAGACCTTGATTACAAGTGTGGACCAGCTGGCTACTCGTGTGCAGGGCATACAAGACTATGTTATCAGAAATCCTAGGTCAGAACCTAAAATACCGATTCCTGAACTGTTTTCCGGAGACAGGTTTAAGTTTAGGAATTTCGTGAATAATTGTAAATTGTTTTTGTCCCTGAGACCCTGTTCATCTGGAGACGCTGCTCAGCAAGTAAAAATTGTTATTTCGTTCTTACGGGGCAACCCTCAGGATTGGGCGTTTTCGCTGGCGCCAGGAGATCCGGCATTGGCTGATATTGATGCGTTTTTTCTGGCGCTCGGTTTGCTTTATGAGGAACCCAATCTTGAGATTCAGGCAGAAAAGGCCTTGCTGGCTATGTCTCAGGGACAGGACGAGGCTGAAGTGTATTGCCAAAAATTTCGGAAATGGTCCGTGCTGACACATTGGAACGAGTGTGCACTGGCCGCTAATTTTAGAAATGGCCTTTCTGAAGCCATTAAGAATGTTATGGTGGGTTTTCCCATTCCCACAGGTCTGAATGATACTATGGCACTGGCTATTCAAATTGACCGGCGGTTGCGGGAGCGCAAAACCGCAAATTCCCTCATGGTGTTGTCTGAACAGACACCTGATTTAATGCAATGTGATAGAATCCTGACTAGAAATGAGCGGAAAATTCATAGACGCCGGAATGGCTTGTGCTACTACTGTGGTGATTCTACACATGTTATCTCAGCATGCTCTAAACGTATAGCTAAGGTTGTTAGTCCTGTCACCGTTGGTAATTTGCAACCTAAATTTATTCTGTCTGTAACTTTGATTTGCTCACTGTCGTCTTATCCTGTCATGGCGTTTGTAGATTCAGGTGCTGCCCTGAGTCTTATGGATCTGTCATTTGCTAAGCGCTGTGGTTTTACTCTTGAACCATTGGAAAATCCTATTCCTCTCAGGGGTATTGATGCTACGCCATTGGCAGCAAATAAACCGCAGTATTGGACACAAGTTACCATGTGCATGACTCCTGAACACCGCGAGGTGATACGTTTCCTGGTTTTACATAAAATGCATGATTTGGTTATTTTAGGGCTGCCATGGTTACAGACCCATAATCCAGTCCTGGACTGGAAGGCTATGTCAGTCTCAAGTTGGGGCTGTCGTGGTATTCATGGGGATTCCCTGCCTGTGTCTATTGCTTCTTCTACGCCTTCGGAAGTTCCTGAGTATTTGTCTGATTATCAGGATGTCTTCAGTGAGTCTGAGTCCAGTGCACTGCCTCCTCATAGGGACTGTGACTGTGCTATAGATTTGATCCCTGGCAGTAAATTTCCTAAGGGAAGACTGTTTAATCTGTCGGTACCCGAACATACCGCTATGCGTTCATATATCAAGGAGTCTCTGGAGAAAGGACATATTCGTCCGTCTTCTTCCCCTCTTGGTGCGGGATTCTTTTTTGTGGCAAAAAAGGACGGATCTTTGAGGCCTTGTATTGATTATCGGCTTTTAAATAAGATCACTGTCAAATTTCAGTATCCTTTACCGCTGTTGTCTGACTTGTTTGCCCGGATTAAGGGTGCCAAGTGGTTCACCAAGATAGACCTTCGTGGTGCGTACAACCTTGTGCGCATTAAGCAAGGTGATGAATGGAAAACCGCATTCAATACGCCCGAAGGTCATTTTGAGTACTTGGTGATGCCTTTTGGGCTCTCCAATGCGCCTTCAGTTTTTCAGTCCTTTATGCATGACATCTTCCGGAAGTATCTGGATAAATTTTTGATTGTTTATCTGGATGATATTTTGGTTTTTTCTGATAATTGGGATTCACATGTGGAGCAGGTCAGGTTGGTCTTTAAAATTTTGCGTGAAAATTCTTTGTTTGTCAAGGGCTCAAAGTGTCTCTTTGGTGTACAGAAGGTTCCCTTTTTGGGGTTCATTTTTTCCCCTTCTGCTGTGGAGATGGACCCAGTCAAGGTCCGAGCTATTCTTGATTGGACTCAGCCCTCGTCTGTTAAGAGTCTTCAGAAATTCTTGGGTTTCGCTAACTTCTACCGTCGTTTTATCGCTAATTTTTCTAGCATTGTGAAACCTTTGACGGATATGACCAAGAAGGGCTCCGATGTAGCCAACTGGGCTCCTGCTGCCGTGGAGGCTTTCCAGGAGTTGAAACGCCGGTTTACTTCGGCGCCTGTTTTGTGCCAGCCCGATGTCTCACTTCCCTTTCAGGTTGAGGTGGATGCTTCAGAGATTGGAGCGGGGGCCGTTTTGTCGCAGAGAGGCCCTGGTTGCTCTGTTATGAAACCTTGTGCCTTTTTCTCTAGGAAGTTTTCGCCTGCCGAGCGAAATTATGATGTGGGCAATCGGGAGTTGTTGGCCATGAAATGGGCATTTGAGGAGTGGCGTCATTGGCTCGAGGGTGCTAAGCATCGTGTGGTGGTCTTGACTGATCACAAAAATCTGATGTATCTCGAGTCTGCTAAACGCCTTAATCCGAGACAGGCCCGCTGGTCATTGTTTTTCTCCCGCTTTGATTTTGTTGTCTCGTATTTACCAGGTTCAAAGAATGTGAAGGCCGATGCTCTTTCTAGGAGCTTTGTGCCTGATGCTCCTGAAGTCGCTGATCCTGTTGGTATTCTTAAAGATGGAGTTATCTTGTCAGCTATTTCTCCGGATCTGCGACGTGTGTTGCAGAGATTTCAGGCGGATAGGCCTGAGTCTTGTCCACCTGACAGACTGTTTGTCCCGGATAAGTGGACCAGCAGAGTCATTTCCGAGGTTCATTCCTCGGTGTTGGCAGGTCACCCGGGAATTTTTGGCACCAGAGATCTGGTGGCCAGGTCCTTTTGGTGGCCTTCTTTGTCAAGGGATGTGCGGTCATTTGTGCAGTCCTGTGGGACTTGTGCTCGAGCTAAGCCTTGCTGTTCTCGTGCCAGCGGTTTGCTCTTGCCCTTGCCTGTCCCGAAGAGACCTTGGACACATATCTCCATGGATTTCATTTCTGATCTTCCGCTATCTCAGGGCATGTCCGTTATCTGGGTGATATGTGATCGCTTCTCCAAGATGGTCCATTTGGTTCCTTTGCCTAAGCTGCCTTCCTCTTCCGATCTGGTTCCTGTGTTTTTCCAGAACGTGGTTCGTTTGCACGGCATCCCTGAGAATATTGTGTCAGACAGAGGATCCCAGTTCGTTTCCAGGTTCTGGCGATCCTTTTGTAGTAGGATGGGCATTGATTTGTCGTTTTCGTCTGCTTTCCATCCTCAGACTAATGGACAGACGGAGCGAACCAATCAGACTTTGGAGGCTTATTTGAGGTGTTTTGTCTCTGCTGATCAGGACGATTGGGTGACATTCTTGCCGTTGGCTGAGTTTGCCCTTAATAATCGGGCTAGTTCCGCCACCTTGGTTTCGCCTTTTTTCTGCAACTCTGGTTTCCATCCTCGCTTTTCTTCGGGTCATGTGGAGCCTTCTGACTGTCCTGGGGTGGATTCTGTGGTGGATAGGTTGCAGCGGATCTGGAATCATGTGGTGGACAACTTGAAGTTGTCACAGGAGAGGGCTCAGCGCTTTGCCAACCGCCGCCGCGGTGTGGGTCCCCGACTACGCGTTGGGGATTTGGTGTGGCTTTCTTCCCGCTTTGTTCCTATGAAGGTCTCCTCTCCCAAGTTTAAACCTCGTTTTATTGGGCCTTACAAGATATTGGAAATCCTTAATCCTGTATCTTTTCGTCTGGATCTTCCTGTGTCGTTTGCTATTCACAATGTATTTCATAGGTCCTTGTTGCGGCGGTACATTGTGCCTGTAGTTCCTCCTGCCGAGCCTCCTGCTCCGGTGTTGGTTGAGGGCGAGTTGGAGTACGTGGTGGAGAAGATCTTGGATTCTCGCCTCTCCAGGCGGAGGCTTCAGTACCTGGTCAAGTGGAAGGGCTATGGTCAGGAGGATAATTCCTGGGTGGTCGCCTCTGATGTTCATGCGGCCGATTTAGTTCGTGCCTTTCATGCCGCTCATCCTGATCGCCCTGGTGGTCGTGGTGAGGGTTCGGTGACCCCTCACTAAGGGGGGGGGTACTGTTGTGAATTCGCTTTTTGCTCCCTCTAGTGGTTACTAGTTTTTTGACTCTGGTTTTTCTGTCATTCCTTTTATCCGCACCTGGGTCGTTAGTTAGGGGTGTTGCTATTTAAGCTCCCTGGACCTTCAGTTCAATGCCTGGCAACGTAGTTATCAGAGCTAGTCTGCTGTGCTCTTGTCTACTGATCCTGGTTCCAGTTATATCAGCTAAGTCTGCCTTTTTGCTTTTTGCTTTTTGTTTTGGTTTTGTATTTTTGTCCAGCTTGTTCCAAATCTATATCCTGATCTTTGCTGGAAGCTCTAGGGGGCTGGTGTTCTCCCCCCGGACCGTTAGACGGTTCGGGGGTTCTTGAATTTCCAGTGTGGATTTTGATAGGGTTTTTGTTGACCATATAAGTTACCTTTCTTTATTCTGCTATCAGTAAGCGGGCCTCTCTGTGCTAAACCTGGTTCATTTCTGTGTTTGTCATTTCCTCTTACCTCACCGTTATTATTTGTGGGGGGCTTCTATCCAGCTTTGGGGTTCCCTTCTCTGGAGGCAAGAAAGGTCTTTGTTTTTCCTCTACTAGGGGTAGTTAGATTCTCCGGCTGGAGCGTGTCATCTAGAATCATCGTAGGAATGATCCCCGGCTATTTCTAGTGTTGGCGTTAGGAGTAGATATATGGTCAACCCAGTTACCACTGCCCTATGAGCTGGTTTTTTGTATTCTGCAGACTTCCACGTTCCTCTGAGACCCTCGCCATTGGGGTCATAACACGAAACCCACTGTGGAGACATAGCAAAAGATTGCCGCAGGGAAGACATTTTCCAGAAACTCTGGAAGCTCTGTAGATGACAGTTCTGCGGTGTGCGTGTGTTCAAGCTGTGCACAACGCGTTTTGAATCTGCATAACCACACCCTCCATCCCCATTGTGACAGCACGTGAAGGTTCCATGCGACAAAGCAAGCTCCATTTCCAGCTCCCTATTCCAAAAATCCATTTAATATATGGTCCCCAAATAGGGGACGTATCAGATAAGAACAGACTCTACGCTTGATCTTGAGCCATTTGGCCGAGAAGCGATGATAAGAAATGGTTTGCCACTTGGGCCGCACCAAGGCCTACAACCAAAACCCACTGTGGAGACATAGCAAAAGATTGCCGCAGGGAAGACATTTTCCAGAAACTTTGGAAGCTCTGTAGATGACAGTTCTGCGGTGTGCGTGTGTTCAAGCTGTATACAACGCGTTTCGAATCTGCATAACCACACCCTCCATCCCCATTGTGACAGCACGTGAAGGTTCCGTGCGACAAAGCAAGCTCCATTGCCAGCTCCCTATTCCAAAAATCCGTTTAATATATGGTCCCCAAATAGGGGACGTATCAGATAAGAACAGACTCTACGCTTGATCTTGAGCCATTTGGCCGAGAAGCGATGATCAGAAATGGTTTGCCACTTGGGCCGCACCAAGGCCTACAACCGAAACCCACTGTGGAGACATAGCAAAAGATTGCCGCAGGGAAGACATTTTCCAGAAACTCTGGAAGCTCTGTCGATGACAGTTCTGCGGTGTGCGTGTGTTCAAGCTGTGCACAACGCATTTTGAATCTGCATAACCACACCCTCCATCCAAATTGTGACAGCATGTGAAGGTTCCGTCCGACGAAGCAATCTCCATTTCCAGCTCCCTATTCCAAAAATCCATTTAATATATGGTCACCAAATAGGGGACGTATCACATAAGAACAGACACTACGCTTGATCTTGAGCCATTTGGCCGAGAAGCGATGATCAGAAATGGTTTGCCACTTAGGCCTCACCAAGGCCTACAACCGTAACCCACTGTGGAGACATAGCAAAAGATTGCCGCAGGGAAGACATTTTCCAGAAACTCTGGAAGCTCTGTAGATGACAGTTCTGCGGTGTGCGTGTGTTCAAGCTGTGCACAACGCGTTTTGAATCTGCATAACCACACCCTCCATCCCCATTGTGACAGCACGTGAAGGTTCTGTGCGACAAAGCAAGCTCCATTTCCAGCTCCCTATTCCAAAAATCTATTTAATATATGGTCCCCAAATAGGGGACGTATCAGATAAGAACAGACACTACGCTTGATCTTGAGCCATTTGGCCGAGAAGCGATGATCAGAAATGGTTTGCCACTTGGGCCGCACCAAGGCCTACAACCGAAACCCACTGTGGAGACATAGCAAAAGATTGCCGCAGAGAAGACATTTTCCAGAAACTCTGGCAGCTTTGTCGATGACAATTCTGCGGTGTGCGTGTGTTCAAGCTGTGCACAACGCGTTTTGAATCTGCATAATCACACCCTCCATCCCCATTGTGACAGCACGTGAAGGTTCCGTGTGACAAAGCAAGCTCCATTTCCAGCTCCCTATTCCAAAAATCCATTTAATATATGGTCCCCAAATAGGGGACGTATCAGATAAGAACAGACACTACGCTTGATCTTGAGCCATTTGGCCGAGAAGCGATGATCAGAAATGGTTTGCCACTTGGGCCGCCCCAAGGCCTACAACCGAAACCCACTGTGGAGACATAGCAAAAGATTGCCGCAGGGAAGACATTTTCCAGAAACTCTGGAAGCTCTGTCGATGACAGTTCTGCGGTGTGCGTGTGTTCAAGCTGTGCACAACGCGTTTTGAATCTGCATAACCACACCCTCCATCCCCATTGTGACAGCACGTGAAGGTTCCGTGCGACAAAGCAAGCTCCGTTTCCAGCTCCCTATTCCAAAAATCTATTTAATATATGGTCCCCAAATAGGGGACGTATCAGATAAGAACAGACACTACGCTTGATCTTGAGCCATTTGGCCGAGAAGCGATGATCAGAAATGGTTTGCCATTTGGGCCGCCCCAAGGCCTACAACCGAAACCCACTGTGGAGACATAGCAAAAGATTGCCGCAGGGAAGACATTTTCCAGAAACTCTGGAAGCTCTGTAGATGACAGTTCTGCGGTGTGCGTGTGTTCAAGCTGTGCACAACGCGTTTTGAATCTGCATAACCACACCCTCCATCCCCATTGTGACAGCACGTGAAGGTTCCGTGCGACAAAGCAAGCTCCATTTCCAGCTCCCTATTCCAAAAATCCATTTAATATATGGTCCCCAAATAGGGGACGTATCAGATAAGAACAGACTCTACGCTTGATCTTGAGCCATTTGGCCGAGAAGCGATGATCAGAAATGGTTTGCCACTTGTGCCGCACCAAGGCCTACAACCGAAACCCACTGTGGAGACATAGCAAAAGATTGCCGCAGGGAAGACATTTTCCAGAAACTCTGGAAGTTCTGTAGATGACAGTTCTGCGGTGTGCGTGTGTTCAAGCTGTGCACAACGCGTTTTGAATCTGCATAACCACACCCTCCATCCCCATTGTGACAGCACGTGAAGGTTCCGTGCGACAAAGCAAGCTCCATTTCCAGCTCCCTATTCCAAAAATCTATTTAATATATGGTCCCCAAATAGGGGACGTATCAGATAAGAACAGACACTACGCTTGATCTTGAGCCATTTGGCCAAGAAGCGATGATCAGAAATGGTTTGCCACTTGGGCCGCACCAAGGCCTACAACCGAAACCCACTGTGGAGACATAGCAAAAGATTGCCGCAGGGAAGACATTTTCCAGAAACTCTGGAAGCTCTGTCGATGACAGTTCTGCGGTGTGCGTGTGTTCAAGCTGTGCACAACGCGTTTTGAATCTGCATAACCACACCCTCCATCCCCATTGTGACAGCATGTGAAGGTTCCGTGCGACAAAGCAAGCTCCATTTCCAGCTCCGTATTCCAAAAATCCATTTAATATATGGTCCCCAAATAGGGGACGTATCAGATAAGAACAGACACTACGCTTGATCTTGAGCCATTTGGCCGAGAAGCGATGATCAGAAATGGTTTGCCACTTAGGCCTCACCAAGGCCTACAACCGTAACCCACTGTGGAGACATAGCAAAAGATTACCGCAGGGAAGACATTTTCCAGAAACTCTGGAAGCTCTGTAGATGACAGTTCTGCGGTGTGCGTGTGTTCAAGCTGTGCACAACGCGTTTTGAATCTGCATAACCACACCCTCCATCCCCATTGTGACAGCACGTGAAGGTTCTGTGTGACAAAGCAAGCTCCATTTCCAGCTCCCTATTCCAAAAATCTATTTAATATATGGTCCCCAAATAGGGGACGTATCAGATAAGAACAGACACTACGCTTGATCTTGAGCCATTTGGCCGAGAAACGATGATCAGAAATGGTTTGCCACTTGGGCCGCACCAAGGCCTACAACCGAAACCCACTGTGGAGACATAGCAAAAGATTGCCGCAGGGAAGACATTTTCCAGAAACTCTGGAAGCTCTGTAGATGACAGTTCTGCGGTGTGCGTGTGTTCAAGCTGTGCACAACGCGTTTTGAATCTGCATAACCACACCCTCCATCCCCATTGTGACAGCACGTGAAGGTTCCGTGCGACAAAGCAAGCTCCATTTCCAGTTCCCTATTCCAAAAATCTATTTAATATATGGTCCCCAAATAGGGGACGTATCAGATAAGAACAGACACTACGCTTGATCTTGAGCCATTTGGCCGAGAAGCGATGATCAGAAATGGTTTGCCACTTGGGCTGCCCCAAGGCCTACAACCGAAACCCACTGTGGAGACATAGCAAAAGATTGCCGCAGGGAAGACATTTTCCAGAAACTCTGGAAGCTCTGTCGATGACAGTTCTGCGGTGTGCGTGTGTTCAAGCTGTGCACAACGCGTTTTGAATCTGCATAACCACACCCTCCATCCCCATTGTGACAGCACGTGAAGGTTCCGTGCGACAAAGCAAGCTCCATTTCCAGCTCCCTATTCCAAAAATCCATTTAATATATGGTCCCCAAATAGGGGACGTATCAGATAAGAACAGACACTACGCTTGATCTTGAGCCATTTGGCCGAGAAGCGATGATCAGAAATGGTGTGCCACTTGGGCCGCACCAACGCCTACAACCGAAACCCACTGTGGAGACATAGCAAAAGATTGCCGCAGGGAAGACATTTTCCAGAAACTCTGGAAGCTCTGTAGATGACAGTTCTGCGGTGTGCGTGTGTTCAAGCTGTGCACAACGCGTTTTGAATCTGCATAACCACACCCTCCATCCCCATTGTGACAGCACGTGAAGGTTCCATGCGACAAAGCAAGCTCCATTTCCAGCTCCCTATTCCAAAAATCTATTTAATATATGGTCCCCAAATAGGGGACCTATCAGATAAGAACAGACACTACGCTTGATCTTGAGCCATTTGGCCGAGAAGCGATGATCAGAAATGGTTTGCCACTTGGGCCGCACAAAGGCCTACAACCGAAAACCACTGTGGAGACATAGCAAAAGATTGCCACAGGGAAGACATTTTCCAGAAACTCTGGAAGCTCTGTAGATGACAGTTCTGCGGTGTGCGTGTGTTCAAGCTGTGCACAACGCGTTTTGAATCTGCATAACCACACCCTCCATCCCCATTGTGACAGCACGTGAAGGTTCCATGCGACAAAGCAAGCTCCATTTCCAGCTCCCTATTCCAAAAATCTATTTAATATATGGTCCCCAAATAGGGGACGTATCAGATAAGAACAGACACTACGCTTGATCTTGAGCCATTTGGCCGAGAAGCGATGAACAGAAATGATTTGCCACTTGGGCCGCACCAAGGCCTACAACCGAAACCCACTGTGGAGACATAGCAAAAGATTGCCGCAGGGAAGACATTTTCCAGAAACTCTGGAAGCTCTGTAGATGACAGTTCTGCGGTGTGCGTGTGTTCAAGCTGTGCACAACGCGTTTTGAATCTGCATAACCACACCCTCCATCCCCATTGTGACAGCACGTGAAGGTTCCGTGCGACAAAGCAAGCTCCGTTTCCAGCTCCCTATTCCAAAAATCTATTTAATATATGGTCCCCAAATAGGGGACGTATCACATAAGAACAGACACTACGCTTGATCTTGAGCCATTTGGCCGAGAAGCGATGATCAGAAATGGTTTGCCACTTAGGCCTCACCAAGGCCTACAACCGTAACCCACTGTGGAGACATAGCAAAAGATTGCCGCAGGGAAGACATTTTCCAGAAACTCTGGAAGCTCTGTAGATGACAGTTCTGCGGTGTGCGTGTGTTCAAGCTGTGCACAACGCGTTTTGAATCTGCATAACCACACCCTCCATCCCCATTGTGACAGCACGTGAAGGTTCTGTGCGACAAAGCAAGCTCCATTTCCAGCTCCCTATTCCAAAAATCTATTTAATATATGGTCCCCAAATAGGGGACGTATCAGATAAGAACAGACACTACGCTTGATCTTGAGCCATTTGGCCGAGAAGCGATGATCAGAAATGGTTTGCCACTTGGGCCGCACCAAGGCCTACAACCAAAACCCACTGTGGAGACATAGCAAAAGATTGCCGCAGAGAAGACATTTTCCAGAAACTCTGGCAGCTTTGTCGATGACAATTCTGCGGTGTGCGTGTGTTCAAGCTGTGCACAACGCGTTTTGAATCTGCATAATCACACCCTCCATCCCCATTGTGACAGCACGTGAAGGTTCCGTGTGACAAAGCAAGCTCCATTTCCAGCTCCCTATTCCAAAAATCCATTTAATATATGGTCCCCAAATAGGGGACGTATCAGATAAGATCAGACACTACGCTTGATCTTGAGCCATTTGGCCGAGAAGCGATGATCAGAAATGGTTTGCCACTTGGGCCGCCCCAAGGCCTACAACCGAAACCCACTGTGGAGACATAGCAAAAGATTGCCGCAGGGAAGACATTTTCCAGAAACTCTGGAAGCTCTGTCGATGACAGTTCTGCGGTGTGCGTGTGTTCAAGCTGTGCACAACGCGTTTTGAATCTGCATAACCACACCCTCCATCCCCATTGTGACAGCACGTGAAGGTTCCGTGCGACAAAGCAAGCTCCATTTCCAGCTCCCTATTCCAAAAATCCATTTAATATATGGTCCCCAAATAGGGGACGTATCAGATAAGAACAGACACTACGCTTGATCTTGAGCCATTTGGCCGAGAAGCGATGATCAGAAATGGTGTGCCACTTGGGCCGCACCAAGGCCTACAACCGAAACCCACTGTGGAGACATAGCAAAAGATTGCCGCAGGGAAGACATTTTCCAGAAACTCTGGAAGCTCTGTAGATGACAGTTCTGCGGTGTGCGTGTGTTCAAGCTGTGCACAACGCGTTTTGAATCTGCATAACCACACCCTCCATCCCCATTGTGACAGCACGTGAAGGTTCCGTGCGACAAAGCAAGCTCCATTTCCAGTTCCCTATTCCAAAAATCTATTTAATATATGGTCCCCAAATAGGGGACGTATCAGATAAGAACAGACACTACGCTTGATCTTGAGCCATTTGGCCGAGAAGCGATGATCAGAAATGGTTTGCCACTTGGGCTGCCCCAAGGCCTACAACCGAAACCCACTGTGGAGACATAGCAAAAGATTGCCGCAGGGAAGACAATTTCCAGAAACTCTGGAAGCTCTGTCGATGACAGTTCTGCGGTGTGCGTGTGTTCAAGCTGTGCACAACGCGTTTTGAATCTGCATAACCACACCCTCCATCCCCATTGTGACAGCACGTGAAGGTTCCGTGCGACAAAGCAAGCTCCATTTCCAGCTCCCTATTCCAAAAATCCATTTAATATATGGTCCCCAAATAGGGGACGTATCAGATAAGAACAGACACTACGCTTGATCTTGAGCCATTTGGCCGAGAAGCGATGATCAGAAATGGTGTGCCACTTGGGCCGCACCAACGCCTACAACCGAAACCCACTGTGGAGACATAGCAAAAGATTGCCGCAGGGAAGACATTTTCCAGAAACTCTGGAAGCTCTGTAGATGACAGTTCTGCGGTGTGCGTGTGTTCAAGCTGTGCACAACGCGTTTTGAATCTGCATAACCACACCCTCCATCCCCATTGTGACAGCAAGTGAAGGTTCCGTGCGACAAAGCAAGCTCCATTTCCAGTTCCCTATTCCAAAAATCTATTTAATATATGGTCCCCAAATAGGGTACGTATCAGATAAGAACAGACACTACGCTTGATCTTGAGCCATTTGTCCGAGAAGCGATGATCAGAAATGGTTTGCCACTTGGGCCGCACCAACGCCTACAACCGAAACCCACTGTGGAGACATAGCAAAAGATTGCCGCAGGGAAGACATTTTCCAGAAACTCTGGAAGCTCTGTAGATGACAGTTCTGCGGTGTGCGTGTGTTCAAGCTGTGCACAACGCGTTTTGAATCTGCATAACCACACCCTCCATCCCCATTGTGACAGCACGTGAAGGTTCCATGCGACAAAGCAAGCTCCATTTCCAGCTCCCTATTCCAAAAATCTATTTAATATATGGTCCCCAAATAGGGGACCTATCAGATAAGAACAGACACTACGCTTGATCTTGAGCCATTTGGCCGAGAAGCGATGATCAGAAATGGTTTGCCACTTGGGCCGCACAAAGGCCTACAACCGAAACCCACTGTGGAGACATAGCAAAAGATTGCCACAGGGAAGACATTTTCCAGAAACTCTGGAAGCTCTGTAGATGACAGTTCTGCGGTGTGCGTGTGTTCAAGCTGTGCACAACGCGTTTTGAATCTGCATAACCACACCCTCCATCCCCATTGTGACAGCACGTGAAGGTTCCATGCGACAAAGCAAGCTCCATTTCCAGCTCCCTATTCCAAAAATCTATTTAATATATGGTCCCCAAATAGGGGACGTATCAGATAAGAACAGACACTACGCTTGATCTTGAGCCATTTGGCCGAGAAGCGATGAACAGAAATGATTTGCCACTTGGGCCGCACCAAGGCCTACAACCGAAACCCACTGTGGAGACATAGCAAAAGATTGCCGCAGGGAAGACATTTTCCAGAAACTCTGGAAGCTCTGTAGATGACAGTTCTGCGGTGTGCGTGTGTTCAAGCTGTGCACAACGCGTTTTGAATCTGCATAACCACACCCTCCATCCCCATTGTGACAGCACGTGAAGGTTCCGTGCGACAAAGCAAGCTCCGTTTCCAGCTCCCTATTCCAAAAATCTATTTAATATATGGTCCCCAAATAGGGGACGTATCAGATAAGAACAGACACTACGCTTGATCTTGAGCCATTTGGCCGAGAAGCGATGATCAGAAATGGTTTGCCATTTGGGCCGCACCAAGGCCTACAACCGAAACCCACTGTGGAGACTTAGCAAAAGATTGCCGCAGGGAAGACATTTTCCAGAAACTCTGGAAGCTCTGTAGATGACAGTTCTGCGGTGTGCGTGTGTTCAAGCTGTGCACAACGCGTTTTGAATCTGCATAACCACACCCTCCATCCCCATTGTGACAGCACGTGAAGGTTCCGTGCGACAAAGCAAGCTCCATTTCCAGCTCCCTATTCCAAAAATCCATTAAATATATGGTCCCCAAATAGGGGACGTATCAGATAAGAACAGACTCTACGCTTGATCTTGAGCCATTTGTCCGGGAAGCGATGATCAGAAATGGTTTGCCACTTGGGCCGCACCAAGGCCTACAACCGAAACCCACTGTGGAGACATAGCAAAAGATTGCCGCAGGGAAGACATTTTCCAGAAACTTTGGAAGTTCTGTAGATGACAGTTCTGCGGTGTGCGTGTGTTCAAGCTGTATACAACGCGTTTCGAATCTGCATAACCACACCCTCCATCCCCATTGTGACAGCACGTGAAGGTTCCGTGCGACAAAGCAAGCTCCATTTCCAGCTCCGTATTGCAAAAATCCATTTAATATATGGTCCCCAAATAGGGGACGTATCAGATAAGAACAGACTCTACGCTTGATCGTGAGCCATTTGGCCGAGAAACGATGATCAGAAATGGTTTGCCACTTGGGCCGCACCAAGGCCTACAACCAAAACCCACTGTGGAGACATAGCAAAAGATTGCCGCAGGGAAGACATTTTCCAGAAACTCTGGAAGCTCTGTAGATGACAGTTCTGCGGTGTGCGTGTGTTCAAGCTGTGCACAATGCGTTTCGAATCTGCATAACCACACCCTCCATCCCCATTGTGACAGCACGTGAAGGTTCCGTGTGACAAAGCAAGCTCCATTTCCAGCTCCCTATTCCAAAAATCCATTTAATATATGGTCCCCAAATAGGGGACGTATCAGATAAGAACAGACACTACGCTTGATCTTGAGCCATTTGGCCGAGAAGCGATGAACAGAAATGGTTTGCCACTTGGGCCGCACCAAGGCCTACAACCGAAACCCACTGTGGAGACATAGCAAAAGATTGCCGCAGGGAAGACATTTTCCAGAAACTCTGGAAGCTCTGTCGATGACAGTTCTGCGGTGTGCGTGTGTTCAAGCTGTGCACAATGCGTTTTGAATCTGCATAACCACACCCTCCATCCCCATTGTGACAGCACGTGAAGGTTCCGTGCGACAAAGCAAGCTCCATTTCCAGCTCCCTGTTCCAAAAATCTATTTAATATATGGTCCACAAATAGGGGACGTATCAGATGAGAACAGACACTACGCTTGATCTTGAGCCATTTGGCCGAGAAGCGATGATCAGAAATGGTTTGCCACTTGGGCTGCACCAAGGCCTACAACCAAAACCCACTGTGGAGACATAGCAAAAGATTGCCGCAGGGAAGACATTTTCCAGAAACTCTGGAAGTTCTGTAGATGACAGTTCTGCGGTGTGCGTGTGTTCAAGCTGTGCACAACGCGTTTTGAATCTGCATAACCACACCCTCCATCCCCATTGTGACAGCACGTGAAGGTTCCGTGTGACAAAGCAAGCTCCATTTCCAGCTCCCTATTCCAAAAATCCATTTAATATATGGTCCCAAAATAGGGGACGTATCAGATAAGAACAGACACTACGCTTGATCTTGAGCCATTTGGCCGAGAAGCGATGAACAGAAATGGTTTGCCACTTGGGCCGCACCAAGGCCTACAACCGAAACCCACTGTGGAGACATAGCAAAAGATTGCCGCAGGGAAGACATTTTCCAGAAACTCTGGAAGCTCTGTAGATGACAAATCTGCGGTGTGCATGTGTTCAAGCTGTGCACAACGCGGTTTGAATCTGCATAACCACACCCTCCATCCCCATTGTGACAGCACGTGAAGGTTCCGTGCGACAAAGCAAGCTCCATTTCCAGCTCCCTATTCCAAAAATCTATTTAATATATGGTCCCCAAATAGGGGACGTATCAGATAAGAACAGACACTACGCTTGATCTTGAGACATTTGGCCAAGAAGCGATGATCAGAAATGGTTTGCCACTTGGGCCGCACCAAGGCCTACAACCGAAACCCACTGTGGAGACATAGCAAAAGATTGCCGCAGGGAAGACATTTTCCAGAAACTCTGGAAGCTCTGTCGATGACAGTTCTGCGGTGTGCGTGTGTTCAAGCTGTGCACAATGCGTTTTGAATCTGCATAACCACACCCTCCATCCCCATTGTGACAGCACGTGAAGGTTCCGTGCGACAAAGCAAGCTCCATTTCCAGCTCCCTGTTCCAAAAATCTATTTAATATATGGTCCACAAATAGGGGACGTATCAGATAAGAACAGACACTACGCTTGATCTTGAGCCATTTGGCCGAGAAGCGATGATCAGAAATGGTTTGCCACTTGGGCCGCACCAAGGCCTACAACCGAAACCCACTGTGGAGACATAGCAAAAGATTGCCGCAGGGAAGACATTTTCCAGAAACTCTGGAAGTTCTGTAGATGACAGTTCTGCGGTGTGCGTGTGTTCAAGCTGTGCACAACGCGTTTTGAATCTGCATAACCACACCCTCCATCCCCATTGTGACAGCACGTGAAGGTTCCGTGTGACAAAGCAAGCTCCATTTCCAGCTCCCTATTCCAAAAATCCATTTAATATATGGTCCCAAAATAGGGGACGTATCAGATAAGAACAGACACTACGCTTGATCTTGAGCCATTTGGCCGAGAAGCGATGATAAGAAATGGTTTGCCACTTGGGCCGCACCAAGGCCTACAACCGAAACCCACTGTGGAGACATAGCAAAAGATGGCCGCAGGGAAGACATTTTCCAGAAACTCTGGAAGCTCTGTTGATGACAGTTCTGCGGTGTGCGTGTGTTCAAGCTGTGCACAACGCGTTTTGAATCTGCATAACCACACCCTCCATCCCCATTGTGACAGCACGTGAAGGTTCCGTGCGACAAAGCAAGCTCCATTTCCAGCTCCCTATTCCAAAAATCTATTTAACATATGGTCCCCAAATAGGGGACGTATCAGATAAGAACAGACACTACGCTTGATCTTGAGCCATTTGGCCGAGAAGCGATGATCAGAAATGGTTTGCCACTTGGGCCGCACCAAGGCCTACAACCGAAACCCACTGTGGAGACATAGCAAAAGATTGCCGCAGGGAAGACATTTTCCAGAAACTCTGGAAGTTCTGTAGATGACAGTTCTGCGGTGTGCGTGTGTTCAAGCTGTGCACAACGCGTTTTGAATCTGCATAACCACACCCTCCATCCCCATTGTGACAGCACGTGAAGGTTCCGTGTGACAAAGCAAGCTCCATTTCCAGCTCCCTATTCCAAAAATCCATTTAATATATGGTCGCAAAATAGGGGACGTATCAGATAAGAACAGACACAACGCTTGATCTTGAGCCATTTGGCCGAGAAGCGATGATAAGAAATGGTTTGCCACTTGGGCCGCACCAAGGCCTACAACCGAAACCCACTGTGGAGACATAGCAAAAGATTGCCGTAGGAAAGACATTTTCCAGAAACTCTGGAAGCTCTGTCGATGACAGTTCTGCGGTGTGCTTGTGTTCAAGCTGTGCACAACGCGTTTTGAATCTGCATAACCACACCCTCCATCCCCATTGTGACAGCACGTGAAGGTTCCGTGTCACAAAGCAAGCTCCATTTCCAGCTCCCTATTCCAAAAATCCATTTAATATATGGTCCCAAATAGGGGACGTATCAGATAAGAACAGACACTACGCTTGATCTTGAGCCATTTGGCCGAGAAGCGATGATCAGAAATGGTTTGCCACTTGGGCCGCACCAAGGCCTAAAACCGAAACCCACTGTGGAGACATAGCAAAAGATTGCTGCAGGGAAGACATTTTCCAGAAACTCTGGAAGTTCTGTAGATGACAGTTCTGCGGTGTGCGTGTGTTCAAGCTGTGCACAACGCGTTTTGAATCTGCATAATTACACCCTCCATCCCCATTGTGACAGCACGTGAAGGTTCCGTGCGACAAAGCAAGCTCCATTTCCAGCTCCCTATTCCAAAAATCTATTTAATATATGGTCCCCAAATAGGGGACGTATCAGATAAGAACAGACACTACGCTTGATCTTGAGCCATTTGGCCAAGAAGCGATGATCAGAAATGGTTTGCCACTTGGGCCGCACCAAGGCCTACAACCGAAACCCACTGTGGAGACATAGCAAAAGATTGCCGCAGGGAAGACATTTTCCAGAAACTCTGGAAGCTCTGTCGATGACAGTTCTGCGGTGTGCGTGTGTTCAAGCTGTGCACAACGCGTTTTGAATCTGCATAACCACACCCTCCATCCCCATTGTGACAGCACGTGAAGGTTCCGTGCGACGAAGCAAGCTCCATTTCCAGCTCCGTATTCCAAAAATCCATTTAATATATGGTCCCCAAATAGGGGACGTATCAGATAAGAACAGACACTACGCTTGATCTTGAGCCATTTGGCCGAGAAGCGATGATCAGAAATGATTTGCCACTTAGGCCACACCAAGGCCTACAACCGAAACCCACTGTGGAGACATAGCAAAAGACTGCCGCAGGGAAGACATTTTCCAGAAACTCTGGAAGTTCTGTAGATGACAGTTCTGCGGTGTGCGTGTGTTCAAGCTGTGCACAACGCGTTTTTAATCTGCATAACCACACCCTCCATCCCCATTGTGACAGCACGTGAAGGTTCCGTGCGACAAAGCAAGCTCCATTTCCAGCTCCCTATTCCAAAAATCTATTTAATATATGGTCCCCAAATAGGGGATGTATCAGATAAGAACAGACACTACGCTTGATCTTGAGCCATTTGGCCAAGAAGCGATGATCAGAAATGGTTTGCCACTTGGGCCGCACAAAGGTCTACAACCGAAACCCACTGTGGAGACATAGCAAAAGATTGCCACAGGGAAGACATTTTCCAGAAACTCTGGAAGCTCTGTCGATGACAGTTCTGTGGTGTGCGTGTGTTGAAGCTGTGCACAACGCGTTTTGAATCTGCATAACCACACCCTCCATCCCCATTGTGACAGCACGTGAAGGTTCCATGCGACAAAGCAAGCTCCATTTCCAGCTCCCTATTCCAAAAATCTATTTAATATATGGTCCCCAAATAGGGGACATATCAGATAAGAACAGACACTACGCTTGATCTTGAGCCATTTGGCCGAGAAGCGATGATCAGAAATGGTTTGCCACTTGGGCCGCACCAAGGCCTACAACCGAAACCCACTGTGGAGACATAGCAAAAGATTGCCGCAGGGAAGACATTTTCCAGAAACTCTGGAAGCTCTGTAGATGACAGTTCTGCTGTGTGCGTGTGTTCAAGCTGTGCACAACGCGTTTTGAATCTGCATAACCACACCCTCCATCCCCATTGTTACAGCACGTGAAGGTTCCGTGCGACAAAGCAAGCTCCATTTCCAGCTCCCTATTCCAAAAATCCATGTAATATATGGTACCCAAATAGGGGACGTATCAGATAAGAACAGACACTACGCTTGATCTTGAGCCATTTGGCCGAGAAGCGATGATCAGAAATGGTTTGCCACTTGGGCCGCACCAAGGCCTACAACCGAAACCCACTGTGGAGACAAGCTGTGCACAACGCGTTTTGAATCTGCATAACCACACCCTCCATCCCCATTGTGACAGCACGTGAAGGTTCCATGCGACAAAGCAAGCTCCATTTCCAGCTCCCTATTCCAAAAATCTATTTAATATATGGTCCCCAAATAGGGGACGTATCAGATAAGAACAGACACTACGCTTGATCTTGAGCCATTTGGCCGAGAAGCGATGATCAGAAATGGTTTGCCACTTGGGCCGCACCAAGGCCTACAACCGAAACCCACTGTGGAGACATAGCAAAAGATTGCCGCAGGGAAGACATTTTCCAGAAACTCTGGAAGCTCTGTAGATGACAGTTCTGCGGTGTGCATGTGTTCAAGCTGTGCACAACGCGTTTTGAATCTGCATAACCACACCCTCCATCCCCATTGTGACAGCACGTGAAGGTTCCGTGCGACAAAGCAAGCTCCATTTCCAGCTCCCTATTCCAAAAATCTATTTAATATATGGTCCCCAAATAGGGGACGTATCAGATAAGAACAGACACTACGCTTGATCTTGAGCCATTTGGCCGAGAAGCGATGATCAGAAATGGTTCGCCATTTGGGCCGCACCAAGGCCTACAACCGAAACCCACTGTGGAGACATAGCAAAAGATTGCCGCAGGGAAGACATTTTCCAGAAACTCTGGAAGCTCTGTAGATGACAGTTCTGCGGTGTGCGTGTGTTCAAGCTGTGCACAACGCGTTTTGGATCTGCATAACCACACCCTCCATCCCCATTGTGACAGCACGTGAAGGTTCCGTGCGACAAAGCAAGCTCCATTTCCAGCATCCTATTCCAAAAATCCATTTAATATATGGTCCCCAAATAGGGGACGTATCAGATAAGAACAGACTCTACGCTTGATCTTGAGCCATTTGGCCGAGAAGCGATGATCAGAAGTGGTTTGCCACTTGGGCCGCACCAAGACCTACAACCGAAACCCACTGTGGAGACTTAGCAAAAGATTGCCGCAGGGAAGACATTTTCCAGAAACTCTGGAAGCTCTGTAGATGACAGTTCTGCGGTGTGCGTGTGTTCAAGCTGTGCACAACGCGTTTCGAATCTGCATAACCACACCCTCCATCCCCATTGTGACAGCATGTGAAGGTTCCGTGTGACAAAGCAAGCTCCATTTCCAGCTCCCTATTCCAAAAATCCATTTAATATATGGTCCCCAAATAGGGGACGTATCAGATAAGAACAGACACTACGCTTGATCTTGAGCCATTTGGCCGAGAAGCGATGATCAGAAATGGTTTGCCACTTGGGCCGCACCAAGGCCTACAACCGAAACCCACTGTGGAGACATAGCAAAAGATTGCCGCAGGGAAGACATTTTCCAGAAACTCTGGAAGCTCTGTAGATGACAGTTCTGCGGTGTGCGTGTGTTCAAGCTGTGCACAACGCGTTTTGAATCTGCATAACCACACCCTCCATCCCCATTGTGACAGCACGTGAAGGTTCCGTGCGACAAAGCAAGCTCCATTTCCAGCTCCCTATTCCAAAAATCTATTTAATATATGGTCCCCAAATAGGGGACGTATCAGATAAGAACAGACACTACGCTTGATCTTGAGCCATTTGGCCAAGAAGCGATGATCAGAAATGGTTTGCCACTTGGGCCACACCAAGGTCTACAACCGAAACCCACTGTGGAGACATAGCAAAAGATTGCCACAGGGAAGACATTTTCCAGAAACTCTGGAAGCTCTGTCGATGACAGTTCTGTGGTGTGCGTGTGTTCAAGCTGTGCACAACGCGTTTTGGATCTGCATAACCACACCCTCCATCCCCATTGTGACAGCACGTGAAGGTTCCGTGCGACAAAGCAAGCTCCATTTCCAGCATCCTATTCCAAAAATCCATTTAATATATGGTCCCCAAATAGGGGACGTATCAGATAAGAACAGACTCTACGCTTGATCTTGAGCCATTTGGCCGAGAAGCGATGATCAGAAGTGGTTTGCCACTTGGGCCGCACCAAGGCCTACAACCGAAACCCACTGTGGAGACTTAGCAAAAGATTGCCGCAGGGAAGACATTTTCCAGAAACTCTGGAAGCTCTGTAGATGACAGTTCTGCGGTGTGCGTGTGTTCAAGCTGTGCACAACGCGTTTCGAATCTGCATAACCACACCCTCCATCCCCATTGTGACAGCATGTGAAGGTTCCGTGTGACAAAGCAAGCTCCATTTCCAGCTCCCTATTCCAAAAATCCATTTAATATATGGTCCCCAAATAGGGGACGTATCAGATAAGAACAGACACTACGCTTGATCTTGAGCCATTTGGCCGAGAAGCGATGATCAGAAATGGTTTGCCACTTGGGCCGCACCAAGGCCTACAACCGAAACCCACTGTGGAGACATAGCAAAAGATTGCCGCAGGGAAGACATTTTCCAGAAACTCTGGAAGCTCTGTAGATGACAGTTCTGCGGTGTGCGTGTGTTCAAGCTGTGCACAACGCGTTTTGAATCTGCATAACCACACCCTCCATCCCCATTGTGACAGCACGTGAAGGTTCCGTGCGACAAAGCAAGCTCCATTTCCAGCTCCCTATTCCAAAAATCTATTTAATATATGGTCCCCAAATAGGGGACGTATCAGATAAGAACAGACACTACGCTTGATCTTGAGCCATTTGGCCAAGAAGCGATGATCAGAAATGGTTTGCCACTTGGGCCACACCAAGGTCTACAACCGAAACCCACTGTGGAGACATAGCAAAAGATTGCCACAGGGAAGACATTTTCCAGAAACTCTGGAAGCTCTGTCGATGACAGTTCTGTGGTGTGCGTGTGTTGAAGCTGTGCACAACGCGTTTTGAATCTGCATAACCACACCCTCCATCCCCATTGTGACAGCACGTGAAGGTTCCGTGCGACGAAGCAAGCTCCATTTCCAGCTCCCTATTCCAAAAATCCATTTAATATATGGTCCCCAAATAGGGGACGTATCAGATAAGAACAGACACTACGCTTGATCTTGAGCCATTTGGCCGAGAAGCGATGATCAGAAATGGTTTGCCACTTGGGCCACATCAAGGCCTACAACCGAAACCCACTGTGGAGACATAGCAAAAGATTGCCGCAGGGAAGACATTTTCCAGAAACTCTGGAAGCTCTGTAGATGACAGTTCTGCGGTGTGCGTGTGTTCAAGCTGTGCACAACGCGTTTTGAATCTGCATAACCACACCCTCCATCCCCATTGTGACAGCACGTGAAGGTTCCGTGCGACAAAGCAAGCTCCATTTCCAGCTCCCTATTCCAAAAATCTATTTAATATATGGTCCCCAAATAGGGGACGTATCAGATAAGAACAGACACTACACTTGATCTTGAGCCATTTGGCCGAGAAGCGATGATCAGAAATGGTTTGCCACTTGGGCCGCACCAAGGCCTACAACCGAAACCCACTGTGGAGACATAGCAAAAGATTGCCGCAGGGAAGACATTTTCCAAAAACTCTGGAAGCTCTGTAGATGACAGTTCTGCGGTGTGCGTGTGTTCAAGCAGTGCACAACGCGTTTTGAATCTGCATAACCACACCCTCCATCCCCATTGTGACAGCACGTGAAGGTTCCGTGTGACAAAGCAAGCTCCATTTCCAGCTCCCTATTCCAAAAATCTATTTAATATATGGTCCCCAAATAAGGGACGTATCAGATAAGAACAGACACTACGCTTGATCTTGAGCCATTTGGCCGAGAAGCGATGATCAGAAATGGTTTGCCACTTGGGCCGCACCAAGGCCTACAACCGAAACCCACTGTGGAGACATAGCAAAAGATTGCCGCAGGGAAGACATTTTCCAAAAACTCTGGAAGCTCTGTAGATGACAGTTCTGCGGTGTGCGTGTGTTCAAGCTGTGCACAACACGTTTTGAATCTGCATAACCACACCCTCCATCCCCATTGTGACAGCACGTGAAGGTTCCGTGCGACAAAGCAAGCTCCATTTCCAGCTCCCTATTCCAAAAATCTATTTAATATATGGTCCCCAAATAAGGGACGTATCAGATAAGAACAGACACTACGCTTGATCTTGAGCCATTTGGCCGAGAAGCGATGATCAGAAATGGTTTGCCACTTGGGCCGCACCAAGGCCTAAAACCGAAACCCACTGTGGAGACATAGCAAAAGATTGCCGCAGGGAAGACATTTTCCAGAAACTCTGGAAGCTCTGTCGATGACAGTTCTGCGGTGTGCGTGTGTTCAAGCTGTGCACAACGCGTTTTGAATCTGCATAACCACACCCTCCATCCCCATTGTGACAGCACGTGAAGGTTCCGTGCGACAAAGCAAGCTCCATTTCCAGCTCCCTATTCCAAAAATCTATTTAATATATGGTCCCCAAATAGGGGACGTATCAGATAAGAACAGACACTACGCTTGATCTTGAGCCATTTGGCCGAGAAGCGATGATCAGAAATGGTTTGCCACTTGGGCCGCACCAAGGCCTACAACCGAAACCCACTGTGGAGACATAGCAAAAGATTGCCGCAGGGAAGACATTTTCCAGAAACTCTGGAAGCTCTGTCGATGACAGTTCTGCAGTGTGCGTGTGTTCAAGCTGTGCACAACGCGTTTTGAATCTGCATAACCACACCCTCCATCCCCATTGTGACAGCACGTGAAGGTTCCGTGTGACAAAGCAAGCTCCATTTCCAGCTCCCTATTCCAAAAATCCATTTAATATATGGTCCCCAAATAGGGGACGTATCAGATAAGAACAGACACTACGCTTGATCTTGAGCCATTTGGCCGAGAAGCGATGATCAGAAATGGTTTGCCACTTGGGCCGCACCAAGGCCTACAACCGAAACCCAATGTGGAGACATAGCAAAAGATTGCCGCAGGGAAGACATTTTCCAGAAACTCTGGAAGTTCTGTAGATGATAGTTCTGCGGTGTGCGTGTGTTCAAGCTGTGCACAACGCGTTTTGAATCTGCATAACCACACCCTCCATCCCCATTGTGACAGCACGTGAAGGTTCCGTGCGACAAAGCAAGCTCCATTTCCAGCTCCCTATTCCAAAAATCTATTTAATATATGGTCCCCAAATAGGGGACATATCAGATAAGAGCAGACACTACGCTTGATCTTGAGCCATTTGGCCAAGAAGCGATGATCAGAAATGGTTTGCCACTTGGGCCGCACCAAGGCCTACAACCGAAACCCACTGTGGAGACATAGCAAAAGATTGCCGCAGGGAAGACATTTTCCAGAAACTCTGGAAGCTCTGTCGATGACAGTTCTGCGGTGTGCGTGTGTTCAAGCTGTGCACAACGCGTTTTGAATCTGCATAACCACACCCTCCATCACCATTGTGACAGCACGTGAAGGTTCCGTGCGACAAAGCAAGCTCCATTTCCAGCTCCCTATTCCAAAAATCCATTTAATATATGGTCCCCAAATAGGGGACGTATCAGATAAGAACAGACACTACGCTTGATCTTGAGCCATTTGGCCGAGAAGCGATGATCAGAAATGGTTTGCCACTTGGGCCGCACCAAGGCCTACAACCGAAACCCACTGTGGAGACATAGCAAAAGATTGCCGCAGGGAAGACATTTTCCAGAAACTCTGGAAGCTCTGTCGATGACAGTTCTGCGGTGTGCGTGTGTTCAAGCTGTGCACAACGCGTTTTAAATCTGCATAACCACACCCTCCATCCCCATTGTGACAGCACGTGAAGGTTCCGTGTGACAAAGCAAGCTCCATTTCCAGCTCCCTATTCCAAAAATCCATTTAATATATGGTCCCCAAATAGGGGACGTATCAGATAAGAACAGACACTACGCTTGATCTTGAGCCATTTGGCCGAGAAGCGATGATCAGAAATGGTTTGCCACTTGGGCCGCACCAAGGCCTACAACCGAAACCCACTGTGGAGACATAGCAAAAGATTGCCGCAGGGAAGACATTTTCCAGAAACTCTGGAAGTTCTGTAGATGATAGTTCTGCGGTGTGCGTGTGTTCAAGCTGTGCACAACGCGTTTTGAATCTGCATAACCACACCCTCCATCCCCATTGTGACAGCACGTGAAGGTTCCGTGCGACAAAGCATGCTCCATTTCCAGCTCCCTATTCCAAAAATCTATTTAATATATCGTCCCCAAATAGGGGACATATCAGATAAGAGCAGACACTACGCTTGATCTTGAGCCATTTGGCCAAGAAGCGATGATCAGAAATGGTTTGCCACTTGGGCCGCACCAAGGCCTTCAACCGAAACCCACTGTGGAGACATAGCAAAAGATTGCCGCAGGGAAGACATTTTCCAGAAACTCTGGAAGCTCTGTCGATGACAGTTCTGCGGTGTGCGTGTGTTCAAGCTGTGCACAACGCGTTTTGAATCTGCATAACCACACCCTCCATCCCCATTGTGACAGCATGTGAAGGTTCCGTCCGACGAAGCAAGCTCCATTTCCAGCTCCGTTTTCCAAAAATCCATTTAATATATGGTCCCCAAATAGGGGACGTATCAGATAAGAACAGACACTACGCTTGATCTTGAGCCATTTGGCCGAGAAGCGATGATCAGAAATGGTTTGCCACTTGGGCCGCACCAAGGCCTAAAACCGAAACCCACTGTGGAGACATAGCAAAAGATTGCCGCAGGGAAGACATTTTCCAGAAACTCTGGAAGCTCTGTCGATGACAGTTCTGCGGTGTGCGTGTGTTCAAGCTGTGCACAACGCGTTTTGAATCTGCATAACCACACCCTCCATCCCCATTGTGACAGCACGTGAAGGTTCCGTGCGACAAAGCAAGCTCCATTTCCAGCTCCCTATTCCAAAAATCTATTTAATATATGGTCCCCAAATAGGGGACGTATCAGATAAGAACAGACACTACGCTTGATCTTGAGCCATTTGGCCGAGAAGCGATGATCAGAAATGGTTTGCCACTTGGGCCGCACCAAGGCCTACAACCGAAACCCACTGTGGAGACATAGCAAAAGATTGCCGCAGGGAAGACATTTTCCAAAAACTCTGGAAGCTCTGTAGATGACAGTTCTGCGGTGTGCGTGTGTTCAAGCTGTGCACAACGCGTTTTGAATCTGCATAACCACACCCTCCATCCCCATTGTGACAGCACGTGAAGGTTCCGTGTGACAAAGCAAGCTCCATTTCCAGCTCCCTATTCCAAAAATCCATTTAATATATGGTCCCCAAATAGGGGACGTATCAGATAAGAACAGACACTACGCTTGATCTTGAGCCATTTGGCCGAGAAGCGATGATCAGAAATGGTTTGCCACTTGGGCCGCACCAAGGCCTAAAACCGAAACCCACTGTGGAGACATAGCAAAAGATTGCCGCAGGGAAGACATTTTCCAGAAACTCTGGAAGCTCTGTCGATGACAGTTCTGCGGTGTGCGTGTGTTCAAGCTGTGCACAACGCGTTTTGAATCTGCATAACCACACCCTCCATCCCCATTGTGACAGCACGTGAAGGTTCCGTGCGACAAAGCAAGCTCCATTTCCAGCTCCCTATTCCAAAAATCTATTTAATATATGGTCCCCAAATAGGGGACGTATCAGATAAGAACAGACACTACGCTTGATCTTGAGCCATTTGGCCGAGAAGCGATGATCAGAAATGGTTTGCCACTTGGGCCGCACCAAGGCCTACAACCGAAACCCACTGTGGAGACATAGCAAAAGATTGCCGCAGGGAAGACATTTTCCAGAAACTCTGGAAGCTCTGTCGATGACAGTTCTGCAGTGTGCGTGTGTTCAAGCTGTGCACAACGCGTTTTGAATCTGCATAACCACACCCTCCATCCCCATTGTGACAGCACGTGAAGGTTCCGTGTGACAAAGCAAGCTCCATTTCCAGCTCCCTATTCCAAAAATCCATTTAATATATGGTCCCCAAATAGGGGACGTATCAGATAAGAACAGACACTACGCTTGATCTTGAGCCATTTGGCCGAGAAGCGATGATCAGAAATGGTTTGCCACTTGGGCCGCACCAAGGCCTACAACCGAAACCCACTGTGGAGACATAGCAAAAGATTGCCGCAGGGAAGACATTTTCCAGAAACTCTGGAGGTTCTGTAGATGATAGTTCTGCGGTGTGCGTGTGTTCAAGCTGTGCACAACGCGTTTTGAATCTGCATAACCACACCCTCCATCCCCATTGTGACAGCACGTGAAGGTTCCGTGCGACAAAGCAAGCTCCATTTCCAGCTCCCTATTCCAAAAATCTATTTAATATATGGTCCCCAAATAGGGGACATATCAGATAAGAGCAGACACTACGCTTGATCTTGAGCCATTTGGCCAAGAAGCGATGATCAGAAATGGTTTGCCACTTGGGCCGCACCAAGGCCTACAACCGAAACCCACTGTGGAGACATAGCAAAAGATTGCCGCAGGGAAGACATTTTCCAGAAACTCTGGAAGCTCTGTCGATGACAGTTCTGCGGTGTGCGTGTGTTCAAGCTGTGCACAACGCGTTTTGAATCTGCATAACCACACCCTCCATCCCCATTGTGACAGCATGTGAAGGTTCCGTCCGACGAAGCAAGCTCCATTTCCAGCTCCGTTTTCCAAAAATCCATTTAATATATGGTCCCCAAATAGGGGACGTATCAGATAAGAACAGACACTACGCTTGATCTTGAGCCATTTGGCCGAGAAGCGATGATCAGAAATGGTTTGCCACTTAGACCTCACCAAGGCCTACAACCGTAACCCACTGTGGAGACATAGCAAAAGATTGCCGCAGGGAAGACATTTTCCAGAAACCCTGGAAGCTCTGTAGATGACAGTTCTGCGGTGTGCGTGTGTTCAAGCTGTGCACAACGCATTTTGAATCTGCATAACCACACCCTCCATCCCCATTGTGACAGCACGTGAAGGTTCTGTGCGACAAAGCAAGCTCCATTTCCAGCTCCCTATTCCAAAAATCTATTTAATATATGGTCCCCAAATAGGGGACGTATCAGATAAGAACAGACACTACGCTTGATCTTGAGCCATTTGGCCGAGAAACGATGATCAGAAATGGTTTGCCACTTGGGCCGCACCAAGGCCTACAACCGAAACCCACTGTGGAGACATAGCAAAAGATTGCCGCAGGGAAGACATTTTCCAGAAACTCTGGAAGCTTTGTCGATGACAGTTCTGCGGTGTGCGTGTGTTCAAGCTGTGCACAACGCGTTTTGAATCTGCATAATCACACCCTCCATCCCCATTGTGACAGCACGTGAAGGTTCCGTGTGACAAAGCAAGCTCCATTTCCAGCTCCCTATTCCAAAAATCCATTTAATATATGGTCCCCAAATAGGGGACGTATCCGAGAAGAACAGACACTACGCTTGATCTTGAGCCATTTGGCCGAGAAGCGATGATCAGAAATTGTTTGCCACTTGGGCCGCACCAAGGCCTACAACTGAAACCCACTGTGGAGACATAGCAAAAGATTGCCGCAGGGAAGACATTTTCCAGAAACTCTGGAAGCTCTGTAGATGACAGTTCTGCGGTGTGCGTGTGTTCAAGCTGTGCACAACGCGTTTTGAATCTGCATAACCACACCCTCCATCCCCATTGTGACAGCACGTGAAGGTTCCGTGCGACAAAGCAAGCTCCATTTCCAGCTCCCTATTCCAAAAATCCATTTAATATATGGTCCCCAAATAGGGGACGTATCAGATAAGAACAGACACTACGCTTGATCTTGAGCCATTTGGCCGAGAAGCGATGATCAGAAATGGTGTGCCACTTGGGCCGCACCAAGGCCTACAACCGAAACCCACTGTGGAGACATAGCAAAAGAGTGCCGCAGGGAAGACATTTTCCAGAAACTCTGGAAGTTCTGTAGATGACAGTTCTGCGGTGTGCGTGTGTTCAAGCTGTGCACAACGCGTTTTGAATCTGCATAACCACACCCTCCATCCCCATTGTGACAGCAAGTGAAGGTTCCGTGCGACAAAGCAAGCTCCATTTCCAGTTCCCTATTCCAAAAATCTATTTAATATATGGTCCCCAAATAGGGTACGTATCAGATAAGAACAGACACTACGCTTGATCTTGAGCCATTTGGCCGAGAAGCGATGATCAGAAATGGTTTGCCACTTGGGCCGCACCAAGGCCTACAACCGAAACCCACTGTGGAGACATAGCAAAAGATTGCCGCAGGGAAGACATTTTCCAGAAACTCTGGAAGCTCTGTAGATGACAGTTCTGCGGTGTGCGTGTGTTCAAGCTGTGCACAACGCGTTTTGAATCTGCATAACCACACCCTCCATCCCCATTGTGACAGCACGTGAAGGTTCCGTGCGACAAAGCAAGCTCCATTTCCAGCTCCCTATTCCAAAAATCCATTTAATATATGGTCCCCAAATAGGGGACGTATCAGATAAGAACAGACTCTACGCTTGATCTTGAGCCATTTGGCCGAGAAGCGATGATCAGAAATGGTTTGCCACTTGGGCCGCACCAAGGCCTACAACCGAAACCCACTGTGGAGACATAGCAAAAGATTGCCGCAGGGAAGACATTTTCCAGAAACTCTGGAAGCTCTGTAGATGACAGTTCTGCGGTGTGCGTGTGTTCAAGCTGTGCACAACGCGTTTTGAATCTGCATAACCACACCCTCCATCCCCATTGTGACAGCACGTGAAGGTTCCGTGCGACAAAGCAAGCTCCATTTCCAGCTCCCTATTCCAAAAATCCATTTAATATATGGTCCCCAAATAGGGGACGTATCAGATAAGAACAGACACTACGCTTGATCTTGAGCCATTTGGCCGAGAAGCGATGATCAGAAATGGTGTGCCACTTGGGCCGCACCAAGGCCTACAACCGAAACCCACTGTGGAGACATAGCAAAAGATTGCCGCAGGGAAGACATTTTCCAGAAACTCTGGAAGTTCTGTAGATGACAGTTCTGCGGTGTGCGTGTGTTCAAGCTGTGCACAACGCGTTTTGAATCTGCATAACCACACCCTCCATCCCCATTGTGACAGCAAGTGAAGGTTCCGTGCGACAAAGCAAGCTCCATTTCCAGTTCCCTATTCCAAAAATCTATTTAATATATGGTCCCCAAATAGGGTACGTATCAGATAAGAACAGACACTACGCTTGATCTTGAGCCATTTGGCCGAGAAGCGATGATCAGAAATGGTTTGCCACTTGGGCCGCACCAAGGCCTACAACCGAAACCCACTGTGGAGACATAGCAAAAGATTGCCGCAGGGAAGACATTTTCCAGAAACTCTGGAAGCTCTGTAGATGACAGTTCTGCGGTGTGCGTGTGTTCAAGCTGTGCACAACGCGTTTTGAATCTGCATAACCACACCCTCCATCCCCATTGTGACAGCACGTGAAGGTTCCGTGCGACAAAGCAAGCTCCATTTCCAGCTCCCTATTCCAAAAATCCATTTAATATATGGTCCCCAAATAGGGGACGTATCAGATAAGAACAGACTCTACGCTTGATCTTGAGCCATTTGGCCGAGAAGCGATGATCAGAAATGGTTTGCCACTTGGGCCGCACCAAGGCCTACAACCGAAACCCACTGTGGAGACATAGCAAAAGATTGCCGCAGGGAAGACATTTTCCAGAAACTTTGGAAGCTCTGTAGATGACAGTTCTGCGGTGTGCGTGTGTTCAAGCTGTATACAACGCGTTTCGAATCTGCATAACCACACCCTCCATCCCCATTGTGACAGCACGTGAAGGTTCCGTGCGACAAAGCAAGCTCCATTGCCAGCTCCCTATTCCAAAAATCCATTTAATATATGGTCCCCAAATAGGGGACGTATCAGATAAGAACAGACTCTACGCTTGATCTTGAGCCATTTGGCCGAGAAGCGATGATCAGAAATGGTTTGCCATTTGGGCCGCACCAAGGCCTACAACCGAAACCCACTGTGGAGATATAGCAAAAGATTGCCGCAGGGAAGACATTTTCCAGAAACTCTGGAAGCTCTGTAGATGACAGTTCTGCGGTGTGCGTGTGTTCAAGCTGTGCACAACGCGTTTTGAATCTGCATAACCACACCCTCCATCCCCATTGTGACAGCACGTGAAGGTTCCGTGCGACAAAGCAAGCTCCATTTCCAGCATCCTATTCCAAAAATCCATTTAATATATGGTCCCCAAATAAGGGACGTATCAGATAAAAACAGACTCTACGCTTGATCTTGAGCCATTTGGCCGAGAAGCGATGATCAGAAATGGTTTGCCACTTGGGCCGCACCAAGGCCTACAACCGAAACCCACTGTGGAGACTTAGCAAAAGATTGCCGCAGGGAAGACATTTTCCAGAAACTCTGGAAGCTCTGTAGATGACAGTTCTGCGGTGTGCGTGTGTTCAAGCTGTGCACAACGCGTTTCGAATCTGCATAACCACACCCTCCATCCCCATTGTGACAGCACGTGAAGGTTCCGTGTGACAAAGCAAGCTCCATTTCCAGCTCCCTATTCCAAAAATCCATGTAATATATGGTCCCCAAATAGGGGACGTATCAGATAAGAACAGACACTACGCTTGATCTTGAGCCATTTGGCCGAGAAGCGATGATCAGAAATGGTTTGCCACTTGGGCCGCACCAAGGCCTACAACCGAAACCCACTGTGGAGACATAGCAAAAGATTGCCGCAGGGAAGACATTTTCCAGAAACTCTGGAAGCTCTGTCGATGACAGTTCTGTGGTGTGCGTGTGTTCAAGCTGTGCACAACGCGTTTTGAATCTGCATAACCACACCCTCCATCCCCATTGTGACAGCACGTGAAGGTTCCGTGCGACGAAGCAAGCTCCATTTCCAGCTCCCTATTCCAAAAATCCATTTAATATATGGTCCCCAAATAGGGGACGTATCAGATAAGAACAGACACTACGCTTGATCTTGAGCCATTTGGCCGAGAAGCGATGATCAGAAATGGTTTGCCACTTGGGCCACACCAAGGCCTACAACCGAAACCCACTGTGGAGACATAGCAAAAGATTGCCGCAGGGAAGACATTTTCCAGAAACTCTGGAAGCTCTGTAGATGACAGTTCTGCGGTGTGTGTGTGTTCAAGCTGTGCACAACGCGTTTTGAATCTGCATAACCACACCCTCCATCCCCATTGTGACAGCACGTGAAGGTTCCGTGCGACAAAGCAAGCTCCATTTCCAGCTCCCTATTCCAAAAATCTATTTAATATATGGTCCCCAAATAGGGGACGTATCAGATAAGAACAGACACTACACTTGATCTTGAGCCATTTGGCCGAGAAGCGATGATCAGAAATGGTTTGCCACTTGGGCCGCACCAAGGCCTACAACCGAAACCCACTGTGGAGACATAGCAAAAGATTGCCGCAGGGAAGACATTTTCCAAAAACTCTGGAAGCTCTGTAGATGACAGTTCTGCGGTGTGCGTGTGTTCAAGCAGTGCACAACGCGTTTTGAATCTGCATAACCACACCCTCCATCCCCATTGTGACAGCACGTGAAGGTTCCGTGTGACAAAGCAAGCTCCATTTCCAGCTCCCTATTCCAAAAATCCATTTAATATATGGTCCCCAAATAGGGGACGTATCAGATAAGAACAGACACTACGCTTGATCTTGAGCCATTTGGCCGAGAAGCGATGATCAGAAATGGTTTGCCACTTGGGCCGCACCAAGGCCTAAAACCGAAACCCACTGTGGAGACATAGCAAAAGATTGCCGCAGGGAAGACATTTTCCAGAAACTCTGGAAGCTCTGTCGATGACAGTTCTGCGGTGTGCGTGTGTTCAAGCTGTGCACAACGCGTTTTGAATCTGCATAACCACACCCTCCATCCCCATTGTGACAACACGTGAAGGTTCCGTGCGACAAAGCAAGCTCCATTTCCAGCTCCCTATTCCAAAAATCTATTTAATATATGGTCCCCAAATAGGGGACGTATCAGATAAGAACAGACACTACGCTTGATCTTGAGCCATTTGGCCGAGAAGCGATGATCAGAAATGGTTTGCCACTTGGGCCGCACCAAGGCCTACAACCGAAACCCACTGTGGAGACATAGCAAAAGATTGCCGCAGGGAAGACATTTTCCAAAAACTCTGGAAGCTCTGTAGATGACAGTTCTGCGGTGTGCGTGTGTTCAAGCTGTGCACAACGCGTTTTGAATCTGCATAACCACACCCTCCATCCCCATTGTGACAGCACGTGAAGGTTCCATGCGACAAAGCAAGCTCCATTTCCAGCTCCCTATTCCAAAAATCTATTTAATATATGGTCCCCAAATAGGGGACATATCAGATAAGAACAGACACTACGCTTGATCTTGAGCCATTTGGCCGAGAAGCGATGATCAGAAATGGTTTGCCACTTGGGCCGCACCAAGGCCTACAACCGAAACCCACTGTGGAGACATAGCAAAAGATTGCCGCAGGGAAGACATTTTCCAGAAACTCTGGAAGCTCTGTAGATGACAGTTCTGCGGTGTGCGTGTGTTCAAGCTGTGCACAACGCGTTTTGAATCTGCATAACCACACCCTCCATCCCCATTATGACAGCACGTGAAGGTTCCGTGCGACAAAGCAAGCTCCATTTCCAGCTCCCTATTCCAAAAATCCATTTAATATATGGTCCCCAAATAGGGGACGTATCAGATAAGAACAGACACTACGCTTGATCTTGAGCCATTTGGCCGAGAAGCGATGATCAGAAATGGTTTGCCACTTGGGCCGCACCAAGGCCTACAACCGAAACCCACTGTGGAGACAAGCTGTGCACAACGCGTTTTGAATCTGCATAACCACACCCTCCATCCCCATTGTGACAGCACGTGAAGGTTCCATGCGACAAAGCAAGCTCCATTTCCAGCTCCCTATTCCAAAAATCCATTTAATATATGGTCCCCAAATAGGGGACGTATCAGATAAGAACAGACACTACGCTTGATCTTGAGCCATTTGGCCGAGAAGCGATGATCAGAAATGGTTCGCCATTTGGGCCGCACCAAGGCCTACAACCGAAACCCACTGTGGAGACATAGCAAAAGATTGCCGCAGGGAAGACATTTTCCAGAAACTCTGGAAGCTCTGTAGATGACAGTTCTGCGGTGTGCGTGTGTTCAAGCTGTGCACAACGCGTTTTGAATCTGCATAACCACACCCTCCATCCCCATTGTGACAGCACGTGAAGGTTCCGTGCGACAAAGCAAGCTCCATTTCCAGCTCCCTATTCCAAAAATCTATTTAATATATGGTCCCCAAATAGGGGACATATCAGATAAGAGCAGACACTACGCTTGATCTTGAGCCATTTGGCCAAGAAGCGATGATCAGAAATGGTTTGCCACTTGGGCCGCACCAAGGCCTACAACCGAAACCCACTGTGGAGACATAGCAAAAGATTGCCGCAGGGAAGACATTTTCCAGAAACTCTGGAAGCTCTGTCGATGACAGTTCTGCGGTGTGCGTGTGTTCAAGCTGTGCACAACGCGTTTTGAATCTGCATAACCACACCCTCCATCCCCATTGTGACAGCATGTGAAGGTTCCGTCCGACGAAGCAAGCTCCATTTCCAGCTCCGTTTTCCAAAAATCCATTTAATATATGGTCCCCAAATAGGGGACGTATCAGATAAGAACAGACACTACGCTTGATCTTGAGCCATTTGGCCGAGAAGCGATGATCAGAAATGGTTTGCCACTTAGGCCTCACCAAGGCCTACAACCGTAACCCACTGTGGAGACATAGCAAAAGATTGCCGCAGGGAAGACATTTTCCAGAAACCCTGGAAGCTCTGTAGATGACAGTTCTGCGGTGTGCGTGTGTTCAAGCTGTGCACAACGCATTTTGAATCTGCATAACCACACCCTCCATCCCCATTGTGACAGCACGTGAAGGTTCTGTGCGACAAAGCAAGCTCCATTTCCAGCTCCCTATTCCAAAAATCTATTTAATATATGGTCCCCAAATAGGGGACGTATCAGATAAGAACAGACACTACGCTTGATCTTGAGCCATTTGGCCGAGAAACGATGATCAGAAATGGTTTGCCACTTGGGCCGCACCAAGGCCTACAACCGAAACCCACTGTGGAGACATAGCAAAAGATTGCCGCAGGGAAGACATTTTCCAGAAACTCTGGAAGCTTTGTCGATGACAGTTCTGCGGTGTGCGTGTGTTCAAGCTGTGCACAACGCGTTTTGAATCTGCATAATCACACCCTCCATCCCCATTGTGACAGCACGTGAAGGTTCCGTGTGACAAAGCAAGCTCCATTTCCAGCTCCCTATTCCAAAAATCCATTTAATATATGGTCCCCAAATAGGGGACGTATCCGAGAAGAACAGACACTACGCTTGATCTTGAGCCATTTGGCCGAGAAGCGATGATCAGAAATTGTTTGCCACTTGGGCCGCACCAAGGCCTACAACTGAAACCCACTGTGGAGACATAGCAAAAGATTGCCGCAGGGAAGACATTTTCCAGAAACTCTGGAAGCTCTGTAGATGACAGTTCTGCGGTGTGCGTGTGTTCAAGCTGTGCACAACGCGTTTTGAATCTGCATAACCACACCCTCCATCCCCATTGTGACAGCACGTGAAGGTTCCGTGCGACAAAGCAAGCTCCATTTCCAGCTCCCTATTCCAAAAATCCATTTAATATATGGTCCCCAAATAGGGGACGTATCAGATAAGAACAGACACTACGCTTGATCTTGAGCCATTTGGCCGAGAAGCGATGATCAGAAATGGTGTGCCACTTGGGCCGCACCAAGGCCTACAACCGAAACCCACTGTGGAGACATAGCAAAAGATTGCCGCAGGGAAGACATTTTCCAGAAACTCTGGAAGTTCTGTAGATGACAGTTCTGCGGTGTGCGTGTGTTCAAGCTGTGCACAACGCGTTTTGAATCTGCATAACCACACCCTCCATCCCCATTGTGACAGCAAGTGAAGGTTCCGTGCGACAAAGCAAGCTCCATTTCCAGTTCCCTATTCCAAAAATCTATTTAATATATGGTCCCCAAATAGGGTACGTATCAGATAAGAACAGACACTACGCTTGATCTTGAGCCATTTGGCCGAGAAGCGATGATCAGAAATGGTTTGCCACTTGGGCCGCACCAAGGCCTACAACCGAAACCCACTGTGGAGACATAGCAAAAGATTGCCGCAGGGAAGACATTTTCCAGAAACTCTGGAAGCTCTGTAGATGACAGTTCTGCGGTGTGCGTGTGTTCAAGCTGTGCACAACGCGTTTTGAATCTGCATAACCACACCCTCCATCCCCATTGTGACAGCACGTGAAGGTTCCGTGCGACAAAGCAAGCTCCATTTCCAGCTCCCTATTCCAAAAATCCATTTAATATATGGTCCCCAAATAGGGGACGTATCAGATAAGAACAGACTCTACGCTTGATCTTGAGCCATTTGGCCGAGAAGCGATGATCAGAAATGGTTTGCCACTTGGGCCGCACCAAGGCCTACAACCGAAACCCACTGTGGAGACATAGCAAAAGATTGCCGCAGGGAAGACATTTTCCAGAAACTTTGGAAGCTCTGTAGATGACAGTTCTGCGGTGTGCGTGTGTTCAAGCTGTATACAACGCGTTTCGAATCTGCATAACCACACCCTCCATCCCCATTGTGACAGCACGTGAAGGTTCCGTGCGACAAAGCAAGCTCCATTGCCAGCTCCCTATTCCAAAAATCCATTTAATATATGGTCCCCAAATAGGGGACGTATCAGATAAGAACAGACTCTACGCTTGATCTTGAGCCATTTGGCCGAGAAGCGATGATCAGAAATGGTTTGCCATTTGGGCCGCACCAAGGCCTACAACCGAAACCCACTGTGGAGATATAGCAAAAGATTGCCGCAGGGAAGACATTTTCCAGAAACTCTGGAAGCTCTGTAGATGACAGTTCTGCGGTGTGCGTGTGTTCAAGCTGTGCACAACGCGTTTTGAATCTGCATAACCACACCCTCCATCCCCATTGTGACAGCACGTGAAGGTTCCGTGCGACAAAGCAAGCTCCATTTCCAGCATCCTATTCCAAAAATCCATTTAATATATGGTCCCCAAATAAGGGACGTATCAGATAAGAACAGACTCTACGCTTGATCTTGAGCCATTTGGCCGAGAAGCGATGATCAGAAATGGTTTGCCACTTGGGCCGCACCAAGGCCTACAACCGAAACCCACTGTGGAGACTTAGCAAAAGATTGCCGCAGGGAAGACATTTTCCAGAAACTCTGGAAGCTCTGTAGATGACAGTTCTGCGGTGTGCGTGTGTTCAAGCTGTGCACAACGCGTTTCGAATCTGCATAACCACACCCTCCATCCCCATTGTGACAGCACGTGAAGGTTCCGTGTGACAAAGCAAGCTCCATTTCCAGCTCCCTATTCCAAAAATCCATGTAATATATGGTCCCCAAATAGGGGACGTATCAGATAAGAACAGACACTACGCTTGATCTTGAGCCATTTGGCCGAGAAGCGATGATCAGAAATGGTTTGCCACTTGGGCCGCACCAAGGCCTACAACCGAAACCCACTGTGGAGACATAGCAAAAGATTGCCGCAGGGAAGACATTTTCCAGAAACTCTGGAAGCTCTGTCGATGACAGTTCTGTGGTGTGCGTGTGTTCAAGCTGTGCACAACGCGTTTTGAATCTGCATAACCACACCCTCCATCCCCATTGTGACAGCACGTGAAGGTTCCGTGCGACGAAGCAAGCTCCATTTCCAGCTCCCTATTCCAAAAATCCATTTAATATATGGTCCCCAAATAGGGGACGTATCAGATAAGAACAGACACTACGCTTGATCTTGAGCCATTTGGCCGAGAAGCGATGATCAGAAATGGTTTGCCACTTGGGCCACACCAAGGCCTACAACCGAAACCCACTGTGGAGACATAGCAAAAGATTGCCGCAGGGAAGACATTTTCCAGAAACTCTGGAAGCTCTGTAGATGACAGTTCTGCGGTGTGCGTGTGTTCAAGCTGTGCACAACGCGTTTTGAATCTGCATAACCACACCCTCCATCCCCATTGTGACAGCACGTGAAGGTTCCGTGCGACAAAGCAAGCTCCATTTCCAGCTCCCTATTCCAAAAATCTATTTAATATATGGTCCCCAAATAGGGGACGTATCAGATAAGAACAGACACTACACTTGATCTTGAGCCATTTGGCCGAGAAGCGATGATCAGAAATGGTTTGCCACTTGGGCCGCACCAAGGCCTACAACCGAAACCCACTGTGGAGACATAGCAAAAGATTGCCGCAGGGAAGACATTTTCCAAAAACTCTGGAAGCTCTGTAGATGACAGTTCTGCGGTGTGCGTGTGTTCAAGCAGTGCACAACGCGTTTTGAATCTGCATAACCACACCCTCCATCCCCATTGTGACAGCACGTGAAGGTTCCGTGTGACAAAGCAAGCTCCATTTCCAGCTCCCTATTCCAAAAATCCATTTAATATATGGTCCCCAAATAGGGGACGTATCAGATAAGAACAGACACTACGCTTGATCTTGAGCCATTTGGCCGAGAAGCGATGATCAGAAATGGTTTGCCACTTGGGCCGCACCAAGGCCTAAAACCGAAACCCACTGTGGAGACATAGCAAAAGATTGCCGCAGGGAAGACATTTTCCAGAAACTCTGGAAGCTCTGTCGATGACAGTTCTGCGGTGTGCGTGTGTTCAAGCTGTGCACAACGCGTTTTGAATCTGCATAACCACACCCTCCATCCCCATTGTGACAGCACGTGAAGGTTCCGTGCGACAAAGCAAGCTCCATTTCCAGCTCCCTATTCCAAAAATCTATTTAATATATGGTCCCCAAATAGGGGACGTATCAGATAAGAACAGACACTACGCTTGATCTTGAGCCATTTGGCCGAGAAGCGATGATCAGAAATGGTTTGCCACTTGGGCCGCACCAAGGCCTACAACCGAAACCCACTGTGGAGACATAGCAAAAGATTGCCGCAGGGAAGACATTTTCCAAAAACTCTGGAAGCTCTGTAGATGACAGTTCTGCGGTGTGCGTGTGTTCAAGCTGTGCACAACGCGTTTTGAATCTGCATAACCACACCCTCCATCCCCATTGTGACAGCACGTGAAGGTTCCATGCGACAAAGCAAGCTCCATTTCCAGCTCCCTATTCCAAAAATCTATTTAATATATGGTCCCCAAATAGGGGACATATCAGATAAGAACAGACACTACGCTTGATCTTGAGCCATTTGGCCGAGAAGCGATGATCAGAAATGGTTTGCCACTTGGGCCGCACCAAGGCCTACAACCGAAACCCACTGTGGAGACATAGCAAAAGATTGCCGCAGGGAAGACATTTTCCAGAAACTCTGGAAGCTCTGTAGATGACAGTTCTGCGGTGTGCGTGTGTTCAAGCTGTGCACAACGCGTTTTGAATCTGCATAACCACACCCTCCATCCCCATTATGACAGCACGTGAAGGTTCCGTGCGACAAAGCAAGCTCCATTTCCAGCTCCCTATTCCAAAAATCCATTTAATATATGGTCCCCAAATAGGGGACGTATCAGATAAGAACAGACACTACGCTTGATCTTGAGCCATTTGGCCGAGAAGCGATGATCAGAAATGGTTTGCCACTTGGGCCGCACCAAGGCCTACAACCGAAACCCACTGTGGAGACAAGCTGTGCACAACGCGTTTTGAATCTGCATAACCACACCCTCCATCCCCATTGTGACAGCACGTGAAGGTTCCATGCGACAAAGCAAGCTCCATTTCCAGCTCCCTATTCCAAAAATCTATTTAATATATGGTCCCCAAATAGGGGACGTATCAGATAAGAACAGACACTACGCTTGATCTTGAGCCATTTGGCCGAGAAGCGATGATCAGAAATGGTTTGCCACTTGGGCCGCACCAAGGCCTACAACCGAAACCCACTGTGGAGACATAGCAAAAGATTGCCGCAGGGAAGACATTTTCCAGAAACTCTGGAAGCTCTGTAGATGACAGTTCTGCGGTGTGCGTGTGTTCAAGCTGTGCACAACGCGTTTTGAATCTGCATAACCACACCCTCCATCCCCATTGTGACAGCACGTGAAGGTTCCGTGCGACAAAGCAAGCTCCATTTCCAGCTCCCTATTCCAAAAATCTATTTAATATATGGTCCCCAAATAGGGGACGTATCAGATAAGAACAGACACTACGCTTGATCTTGAGCCATTTGGCCGAGAAGCGATGATCAGAAATGGTTCGCCATTTGGGCCGCACCAAGGCCTACAACCGAAACCCACTGTGGAGACATAGCAAAAGATTGCCGCAGGGAAGACATTTTCCAGAAACTCTGGAAGCTCTGTAGATGACAGTTCTGCGGTGTGCGTGTGTTCAAGCTGTGCACAACGCGTTTTGAATCTGCATAACCACACCCTCCATCCCCATTGTGACAGCACGTGAAGGTTCCGTGCGACAAAGCAAGCTCCATTTCCAGCATCCTATTCCAAAAATCCATTTAATATATGGTCCCCAAATAGGGGACGTATCAGATAAGAACAGACTCTACGCTTGATCTTGAGCCATTTGGCCGAGAAGCGATGATCAGAAATGATTTGCCACTTGGGCCGCACCAAGGCCTACAACCGAAACCCACTGTGGAGACTTAGCAAAAGATTGCCGCAGGGAAGACATTTTCCAGAAACTCTGAAAGCTCTGTAGATGACAGTTCTGCGGTGTGCGTGTGTTCAAGCTGTGCACAACGCGTTTCGAATCTGCATAACCACACCCTCCATCCCCATTGTGACAGCACGTGAAGGTTCCGTGTGACAAAGCAAGCTCCATTTCCAGCTCCCTATTCCAAAAATCCATTTAATATATGGTCCCCAAATAGGGGACGTATCAGATAAGAACAGACACTACGCTTGATCTTGAGCCATTTGGCCGAGAAGCGATGATCAGAAATGGTTTGCCACTTGGGCCGCACCAAGGCCTACAACCGAAACCCACTGTGGAGACATAGCAAAAGATTGCCGCAGGGAAGACATTTTCCAGAAACTCTGGAAGCTCTGTAGATGACAGTTCTGCGGTGTGCGTGTGTTCAAGCTGTGCACAACGCGTTTTGAATCTGCATAACCACACCCTCCATCCCCATTGTGACAGCACGTGAAGGTTCCGTGCGACGAAGCAAGCTCCATTTCCAGCTCCCTATTCCAAAAATCCATTTAATATATGGTCCCCAAATAGGGGACGTATCAGATAAGAACAGACACTACGCTTGATCTTGAGCCATTTGGCCGAGAAGCGATGATCAGAAATGGTTTGCCACTTGGGCCACACCAAGGCCTACAACCGAAACTAACTGTGGAGACATAGCAAAAGATTGCCGCAGGGAAGACATTTTCCAGAAACTCTGGAAGCTCTGTAGATGACAGTTCTGCGGTGTGCGTGTGTTCAAGCTGTGCACAACGCGTTTTGAATCTGCATAACCACACCCTCCATCCCCATTGTGACAGCACGTGAAGGTTCCGTGCGACAAAGCAAGCTCCATTTCCAGCTCCCTATTCCAAAAATCTATTTAATATATGGTCCCCAAATAGGGGACGTATCAGATAAGAACAGACACTACACTTGATCTTGAGCCATTTGGCCGAGAAGCGATGATCAGAAATGGTTTGCCACTTGGGCCGCACCAAGGCCTACAACCGAAACCCACTGTGGAGACATAGCAAAAGATTGCCGCAGGGAAGACATTTTCCAAAAACTCTGGAAGCTCTGTAGATGACAGTTCTGCGGTGTGCGTGTGTTCAAGCAGTGCACAACGCGTTTTGAATCTGCATAACCACACCCTCCATCCCCATTGTGACAGCACGTGAAGGTTCCGTGCGACAAAGCAAGCTCCATTTCCAGCATCCTATTCCAAAAATCCATTTAATATATGGTCCCCAAATAGGGGACGTATCAGATAAGAACAGACTCTACGCTTGATCTTGAGCCATTTGGCCGAGAAGCGATGATCAGAAATGATTTGCCACTTGGGCCGCACCAAGGCCTACAACCGAAACCCACTGTGGAGACTTAGCAAAAGATTGCCGCAGGGAAGACATTTTCCAGAAACTCTGGAAGCTCTGTAGATGACAGTTCTGCGGTGTGCGTGTGTTCAAGCTGTGCACAACGCGTTTCGAATCTGCATAACCACACCCTCCATCCCCATTGTGACAGCACGTGAAGGTTCCGTGTGACAAAGCAAGCTCCATTTCCAGCTCCCTATTCCAAAAATCCATTTAATATATGGTCCCCAAATAGGGGACGTATCAGATAAGAACAGACACTACGCTTGATCTTGAGCCATTTGGCCGAGAAGCGATGATCAGAAATGGTTTGCCACTTGGGCCGCACCAAGGCCTACAACCGAAACCCACTGTGGAGACATAGCAAAAGATTGCCGCAGGGAAGACATTTTCCAGAAACTCTGGAAGCTCTGTAGATGACAGTTCTGCGGTGTGCGTGTGTTCAAGCTGTGCACAACGCGTTTTGAATCTGCATAACCACACCCTCCATCCCCATTGTGACAGCACGTGAAGGTTCCGTGCGACGAAGCAAGCTCCATTTCCAGCTCCCTATTCCAAAAATCCATTTAATATATGGTCCCCAAATAGGGGATGTATCAGATAAGAACAGACACTACGCTTGATCTTGAGCCATTTGGCCGAGAAGCGATGATCAGAAATGGTTTGCCACTTGGGCCACACCAAGGCCTACAACCGAAACCCACTGTGGAGACATAGCAAAAGATTGCCGCAGGGAAGACATTTTCCAAAAACTCTGGAAGCTCTGTAGATGACAGTTCTGCGGTGTGCGTGTGTTCAAGCAGTGCACAACGCGTTTTGAATCTGCATAACCACACCCTCCATCCCCATTGTGACAGCACGTGAAGGTTCCGTGTGACAAAGCAAGCTCCATTTCCAGCTCCCTATTCCAAAAATCTATTTAATATATGGTCCCCAAATAGGGGACGTATCAGATAAGAACAGACACTACGCTTGATCTTGAGCCATTTGGCCGAGAAGCGATGATCAGAAATGGTTTGCCACTTGGGCCGCACCAAGGCCTACAACCGAAACCCACTGTGGAGACATAGCAAAAGATTGCCGCAGGGAAGACATTTTCCAGAAACTCTGGAAGCTCTGTCGATGACAGTTCTGCAGTGTGCGTGTGTTCAAGCTGTGCACAACGCGTTTTGAATCTGCATAACCACACCCTCCATCCCCATTGTGACAGCACGTGAAGGTTCCGTGTGACAAAGCAAGCTCCATTTCCAGCTCCCTATTCCAAAAATCCATTTAATATATGGTCCCCAAATAGGGGACGTATCAGATAAGAACAGACACTACGCTTGATCTTGAGCCATTTGGCCGAGAAGCGATGATCAGAAATGGTTTGCCACTTGGGCCGCACCAAGGCCTACAACCGAAACCCACTGTGGAGACATAGCAAAAGATTGCCGCAGGGAAGACATTTTCCAGAAACTCTGGAAGTTCTGTAGATGATAGTTCTGCGGTGTGCGTGTGTTCAAGCTGTGCACAACGCGTTTTGAATCTGCATAACCACACCCTCCATCCCCATTGTGACAGCACGTGAAGGTTCCGTGTGACAAAGCAAGCTCCATTTCCAGCTCCCTATTCCAAAAATCCATTTAATATATGGTCCCCAAATAGGGGACGTATCAGATAAGAACAGACACTACGCTTGATCTTGAGCCATTTGGCCGAGAAGCGATGATCAGAAATGGTTTGCCACTTGGGCCGCACCAAGGCCTACAACCGAAACCCACTGTGGAGACATAGCAAAAGATTGCCGCAGGGAAGACATTTTCCAGAAACTCTGGAAGTTCTGTAGATGATAGTTCTGCGGTGTGCGTGTGTTCAAGCTGTGCACAACGCGTTTTGAATCTGCATAACCACACCCTCCATCCCCATTGTGACAGCACGTGAAGGTTCCGTGCGACAAAGCAAGCTCCATTTCCAGCACCCTATTCCAAAAATCTATTTAATATATGGTCCCCAAATAGGGGACATATCAGATAAGAGCAGACACTACGCTTGATCTTGAGCCATTTGGCCAAGAAGCGATGATCAGAAATGGTTTGCCACTTGGGCCGCACCAAGGCCTACAACCGAAACCCACTGTGGAGACATAGCAAAAGATTGCCGCAGGGAAGACATTTTCCAGAAACTCTGGAAGCTCTGTCGATGACAGTTCTGCGGTGTGCGTGTGTTCAAGCTGTGCACAACGCGTTTTGAATCTGCATAACCACACCCTCCATCCCCATTGTGACAGCACGTGAAGGTTCCGTGCGACAAAGCAAGCTCCATTTCCAGCTCCCTATTCCAAAAATCCATTTAATATATGGTCCCCAAATAGGGGACGTATCAGATAAGAACAGACACTACGCTTGATCTTGAGCCATTTGGCCGAGAAGCGATGATCAGAAATGGTTTGCCACTTGGGCCGCACCAAGGCCTACAACCGAAACCCACTGTGGAGACATAGCAAAAGATTGCCGCAGGGAAGACATTTTCCAGAAACTCTGGAAGCTCTGTCGATGACAGTTCTGCGGTGTGCGTGTGTTCAAGCTGTGCACAACGCGTTTTGAATCTGCATAACCACACCCTCCATCCCCATTGTGACAGCACGTGAAGGTTCCGTGCGACAAAGCAAGCTCCATTTCCAGCTCCCTATTCCAAAAATCCATTTAATATATGGTCCCCAAATAGGGGACGTATCAGATAAGAACAGACACTACGCTTGATCTTGAGCCATTTGGCCGAGAAGCGATGATCAGAAATGGTTTGCCACTTGGGCCGCACCAAGGCCTACAACCGAAACCCACTGTGGAGACATAGCAAAAGATTGCCGCAGGGAAGACATTTTCCAGAAACTCTGGAAGCTCTGTCGATGACAGTTCTGCGGTGTGCGTGTGTTCAAGCTGTGCACAACGCGTTTTAAATCTGCATAACCACACCCTCCATCCCCATTGTGACAGCACGTGAAGGTTCCGTGCGACAAAGCAAGCTCCATTTCCAGCTCCCTATTCCAAAAATCTATTTAATATATGGTCCCCAAATAGGGGACGTATCAGATAAGAACAGACACTACGCTTGATCTTGAGCCATTTGGCCGAGAAGCGATGATCAGAAATGGTTTGCCACTTGGGCCGCACCAAGGCCTACAACCGAAACCCACTGTGGAGACATAGCAAAAGATTGCCGCAGGGAAGACATTTTCCAAAAACTCTGGAAGCTCTGTAGATGACAGTTCTGCGGTGTGCGTGTGTTCAAGCTGTGCACAACGCGTTTTGAATCTGCATAACCACACCCTCCATCCCCATTGTGACAGCACGTGAAGGTTCCGTGTGACAAAGCAAGCTCCATTTCCAGCTCCCTATTCCAAAAATCCATTTAATATATGGTCCCCAAATAGGGGACGTATCAGATAAGAACAGACACTACGCTTGATCTTGAGCCATTTGGCCGAGAAGCGATGATCAGAAATGGTTTGCCACTTGGGCCGCACCAAGGCCTAAAACCGAAACCCACTGTGGAGACATAGCAAAAGATTGCCGCAGGGAAGACATTTTCCAGAAACTCTGGAAGCTCTGTCGATGACAGTTCTGCGGTGTGCGTGTGTTCAAGCTGTGCACAACGCGTTTTGAATCTGCATAACCACACCCTCCATCCCCATTGTGACAGCACGTGAAGGTTCCGTGCGACAAAGCAAGCTCCATTTCCAGCTCCCTATTCCAAAAATCTATTTAATATATGGTCCCCAAATAGGGGACGTATCAGATAAGAACAGACACTACGCTTGATCTTGAGCCATTTGGCCGAGAAGCGATGATCAGAAATGGTTTGCCACTTGGGCCGCACCAAGGCCTACAACCGAAACCCACTGTGGAGACATAGCAAAAGATTGCCGCAGGGAAGACATTTTCCAGAAACTCTGGAAGCTCTGTCGATGACAGTTCTGCAGTGTGCGTGTGTTCAAGCTGTGCACAACGCGTTTTGAATCTGCATAACCACACCCTCCATCCCCATTGTGACAGCACGTGAAGGTTCCGTGTGACAAAGCAAGCTCCATTTCCAGCTCCCTATTCCAAAAATCCATTTAATATATGGTCCCCAAATAGGGGACGTATCAGATAAGAACAGACACTACGCTTGATCTTGAGCCATTTGGCCGAGAAGCGATGATCAGAAATGGTTTGCCACTTGGGCCGCACCAAGGCCTACAACCGAAACCCACTGTGGAGACATAGCAAAAGATTGCCGCAGGGAAGACATTTTCCAGAAACTCTGGAGGTTCTGTAGATGATAGTTCTGCGGTGTGCGTGTGTTCAAGCTGTGCACAACGCGTTTTGAATCTGCATAACCACACCCTCCATCCCCATTGTGACAGCACGTGAAGGTTCCGTGCGACAAAGCAAGCTCCATTTCCAGCTCCCTATTCCAAAAATCTATTTAATATATGGTCCCCAAATAGGGGACATATCAGATAAGAGCAGACACTACGCTTGATCTTGAGCCATTTGGCCAAGAAGCGATGATCAGAAATGGTTTGCCACTTGGGCCGCACCAAGGCCTACAACCGAAACCAACTGTGGAGACATAGCAAAAGATTGCCGCAGGGAAGACATTTTCCAGAAACTCTGGAAGCTCTGTCGATGACAGTTCTGCGGTGTGCGTGTGTTCAAGCTGTGCACAACGCGTTTTGAATCTGCATAACCACACCCTCCATCCCCATTGTGACAGCATGTGAAGGTTCCGTCCGACGAAGCAAGCTCCATTTCCAGCTCCGTTTTCCAAAAATCCATTTAATATATGGTCCCCAAATAGGGGACGTATCAGATAAGAACAGACACTACGCTTGATCTTGAGCCATTTGGCCGAGAAGCGATGATCAGAAATGGTTTGCCACTTAGGCCTCACCAAGGCCTACAACCGTAACCCACTGTGGAGACATAGCAAAAGATTGCCGCAGGGAAGACATTTTCCAGAAACCCTGGAAGCTCTGTAGATGACAGTTCTGCGGTGTGCGTGTGTTCAAGCTGTGCACAACGCATTTTGAATCTGCATAACCACACCCTCCATCCCCATTGTGACAGCACGTGAAGGTTCTGTGCGACAAAGCAAGCTCCATTTCCAGCTCCCTATTCCAAAAATCTATTTAATATATGGTCCCCAAATAGGGGACGTATCAGATAAGAACAGACACTACGCTTGATCTTGAGCCATTTGGCCGAGAAACGATGATCAGAAATGGTTTGCCACTTGGGCCGCACCAAGGCCTACAACCGAAACCCACTGTGGAGACATAGCAAAAGATTGCCACAGGGAAGACATTTTCCAGAAACTCTGGAAGCTTTGTCGATGACAGTTCTGCGGTGTGCGTGTGTTCAAGCTGTGCACAACGCGTTTTGAATCTGCATAATCACACCCTCCATCCCCATTGTGACAGCACGTGAAGGTTCCGTGTGACAAAGCAAGCTCCATTTCCAGCTCCCTATTCCAAAAATCCATTTAATATATGGTCCCCAAATAGGGGACGTATCCGAGAAGAACAGACACTACGCTTGATCTTGAGCCATTTGGCCGAGAAGCGATGATCAGAAATTGTTTGCCACTTGGGCCGCACCAAGGCCTACAACTGAAACCCACTGTGGAGACATAGCAAAAGATTGCCGCAGGGAAGACATTTTCCAGAAACTCTGGAAGCTCTGTAGATGACAGTTCTGCGGTGTGCGTGTGTTCAAGCTGTGCACAACGCGTTTTGAATCTGCATAACCACACCCTCCATCCCCATTGTGACAGCACGTGAAGGTTCCGTGCGACAAAGCAAGCTCCATTTCCAGCTCCCTATTCCAAAAATCCATTTAATATATGGTCCCCAAATAGGGGACGTATCAGATAAGAACAGACACTACGCTTGATCTTGAGCCATTTGGCCGAGAAGCGATGATCAGAAATGGTGTGCCACTTGGGCCGCACCAAGGCCTACAACCGAAACCCACTGTGGAGACATAGCAAAAGATTGCCGCAGGGAAGACATTTTCCAGAAACTCTGGAAGTTCTGTAGATGACAGTTCTGCGGTGTGCGTGTGTTCAAGCTGTGCACAACGCGTTTTGAATCTGCATAACCACACCCTCCATCCCCATTGTGACAGCACGTGAAGGTTCCGTGTGACAAAGCAAGCTCCATTTCCAGCTCCCTATTCCAAAAATCCATTTAATATATGGTCCCCAAATAGGGGACGTATCAGATAAGAACAGACACTACGCTTGATCTTGAGCCATTTGGCCGAGAAGCGATGATCAGAAATGGTTTGCCACTTGGGCCGCACCAAGGCCTACAACCGAAACCCACTGTGGAGACATAGCAAAAGATTGCCGCAGGGAAGACATTTTCCAGAAACTCTGGAAGCTCTGTAGATGACAGTTCTGCGGTGTGCGTGTGTTCAAGCTGTGCACAACGCGTTTTGAATCTGCATAACCACACCCTCCATCCCCATTGTGACAGCACGTGAAGGTTCCGTGCGACGAAGCAAGCTCCATTTCCAGCTCCCTATTCCAAAAATCCATTTAATATATGGTCCCCAAATAGGGGACGTATCAGATAAGAACAGACACTACGCTTGATCTTGAGCCATTTGGCCGAGAAACGATGATCAGAAATGGTTTGCCACTTGGGCCGCACCAAGGCCTACAACCGAAACCCACTGTGGAGACATAGCAAAAGATTGCCGCAGGGAAGACATTTTCCAGAAACTCTGGAAGCTTTGTCGATGACAGTTCTGCGGTGTGCGTGTGTTCAAGCTGTGCACAACGCGTTTTGAATCTGCATAATCACACCCTCCATCCCCATTGTGACAGCACGTGAAGGTTCCGTGTGACAAAGCAAGCTCCATTTCCAGCTCCCTATTCCAAAAATCCATTTAATATATGGTCCCCAAATAGGGGACGTATCCGAGAAGAACAGACACTACGCTTGATCTTGAGCCATTTGGCCGAGAAGCGATGATCAGAAATTGTTTGCCACTTGGGCCGCACCAAGGCCTACAACTGAAACCCACTGTGGAGACATAGCAAAAGATTGCCGCAGGGAAGACATTTTCCAGAAACTCTGGAAGCTCTGTAGATGACAGTTCTGCGGTGTGCGTGTGTTCAAGCTGTGCACAACGCGTTTTGAATCTGCATAACCACACCCTCCATCCCCATTGTGACAGCACGTGAAGGTTCCGTGCGACAAAGCAAGCTCCATTTCCAGCTCCCTATTCCAAAAATCCATTTAATATATGGTCCCCAAATAGGGGACGTATCAGATAAGAACAGACACTACGCTTGATCTTGAGCCATTTGGCCGAGAAGCGATGATCAGAAATGGTGTGCCACTTGGGCCGCACCAAGGCCTACAACCGAAACCCACTGTGGAGACATAGCAAAAGATTGCCGCAGGGAAGACATTTTCCAGAAACTCTGGAAGTTCTGTAGATGACAGTTCTGCGGTGTGCGTGTGTTCAAGCTGTGCACAACGCGTTTTGAATCTGCATAACCACACCCTCCATCCCCATTGTGACAGCACGTGAAGGTTCCGTGTGACAAAGCAAGCTCCATTTCCAGCTCCCTATTCCAAAAATCCATTTAATATATGGTCCCCAAATAGGGGACGTATCAGATAAGAACAGACACTACGCTTGATCTTGAGCCATTTGGCCGAGAAGCGATGATCAGAAATGGTTTGCCACTTGGGCCGCACCAAGGCCTACAACCGAAACCCACTGTGGAGACATAGCAAAAGATTGCCGCAGGGAAGACATTTTCCAGAAACTCTGGAAGCTCTGTAGATGACAGTTCTGCGGTGTGCGTGTGTTCAAGCTGTGCACAACGCGTTTTGAATCTGCATAACCACACCCTCCATCCCCATTGTGACAGCACGTGAAGGTTCCGTGCGACGAAGCAAGCTCCATTTCCAGCTCCCTATTCCAAAAATCCATTTAATATATGGTCCCCAAATAGGGGACGTATCAGATAAGAACAGACACTACGCTTGATCTTGAGCCATTTGGCCGAGAAGCGATGATCAGAAATGGTTTGCCACTTGGGCCACACCAAGGCCTACAACCGAAACTAACTGTGGAGACATAGCAAAAGATTGCCGCAGGGAAGACATTTTCCAGAAACTCTGGAAGCTCTGTAGATGACAGTTCTGCGGTGTGCGTGTGTTCAAGCTGTGCACAACGCGTTTTGAATCTGCATAACCACACCCTCCATCCCCATTGTGACAGCACGTGAAGGTTCCGTGCGACAAAGCAAGCTCCATTTCCAGCTCCCTATTCCAAAAATCTATTTAATATATGGTCCCCAAATAGGGGACGTATCAGATAAGAACAGACACTACACTTGATCTTGAGCCATTTGGCCGAGAAGCGATGATCAGAAATGGTTTGCCACTTGGGCCGCACCAAGGCCTACAACCGAAACCCACTGTGGAGACATAGCAAAAGATTGCCGCAGGGAAGACATTTTCCAAAAACTCTGGAAGCTCTGTAGATGACAGTTCTGCGGTGTGCGTGTGTTCAAGCAGTGCACAACGCGTTTTGAATCTGCATAACCACACCCTCCATCCCCATTGTGACAGCACGTGAAGGTTCCGTGCGACAAAGCAAGCTCCATTTCCAGCATCCTATTCCAAAAATCCATTTAATATATGGTCCCCAAATAGGGGACGTATCAGATAAGAACAGACTCTACGCTTGATCTTGAGCCATTTGGCCGAGAAGCGATGATCAGAAATGATTTGCCACTTGGGCCGCACCAAGGCCTACAACCGAAACCCACTGTGGAGACTTAGCAAAAGATTGCCGCAGGGAAGACATTTTCCAGAAACTCTGGAAGCTCTGTAGATGACAGTTCTGCGGTGTGCGTGTGTTCAAGCTGTGCACAACGCGTTTCGAATCTGCATAACCACACCCTCCATCCCCATTGTGACAGCACGTGAAGGTTCCGTGTGACAAAGCAAGCTCCATTTCCAGCTCCCTATTCCAAAAATCCATTTAATATATGGTCCCCAAATAGGGGACGTATCAGATAAGAACAGACACTACGCTTGATCTTGAGCCATTTGGCCGAGAAGCGATGATCAGAAATGGTTTGCCACTTGGGCCGCACCAAGGCCTACAACCGAAACCCACTGTGGAGACATAGCAAAAGATTGCCGCAGGGAAGACATTTTCCAGAAACTCTGGAAGCTCTGTAGATGACAGTTCTGCGGTGTGCGTGTGTTCAAGCTGTGCACAACGCGTTTTGAATCTGCATAACCACACCCTCCATCCCCATTGTGACAGCACGTGAAGGTTCCGTGCGACGAAGCAAGCTCCATTTCCAGCTCCCTATTCCAAAAATCCATTTAATATATGGTCCCCAAATAGGGGATGTATCAGATAAGAACAGACACTACGCTTGATCTTGAGCCATTTGGCCGAGAAGCGATGATCAGAAATGGTTTGCCACTTGGGCCACACCAAGGCCTACAACCGAAACCCACTGTGGAGACATAGCAAAAGATTGCCGCAGGGAAGACATTTTCCAAAAACTCTGGAAGCTCTGTAGATGACAGTTCTGCGGTGTGCGTGTGTTCAAGCAGTGCACAACGCGTTTTGAATCTGCATAACCACACCCTCCATCCCCATTGTGACAGCACGTGAAGGTTCCGTGTGACAAAGCAAGCTCCATTTCCAGCTCCCTATTCCAAAAATCTATTTAATATATGGTCCCCAAATAGGGGACGTATCAGATAAGAACAGACACTACGCTTGATCTTGAGCCATTTGGCCGAGAAGCGATGATCAGAAATGGTTTGCCACTTGGGCCGCACCAAGGCCTACAACCGAAACCCACTGTGGAGACATAGCAAAAGATTGCCGCAGGGAAGACATTTTCCAGAAACTCTGGAAGCTCTGTCGATGACAGTTCTGCAGTGTGCGTGTGTTCAAGCTGTGCACAACGCGTTTTGAATCTGCATAACCACACCCTCCATCCCCATTGTGACAGCACGTGAAGGTTCCGTGTGACAAAGCAAGCTCCATTTCCAGCTCCCTATTCCAAAAATCCATTTAATATATGGTCCCCAAATAGGGGACGTATCAGATAAGAACAGACACTACGCTTGATCTTGAGCCATTTGGCCGAGAAGCGATGATCAGAAATGGTTTGCCACTTGGGCCGCACCAAGGCCTACAACCGAAACCCACTGTGGAGACATAGCAAAAGATTGCCGCAGGGAAGACATTTTCCAGAAACTCTGGAAGTTCTGTAGATGATAGTTCTGCGGTGTGCGTGTGTTCAAGCTGTGCACAACGCGTTTTGAATCTGCATAACCACACCCTCCATCCCCATTGTGACAGCACGTGAAGGTTCCGTGCGACAAAGCAAGCTCCATTTCCAGCACCCTATTCCAAAAATCTATTTAATATATGGTCCCCAAATAGGGGACATATCAGATAAGAGCAGACACTACGCTTGATCTTGAGCCATTTGGCCAAGAAGCGATGATCAGAAATGGTTTGCCACTTGGGCCGCACCAAGGCCTACAACCGAAACCCACTGTGGAGACATAGCAAAAGATTGCCGCAGGGAAGACATTTTCCAGAAACTCTGGAAGCTCTGTCGATGACAGTTCTGCGGTGTGCGTGTGTTCAAGCTGTGCACAACGCGTTTTGAATCTGCATAACCACACCCTCCATCCCCATTGTGACAGCACGTGAAGGTTCCGTGCGACAAAGCAAGCTCCATTTCCAGCTCCCTATTCCAAAAATCCATTTAATATATGGTCCCCAAATAGGGGACGTATCAGATAAGAACAGACACTACGCTTGATCTTGAGCCATTTGGCCGAGAAGCGATGATCAGAAATGGTTTGCCACTTGGGCCGCACCAAGGCCTACAACCGAAACCCACTGTGGAGACATAGCAAAAGATTGCCGCAGGGAAGACATTTTCCAGAAACTCTGGAAGCTCTGTCGATGACAGTTCTGCGGTGTGCGTGTGTTCAAGCTGTGCACAACGCGTTTTGAATCTGCATAACCACACCCTCCATCCCCATTGTGACAGCACGTGAAGGTTCCGTGCGACAAAGCAAGCTCCATTTCCAGCTCCCTATTCCAAAAATCCATTTAATATATGGTCCCCAAATAGGGGACGTATCAGATAAGAACAGACACTACGCTTGATCTTGAGCCATTTGGCCGAGAAGCGATGATCAGAAATGGTTTGCCACTTGGGCCGCACCAAGGCCTACAACCGAAACCCACTGTGGAGACATAGCAAAAGATTGCCGCAGGGAAGACATTTTCCAGAAACTCTGGAAGTTCTGTAGATGATAGTTCTGCGGTGTGCGTGTGTTCAAGCTGTGCACAACGCGTTTTGAATCTGCATAACCACACCCTCCATCCCCATTGTGACAGCACGTGAAGGTTCCGTGCGACAAAGCAAGCTCCATTTCCAGCACCCTATTCCAAAAATCTATTTAATATATGGTCCCCAAATAGGGGACATATCAGATAAGAGCAGACACTACGCTTGATCTTGAGCCATTTGGCCAAGAAGCGATGATCAGAAATGGTTTGCCACTTGGGCCGCACCAAGGCCTACAACCGAAACCCACTGTGGAGACATAGCAAAAGATTGCCGCAGGGAAGACATTTTCCAGAAACTCTGGAAGCTCTGTCGATGACAGTTCTGCGGTGTGCGTGTGTTCAAGCTGTGCACAACGCGTTTTGAATCTGCATAACCACACCCTCCATCCCCATTGTGACAGCACGTGAAGGTTCCGTGCGACAAAGCAAGCTCCATTTCCAGCTCCCTATTCCAAAAATCCATTTAATATATGGTCCCCAAATAGGGGACGTATCAGATAAGAACAGACACTACGCTTGATCTTGAGCCATTTGGCCGAGAAGCGATGATCAGAAATGGTTTGCCACTTGGGCCGCACCAAGGCCTACAACCGAAACCCACTGTGGAGACATAGCAAAAGATTGCCGCAGGGAAGACATTTTCCAGAAACTCTGGAAGCTCTGTCGATGACAGTTCTGCGGTGTGCGTGTGTTCAAGCTGTGCACAACGCGTTTTGAATCTGCATAACCACACCCTCCATCCCCATTGTGACAGCACGTGAAGGTTCCGTGCGACAAAGCAAGCTCCATTTCCAGCTCCCTATTCCAAAAATCCATTTAATATATGGTCCCCAAATAGGGGACGTATCAGATAAGAACAGACACTACGCTTGATCTTGAGCCATTTGGCCGAGAAGCGATGATCAGAAATGGTTTGCCACTTGGGCCGCACCAAGGCCTACAACCGAAACCCACTGTGGAGACATAGCAAAAGATTGCCGCAGGGAAGACATTTTCCAGAAACTCTGGAAGCTCTGTCGATGACAGTTCTGCGGTGTGCGTGTGTTCAAGCTGTGCACAACGCGTTTTAAATCTGCATAACCACACCCTCCATCCCCATTGTGACAGCACGTGAAGGTTCCGTGCGACAAAGCAAGCTCCATTTCCAGCTCCCTATTCCAAAAATCTATTTAATATATGGTCCCCAAATAGGGGACGTATCAGATAAGAACAGACACTACGCTTGATCTTGAGCCATTTGGCCGAGAAGCGATGATCAGAAATGGTTTGCCACTTGGGCCGCACCAAGGCCTACAACCGAAACCCACTGTGGAGACATAGCAAAAGATTGCCGCAGGGAAGACATTTTCCAAAAACTCTGGAAGCTCTGTAGATGACAGTTCTGCGGTGTGCGTGTGTTCAAGCTGTGCACAACGCGTTTTGAATCTGCATAACCACACCCTCCATCCCCATTGTGACAGCACGTGAAGGTTCCGTGTGACAAAGCAAGCTCCATTTCCAGCTCCCTATTCCAAAAATCCATTTAATATATGGTCCCCAAATAGGGGACGTATCAGATAAGAACAGACACTACGCTTGATCTTGAGCCATTTGGCCGAGAAGCGATGATCAGAAATGGTTTGCCACTTGGGCCGCACCAAGGCCTAAAACCGAAACCCACTGTGGAGACATAGCAAAAGATTGCCGCAGGGAAGACATTTTCCAGAAACTCTGGAAGCTCTGTCGATGACAGTTCTGCGGTGTGCGTGTGTTCAAGCTGTGCACAACGCGTTTTGAATCTGCATAACCACACCCTCCATCCCCATTGTGACAGCACGTGAAGGTTCCGTGCGACAAAGCAAGCTCCATTTCCAGCTCCCTATTCCAAAAATCTATTTAATATATGGTCCCCAAATAGGGGACGTATCAGATAAGAACAGACACTACGCTTGATCTTGAGCCATTTGGCCGAGAAGCGATGATCAGAAATGGTTTGCCACTTGGGCCGCACCAAGGCCTACAACCGAAACCCACTGTGGAGACATAGCAAAAGATTGCCGCAGGGAAGACATTTTCCAGAAACTCTGGAAGCTCTGTCGATGACAGTTCTGCAGTGTGCGTGTGTTCAAGCTGTGCACAACGCGTTTTGAATCTGCATAACCACACCCTCCATCCCCATTGTGACAGCACGTGAAGGTTCCGTGTGACAAAGCAAGCTCCATTTCCAGCTCCCTATTCCAAAAATCCATTTAATATATGGTCCCCAAATAGGGGACGTATCAGATAAGAACAGACACTACGCTTGATCTTGAGCCATTTGGCCGAGAAGCGATGATCAGAAATGGTTTGCCACTTGGGCCGCACCAAGGCCTACAACCGAAACCCACTGTGGAGACATAGCAAAAGATTGCCGCAGGGAAGACATTTTCCAGAAACTCTGGAGGTTCTGTAGATGATAGTTCTGCGGTGTGCGTGTGTTCAAGCTGTGCACAACGCGTTTTGAATCTGCATAACCACACCCTCCATCCCCATTGTGACAGCACGTGAAGGTTCCGTGCGACAAAGCAAGCTCCATTTCCAGCTCCCTATTCCAAAAATCTATTTAATATATGGTCCCCAAATAGGGGACATATCAGATAAGAGCAGACACTACGCTTGATCTTGAGCCATTTGGCCAAGAAGCGATGATCAGAAATGGTTTGCCACTTGGGCCGCACCAAGGCCTACAACCGAAACCCACTGTGGAGACATAGCAAAAGATTGCCGCAGGGAAGACATTTTCCAGAAACTCTGGAAGCTCTGTCGATGACAGTTCTGCGGTGTGCGTGTGTTCAAGCTGTGCACAACGCGTTTTGAATCTGCATAACCACACCCTCCATCCCCATTGTGACAGCATGTGAAGGTTCCGTCCGACGAAGCAAGCTCCATTTCCAGCTCCGTTTTCCAAAAATCCATTTAATATATGGTCCCCAAATAGGGGACGTATCAGATAAGAACAGACACTACGCTTGATCTTGAGCCATTTGGCCGAGAAGCGATGATCAGAAATGGTTTGCCACTTAGGCCTCACCAAGGCCTACAACCGTAACCCACTGTGGAGACATAGCAAAAGATTGCCGCAGGGAAGACATTTTCCAGAAACCCTGGAAGCTCTGTAGATGACAGTTCTGCGGTGTGCGTGTGTTCAAGCTGTGCACAACGCATTTTGAATCTGCATAACCACACCCTCCATCCCCATTGTGACAGCACGTGAAGGTTCTGTGCGACAAAGCAAGCTCCATTTCCAGCTCCCTATTCCAAAAATCTATTTAATATATGGTCCCCAAATAGGGGACGTATCAGATAAGAACAGACACTACGCTTGATCTTGAGCCATTTGGCCGAGAAACGATGATCAGAAATGGTTTGCCACTTGGGCCGCACCAAGGCCTACAACCGAAACCCACTGTGGAGACATAGCAAAAGATTGCCGCAGGGAAGACATTTTCCAGAAACTCTGGAAGCTTTGTCGATGACAGTTCTGCGGTGTGCGTGTGTTCAAGCTGTGCACAACGCGTTTTGAATCTGCATAATCACACCCTCCATCCCCATTGTGACAGCACGTGAAGGTTCCGTGTGACAAAGCAAGCTCCATTTCCAGCTCCCTATTCCAAAAATCCATTTAATATATGGTCCCCAAATAGGGGACGTATCCGAGAAGAACAGACACTACGCTTGATCTTGAGCCATTTGGCCGAGAAGCGATGATCAGAAATTGTTTGCCACTTGGGCCGCACCAAGGCCTACAACTGAAACCCACTGTGGAGACATAGCAAAAGATTGCCGCAAGGAAGACATTTTCCAGAAACTCTGGAAGCTCTGTAGATGACAGTTCTGCGGTGTGCGTGTGTTCAAGCTGTGCACAACGCGTTTTGAATCTGCATAACCACACCCTCCATCCCCATTGTGACAGCACGTGAAGGTTCCGTGCGACAAAGCAAGCTCCATTTCCAGCTCCCTATTCCAAAAATCCATTTAATATATGGTCCCCAAATAGGGGACGTATCAGATAAGAACAGACACTACGCTTGATCTTGAGCCATTTGGCCGAGAAGCGATGATCAGAAATGGTGTGCCACTTGGGCCGCACCAAGGCCTACAACCGAAACCCACTGTGGAGACATAGCAAAAGATTGCCGCAGGGAAGACATTTTCCAGAAACTCTGGAAGTTCTGTAGATGACAGTTCTGCGGTGTGCGTGTGTTCAAGCTGTGCACAACGCGTTTTGAATCTGCATAACCACACCCTCCATCCCCATTGTGACAGCAAGTGAAGGTTCCGTGCGACAAAGCAAGCTCCATTTCCAGTTCCCTATTCCAAAAATCTATTTAATATATGGTCCCCAAATAGGGTACGTATCAGATAAGAACAGACACTACGCTTGATCTTGAGCCATTTGGCCGAGAAGCGATGATCAGAAATGGTTTGCCACTTGGGTTGCACCAAGGCCTACAACCGAAACCCACTGTGGAGACATAGCAAAAGATTGCCGCAGGGAAGACATTTTCCAGAAACTCTGGAAGCTCTGTAGATGACAGTTCTGCGGTGTGCGTGTGTTCAAGCTGTGCACAACGCGTTTTGAATCTGCATAACCACACCCTCCATCCCCATTGTGACAGCACGTGAAGGTTCCGTGCGACAAAGCAAGCTCCATTTCCAGCTCCCTATTCCAAAAATCCATTTAATATATGGTCCCCAAATAGGGGACGTATCAGATAAGAACAGACTCTACGCTTGATCTTGAGCCATTTGGCCGAGAAGCGATGATCAGAAATGGTTTGCCACTTGGGCCGCACCAAGGCCTACAACCGAAACCCACTGTGGAGACATAGCAAAAGATTGCCGCAGGGAAGACATTTTCCAGAAACTTTGGAAGCTCTGTAGATGACAGTTCTGCGGTGTGCGTGTGTTCAAGCTGTATACAACGCGTTTCGAATCTGCATAACCACACCCTCCATCCCCATTGTGACAGCACGTGAAGGTTCCGTGCGACAAAGCAAGCTCCATTGCCAGCTCCCTATTCCAAAAATCCATTTAATATATGGTCCCCAAATAGGGGACGTATCAGATAAGAACAGACTCTACGCTTGATCTTGAGCCATTTGGCCGAGAAGCGATGATCAGAAATGGTTTGCCATTTGGGCCGCACCAAGGCCTACAACCGAAACCCACTGTGGAGATATAGCAAAAGATTGCCGCAGGGAAGACATTTTCCAGAAACTCTGGAAGCTCTGTAGATGACAGTTCTGCGGTGTGCGTGTGTTCAAGCTGTGCACAACGCGTTTTGAATCTGCATAACCACACCCTCCATCCCCATTGTGACAGCACGTGAAGGTTCCGTGCGACAAAGCAAGCTCCATTTCCAGCATCCTATTCCAAAAATCCATTTAATATATGGTCCCCAAATAAGGGACGTATCAGATAAGAACAGACTCTACGCTTGATCTTGAGCCATTTGGCCGAGAAGCGATGATCAGAAATGGTTTGCCACTTGGGCCGCACCAAGGCCTACAACCGAAACCCACTGTGGAGACTTAGCAAAAGATTGCCGCAGGGAAGACATTTTCCAGAAACTCTGGAAGCTCTGTAGATGACAGTTCTGCGGTGTGCGTGTGTTCAAGCTGTGCACAACGCGTTTCGAATCTGCATAACCACACCCTCCATCCCCATTGTGACAGCACGTGAAGGTTCCGTGTGACAAAGCAAGCTCCATTTCCAGCTCCCTATTCCAAAAATCCATGTAATATATGGTCCCCAAATAGGGGACGTATCAGATAAGAACAGACACTACGCTTGATCTTGAGCCATTTGGCCGAGAAGCGATGATCAGAAATGGTTTGCCACTTGGGCCACACCAAGGCCTACAACCGAAACCCACTGTGGAGACATAGCAAAAGATTGCCGCAGGGAAGACATTTTCCAGAAACTCTGGAAGCTCTGTAGATGACAGTTCTGCGGTGTGCGTGTGTTCAAGCTGTGCACAACGCGTTTTGAATCTGCATAACCACACCCTCCATCCCCATTGTGACAGCACGTGAAGGTTCCGTGCGACAAAGCAAGCTCCATTTCCAGCTCCCTATTCCAAAAATCTATTTAATATATGGTCCCCAAATAGGGGACGTATCAGATAAGAACAGACACTACGCTTGATCTTGAGCCATTTGGCCGAGAAGCGATGATCAGAAATGGTTTGCCACTTGGGTTGCACCAAGGCCTACAACCGAAACCCACTGTGGAGACATAGCAAAAGATTGCCGCAGGGAAGACATTTTCCAGAAACTCTGGAAGCTCTGTAGATGACAGTTCTGCGGTGTGCGTGTGTTCAAGCTGTGCACAACGCGTTTTGAATCTGCATAACCACACCCTCCATCCCCATTGTGACAGCACGTGAAGGTTCCGTGCGACAAAGCAAGCTCCATTTCCAGCTCCCTATTCCAAAAATCCATTTAATATATGGTCCCCAAATAGGGGACGTATCAGATAAGAACAGACTCTACGCTTGATCTTGAGCCATTTGGCCGAGAAGCGATGATCAGAAATGGTTTGCCACTTGGGCCGCACCAAGGCCTACAACCGAAACCCACTGTGGAGACATAGCAAAAGATTGCCGCAGGGAAGACATTTTCCAGAAACTTTGGAAGCTCTGTAGATGACAGTTCTGCGGTGTGCGTGTGTTCAAGCTGTATACAACGCGTTTCGAATCTGCATAACCACACCCTCCATCCCCATTGTGACAGCACGTGAAGGTTCCGTGCGACAAAGCAAGCTCCATTGCCAGCTCCCTATTCCAAAAATCCATTTAATATATGGTCCCCAAATAGGGGACGTATCAGATAAGAACAGACTCTACGCTTGATCTTGAGCCATTTGGCCGAGAAGCGATGATCAGAAATGGTTTGCCATTTGGGCCGCACCAAGGCCTACAACCGAAACCCACTGTGGAGATATAGCAAAAGATTGCCGCAGGGAAGACATTTTCCAGAAACTCTGGAAGCTCTGTAGATGACAGTTCTGCGGTGTGCGTGTGTTCAAGCTGTGCACAACGCGTTTTGAATCTGCATAACCACACCCTCCATCCCCATTGTGACAGCACGTGAAGGTTCCGTGCGACAAAGCAAGCTCCATTTCCAGCATCCTATTCCAAAAATCCATTTAATATATGGTCCCCAAATAAGGGACGTATCAGATAAGAACAGACTCTACGCTTGATCTTGAGCCATTTGGCCGAGAAGCGATGATCAGAAATGGTTTGCCACTTGGGCCGCACCAAGGCCTACAACCGAAACCCACTGTGGAGACTTAGCAAAAGATTGCCGCAGGGAAGACATTTTCCAGAAACTCTGGAAGCTCTGTAGATGACAGTTCTGCGGTGTGCGTGTGTTCAAGCTGTGCACAACGCGTTTCGAATCTGCATAACCACACCCTCCATCCCCATTGTGACAGCACGTGAAGGTTCCGTGTGACAAAGCAAGCTCCATTTCCAGCTCCCTATTCCAAAAATCCATGTAATATATGGTCCCCAAATAGGGGACGTATCAGATAAGAACAGACACTACGCTTGATCTTGAGCCATTTGGCCGAGAAGCGATGATCAGAAATGGTTTGCCACTTGGGCCACACCAAGGCCTACAACCGAAACCCACTGTGGAGACATAGCAAAAGATTGCCGCAGGGAAGACATTTTCCAGAAACTCTGGAAGCTCTGTAGATGACAGTTCTGCGGTGTGCGTGTGTTCAAGCTGTGCACAACGCGTTTTGAATCTGCATAACCACACCCTCCATCCCCATTGTGACAGCACGTGAAGGTTCCGTGCGACAAAGCAAGCTCCATTTCCAGCTCCCTATTCCAAAAATCTATTTAATATATGGTCCCCAAATAGGGGACGTATCAGATAAGAACAGACACTACGCTTGATCTTGAGCCATTTGGCCGAGAAGCGATGATCAGAAATGGTTTGCCACTTGGGCCGCACCAAGGCCTACAACCGAAACCCACTGTGGAGACATAGCAAAAGATTGCCGCAGGGAAGACATTTTCCAAAAACTCTGGAAGCTCTGTAGATGACAGTTCTGCGGTGTGCGTGTGTTCAAGCTGTGCACAACGCGTTTTGAATCTGCATAACCACACCCTCCATCCCCATTGTGACAGCACGTGAAGGTTCCGTGTGACAAAGCAAGCTCCATTTCCAGCTCCCTATTCCAAAAATCCATTTAATATATGGTCCCCAAATAGGGGACGTATCAGATAAGAACAGACACTACGCTTGATCTTGAGCCATTTGGCCGAGAAGCGATGATCAGAAATGGTTTGCCACTTGGGCCGCACCAAGGCCTAAAACCGAAACCCACTGTGGAGACATAGCAAAAGATTGCCGCAGGGAAGACATTTTCCAGAAACTCTGGAAGCTCTGTCGATGACAGTTCTGCGGTGTGCGTGTGTTCAAGCTGTGCACAACGCGTTTTGAATCTGCATAACCACACCCTCCATCCCCATTGTGACAGCACGTGAAGGTTCCGTGCGACAAAGCAAGCTCCATTTCCAGCTCCCTATTCCAAAAATCTATTTAATATATGGTCCCCAAATAGGGGACGTATCAGATAAGAACAGACACTACGCTTGATCTTGAGCCATTTGGCCGAGAAGCGATGATCAGAAATGGTTTGCCACTTGGGCCGCACCAAGGCCTACAACCGAAACCCACTGTGGAGACATAGCAAAAGATTGCCGCAGGGAAGACATTTTCCAGAAACTCTGGAAGCTCTGTCGATGACAGTTCTGCAGTGTGCGTGTGTTCAAGCTGTGCACAACGCGTTTTGAATCTGCATAACCACACCCTCCATCCCCATTGTGACAGCACGTGAAGGTTCCGTGTGACAAAGCAAGCTCCATTTCCAGCTCCCTATTCCAAAAATCCATTTAATATATGGTCCCCAAATAGGGGACGTATCAGATAAGAACAGACACTACGCTTGATCTTGAGCCATTTGGCCGAGAAGCGATGATCAGAAATGGTTTGCCACTTGGGCCGCACCAAGGCCTACAACCGAAACCCACTGTGGAGACATAGCAAAAGATTGCCGCAGGGAAGACATTTTCCAGAAACTCTGGAGGTTCTGTAGATGATAGTTCTGCGGTGTGCGTGTGTTCAAGCTGTGCACAACGCGTTTTGAATCTGCATAACCACACCCTCCATCCCCATTGTGACAGCACGTGAAGGTTCCGTGCGACAAAGCAAGCTCCATTTCCAGCTCCCTATTCCAAAAATCTATTTAATATATGGTCCCCAAATAGGGGACATATCAGATAAGAGCAGACACTACGCTTGATCTTGAGCCATTTGGCCAAGAAGCGATGATCAGAAATGGTTTGCCACTTGGGCCGCACCAAGGCCTACAACCGAAACCCACTGTGGAGACATAGCAAAAGATTGCCGCAGGGAAGACATTTTCCAGAAACTCTGGAAGCTCTGTCGATGACAGTTCTGCGGTGTGCGTGTGTTCAAGCTGTGCACAACGCGTTTTGAATCTGCATAACCACACCCTCCATCCCCATTGTGACAGCATGTGAAGGTTCCGTCCGACGAAGCAAGCTCCATTTCCAGCTCCGTTTTCCAAAAATCCATTTAATATATGGTCCCCAAATAGGGGACGTATCAGATAAGAACAGACACTACGCTTGATCTTGAGCCATTTGGCCGAGAAGCGATGATCAGAAATGGTTTGCCACTTAGGCCTCACCAAGGCCTACAACCGTAACCCACTGTGGAGACATAGCAAAAGATTGCCGCAGGGAAGACATTTTCCAGAAACCCTGGAAGCTCTGTAGATGACAGTTCTGCGGTGTGCGTGTGTTCAAGCTGTGCACAACACATTTTGAATCTGCATAACCACACCCTCCATCCCCATTGTGACAGCACGTGAAGGTTCTGTGCGACAAAGCAAGCTCCATTTCCAGCTCCCTATTCCAAAAATCTATTTAATATATGGTCCCCAAATAGGGGACGTATCAGATAAGAACAGACACTACGCTTGATCTTGAGCCATTTGGCCGAGAAACGATGATCAGAAATGGTTTGCCACTTGGGCCGCACCAAGGACTACAACCGAAACCCACTGTGGAGACATAGCAAAAGATTGCCGCAGGGAAGACATTTTCCAGAAACTCTGGAAGCTTTGTCGATGACAGTTCTGCGGTGTGCGTGTGTTCAAGCTGTGCACAACGCGTTTTGAATCTGCATAATCACACCCTCCATCCCCATTGTGACAGCACGTGAAGGTTCCGTGTGACAAAGCAAGCTCCATTTCCAGCTCCCTATTCCAAAAATCCATTTAATATATGGTCCCCAAATAGGGGACGTATCCGAGAAGAACAGACACTACGCTTGATCTTGAGCCATTTGGCCGAGAAGCGATGATCAGAAATTGTTTGCCACTTGGGCCGCACCAAGGCCTACAACTGAAACCCACTGTGGAGACATAGCAAAAGATTGCCGCAGGGAAGACATTTTCCAGAAACTCTGGAAGCTCTGTAGATGACAGTTCTGCGGTGTGCGTGTGTTCAAGCTGTGCACAACGCGTTTTGAATCTGCATAACCACACCCTCCATCCCCATTGTGACAGCACGTGAAGGTTCCGTGCGACAAAGCAAGCTCCATTTCCAGCTCCCTATTCCAAAAATCCATTTAATATATGGTCCCCAAATAGGGGACGTATCAGATAAGAACAGACACTACGCTTGATCTTGAGCCATTTGGCCGAGAAGCGATGATCAGAAATGGTGTGCCACTTGGGCCGCACCAAGGCCTACAACCGAAACCCACTGTGGAGACATAGCAAAAGATTGCCGCAGGGAAGACATTTTCCAGAAACTCTGGAAGTTCTGTAGATGACAGTTCTGCGGTGTGCGTGTGTTCAAGCTGTGCACAACGCGTTTTGAATCTGCATAACCACACCCTCCATCCCCATTGTGACAGCAAGTGAAGGTTCCGTGCGACAAAGCAAGCTCCATTTCCAGTTCCCTATTCCAAAAATCTATTTAATATATGGTCCCCAAATAGGGTACGTATCAGATAAGAACAGACACTACGCTTGATCTTGAGCCATTTGGCCGAGAAGCGATGATCAGAAATGGTTTGCCACTTGGGCCGCACCAAGGCCTACAACCGAAACCCACTGTGGAGACATAGCAAAAGATTGCCGCAGGGAAGACATTTTCCAGAAACTCTGGAAGCTCTGTAGATGACAGTTCTGCGGTGTGCGTGTGTTCAAGCTGTGCACAACGCGTTTTGAATCTGCATAACCACACCCTCCATCCCCATTGTGACAGCACGTGAAGGTTCCGTGCGACAAAGCAAGCTCCATTTCCAGCTCCCTATTCCAAAAATCCATTTAATATATGGTCCCCAAATAGGGGACGTATCAGATAAGAACAGACTCTACGCTTGATCTTGAGCCATTTGGCCGAGAAGCGATGATCAGAAATGGTTTGCCACTTGGGCCGCACCAAGGCCTACAACCGAAACCCACTGTGGAGACATAGCAAAAGATTGCCGCAGGGAAGACATTTTCCAGAAACTTTGGAAGCTCTGTAGATGACAGTTCTGCGGTGTGCGTGTGTTCAAGCTGTATACAACGCGTTTCGAATCTGCATAACCACACCCTCCATCCCCATTGTGACAGCACGTGAAGGTTCCGTGCGACAAAGCAAGCTCCATTGCCAGCTCCCTATTCCAAAAATCCATTTAATATATGGTCCCCAAATAGGGGACGTATCAGATAAGAACAGACTCTACGCTTGATCTTGAGCCATTTGGCCGAGAAGCGATGATCAGAAATGGTTTGCCATTTGGGCCGCACCAAGGCCTACAACCGAAACCCACTGTGGAGATATAGCAAAAGATTGCCGCAGGGAAGACATTTTCCAGAAACTCTGGAAGCTCTGTAGATGACAGTTCTGCGGTGTGCGTGTGTTCAAGCTGTGCACAACGCGTTTTGAATCTGCATAACCACACCCTCCATCCCCATTGTGACAGCACGTGAAGGTTCCGTGCGACAAAGCAAGCTCCATTTCCAGCATCCTATTCCAAAAATCCATTTAATATATGGTCCCCAAATAAGGGACGTATCAGATAAGAACAGACTCTACGCTTGATCTTGAGCCATTTGGCCGAGAAGCGATGATCAGAAATGGTTTGCCACTTGGGCCGCACCAAGGCCTACAACCGAAACCCACTGTGGAGACTTAGCAAAAGATTGCCGCAGGGAAGACATTTTCCAGAAACTCTGGAAGCTCTGTAGATGACAGTTCTGCGGTGTGCGTGTGTTCAAGCTGTGCACAACGCGTTTCGAATCTGCATAACCACACCCTCCATCCCCATTGTGACAGCACGTGAAGGTTCCGTGTGACAAAGCAAGCTCCATTTCCAGCTCCCTATTCCAAAAATCCATGTAATATATGGTCCCCAAATAGGGGACGTATCAGATAAGAACAGACACTACGCTTGATCTTGAGCCATTTGGCCGAGAAGCGATGATCAGAAATGGTTTGCCACTTGGGCCGCACCAAGGCCTACAACCGAAACCCACTGTGGAGACATAGCAAAAGATTGCCGCAGGGAAGACATTTTCCAGAAACTCTGGAAGCTCTGTCGATGACAGTTCTGTGGTGTGCGTGTGTTCAAGCTGTGCACAACGCGTTTTGAATCTGCATAACCACACCCTCCATCCCCATTGTGACAGCACGTGAAGGTTCCGTGCGACGAAGCAAGCTCCACTTCCAGCTCCCTATTCCAAAAATCCATTTAATATATGGTCCCCAAATAGGGGACGTATCAGATAAGAACAGACACTACGCTTGATCTTGAGCCATTTGGCCGAGAAGCGATGATCAGAAATGGTTTGCCACTTGGGCCGCACCAAGGCCTAAAACCGAAACCCACTGTGGAGACATAGCAAAAGATTGCCGCAGGGAAGACATTTTCCAGAAACTCTGGAAGCTCTGTCGATGACAGTTCTGCGGTGTGCGTGTGTTCAAGCTGTGCACAACGCGTTTTGAATCTGCATAACCACACCCTCCATCCCCATTGTGACAGCACGTGAAGGTTCCGTGCGACGAAGCAAGCTCCATTTCCAGCTCCCTATTCCAAAAATCCATTTAATATATGGTCCCCAAATAGGGGACGTATCAGATAAGAACAGACACTACGCTTGATCTTGAGCCATTTGGCCGAGAAGCGATGATCAGAAATGGTTTGCCACTTGGGCCGCACCAAGGCCTACAACCGAAACCCACTGTGGAGACATAGCAAAAGATTGCCGCAGGGAAGACATTTTCCAAAAACTCTGGAAGCTCTGTAGATGACAGTTCTGCGGTGTGCGTGTGTTCAAGCAGTGCACAACGCGTTTTGAATCTGCATAACCACACCCTCCATCCCCATTGTGACAGCACGTGAAGGTTCCGTGTGACAAAGCAAGCTCCATTTCCAGCTCCCTATTCCAAAAATCCATTTAATATATGGTCCCCAAATAGGGGACGTATCAGATAAGAACAGACACTACGCTTGATCTTGAGCCATTTGGCCGAGAAGCGATGATCAGAAATGGTTTGCCACTTGGGCCGCACCAAGGCCTAAAACCGAAACCCACTGTGGAGACATAGCAAAAGATTGCCGCAGGGAAGACATTTTCCAGAAACTCTGGAAGCTCTGTCGATGACAGTTCTGCGGTGTGCGTGTGTTCAAGCTGTGCACAACGCGTTTTGAATCTGCATAACCACACCCTCCATCCCCATTGTGACAGCACGTGAAGGTTCCGTGCGACAAAGCAAGCTCCATTTCCAGCTCCCTATTCCAAAAATCTATTTAATATATGGTCCCCAAATAGGGGACGTATCAGATAAGAACAGACACTACGCTTGATCTTGAGCCATTTGGCCGAGAAGCGATGATCAGAAATGGTTTGCCACTTGGGCCGCACCAAGGCCTACAACCGAAACCCACTGTGGAGACATAGCAAAAGATTGCCGCAGGGAAGACATTTTCCAAAAACTCTGGAAGCTCTGTAGATGACAGTTCTGCGGTGTGCGTGTGTTCAAGCTGTGCACAACGCGTTTTGAATCTGCATAACCACACCCTCCATCCCCATTGTGACAGCACGTGAAGGTTCCATGCGACAAAGCAAGCTCCATTTCCAGCTCCCTATTCCAAAAATCTATTTAATATATGGTCCCCAAATAGGGGACATATCAGATAAGAACAGACACTACGCTTGATCTTGAGCCATTTGGCCGAGAAGCGATGATCAGAAATGGTTTGCCACTTGGGCCGCACCAAGGCCTACAACCGAAACCCACTGTGGAGACATAGCAAAAGATTGCCGCAGGGAAGACATTTTCCAGAAACTCTGGAAGCTCTGTAGATGACAGTTCTGCGGTGTGCGTGTGTTCAAGCTGTGCACAACGCGTTTTGAATCTGCATAACCACACCCTCCATCCCCATTATGACAGCACGTGAAGGTTCCGTGCGACAAAGCAAGCTCCATTTCCAGCTCCCTATTCCAAAAATCCATTTAATATATGGTCCCCAAATAGGGGACGTATCAGATAAGAACAGACACTACGCTTGATCTTGAGCCATTTGGCCGAGAAGCGATGATCAGAAATGGTTTGCCACTTGGGCCGCACCAAGGCCTACAACCGAAACCCACTGTGGAGACAAGCTGTGCACAACGCGTTTTGAATCTGCATAACCACACCCTCCATCCCCATTGTGACAGCACGTGAAGGTTCCATGCGACAAAGCAAGCTCCATTTCCAGCTCCCTATTCCAAAAATCTATTTAATATATGGTCCCCAAATAGGGGACGTATCAGATAAGAACAGACACTACGCTTGATCTTGAGCCATTTGGCCGAGAAGCGATGATCAGAAATGGTTTGCCACTTGGGCCGCACCAAGGCCTACAACCGAAACCCACTGTGGAGACATAGCAAAAGATTGCCGCAGGGAAGACATTTTCCAGAAACTCTGGAAGCTCTGTAGATGACAGTTCTGCGGTGTGCGTGTGTTCAAGCTGTGCACAACGCGTTTTGAATCTGCATAACCACACCCTCCATCCCCATTGTGACAGCACGTGAAGGTTCCGTGCGACAAAGCAAGCTCCATTTCCAGCTCCCTATTCCAAAAATCTATTTAATATATGGTCCCCAAATAGGGGACGTATCAGATAAGAACAGACACTACGCTTGATCTTGAGCCATTTGGCCGAGAAGCGATGATCAGAAATGGTTCGCCATTTGGGCCGCACCAAGGCCTACAACCGAAACCCACTGTGGAGACATAGCAAAAGATTGCCGCAGGGAAGACATTTTCCAGAAACTCTGGAAGCTCTGTAGATGACAGTTCTGCGGTGTGCGTGTGTTCAAGCTGTGCACAACGCGTTTTGAATCTGCATAACCACACCCTCCATCCCCATTGTGACAGCACGTGAAGGTTCCGTGCGACAAAGCAAGCTCCATTTCCAGCATCCTATTCCAAAAATCCATTTAATATATGGTCCCCAAATAGGGGACGTATCAGATAAGAACAGACTCTACGCTTGATCTTGAGCCATTTGGCCGAGAAGCGATGATCAGAAATGATTTGCCACTTGGGCCGCACCAAGGCCTACAACCGAAACCCACTGTGGAGACTTAGCAAAAGATTGCCGCAGGGAAGACATTTTCCAGAAACTCTGAAAGCTCTGTAGATGACAGTTCTGCGGTGTGCGTGTGTTCAAGCTGTGCACAACGCGTTTCGAATCTGCATAACCACACCCTCCATCCCCATTGTGACAGCACGTGAAGGTTCCGTGTGACAAAGCAAGCTCCATTTCCAGCTCCCTATTCCAAAAATCCATTTAATATATGGTCCCCAAATAGGGGACGTATCAGATAAGAACAGACACTACGCTTGATCTTGAGCCATTTGGCCGAGAAGCGATGATCAGAAATGGTTTGCCACTTGGGCCGCACCAAGGCCTACAACCGAAACCCACTGTGGAGACATAGCAAAAGATTGCCGCAGGGAAGACATTTTCCAGAAACTCTGGAAGCTCTGTAGATGACAGTTCTGCGGTGTGCGTGTGTTCAAGCTGTGCACAACGCGTTTTGAATCTGCATAACCACACCCTCCATCCCCATTGTGACAGCACGTGAAGGTTCCGTGCGACGAAGCAAGCTCCATTTCCAGCTCCCTATTCCAAAAATCCATTTAATATATGGTCCCCAAATAGGGGACGTATCAGATAAGAACAGACACTACGCTTGATCTTGAGCCATTTGGCCGAGAAGCGATGATCAGAAATGGTTTGCCACTTGGGCCACACCAAGGCCTACAACCGAAACCCACTGTGGAGACATAGCAAAAGATTGCCGCAGGGAAGACATTTTCCAGAAACTCTGGAAGCTCTGTAGATGACAGTTCTGCGGTGTGCGTGTGTTCAAGCTGTGCACAACGCGTTTTGAATCTGCATAACCACACCCTCCATCCCCATTGTGACAGCACGTGAAGGTTCCGTGCGACAAAGCAAGCTCCATTTCCAGCTCCCTATTCCAAAAATCTATTTAATATATGGTCCCCAAATAGGGGACGTATCAGATAAGAACAGACACTACACTTGATCTTGAGCCATTTGGCCGAGAAGCGATGATCAGAAATGGTTTGCCACTTGGGCCGCACCAAGGCCTACAACCGAAACCCACTGTGGAGACATAGCAAAAGATTGCCGCAGGGAAGACATTTTCCAAAAACTCTGGAAGCTCTGTAGATGACAGTTCTGCGGTGTGCGTGTGTTCAAGCAGTGCACAACGCGTTTTGAATCTGCATAACCACACCCTCCATCCCCATTGTGACAGCACGTGAAGGTTCCGTGCGACAAAGCAAGCTCCATTTCCAGCATCCTATTCCAAAAATCCATTTAATATATGGTCCCCAAATAGGGGACGTATCAGATAAGAACAGACTCTACGCTTGATCTTGAGCCATTTGGCCGAGAAGCGATGATCAGAAATGATTTGCCACTTGGGCCGCACCAAGGCCTACAACCGAAACCCACTGTGGAGACTTAGCAAAAGATTGCCGCAGGGAAGACATTTTCCAGAAACTCTGGAAGCTCTGTAGATGACAGTTCTGCGGTGTGCGTGTGTTCAAGCTGTGCACAACGCGTTTCGAATCTGCATAACCACACCCTCCATCCCCATTGTGACAGCACGTGAAGGTTCCGTGTGACAAAGCAAGCTCCATTTCCAGCTCCCTATTCCAAAAATCCATTTAATATATGGTCCCCAAATAGGGGACGTATCAGATAAGAACAGACACTACGCTTGATCTTGAGCCATTTGGCCGAGAAGCGATGATCAGAAATGGTTTGCCACTTGGGCCGCACCAAGGCCTACAACCGAAACCCACTGTGGAGACATAGCAAAAGATTGCCGCAGGGAAGACATTTTCCAGAAACTCTGGAAGCTCTGTAGATGACAGTTCTGCGGTGTGCGTGTGTTCAAGCTGTGCACAACGCGTTTTGAATCTGCATAACCACACCCTCCATCCCCATTGTGACAGCACGTGAAGGTTCCGTGCGACGAAGCAAGCTCCATTTCCAGCTCCCTATTCCAAAAATCCATTTAATATATGGTCCCCAAATAGGGGATGTATCAGATAAGAACAGACACTACGCTTGATCTTGAGCCATTTGGCCGAGAAGCGATGATCAGAAATGGTTTGCCACTTGGGCCACACCAAGGCCTACAACCGAAACCCACTGTGGAGACATAGCAAAAGATTGCCGCAGGGAAGACATTTTCCAAAAACTCTGGAAGCTCTGTAGATGACAGTTCTGCGGTGTGCGTGTGTTCAAGCAGTGCACAACGCGTTTTGAATCTGCATAACCACACCCTCCATCCCCATTGTGACAGCACGTGAAGGTTCCGTGTGACAAAGCAAGCTCCATTTCCAGCTCCCTATTCCAAAAATCTATTTAATATATGGTCCCCAAATAGGGGACGTATCAGATAAGAACAGACACTACGCTTGATCTTGAGCCATTTGGCCGAGAAGCGATGATCAGAAATGGTTTGCCACTTGGGCCGCACCAAGGCCTACAACCGAAACCCACTGTGGAGACATAGCAAAAGATTGCCGCAGGGAAGACATTTTCCAAAAACTCTGGAAGCTCTGTAGATGACAGTTCTGCGGTGTGCGTGTGTTCAAGCTGTGCACAACACGTTTTGAATCTGCATAACCACACCCTCCATCCCCATTGTGACAGCACGTGAAGGTTCCGTGTGACAAAGCAAGCTCCATTTCCAGCTCCCTATTCCAAAAATCCATTTAATATATGGTCCCCAAATAGGGGACGTATCAGATAAGAACAGACACTACGCTTGATCTTGAGCCATTTGGCCGAGAAGCGATGATCAGAAATGGTTTGCCACTTGGGCCGCACCAAGGCCTAAAACCGAAACCCACTGTGGAGACATAGCAAAAGATTGCCGCAGGGAAGACATTTTCCAGAAACTCTGGAAGCTCTGTCGATGACAGTTCTGCGGTGTGCGTGTGTTCAAGCTGTGCACAACGCGTTTTGAATCTGCATAACCACACCCTCCATCCCCATTGTGACAGCACGTGAAGGTTCCGTGCGACAAAGCAAGCTCCATTTCCAGCTCCCTATTCCAAAAATCTATTTAATATATGGTCCCCAAATAGGGGACGTATCAGATAAGAACAGACACTACGCTTGATCTTGAGCCATTTGGCCGAGAAGCGATGATCAGAAATGGTTTGCCACTTGGGCCGCACCAAGGCCTACAACCGAAACCCACTGTGGAGACATAGCAAAAGATTGCCGCAGGGAAGACATTTTCCAGAAACTCTGGAAGCTCTGTCGATGACAGTTCTGCAGTGTGCGTGTGTTCAAGCTGTGCACAACGCGTTTTGAATCTGCATAACCACACCCTCCATCCCCATTGTGACAGCACGTGAAGGTTCCGTGTGACAAAGCAAGCTCCATTTCCAGCTCCCTATTCCAAAAATCCATTTAATATATGGTCCCCAAATAGGGGACGTATCAGATAAGAACAGACACTACGCTTGATCTTGAGCCATTTGGCCGAGAAGCGATGATCAGAAATGGTTTGCCACTTGGGCCGCACCAAGGCCTACAACCGAAACCCACTGTGGAGACATAGCAAAAGATTGCCGCAGGGAAGACATTTTCCAGAAACTCTGGAAGTTCTGTAGATGATAGTTCTGCGGTGTGCGTGTGTTCAAGCTGTGCACAACGCGTTTTGAATCTGCATAACCACACCCTCCATCCCCATTGTGACAGCACGTGAAGGTTCCGTGTGACAAAGCAAGCTCCATTTCCAGCTCCCTATTCCAAAAATCCATTTAATATATGGTCCCCAAATAGGGGACGTATCAGATAAGAACAGACACTACGCTTGATCTTGAGCCATTTGGCCGAGAAGCGATGATCAGAAATGGTTTGCCACTTGGGCCGCACCAAGGCCTACAACCGAAACCCACTGTGGAGACATAGCAAAAGATTGCCGCAGGGAAGACATTTTCCAGAAACTCTGGAAGTTCTGTAGATGATAGTTCTGCGGTGTGCGTGTGTTCAAGCTGTGCACAACGCGTTTTGAATCTGCATAACCACACCCTCCATCCCCATTGTGACAGCACGTGAAGGTTCCGTGCGACAAAGCAAGCTCCATTTCCAGCACCCTATTCCAAAAATCTATTTAATATATGGTCCCCAAATAGGGGACATATCAGATAAGAGCAGACACTACGCTTGATCTTGAGCCATTTGGCCAAGAAGCGATGATCAGAAATGGTTTGCCACTTGGGCCGCACCAAGGCCTACAACCGAAACCCACTGTGGAGACATAGCAAAAGATTGCCGCAGGGAAGACATTTTCCAGAAACTCTGGAAGCTCTGTAGATGACAGTTCTGCGGTGTGCGTGTGTTCAAGCTGTGCACAACGCGTTTTGAATCTGCATAACCACACCCTCCATCCCCATTGTGACAGCATGTGAAGGTTCCGTCCGACGAAGCAAGCTCCATTTCCAGCTCCGTTTTCCAAAAATCCATTTAATATATGGTCCCCAAATAGGGGACGTATCAGATAAGAACAGACACTACGCTTGATCTTGAGCCATTTGGCCGAGAAGCGATGATCAGAAATGGTTTGCCACTTGGGCCGCACCAAGGCCTAAAACCGAAACCCACTGTGGAGACATAGCAAAAGATTGCCGCAGGGAAGACATTTTCCAGAAACTCTGGAAGCTCTGTCGATGACAGTTCTGCGGTGTGCGTGTGTTCAAGCTGTGCACAACGCGTTTTGAATCTGCATAACCACACCCTCCATCCCCATTGTGACAGCACGTGAAGGTTCCGTGCGACAAAGCAAGCTCCATTTCCAGCTCCCTATTCCAAAAATCTATTTAATATATGGTCCCCAAATAGGGGACGTATCAGATAAGAACAGACACTACGCTTGATCTTGAGCCATTTGGCCGAGAAGCGATGATCAGAAATGGTTTGCCACTTGGGCCGCACCAAGGCCTACAACCGAAACCCACTGTGGAGACATAGCAAAAGATTGCCGCAGGGAAGACATTTTCCAAAAACTCTGGAAGCTCTGTAGATGACAGTTCTGCGGTGTGCGTGTGTTCAAGCTGTGCACAACGCGTTTTGAATCTGCATAACCACACCCTCCATCCCCATTGTGACAGCACGTGAAGGTTCCGTGTGACAAAGCAAGCTCCATTTCCAGCTCCCTATTCCAAAAATCCATTTAATATATGGTCCCCAAATAGGGGACGTATCAGATAAGAACAGACACTACGCTTGATCTTGAGCCATTTGGCCGAGAAGCGATGATCAGAAATGGTTTGCCACTTGGGCCGCACCAAGGCCTAAAACCGAAACCCACTGTGGAGACATAGCAAAAGATTGCCGCAGGGAAGACATTTTCCAGAAACTCTGGAAGCTCTGTCGATGACAGTTCTGCGGTGTGCGTGTGTTCAAGCTGTGCACAACGCGTTTTGAATCTGCATAACCACACCCTCCATCCCCACTGTGACAGCACGTGAAGGTTCCGTGCGACAAAGCAAGCTCCATTTCCAGCTCCCTATTCCAAAAATCTATTTAATATATGGTCCCCAAATAGGGGACGTATCAGATAAGAACAGACACTACGCTTGATCTTGAGCCATTTGGCCGAGAAGCGATGATCAGAAATGGTTTGCCACTTGGGCCGCACCAAGGCCTACAACCGAAACCCACTGTGGAGACATAGCAAAAGATTGCCGCAGGGAAGACATTTTCCAGAAACTCTGGAAGCTCTGTCGATGACAGTTCTGCAGTGTGCGTGTGTTCAAGCTGTGCACAACGCGTTTTGAATCTGCATAACCACACCCTCCATCCCCATTGTGACAGCACGTGAAGGTTCCGTGTGACAAAGCAAGCTCCATTTCCAGCTCCCTATTCCAAAAATCCATTTAATATATGGTCCCCAAATAGGGGACGTATCAGATAAGAACAGACACTACGCTTGATCTTGAGCCATTTGGCCGAGAAGCGATGATCAGAAATGGTTTGCCACTTGGGCCGCACCAAGGCCTACAACCGAAACCCACTGTGGAGACATAGCAAAAGATTGCCGCAGGGAAGACATTTTCCAGAAACTCTGGAGGTTCTGTAGATGATAGTTCTGCGGTGTGCGTGTGTTCAAGCTGTGCACAACGCGTTTTGAATCTGCATAACCACACCCTCCATCCCCATTGTGACAGCACGTGAAGGTTCCGTGCGACAAAGCATGCTCCATTTCCAGCTCCCTATTCCAAAAATCTATTTAATATATGGTCCCCAAATAGGGGACATATCAGATAAGAGCAGACACTACGCTTGATCTTGAGCCATTTGGCCAAGAAGCGATGATCAGAAATGGTTTGCCACTTGGGCCGCACCAAGGCCTACAACCGAAACCCACTGTGGAGACATAGCAAAAGATTGCCGCAGGGAAGACATTTTCCAGAAACTCTGGAAGCTCTGTCGATGACAGTTCTGCGGTGTGCGTGTGTTCAAGCTGTGCACAACGCGTTTTGAATCTGCATAACCACACCCTCCATCCCCATTGTGACAGCATGTGAAGGTTCCGTCCGACGAAGCAAGCTCCATTTCCAGCTCCGTTTTCCAAAAATCCATTTAATATATGGTCCCCAAATAGGGGACGTATCAGATAAGAACAGACACTACGCTTGATCTTGAGCCATTTGGCCGAGAAGCGATGATCAGAAATGGTTTGCCACTTAGGCCTCACCAAGGCCTACAACCGTAACCCACTGTGGAGACATAGCAAAAGATTGCCGCAGGGAAGACATTTTCCAGAAACCCTGGAAGCTCTGTAGATGACAGTTCTGCGGTGTGCGTGTGTTCAAGCTGTGCACAACGCATTTTGAATCTGCATAACCACACCCTCCATCCTCATTGTGACAGCACGTGAAGGTTCTGTGCGACAAAGCAAGCTCCATTTCCAGCTCCCTATTCCAAAAATCTATTTAATATATGGTCCCCAAATAGGGGACGTATCAGATAAGAACAGACACTACGCTTGATCTTGAGCCATTTGGCCGAGAAACGATGATCAGAAATGGTTTGCCACTTGGGCCGCACCAAGGCCTACAACCGAAACCCACTGTGGAGACATAGCAAAAGATTGCCGCAGGGAAGACATTTTCCAGAAACTCTGGAAGCTTTGTCGATGACAGTTCTGCGGTGTGCGTGTGTTCAAGCTGTGCACAACGCGTTTTGAATCTGCATAATCACACCCTCCATCCCCATTGTGACAGCACGTGAAGGTTCCGTGTGACAAAGCAAGCTCCATTTCCAGCTCCCTATTCCAAAAATCCATTTAATATATGGTCCCCAAATAGGGGACGTATCCGAGAAGAACAGACACTACGCTTGATCTTGAGCCATTTGGCCGAGAAGCGATGATCAGAAATGGTTTGCCACTTGGGCCGCCCCAAGGCCTACAACTGAAACCCACTGTGGAGACATAGCAAAAGATTGCCGCAGGGAAGACATTTTCCAGAAACTCTGGAAGCTCTGTAGATGACAGTTCTGCGGTGTGCGTGTGTTCAAGCTGTGCACAACGCGTTTTGAATCTGCATAACCACACCCTCCATCCCCATTGTGACAGCACGTGAAGGTTCCGTGCGACAAAGCAAGCTCCATTTCCAGCTCCCTATTCCAAAAATCCATTTAATATATGGTCCCCAAATAGGGGACGTATCAGATAAGAACAGACACTACGCTTGATCTTGAGCCATTTGGCCGAGAAGCGATGATCAGAAATGGTGTGCCACTTGGGCCGCACCAAGGCCTACAACCGAAACCCACTGTGGAGACATAGCAAAAGATTGCCGCAGGGAAGACATTTTCCAGAAACTCTGGAAGTTCTGTAGATGACAGTTCTGCGGTGTGCGTGTGTTCAAGCTGTGCACAACGCGTTTTGAATCTGCATAACCACACCCTCCATCCCCATTGTGACAGCAAGTGAAGGTTCCGTGCGACAAAGCAAGCTCCATTTCCAGTTCCCTATTCCAAAAATCTATTTAATATATGGTCCCCAAATAGGGTACGTATCAGATAAGAACAGACACTACGCTTGATCTTGAGCCATTTGGCCGAGAAGCGATGATCAGAAATGGTTTGCCACTTGGGCCGCACCAAGGCCTACAACCGAAACCCACTGTGGAGACATAGCAAAAGATTGCCGCAGGGAAGACATTTTCCAGAAACTCTGGAAGCTCTGTAGATGACAGTTCTGCGGTGTGCGTGTGTTCAAGCTGTATACAACGCGTTTTGAATCTGCATAACCACACCCTCCATCCCCATTGTGACAGCACGTGAAGGTTCCGTGCGACAAAGCAAGCTCCATTGCCAGCTCCCTATTCCAAAAATCCATTTAATATATGGTCCCCAAATAGGGGACGTATCAGATAAGAACAGACTCTACGCTTGATCTTGAGCCATTTGGCCGAGAAGCGATGATCAGAAATGGTTTGCCATTTGGGCCGCACCAAGGCCTACAACCGAAACCCACTGTGGAGACATAGCAAAAGATTGCCGCAGGGAAGACATTTTCCAGAAACTCTGGAAGCTCTGTAGATGACAGTTCTGCGGTGTGCGTGTGTTCAAGCTGTGCACAACGCGTTTTGAATCTGCATAACCACACCCTCCATCCCCATTGTGACAGCACGTGAAGGTTCCGTGCGACAAAGCAAGCTCCATTTCCAGCATCCTATTCCAAAAATCCATTTAATATATGGTCCCCAAATAGGGGACGTATCAGATAAGAACAGACTCTACGCTTGATCTTGAGCCATTTGGCCGAGATGCGATGATCAGAAATGGTTTGCCACTTGGGCCGCACCAAGGCCTACAACCGAAACCCACTGTGGGGACATAGCAAAAGATTGCCGCAGGGAAGACATTTTCCAGAAACTCTGGAAGCTCTGTAGATGACAGTTCTGTGGTGTGCGTGTGTTCAAGCTGTGCACAACGCGTTTTGAATCTGCATAACCACACCCTCCATCCCCATTGTGACAGCACGTGAAGGTTCCGTGCGACGAAGCAAGCTCCATTTCCAGCTCCCTATTCCAAAAATCCATTTAATATATGGTCCCCAAATAGGGGACGTATCAGATAAGAACAGACACTACGCTTGATCTTGAGCCATTTGGCCGAGAAGCGATGATCAGAAATGGTTTGCCACTTGGGCCACACCAAGGCCTACAACCGAAACCCACTGTGGAGACATAGCAAAAGATTGCCGCAGGGAAGACATTTTCCAGAAACTCTGGAAGCTCTGTAGATGACAGTTCTGCGGTGTGCGTGTGTTCAAGCTGTGCACAACGCGTTTTGAATCTGCATAACCACACCCTCCATCCCCATTGTGACAGCACGTGAAGGTTCCGTGCGACAAAGCAAGCTCCATTTCCAGCTCCCTATTCCAAAAATCTATTTAATATATGGTCCCCAAATAGGGGACGTATCAGATAAGAACAGACACTACTCTTGATCTTGAGCCATTTGGCCGAGAAGCGATGATCAGAAATGGTTTGCCACTTGGGCCGCACCAAGGCCTACAACCGAAACCCACTGTGGAGACATAGCAAAAGATTGCCGCAGGGAAGACATTTTCCAAAAACTCTGGAAGCTCTGTAGATGACAGTTCTGCGGTGTGCGTGTGTTCAAGCTGTGCACAACGCGTTTTGAATCTGCATAACCACACCCTCCATCCCCATTGTGACAGCACGTGAAGGTTCCGTGTGACAAAGCAAGCTCCATTTCCAGCTCCCTATTCCAAAAATCCATTTAATATATGGTCCCCAAATAGGGGACGTATCAGATAAGAACAGACACTACGCTTAAACTTGAGCCATTTGGCCGACAAGCGATGATCAGAAATGGGTTGCCACTTGGGCCGCACCAAGGCCTAAAACCGAAACCCACTGTGGAGACATAGCAAAAGATTGCCGCAGGGAAGACATTTTCCAGAAACTCTGGAAGCTCTGTCGATGACAGTTCTGCGGTGTGCGTGTGTTCAAGCTGTGCACAACGCGTTTTGAATCTGCATAACCACACCCTCCATCCCCATTGTGACAGCACATGAAGGTTCCGTGCGACAAAGCAAGCTCCATTTCCAGCTCCCTATTCCAAAAATCTATTTAATATATGGTCCCCAAATAGGGGACGTATCAGATAAGAACAGACACTACGCTTGATCTTGAGCCATTTGGCCGAGAAGCGATGATCAGAAATGGTTTGCCACTTGGGCCGCACCAAGGCCTACAACCGAAACCCACTGTGGAGACATAGCAAAAGATTGCCGCAGGGAAGACATTTTCCAGAAACTCTGGAAGTTCTGTAGATGATAGTTCTGCGGTGTGCGTGTGTTCAAGCTGTGCACAACGCGTTTTGAATCTGCATAACCACACCCTCCATCCCCATTGTGACAGCACGTGAAGGTTCCGTGCGACAAAGCAAGCTCCATTTCCAACTCCCTATTCCAAAAATCTATTTAATATATGGTCCCCAAATAGGGGACGTATCAGATAAGAACAGACACTACGCTTGATCTTGAGCCATTTGGCCGAGAAGCGATGATCAGAAATGGTTTGCCACTTGGGCCGCACCAAGGCCTACAACCGAAACCCACTGTGGAGACAAGCTGTGCACAATGCGTTTTGAATCTGCATAACCACACCCTCCATCCCCATTGTGACAGCACGTGAAGGTTCCATGCGACAAAGCAAGCTCCATTTCCAGCTCCCTATTCCAAAAATCTATTTAATATATGGTCCCCAAATAGGGGACGTATCAGATAAGAACAGACACTACGCTTGATCTTGAGCCATTTGGCCGAGAAGCGATGATCAGAAATGGTTTGCCACTTGGGCCGCACCAAGGCCTACAACCGAAACCCACTGTGGAGACATAGCAAAAGATTGCCGCAGGGAAGACATTTTCCAGAAACTCTGGAAGCTCTGTAGATGACAGTTCTGCGGTGTGCGTGTGTTCAAGCTGTGCACAACGCGTTTTGAATCTGCATAACCACACCCTCCATCCCCATTGTGACAGCACGTGAAGGTTCCGTGCGACAAAGCAAGCTCCATTTCCAGCTCCCTATTCCAAAAATCTATTTAATATATGGTCCCCAAATAGGGGACGTATCAGATAAGAACAGACACTACGCTTGATCTTGAGCCATTTGGCCGAGAAGCGATGATCAGAAATGGTTCGCCATTTGGGCCGCACCAAGGCCTACAACCGAAACCCACTGTGGAGACATAGCAAAAGATTGCCGCAGGGAAGACATTTTCCAGAAACTCTGGAAGCTCTGTAGATGACAGTTCTGCGGTGTGCGTGTGTTCAAGCTGTGCACAACGCGTTTTGAATCTGCATAACCACACCCTCCATCCCCATTGTGACAGCACGTGAAGGTTCCGTGCGACAAAGCAAGCTCCATTTCCAGCATCCTATTCCAAAAATCCATTTAATATATGGTCCCCAAATAGGGGACGTATCAGATAAGAACAGACTCTACGCTTGATCTTGAGCCATTTGGCCGAGAAGCGATGATCAGAAATGGTTTGCCACTTGGGCCGCACCAAGGCCTACAACCGAAACCCACTGTGGAGACTTAGCAAAAGATTGCCGCAGGGAAGACATTTTCCAGAAACTCTGGAAGCTCTGTAGATGACAGTTCTGCGGTGTGCGTGTGTTCAAGCTGTGCACAACGCGTTTCGAATCTGCATAACCACACCCTCCATCCCCATTGTGACAGCACGTGAAGGTTCCGTGTGACAAAGCAAGCTCCATTTCCAGCTCCCTATTCCAAAAATCCATTTAATATATGGTCCCCAAATAGGGGACGTATCAGATAAGAACAGACACTACGCTTGATCTTGAGCCATTTGGCCGAGAAGCGATGATCAGAAATGGTTTGCCACTTGGGCCGCACCAAGGCCTACAACCGAAACCCACTGTGGAGACATAGCAAAAGATTGCCGCAGGGAAGACATTTTCCAGAAACTCTGGAAGCTTTGTCGATGACAGTTCTGCGGTGTGCGTGTGTTCAAGCTGTGCACAACGCGTTTTGAATCTGCATAATCACACCCTCCATCCCCATTGTGACAGCACGTGAAGGTTCCGTGTGACAAAGCAAGCTCCATTTCCAGCTCCCTATTCCAAAAATCCATTTAATATATGGTCCCCAAATAGGGGACGTATCCGAGAAGAACAGACACTACGCTTGATCTTGAGCCATTTGGCCGAGAAGCGATGATCAGAAATGGTTTGCCACTTGGGCCGCCCCAAGGCCTACAACTGAAACCCACTGTGGAGACATAGCAAAAGATTGCCGCAGGGAAGACATTTTCCAGAAACTCTGGAAGCTCTGTAGATGACAGTTCTGCGGTGTGCGTGTGTTCAAGCTGTGCACAACGCGTTTTGAATCTGCATAACCACACCCTCCATCCCCATTGTGACAGCACGTGAAGGTTCCGTGCGACAAAGCAAGCTCCATTTCCAGCTCCCTATTCCAAAAATCCATTTAATATATGGTCCCCAAATAGGGGACGTATCAGATAAGAACAGACACTACGCTTGATCTTGAGCCATTTGGCCGAGAAGCGATGATCAGAAATGGTGTGCCACTTGGGCCGCACCAAGGCCTACAACCGAAACCCACTGTGGAGACATAGCAAAAGATTGCCGCAGGGAAGACATTTTCCAGAAACTCTGGAAGTTCTGTAGATGACAGTTCTGCGGTGTGCGTGTGTTCAAGCTGTGCACAACGCGTTTTGAATCTGCATAACCACACCCTCCATCCCCATTGTGACAGCAAGTGAAGGTTCCGTGCGACAAAGCAAGCTCCATTTCCAGTTCCCTATTCCAAAAATCTATTTAATATATGGTCCCCAAATAGGGTACGTATCAGATAAGAACAGACACTACGCTTGATCTTGAGCCATTTGGCCGAGAAGCGATGATCAGAAATGGTTTGCCACTTGGGCCGCACCAAGGCCTACAACCGAAACCCACTGTGGAGACATAGCAAAAGATTGCCGCAGGGAAGACATTTTCCAGAAACTCTGGAAGCTCTGTAGATGACAGTTCTGCGGTGTGCGTGTGTTCAAGCTGTATACAACGCGTTTCGAATCTGCATAACCACACCCTCCATCCCCATTGTGACAGCACGTGAAGGTTCCGTGCGACAAAGCAAGCTCCATTGCCAGCTCCCTATTCCAAAAATCCATTTAATATATGGTCCCCAAATAGGGGACGTATCAGATAAGAACAGACTCTACGCTTGATCTTGAGCCATTTGGCCGAGAAGCGATGATCAGAAATGGTTTGCCATTTGGGCCGCACCAAGGCCTACAACCGAAACCCACTGTGGAGACATAGCAAAAGATTGCCGCAGGGAAGACATTTTCCAGAAACTCTGGAAGCTCTGTAGATGACAGTTCTGCGGTGTGCGTGTGTTCAAGCTGTGCACAACGCGTTTTGAATCTGCATAACCACACCCTCCATCCCCATTGTGACAGCACGTGAAGGTTCCGTGCGACAAAGCAAGCTCCATTTCCAGCATCCTATTCCAAAAATCCATTTAATATATGGTCCCCAAATAGGGGACGTATCAGATAAGAACAGACTCTACGCTTGATCTTGAGCCATTTGGCCGAGATGCGATGATCAGAAATGGTTTGCCACTTGGGCCGCACCAAGGCCTACAACCGAAACCCACTGTGGAGACATAGCAAAAGATTGCCGCAGGGAAGACATTTTCCAGAAACTCTGGAAGCTCTGTAGATGACAGTTCTGTGGTGTGCGTGTGTTCAAGCTGTGCACAACGCGTTTTGAATCTGCATAACCACACCCTCCATCCCCATTGTGACAGCACGTGAAGGTTCCGTGCGACGAAGCAAGCTCCATTTCCAGCTCCCTATTCCAAAAATCCATTTAATATATGGTCCCCAAATAGGGGACGTATCAGATAAGAACAGACACTACGCTTGATCTTGAGCCATTTGGCCGAGAAGCGATGATCAGAAATGGTTTGCCACTTGGGCCACACCAAGGCCTACAACCGAAACCCACTGTGGAGACATAGCAAAAGATTGCCGCAGGGAAGACATTTTCCAGAAACTCTGGAAGCTCTGTAGATGACAGTTCTGCGGTGTGCGTGTGTTCAAGCTGTGCACAACGCGTTTTGAATCTGCATAACCACACCCTCCATCCCCATTGTGACAGCACGTGAAGGTTCCGTGCGACAAAGCAAGCTCCATTTCCAGCTCCCTATTCCAAAAATCTATTTAATATATGGTCCCCAAATAGGGGACGTATCAGATAAGAACAGACACTACACTTGATCTTGAGCCATTTGGCCGAGAAGCGATGATCAGAAATGGTTTGCCACTTGGGCCGCACCAAGGCCTACAACCGAAACCCACTGTGGAGACATAGCAAAAGATTGCCGCAGGGAAGACATTTTCCAAAAACTCTGGAAGCTCTGTAGATGACAGTTCTGCGGTGTGCGTGTGTTCAAGCTGTGCACAACGCGTTTTGAATCTGCATAACCACACCCTCCATCCCCATTGTGACAGCACGTGAAGGTTCCGTGCGACAAAGCAAGCTCCATTTCCAGCATCCTATTCCAAAAATCCATTTAATATATGGTCCCCAAATAGGGGACGTATCAGATAAGAACAGACTCTACGCTTGATCTTGAGCCATTTGGCCGAGATGCGATGATCAGAAATGGTTTGCCACTTGGGCCGCACCAAGGCCTACAACCGAAACCCACTGTGGAGACATAGCAAAAGATTGCCGCAGGGAAGACATTTTCCAGAAACTCTGGAAGCTCTGTAGATGACAGTTCTGTGGTGTGCGTGTGTTCAAGCTGTGCACAACGCGTTTTGAATCTGCATAACCACACCCTCCATCCCCATTGTGACAGCACGTGAAGGTTCCGTGCGACGAAGCAAGCTCCATTTCCAGCTCCCTATTCCAAAAATCTATTTAATATATGGTCCCCAAATAGGGGACGTATCAGATAAGAACAGACACTACGCTTGATCTTGAGCCATTTGGCCGAGAAGCGATGATCAGAAATGGTTTGCCACTTGGGCCACACCAAGGCCTACAACCGAAACCCACTGTGGAGACATAGCAAAAGATTGCCGCAGGGAAGACATTTTCCAGAAACTCTGGAAGCTCTGTAGATGACAGTTCTGCGGTGTGCGTGTGTTCAAGCTGTGCACAACGCGTTTTGAATCTGCATAACCACACCCTCCATCCCCATTGTGACAGCACGTGAAGGTTCCGTGCGACAAAGCAAGCTCCATTTCCAGCTCCCTATTCCAAAAATCTATTTAATATATGGTCCCCAAATAGGGGACGTATCAGATAAGAACAGACACTACACTTGATCTTGAGCCATTTGGCCGAGAAGCGATGATCAGAAATGGTTTGCCACTTGGGCCGCACCAAGGCCTACAACCGAAACCCACTGTGGAGACATAGCAAAAGATTGCCGCAGGGAAGACATTTTCCAAAAACTCTGGAAGCTCTGTAGATGACAGTTCTGCGGTGTGCGTGTGTTCAAGCTGTGCACAACGCGTTTTGAATCTGCATAACCACACCCTCCATCCCCATTGTGACAGCACGTGAAGGTTCCGTGTGACAAAGCAAGCTCCATTTCCAGCTCCCTATTCCAAAAATCCATTTAATATATGGTCCCCAAATAGGGGACGTATCAGATAAGAACAGACACTACGCTTAAACTTGAGCCATTTGGCCGACAAGCGATGATCAGAAATGGGTTGCCACTTGGGCCGCACCAAGGCCTAAAACCGAAACCCACTGTGGAGACATAGCAAAAGATTGCCGCAGGGAAGACATTTTCCAGAAACTCTGGAAGCTCTGTCGATGACAGTTCTGCGGTGTGCGTGTGTTCAAGCTGTGCACAACGCGTTTTGAATCTGCATAACCACACCCTCCATCCCCATTGTGACAGCACATGAAGGTTCCGTGCGACAAAGCAAGCTCCATTTCCAGCTCCCTATTCCAAAAATCTATTTAATATATGGTCCCCAAATAGGGGACGTATCAGATAAGAACAGACACTACGCTTGATCTTGAGCCATTTGGCCGAGAAGCGATGATCAGAAATGGTTTGCCACTTGGGCCGCACCAAGGCCTACAACCGAAACCCACTGTGGAGACATAGCAAAAGATTGCCGCAGGGAAGACATTTTCCAGAAACTCTGGAAGTTCTGTAGATGATAGTTCTGCGGTGTGCGTGTGTTCAAGCTGTGCACAACGCGTTTTGAATCTGCATAACCACACCCTCCATCCCCATTGTGACAGCACGTGAAGGTTCCGTGCGACAAAGCAAGCTCCATTTCCAACTCCCTATTCCAAAAATCTATTTAATATATGGTCCCCAAATAGGGGACGTATCAGATAAGAACAGACACTACGCTTGATCTTGAGCCATTTGGCCGAGAAGCGATGATCAGAAATGGTTTGCCACTTGGGCCGCACCAAGGCCTACAACCGAAACCCACTGTGGAGACAAGCTGTGCACAATGCGTTTTGAATCTGCATAACCACACCCTCCATCCCCATTGTGACAGCACGTGAAGGTTCCATGCGACAAAGCAAGCTCCATTTCCAGCTCCCTATTCCAAAAATCTATTTAATATATGGTCCCCAAATAGGGGACGTATCAGATAAGAACAGACACTACGCTTGATCTTGAGCCATTTGGCCGAGAAGCGATGATCAGAAATGGTTTGCCACTTGGGCCGCACCAAGGCCTACAACCGAAACCCACTGTGGAGACAAGCTGTGCACAATGCGTTTTGAATCTGCATAACCACACCCTCCATCCCCATTGTGACAGCACGTGAAGGTTCCATGCGACAAAGCAAGCTCCATTTCCAGCTCCCTATTCCAAAAATCTATTTAATATATGGTCCCCAAATAGGGGACGTATCAGATAAGAACAGACACTACGCTTGATCTTGAGCCATTTGGCCGAGAAGCGATGATCAGAAATGGTTTGCCACTTGGGCCGCACCAAGGCCTACAACCGAAACCCACTGTGGAGACATAGCAAAAGATTGCCGCAGGGAAGACATTTTCCAGAAACTCTGGAAGCTCTGTAGATGACAGTTCTGCGGTGTGCGTGTGTTCAAGCTGTGCACAACGCGTTTTGAATCTGCATAACCACACCCTCCATCCCCATTGTGACAGCACGTGAAGGTTCCGTGCGACAAAGCAAGCTCCATTTCCAGCTCCCTATTCCAAAAATCTATTTAATATATGGTCCCCAAATAGGGGACGTATCAGATAAGAACAGACACTACGCTTGATCTTGAGCCATTTGGCCGAGAAGCGATGATCAGAAATGGTTCGCCATTTGGGCCGCACCAAGGCCTACAACCGAAACCCACTGTGGAGACATAGCAAAAGATTGCCGCAGGGAAGACATTTTCCAGAAACTCTGGAAGCTCTGTAGATGACAGTTCTGCGGTGTGCGTGTGTTCAAGCTGTGCACAACGCGTTTTGAATCTGCATAACCACACCCTCCATCCCCATTGTGACAGCACGTGAAGGTTCCGTGCGACAAAGCAAGCTCCATTTCCAGCATCCTATTCCAAAAATCCATTTAATATATGGTCCCCAAATAGGGGACGTATCAGATAAGAACAGACTCTACGCTTGATCTTGAGCCATTTGGCCGAGAAGCGATGATCAGAAATGGTTTGCCACTTGGGCCGCACCAAGGCCTACAACCGAAACCCACTGTGGAGACTTAGCAAAAGATTGCCGCAGGGAAGACATTTTCCAGAAACTCTGGAAGCTCTGTAGATGACAGTTCTGCGGTGTGCGTGTGTTCAAGCTGTGCACAACGCGTTTCGAATCTGCATAACCACACCCTCCATCCCCATTGTGACAGCACGTGAAGGTTCCGTGTGACAAAGCAAGCTCCATTTCCAGCTCCCTATTCCAAAAATCCATTTAATATATGGTCCCCAAATAGGGGACGTATCAGATAAGAACAGACACTACGCTTGATCTTGAGCCATTTGGCCGAGAAGCGATGATCAGAAATGGTTTGCCACTTGGGCCGCACCAAGGCCTACAACCGAAACCCACTGTGGAGACATAGCAAAAGATTGCCGCAGGGAAGACATTTTCCAGAAACTCTGGAAGCTCTGTAGATGACAGTTCTGCGGTGTGCGTGTGTTCAATCTGTGCACAACGCGTTTTGAATCTGCATAACCACACCCTCCATCCCCATTGTGACAGCACGTGAAGGTTCCGTGCGACGAAGCAAGCTCCATTTCCAGCTCCCTATTCCAAAAATCCATTTAATATATGGTCCCCAAATAGGGGACGTATCAGATAAGAACAGACACTACGCTTGATCTTGAGCCATTTGGCCGAGAAGCGATGATCAGAAATGGTTTGCCACTTGGGCCACACCAAGGCCTACAACCGAAACCCACTGTGGAGACATAGCAAAAGATTGCCGCAGGGAAGACATTTTCCAGAAACTCTGGAAGCTCTGTAGATGACAGTTCTGCGGTGTGCGTGTGTTCAAGCTGTGCACAACGCGTTTTGAATCTGCATAACCACACCCTCCATCCCCATTGTGACAGCACGTGAAGGTTCCGTGCGACAAAGCAAGCTCCATTTCCAGCTCCCTATTCCAAAAATCTATTTAATATATGGTCCCCAAATAGGGGACGTATCAGATAAGAACAGACACTACACTTGATCTTGAGCCATTTGGCCGAGAAGCGATGATCAGAAATGGTTTGCCACTTGGGCCGCACCAAGGCCTACAACCGAAACCCACTGTGGAGACATAGCAAAAGATTGCCGCAGGGAAGACATTTTCCAAAAACTCTGGAAGCTCTGTAGATGACAGTTCTGCGGTGTGCGTGTGTTCAAGCTGTGCACAACGCGTTTTGAATCTGCATAACCACACCCTCCATCCCCATTGTGACAGCACGTGAAGGTTCCGTGTGACAAAGCAAGCTCCATTTCCAGCTCCCTATTCCAAAAATCCATTTAATATATGGTCCCCAAATAGGGGACGTATCAGATAAGAACAGACACTACGCTTAAACTTGAGCCATTTGGCCGACAAGCGATGATCAGAAATGGGTTGCCACTTGGGCCGCACCAAGGCCTAAAACCGAAACCCACTGTGGAGACATAGCAAAAGATTGCCGCAGGGAAGACATTTTCCAGAAACTCTGGAAGCTCTGTCGATGACAGTTCTGCGGTGTGCGTGTGTTCAAGCTGTGCACAACGCGTTTTGAATCTGCATAACCACACCCTCCATCCCCATTGTGACAGCACATGAAGGTTCCGTGCGACAAAGCAAGCTCCATTTCCAGCTCCCTATTCCAAAAATCTATTTAATATATGGTCCCCAAATAGGGGACGTATCAGATAAGAACAGACACTACGCTTGATCTTGAGCCATTTGGCCGAGAAGCGATGATCAGAAATGGTTTGCCACTTGGGCCGCACCAAGGCCTACAACCGAAACCCACTGTGGAGACATAGCAAAAGATTGCCGCAGGGAAGACATTTTCCAGAAACTCTGGAAGTTCTGTAGATGATAGTTCTGCGGTGTGCGTGTGTTCAAGCTGTGCACAACGCGTTTTGAATCTGCATAACCACACCCTCCATCCCCATTGTGACAGCACGTGAAGGTTCCGTGCGACAAAGCAAGCTCCATTTCCAACTCCCTATTCCAAAAATCTATTTAATATATGGTCCCCAAATAGGGGACGTATCAGATAAGAACAGACACTACGCTTGATCTTGAGCCATTTGGCCGAGAAGCGATGATCAGAAATGGTTTGCCACTTGGGCCGCACCAAGGCCTACAACCGAAACCCACTGTGGAGACAAGCTGTGCACAATGCGTTTTGAATCTGCATAACCACACCCTCCATCCCCATTGTGACAGCACGTGAAGGTTCCATGCGACAAAGCAAGCTCCATTTCCAGCTCCCTATTCCAAAAATCTATTTAATATATGGTCCCCAAATAGGGGACGTATCAGATAAGAACAGACACTACGCTTGATCTTGAGCCATTTGGCCGAGAAGCGATGATCAGAAATGGTTTGCCACTTGGGCCGCACCAAGGCCTACAACCGAAACCCACTGTGGAGACAAGCTGTGCACAATGCGTTTTGAATCTGCATAACCACACCCTCCATCCCCATTGTGACAGCACGTGAAGGTTCCATGCGACAAAGCAAGCTCCATTTCCAGCTCCCTATTCCAAAAATCTATTTAATATATGGTCCCCAAATAGGGGACGTATCAGATAAGAACAGACACTACGCTTGATCTTGAGCCATTTGGCCGAGAAGCGATGATCAGAAATGGTTTGCCACTTGGGCCGCACCAAGGCCTACAACCGAAACCCACTGTGGAGACATAGCAAAAGATTGCCGCAGGGAAGACATTTTCCAGAAACTCTGGAAGCTCTGTAGATGACAGTTCTGCGGTGTGCGTGTGTTCAAGCTGTGCACAACGCGTTTTGAATCTGCATAACCACACCCTCCATCCCCATTGTGACAGCACGTGAAGGTTCCGTGCGACAAAGCAAGCTCCATTTCCAGCTCCCTATTCCAAAAATCTATTTAATATATGGTCCCCAAATAGGGGACGTATCAGATAAGAACAGACACTACGCTTGATCTTGAGCCATTTGGCCGAGAAGCGATGATCAGAAATGGTTCGCCATTTGGGCCGCACCAAGGCCTACAACCGAAACCCACTGTGGAGACATAGCAAAAGATTGCCGCAGGGAAGACATTTTCCAGAAACTCTGGAAGCTCTGTAGATGACAGTTCTGCGGTGTGCGTGTGTTCAAGCTGTGCACAACGCGTTTTGAATCTGCATAACCACACCCTCCATCCCCATTGTGACAGCACGTGAAGGTTCCGTGCGACAAAGCAAGCTCCATTTCCAGCATCCTATTCCAAAAATCCATTTAATATATGGTCCCCAAATAGGGGACGTATCAGATAAGAACAGACTCTACGCTTGATCTTGAGCCATTTGGCCGAGAAGCGATGATCAGAAATGGTTTGCCACTTGGGCCGCACCAAGGCCTACAACCGAAACCCACTGTGGAGACTTAGCAAAAGATTGCCGCAGGGAAGACATTTTCCAGAAACTCTGGAAGCTCTGTAGATGACAGTTCTGCGGTGTGCGTGTGTTCAAGCTGTGCACAACGCGTTTCGAATCTGCATAACCACACCCTCCATCCCCATTGTGACAGCACGTGAAGGTTCCGTGTGACAAAGCAAGCTCCATTTCCAGCTCCCTATTCCAAAAATCCATTTAATATATGGTCCCCAAATAGGGGACGTATCAGATAAGAACAGACACTACGCTTGATCTTGAGCCATTTGGCCGAGAAGCGATGATCAGAAATGGTTTGCCACTTGGGCCGCACCAAGGCCTACAACCGAAACCCACTGTGGAGACATAGCAAAAGATTGCCGCAGGGAAGACATTTTCCAGAAACTCTGGAAGCTCTGTAGATGACAGTTCTGCGGTGTGCGTGTGTTCAAGCTGTGCACAACGCGTTTTGAATCTGCATAACCACACCCTCCATCCCCATTGTGACAGCACGTGAAGGTTCCGTGCGACGAAGCAAGCTCCATTTCCAGCTCCCTATTCCAAAAATCCATTTAATATATGGTCCCCAAATAGGGGACGTATCAGATAAGAACAGACACTACGCTTGATCTTGAGCCATTTGGCCGAGAAGCGATGATCAGAAATGGTTTGCCACTTGGGCCACACCAAGGCCTACAACCGAAACCCACTGTGGAGACATAGCAAAAGATTGCCGCAGGGAAGACATTTTCCAGAAACTCTGGAAGCTCTGTAGATGACAGTTCTGCGGTGTGCGTGTGTTCAAGCTGTGCACAACGCGTTTTGAATCTGCATAACCACACCCTCCATCCCCATTGTGACAGCACGTGAAGGTTCCGTGCGACAAAGCAAGCTCCATTTCCAGCTCCCTATTCCAAAAATCTATTTAATATATGGTCCCCAAATAGGGGACGTATCAGATAAGAACAGACACTACACTTGATCTTGAGCCATTTGGCCGAGAAGCGATGATCAGAAATGGTTTGCCACTTGGGCCGCACCAAGGCCTACAACCGAAACCCACTGTGGAGACATAGCAAAAGATTGCCGCAGGGAAGACATTTTCCAAAAACTCTGGAAGCTCTGTAGATGACAGTTTTGCGGTGTGCGTGTGTTCAAGCAGTGCACAACGCGTTTTGAATCTGCATAACCACACCCTCCATCCCCATTGTGACAGCACGTGAAGGTTCCGTGTGACAAAGCAAGCTCCATTTCCAGCTCCCTATTCCAAAAATCTATTTAATATATGGTCCCCAAATAGGGGACGTATCAGATAAGAACAGACACTACGCTTGATCTTGAGCCATTTGGCCGAGAAGCGATGATCAGAAATGGTTTGCCACTTGGGCCGCACCAAGGCCTACAACCGAAACCCACTGTGGAGACATAGCAAAAGATTGCCGCAGGGAAGACATTTTCCAAAAACTCGGGAAGCTCTGTAGATGACAGTTCTGCGGTGTGCGTGTGTTCAAGCTGTGCACAACACGTTTTGAATCTGCATAACCACACCCTCCATCCCCATTGTGACAGCACGTGAAGGTTCCGTGTGACAAAGCAAGCTCCATTTCCAGCTCCCTATTCCAAAAATCCATTTAATATATGGTCCCCAAATAGGGGACGTATCAGATAAGAACAGACACTACGCTTGATCTTGAGCCATTTGGCCGAGAAGCGATGATCAGAAATGGTTTGCCACTTGGGCCGCACCAAGGCCTAAAACCGAAACCCACTGTGGAGACATAGCAAAAGATTGCCGCAGGGAAGACATTTTCCAGAAACTCTGGAAGCTCTGTAGATGACAGTTCTGCGGTGTGCGTGTGTTCAAGCTGTGCACAACGCGTTTTGAATCTGCATAACCACACCCTCCATCCCCATTGTGACAGCACGTGAAGGTTCCGTGCGACAAAGCAAGCTCCATTTCCAGCTCCCTATTCCAAAAATCTATTTAATATATGGTCCCCAAATAGGGGACGTATCAGATAAGAACAGACACTACGCTTGATCTTGAGCCATTTGGCCGAGAAGCGATGATCAGAAATGGTTCGCCATTTGGGCCGCACCAAGGCCTACAACCGAAACCCACTGTGGAGACATAGCAAAAGATTGCCGCAGGGAAGACATTTTCCAGAAACTCTGGAAGCTCTGTAGATGACAGTTCTGCGGTGTGCGTGTGTTCAAGCTGTGCACAACGCGTTTTGAATCTGCATAACCACACCCTCCATCCCCATTGTGACAGCACGTGAAGGTTCCGTGCGACAAAGCAAGCTCCATTTCCAGCATCCTATTCCAAAAATCCATTTAATATATGGTCCCCAAATAGGGGACTATCAGATAAGAACAGACTCTACGCTTGATCTTGAGCCATTTGGCCGAGAAGCGATGATCAGAAATGGTTTGCCACTTGGGCCGCACCAAGGCCTACAACCGAAACCCACTGTGGAGACTTAGCAAAAGATTGCCGCAGGGAAGACATTTTCCAGAAACTCTGGAAGCTCTGTAGATGACAGTTCTGCGGTGTGCGTGTGTTCAAGCTGTGCACAACGCGTTTCGAATCTGCATAACCACACCCTCCATCCCCATTGTGACAGCACGTGAAGGTTCCGTGTGACAAAGCAAGCTCCATTTCCAGCTCCCTATTCCAAAAATCCATTTAATATATGGTCCCCAAATAGGGGACGTATCAGATAAGAACAGACACTACGCTTGATCTTGAGCCATTTGGCCGAGAAGCGATGATCAGAAATGGTTTGCCACTTGGGCCGCACCAAGGCCTACAACCGAAACCCACTGTGGAGACATAGCAAAAGATTGCCGCAGGGAAGACATTTTCCAGAAACTCTGGAAGCTCTGTAGATGACAGTTCTGCGGTGTGCGTGTGTTCAAGCTGTGCACAACGCGTTTTGAATCTGCATAACCACACCCTCCATCCCCATTGTGACAGCACGTGAAGGTTCCGTGCGACGAAGCAAGCTCCATTTCCAGCTCCCTATTCCAAAAATCCATTTAATATATGGTCCCCAAATAGGGGACGTATCAGATAAGAACAGACACTACGCTTGATCTTGAGCCATTTGGCCGAGAAGCGATGATCAGAAATGGTTTGCCACTTGGGCCACACCAAGGCCTACAACCGAAACCCACTGTGGAGACATAGCAAAAGATTGCCGCAGGGAAGACATTTTCCAGAAACTCTGGAAGCTCTGTAGATGACAGTTCTGCGGTGTGCGTGTGTTCAAGCTGTGCACAACGCGTTTTGAATCTGCATAACCACACCCTCCATCCCCATTGTGACAGCACGTGAAGGTTCCGTGCGACAAAGCAAGCTCCATTTCCAGCTCCCTATTCCAAAAATCTATTTAATATATGGTCCCCAAATAGGGGACGTATCAGATAAGAACAGACACTACACTTGATCTTGAGCCATTTGGCCGAGAAGCGATGATCAGAAATGGTTTGCCACTTGGGCCGCACCAAGGCCTACAACCGAAACCCACTGTGGAGACATAGCAAAAGATTGCCGCAGGGAAGACATTTTCCAAAAACTCTGGAAGCTCTGTAGATGACAGTTTTGCGGTGTGCGTGTGTTCAAGCAGTGCACAACGCGTTTTGAATCTGCATAACCACACCCTCCATCCCCATTGTGACAGCACGTGAAGGTTCCGTGTGACAAAGCAAGCTCCATTTCCAGCTCCCTATTCCAAAAATCTATTTAATATATGGTCCCCAAATAGGGGACGTATCAGATAAGAACAGACACTACGCTTGATCTTGAGCCATTTGGCCGAGAAGCGATGATCAGAAATGGTTTGCCACTTGGGCCGCACCAAGGCCTACAACCGAAACCCACTGTGGAGACATAGCAAAAGATTGCCGCAGGGAAGACATTTTCCAAAAACTCGGGAAGCTCTGTAGATGACAGTTCTGCGGTGTGCGTGTGTTCAAGCTGTGCACAACACGTTTTGAATCTGCATAACCACACCCTCCATCCCCATTGTGACAGCACGTGAAGGTTCCGTGTGACAAAGCAAGCTCCATTTCCAGCTCCCTATTCCAAAAATCCATTTAATATATGGTCCCCAAATAGGGGACGTATCAGATAAGAACAGACACTACGCTTGATCTTGAGCCATTTGGCCGAGAAGCGATGATCAGAAATGGTTTGCCACTTGGGCCGCACCAAGGCCTAAAACCGAAACCCACTGTGGAGACATAGCAAAAGATTGCCGCAGGGAAGACATTTTCCAGAAACTCTGGAAGCTCTGTAGATGACAGTTCTGCGGTGTGCGTGTGTTCAAGCTGTGCACAACGCGTTTTGAATCTGCATAACCACACCCTCCATCCCCATTGTGACAGCACGTGAAGGTTCCGTGCGACAAAGCAAGCTCCATTTCCAGCTCCCTATTCCAAAAATCTATTTAATATATGGTCCCCAAATAGGGGACGTATCAGATAAGAACAGACACTACGCTTGATCTTGAGCCATTTGGCCGAGAAGCGATGATCAGAAATGGTTTGCCACTTGGGCCGCACCAAGGCCTACAACCGAAACCCACTGTGGAGACATAGCAAAAGATTGCCGCAGGGAAGACATTTTCCAGAAACTCTGGAAGCTCTGTCGATGACAGTTCTGCAGTGTGCGTGTGTTCAAGCTGTGCACAACGCGTTTTGAATCTGCATAACCACACCCTCCATCCCCATTGTGACAGCACGTGAAGGTTCCGTGTGACAAAGCAAGCTCCATTTCCAGCTCCCTATTCCAAAAATCCATTTAATATATGGTCCCCAAATAGGGGACGTATCAGATAAGAACAGACACTACGCTTGATCTTGAGCCATTTGGCCGAGAAGCGATGATCAGAAATGGTTTGCCACTTGGGCCGCACCAAGGCCTACAACCGAAACCCACTGTGGAGACATAGCAAAAGATTGCCGCAGGGAAGACATTTTCCAGAAACTCTGGAAGTTCTGTAGATGATAGTTCTGCGGTGTGCGTGTGTTCAAGCTGTGCACAACGCGTTTTGAATCTGCATAACCACACCCTCCATCCCCATTGTGACAGCACGTGAAGGTTCCGTGTGACAAAGCAAGCTCCATTTCCAGCTCCCTATTCCAAAAATCCATTTAATATATGGTCCCCAAATAGGGGACGTATCAGATAAGAACAGACACTACGCTTGATCTTGAGCCATTTGGCCGAGAAGCGATGATCAGAAATGGTTTGCCACTTGGGCCGCACCAAGGCCTACAACCGAAACCCACTGTGGAGACATAGCAAAAGATTGCCGCAGGGAAGACATTTTCCAGAAACTCTGGAAGTTCTGTAGATGATAGTTCTGCGGTGTGCGTGTGTTCAAGCTGTGCACAACGCGTTTTGAATCTGCATAACCACACCCTACATCCCCATTGTGACAGCACGTGAAGGTTCCGTGCGACAAAGCAAGCTCCATTTCCAGCTCCCTATTCCAAAAATCTATTTAATATATGGTCCCCAAATAGGGGACATATCAGATAAGAGCAGACACTACGCTTGATCTTGAGCCATTTGGCCAAGAAGCGATGATCAGAAATGGTTTGCCACTTGGGCCGCACCAAGGCCTACAACCGAAACCCACTGTGGAGACATAGCAAAAGATTGCCGCAGGGAAGACATTTTCCAGAAACTCTGGAAGCTCTGTCGATGACAGTTCTGCGGTGTGCGTGTGTTCAAGCTGTGCACAACGCGTTTTGAATCTGCATAACCACACCCTCCATCCCCATTGTGACAGCATGTGAAGGTTCCGTCCGACGAAGCAAGCTCCATTTCCAGCTCCGTTTTCCAAAAATCCATTTAATATATGGTCCCCAAATAGGGGACGTATCAGATAAGAACAGACACTATGCTTGATCTTGAGCCATTTGGCCGAGAAGCGATGATCAGAAATGGTTTGCCACTTGGGCCGCACCAAGGCCTAAAACCGAAACCCACTGTGGAGACATAGCAAAAGATTGCCGCAGGGAAGACATTTTCCAGAAACTCTGGAAGCTCTGTCGATGACAGTTCTGCGGTGTGCGTGTGTTCAAGCTGTGCACAACGCGTTTTGAATCTGCATAACCACACCCTCCATCCCCATTGTGACAGCACGTGAAGGTTCCGTGCGACAAAGCAAGCTCCATTTCCAGCTCCCTATTCCAAAAATCTATTTAATATATGGTCCCCAAATAGGGGACGTATCAGATAAGAACAGACACTACGCTTGATCTTGAGCCATTTGGCCGAGAAGCGATGATCAGAAATGGTTTGCCACTTGGGCCGCACCAAGGCCTACAACCGAAACCCACTGTGGAGACATAGCAAAAGATTGCCGCAGGGAAGACATTTTCCAAAAACTCTGGAAGCTCTGTAGATGACAGTTCTGCGGTGTGCGTGTGTTCAAGCTGTGCACAACGCGTTTTGAATCTGCATAACCACACCCTCCATCCCCATTGTGACAGCACGTGAAGGTTCCGTGTGACAAAGCAAGCTCCATTTCCAGCTCCCTATTCCAAAAATCCATTTAATATATGGTCCCCAAATAGGGGACGTATCAGATAAGAACAGACACTACGCTTGATCTTGAGCCATTTGGCCGAGAAGCGATGATCAGAAATGGTTTGCCACTTGGGCCGCACCAAGGCCTAAAACCGAAACCCACTGTGGAGACATAGCAAAAGATTGCCGCAGGGAAGACATTTTCCAGAAACTCTGGAAGCTCTGTCGATGACAGTTCTGCGGTGTGCGTGTGTTCAAGCTGTGCACAACGCGTTTTGAATCTGCATAACCACACCCTCCATCCCCATTGTGACAGCACGTGAAGGTTCCGTGCGACAAAGCAAGCTCCATTTCCAGCTCCCTATTCCAAAAATCTATTTAATATATGGTCCCCAAATAGGGGACGTATCAGATAAGAACAGACACTACGCTTGATCTTGAGCCATTTGGCCGAGAAGCGATGATCAGAAATGGTTTGCCACTTGGGCCGCACCAAGGCCTACAACCGAAACCCACTGTGGAGACATAGCAAAAGATTGCCGCAGGGAAGACATTTTCCAGAAACTCTGGAAGCTCTGTCGATGACAGTTCTGCAGTGTGCGTGTGTTCAAGCTGTGCACAACGCGTTTTGAATCTGCATAACCACACCCTCCATCCCCATTGTGACAGCACGTGAAGGTTCCGTGTGACAAAGCAAGCTCCATTTCCAGCTCCCTATTCCAAAAATCCATTTAATATATGGTCCCCAAATAGGGGACGTATCAGATAAGAACAGACACTACGCTTGATCTTGAGCCATTTGGCCGAGAAGCGATGATCAGAAATGGTTTGCCACTTGGGCCGCACCAAGGCCTACAACCGAAACCCACTGTGGAGACATAGCAAAAGATTGCCGCAGGGAAGACATTTTCCAGAAACTCTGGAGGTTCTGTAGATGATAGTTCTGCGGTGTGCGTGTGTTCAAGCTGTGCACAACGCGTTTTGAATCTGCATAACCACACCCTCCATCCCCATTGTGACAGCACGTGAAGGTTCCGTGCGACAAAGCATGCTCCATTTCCAGCTCCCTATTCCAAAAATCTATTTAATATATGGTCCCCAAATAGGGGACATATCAGATAAGAGCAGACACTACGCTTGATCTTGAGCCATTTGGCCAAGAAGCGATGATCAGAAATGGTTTGCCACTTGGGCCGCACCAAGGCCTACAACCGAAACCCACTGTGGAGACATAGCAAAAGATTGCCGCAGGGAAGACATTTTCCAGAAACTCTGGAAGCTCTGTCGATGACAGTTCTGCGGTGTGCGTGTGTTCAAGCTGTGCACAACGCGTTTTGAATCTGCATAACCACACCCTCCATCCCCATTGTGACAGCATGTGAAGGTTCCGTCCGACGAAGCAAGCTCCATTTCCAGCTCCGTTTTCCAAAAATCCATTTAATATATGGTCCCCAAATAGGGGACGTATCAGATAAGAACAGACACTACGCTTGATCTTGAGCCATTTGGCAGAGAAGCGATGATCAGAAATGGTTTGCCACTTAGGCCTAACCAAGGCCTACAACCGTAACCCACTGTGGAGACATAGCAAAAGATTGCCGCAGGGAAGACATTTTCCAGAAACCCTGGAAGCTCTGTAGATGACAGTTCTGCGGTGTGCGTGTGTTCAAGCTGTGCACAACGCATTTTGAATCTGCATAACCACACCCTCCATCCTCATTGTGACAGCACGTGAAGGTTCTGTGCGACAAAGCAAGCTCCATTTCCAGCTCCCTATTCCAAAAATCTATTTAATATATGGTCCCCAAATAGGGGACGTATCAGATAAGAACAGACACTACGCTTGATCTTGAGCCATTTGGCCGAGAAACGATGATCAGAAATGGTTTGCCACTTGGGCCGCACCAAGGCCTACAACCGAAACCCACTGTGGAGACATAGCAAAAGATTGCCGCAGGGAAGACATTTTCCAGAAACTCTGGAAGCTTTGTCGATGACAGTTCTGCGGTGTGCGTGTGTTCAAGCTGTGCACAACGCGTTTTGAATCTGCATAATCACACCCTCCATCCCCATTGTGACAGCACGTGAAGGTTCCGTGTGACAAAGCAAGCTCCATTTCCAGCTCCCTATTCCAAAAATCCATTTAATATATGGTCCCCAAATAGGGGACGTATCCGAGAAGAACAGACACTACGCTTGATCTTGAGCCATTTGGCCGAGAAGCGATGATCAGAAATGGTTTGCCACTTGGGCCGCCCCAAGGCCTACAACTGAAACCCACTGTGGAGACATAGCAAAAGATTGCCGCAGGGAAGACATTTTCCAGAAGCTCTGGAAGCTCTGTAGATGACAGTTCTGCGGTGTGCGTGTGTTCAAGCTGTGCACAACGCGTTTTGAATCTGCATAACCACACCCTCCATCCCCATTGTGACAGCACGTGAAGGTTCCGTGCGACAAAGCAAGCTCCATTTCCAGCTCCCTATTCCAAAAATCCATTTAATATATGGTCCCCAAATAGGGGACGTATCAGATAAGAACAGACACTACGCTTGATCTTGAGCCATTTGGCCGAGAAGCGATGATCAGAAATGGTGTGCCACTTGGGCCGCACCAAGGCCTACAACCGAAACCCACTGTGGAGACATAGCAAAAGATTGCCGCAGGGAAGACATTTTCCAGAAACTCTGGAAGTTCTGTAGATGACAGTTCTGCCGTGTGCGTGTGTTCAAGCTGTGCACAACGCGTTTTGAATCTGCATAACCACACCCTCCATCCCCATTGTGACAGCAAGTGAAGGTTCCGTGCGACAAAGCAAGCTCCATTTCCAGTTCCCTATTCCAAAAATCTATTTAATATATGGTCCCCAAATAGGGTACGTATCAGATAAGAACAGACACTACGCTTGATCTTGAGCCATTTGGCCGAGAAGCGATGATCAGAAATGGTTTGCCACTTGGGCCGCACCAAGGCCTACAACCGAAACCCACTGTGGAGACATAGCAAAAGATTGCCGCAGGGAAGACATTTTCCAGAAACTCTGGAAGCTCTGTAGATGACAGTTCTGCGGTGTGCGTGTGTTCAAGCTGTGCACAACGCGTTTTGAATCTGCATAACCACACCCTCCATCCCCATTGTGACAGCACGTGAAGGTTCCGTGCGACAAAGCAAGCTCCATTTCCAGCTCCCTATTCCAAAAATCCATTTAATATATGGTCCCCAAATAGGGGACGTATCAGATAAGAACAGACTCTACGCTTGATCTTGAGCCATTTGGCCGAGAAGCGATGATCAGAAATGGTTTGCCACTTGGGCCGCACCAAGGCCTACAACCGAAACCCACTGTGGAGACATAGCAAAAGATTGCCGCAGGGAAGACATTTTCCAGAAACTTTGGAAGCTCTGTAGATGACAGTTCTGCGGTGTGCGTGTGTTCAAGCTGTATACAACGCGTTTCGAATCTGCATAACCACACCCTCCATCCCCATTGTGACAGCACGTGAAGGTTCCGTGCGACAAAGCAAGCTCCATTGCCAGCTCCCTATTCCAAAAATCCATTTAATATATGGTCCCCAAATAGGGGACGTATCAGATAAGAACAGACTCTACGCTTGATCTTGAGCCATTTGGCCGAGAAGCGATGATCAGAAATGGTTTGCCATTTGGGCCGCACCAAGGCCTACAACCGAAACCCACTGTGGAGACATAGCAAAAGATTGCCGCAGGGAAGACATTTTCCAGAAACTCTGGAAGCTCTGTAGATGACAGTTCTGCGGTGTGCGTGTGTTCAAGCTGTGCACAACGCGTTTTGAATCTGCATAACCACACCCTCCATCCCCATTGTGACAGCACGTGAAGGTTCCGTGCGACAAAGCAAGCTCCATTTCCAGCATCCTATTCCAAAAATCCATTTAATATATGGTCCCCAAATAGGGGACGTATCAGATAAGAACAGACTCTACGCTTGATCTTGAGCCATTTGGCCGAGAAGCGATGATCAGAAATGGTTTGCCACTTGGGCCGCACCAAGGCCTACAACCGAAACCCACTGTGGAGACTTAGCAAAAGATTGCCGCAGGGAAGACATTTTCCAGAAACTCTGGAAGCTCTGTAGATGACAGTTCTGCGGTGTGCGTGTGTTCAAGCTGTGCACAACGCGTTTCGAATCTGCATAACCACACCCTCCATCCCCATTGTGACAGCACGTGAAGGTTCCGTGTGACAAAGCAAGCTCCATTTCCAGCTCCCTATTCCAAAAATCCATTTAATATATGGTCCCCAAATAGGGGACGTATCAGATAAGAACAGACACTACGCTTGATCTTGAGCCATTTGGCCGAGAAGCGATGATCAGAAATGGTTTGCCACTTGGGCCGCACCAAGGCCTACAACCGAAACCCACTGTGGAGACATAGCAAAAGATTGCCGCAGGGAAGACATTTTCCAGAAACTCTGGAAGCTCTGTCGATGACAGTTCTGTGGTGTGCGTGTGTTCAAGCTGTGCACAACGCGTTTTGAATCTGCATAACCACACCCTCCATCCCCATTGTGACAGCACGTGAAGGTTCCGTGCGACGAAGCAAGCTCCATTTCCAGCTCCCTATTCCAAAAATCCATTTAATATATGGTCCCCAAATAGGGGACGTATCAGATAAGAACAGACACTACGCTTGATCTTGAGCCATTTGGCCGAGAAGCGATGATCAGAAATGGTTTGCCACTTGGGCCACACCAAGGCCTACAACCGAAACCCACTGTGGAGACATAGCAAAAGATTGCCGCAGGGAAGACATTTTCCAGAAACTCTGGAAGCTCTGTAGATGACAGTTCTGCTGTGTGCGTGTGTTCAAGCTGTGCACAACGCGTTTTGAATCTGCATAACCACACCCTCCATCCCCATTGTGACAGCACGTGAAGGTTCCGTGCGACAAAGCAAGCTCCATTTCCAGCTCCCTATTCCAAAAATCTATTTAATATATGGTCCCCAAATAGGGGACGTATCAGATAAGAACAGACACTACACTTGATCTTGAGCCATTTGGCCGAGAAGCGATGATCAGAAATGGTTTGCCACTTGGGCCGCACCAAGGCCTACAACCGAAACCCACTGTGGAGACATAGCAAAAGATTGCCGCAGGGAAGACATTTTCCAAAAACTCTGGAAGCTCTGTAGATGACAGTTCTGCGGTGTGCGTGTGTTCAAGCTGTGCACAACGCGTTTTGAATCTGCATAACCACACCCTCCATCCCCATTGTGACAGCACGTGAAGGTTCCGTGTGACAAAGCAAGCTCCATTTCCAGCTCCCTATTCCAAAAATCCATTTAATATATGGTCCCCAAATAGGGGACGTATCAGATAAGAAGAGACACTACGCTTAAACTTGAGCCATTTGGCCGAGAAGCGATGATCAGAAATGGGTTGCCACTTGGGCCGCACCAAGGCCTAAAACCGAAACCCACTGTGGAGACATAGCAAAAGATTGCTGCAGGGAAGACATTTTCCAGAAACTCTGGAAGCTCTGTCGATGACAGTTCTGCGGTGTGCGTGTGTTCAAGCTGTGCACAACGCGTTTTGAATCTGCATACCACACCCTCCATCCCCATTGTGACAGCACATGAAGGTTCCGTGCGACAAAGCAAGCTCCATTTCCAGCTCCCTATTCCAAAAATCTATTTAATATATGGTCCCCAAATAGGGGACGTATCAGATAAGAACAGACACTACGCTTGATCTTGAGCCATTTGGCCGAGAAGCGATGATCAGAAATGGTTTGCCACTTGGGCCGCACCAAGGCCTACAACCGAAACCCACTGTGGAGACATAGCAAAAGATTGCCGCAGGGAAGACATTTTCCAGAAACTCTGGAAGTTCTGTAGATGACAGTTCTGCGGTGTGCGTGTGTTCAAGCTGTGCACAACGCGTTTTGAATCTGCATAACCACACCCTCCATCCCCATTGTGACAGCACGTGAAGGTTCCGTGCGACAAAGCAAGCTCCATTTCCAGCTCCCTATTCCAAAAATCCATTTAATATATGGTCCCCAAATAGGGGACGTATCAGATAAGAACAGACACTACGCTTGATCTTGAGCCATTTGGCCGAGAAGCGATGATCAGAAATGGTGTGCCACTTGGGCCGCACCAAGGCCTACAACCGAAACCCACTGTGGAGACATAGCAAAAGATTGCCGCAGGGAAGACATTTTCCAGAAACTCTGGAAGTTCTGTAGATGACAGTTCTGCGGTGTGCGTGTGTTCAAGCTGTGCACAACGCGTTTTGAATCTGCATAACCACACCCTCCATCCCCATTGTGACAGCAAGTGAAGGTTCCGTGCGACAAAGCAAGCTCCATTTCCAGTTCCCTATTCCAAAAATCTATTTAATATATGGTCCCCAAATAGGGTACGTATCAGATAAGAACAGACACTACGCTTGATCTTGAGCCATTTGGCCGAGAAGCGATGATCAGAAATGGTTTGCCACTTGGGCCGCACCAAGGCCTACAACCGAAACCCACTGTGGAGACATAGCAAAAGATTGCCGCAGGGAAGACATTTTCCAGAAACTCTGGAAGCTCTGTAGATGACAGTTCTGCGGTGTGCGTGTGTTCAAGCTGTATACAACGCGTTTCGAATCTGCATAACCACACCCTCCATCCCCATTGTGACAGCACGTGAAGGTTCCAAGTGACAAAGCAAGCTCCATTGCCAGCTCCCTATTCCAAAAATCCATTTAATATATGGTCCCCAAATAGGGGACGTATCAGATAAGAACAGACTCTACGCTTGATCTTGAGCCATTTGGCCGAGAAGCGATGATCAGAAATGGTTTGCCATTTGGGCCGCACCAAGGCCTACAACCGAAACCCACTGTGGAGACATAGCAAAAGATTGCCGCAGGGAAGACATTTTCCAGAAACTCTGGAAGCTCTGTAGATGACAGTTCTGCGGTGTGCGTGTGTTCAAGCTGTGCACAACGCGTTTTGAATCTGCATAACCACACCCTCCATCCCCATTGTGACAGCACGTGAAGGTTCCGTGCGACAAAGCAAGCTCCATTTCCAGCATCCTATTCCAAAAATCCATTTAATATATGGTCCCCAAATAGGGGACGTATCAGATAAGAACAGACTCTACGCTTGATCTTGAGCCATTTGGCCGAGATGCGATGATCAGAAATGGTTTGCCACTTGGGCCGCACCAAGGCCTACAACCGAAACCCACTGTGGAGACATAGCAAAAGATTGCCGCAGGGAAGACATTTTCCAGAAACTCTGGAAGCTCTGTAGATGACAGTTCTGTGGTGTGCGTGTGTTCAAGCTGTGCACAACGCGTTTTGAATCTGCATAACCACACCCTCCATCCCCATTGTGACAGCACGTGAAGGTTCCGTGCGACGAAGCAAGCTCCATTTCCAGCTCCCTATTCCAAAAATCCATTTAATATATGGTCCCCAAATAGGGGACGTATCAGATAAGAACAGACACTACGCTTGATCTTGAGCCATTTGGCCGAGAAGCGATGATCAGAAATGGTTTGCCACTTGGGCCACACCAAGGCCTACAACCGAAACCCACTGTGGAGACATAGCAAAAGATTGCCGCAGGGAAGACATTTTCCAGAAACTCTGGAAGCTCTGTAGATGACAGTTCTGCGGTGTGCGTGTGTTCAAGCTGTGCACAACGCGTTTTGAATCTGCATAACCACACCCTCCATCCCCATTGTGACAGCACGTGAAGGTTCCGTGCGACAAAGCAAGCTCCATTTCCAGCTCCCTATTCCAAAAATCTATTTAATATATGGTCCCCAAATAGGGGACGTATCAGATAAGAACAGACACTACACTTGATCTTGAGCCATTTGGCCGAGAAGCGATGATCAGAAATGGTTTGCCACTTGGGCCGCACCAAGGCCTACAACCGAAACCCACTGTGGAGACATAGCAAAAGATTGCCGCAAGGAAGACATTTTCCAAAAACTCTGGAAGCTCTGTAGATGACAGTTCTGCGGTGTGCGTGTGTTCAAGCTGTGCACAACGCGTTTTGAATCTGCATAACCACACCCTCCATCCCCATTGTGACAGCACGTGAAGGTTCCGTGTGACAAAGCAAGCTCCATTTCCAGCTCCCTATTCCAAAAATCCATTTAATATATGGTCCCCAAATAGGGGACGTATCAGATAAGAACAGACACTACGCTTAAACTTGAGCCATTTGGCCGACAAGCGATGATCAGAAATGGGTTGCCACTTGGGCCGCACCAAGGCCTAAAACCGAAACCCACTGTGGAGACATAGCAAAAGATTGCCGCAGGGAAGACATTTTCCAGAAACTCTGGAAGCTCTGTCGATGACAGTTCTGCGGTGTGCGTGTGTTCAAGCTGTGCACAACGCGTTTTGAATCTGCATAACCACACCCTCCATCCCCATTGTGACAGCACATGAAGGTTCCGTGCGACAAAGCAAGCTCCATTTCCAGCTCCCTATTCCAAAAATCTATTTAATATATGGTCCCCAAATAGGGGACGTATCAGATAAGAACAGACACTACGCTTGATCTTGAGCCATTTGGCCGAGAAGCGATGATCAGAAATGGTTTGCCACTTGGGCCGCACCAAGGCCTACAACCGAAACCCACTGTGGAGACATAGCAAAAGATTGCCGCAGGGAAGACATTTTCCAGAAACTCTGGAAGTTCTGTAGATGATAGTTCTGCGGTGTGCGTGTGTTCAAGCTGTGCACAACGCGTTTTGAATCTGCATAACCACACCCTCCATCCCCATTGTGACAGCACGTGAAGGTTCCGTGCGACAAAGCAAGCTCCATTTCCAACTCCCTATTCCAAAAATCTATTTAATATATGGTCCCCAAATAGGGGACGTATCAGATAAGAACAGACACTACGCTTGATCTTGAGCCATTTGGCCGAGAAGCGATGATCAGAAATGGTTTGCCACTTGGGCCGCACCAAGGCCTACAACCGAAACCCACTGTGGAGACAAGCTGTGCACAATGCGTTTTGAATCTGCATAACCACACCCTCCATCCCCATTGTGACAGCACGTGAAGGTTCCATGCGACAAAGCAAGCTCCATTTCCAGCTCCCTATTCCAAAAATCTATTTAATATATGGTCCCCAAATAGGGGACGTATCAGATAAGAACAGACACTACGCTTGATCTTGAGCCATTTGGCCGAGAAGCGATGATCAGAAATGGTTTGCCACTTGGGCCGCACCAAGGCCTACAACCGAAACCCACTGTGGAGACAAGCTGTGCACAATGCGTTTTGAATCTGCATAACCACACCCTCCATCCCCATTGTGACAGCACGTGAAGGTTCCATGCGACAAAGCAAGCTCCATTTCCAGCTCCCTATTCCAAAAATCTATTTAATATATGGTCCCCAAATAGGGGACGTATCAGATAAGAACAGACACTACGCTTGATCTTGAGCCATTTGGCCGAGAAGCGATGATCAGAAATGGTTTGCCACTTGGGCCGCACCAAGGCCTACAACCGAAACCCACTGTGGAGACATAGCAAAAGATTGCCGCAGGGAAGACATTTTCCAGAAACTCTGGAAGCTCTGTAGATGACAGTTCTGCGGTGTGCGTGTGTTCAAGCTGTGCACAACGCGTTTTGAATCTGCATAACCACACCCTCCATCCCCATTGTGACAGCACGTGAAGGTTCCGTGCGACAAAGCAAGCTCCATTTCCAGCTCCCTATTCCAAAAATCTATTTAATATATGGTCCCCAAATAGGGGACGTATCAGATAAGAACAGACACTACGCTTGATCTTGAGCCATTTGGCCGAGAAGCGATGATCAGAAATGGTTCGCCATTTGGGCCGCACCAAGGCCTACAACCGAAACCCACTGTGGAGACATAGCAAAAGATTGCCGCAGGGAAGACATTTTCCAGAAACTCTGGAAGCTCTGTAGATGACAGTTCTGCGGTGTGCGTGTGTTCAAGCTGTGCACAACGCGTTTTGAATCTGCATAACCACACCCTCCATCCCCATTGTGACAGCACGTGAAGGTTCCGTGCGACAAAGCAAGCTCCATTTCCAGCATCCTATTCCAAAAATCCATTTAATATATGGTCCCCAAATAGGGGACGTATCAGATAAGAACAGACTCTACGCTTGATCTTGAGCCATTTGGCCGAGAAGCGATGATCAGAAATGGTTTGCCACTTGGGCCGCACCAAGGCCTACAACCGAAACCCACTGTGGAGACTTAGCAAAAGATTGCCGCAGGGAAGACATTTTCCAGAAACTCTGGAAGCTCTGTAGATGACAGTTCTGCGGTGTGCGTGTGTTCAAGCTGTGCACAACGCGTTTCGAATCTGCATAACCACACCCTCCATCCCCATTGTGACAGCACGTGAAGGTTCCGTGTGACAAAGCAAGCTCCATTTCCAGCTCCCTATTCCAAAAATCCATTTAATATATGGTCCCCAAATAGGGGACGTATCAGATAAGAACAGACACTACGCTTGATCTTGAGCCATTTGGCCGAGAAGCGATGATCAGAAATGGTTTGCCACTTGGGCCGCACCAAGGCCTACAACCGAAACCCACTGTGGAGACATAGCAAAAGATTGCCGCAGGGAAGACATTTTCCAGAAACTCTGGAAGCTCTGTAGATGACAGTTCTGCGGTGTGCGTGTGTTCAAGCTGTGCACAACGCGTTTTGAATCTGCATAACCACACCCTCCATCCCCATTGTGACAGCACGTGAAGGTTCCGTGCGACGAAGCAAGCTCCATTTCCAGCTCCCTATTCCAAAAATCCATTTAATATATGGTCCCCAAATAGGGGACGTATCAGATAAGAACAGACACTACGCTTGATCTTGAGCCATTTGGCCGAGAAGCGATGATCAGAAATGGTTTGCCACTTGGGCCACACCAAGGCCTACAACCGAAACCCACTGTGGAGACATAGCAAAAGATTGCCGCAGGGAAGACATTTTCCAGAAACTCTGGAAGCTCTGTAGATGACAGTTCTGCGGTGTGCGTGTGTTCAAGCTGTGCACAACGCGTTTTGAATCTGCATAACCACACCCTCCATCCCCATTGTGACAGCACGTGAAGGTTCCGTGCGACAAAGCAAGCTCCATTTCCAGCTCCCTATTCCAAAAATCTATTTAATATATGGTCCCCAAATAGGGGACGTATCAGATAAGAACAGACACTACACTTGATCTTGAGCCATTTGGCCGAGAAGCGATGATCAGAAATGGTTTGCCACTTGGGCCGCACCAAGGCCTACAACCGAAACCCACTGTGGAGACATAGCAAAAGATTGCCGCAGGGAAGACATTTTCCAAAAACTCTGGAAGCTCTGTAGATGACAGTTCTGCGGTGTGCGTGTGTTCAAGCTGTGCACAACGCGTTTTGAATCTGCATAACCACACCCTCCATCCCCATTGTGACAGCACGTGAAGGTTCCGTGTGACAAAGCAAGCTCCATTTCCAGCTCCCTATTCCAAAAATCCATTTAATATATGGTCCCCAAATAGGGGACGTATCAGATAAGAACAGACACTACGCTTAAACTTGAGCCATTTGGCCGACAAGCGATGATCAGAAATGGGTTGCCACTTGGGCCGCACCAAGGCCTAAAACCGAAACCCACTGTGGAGACATAGCAAAAGATTGCCGCAGGGAAGACATTTTCCAGAAACTCTGGAAGCTCTGTCGATGACAGTTCTGCGGTGTGCGTGTGTTCAAGCTGTGCACAACGCGTTTTGAATCTGCATAACCACACCCTCCATCCCCATTGTGACAGCACATGAAGGTTCCGTGCGACAAAGCAAGCTCCATTTCCAGCTCCCTATTCCAAAAATCTATTTAATATATGGTCCCCAAATAGGGGACGTATCAGATAAGAACAGACACTACGCTTGATCTTGAGCCATTTGGCCGAGAAGCGATGATCAGAAATGGTTTGCCACTTGGGCCGCACCAAGGCCTACAACCGAAACCCACTGTGGAGACATAGCAAAAGATTGCCGCAGGGAAGACATTTTCCAGAAACTCTGGAAGTTCTGTAGATGATAGTTCTGCGGTGTGCGTGTGTTCAAGCTGTGCACAACGCGTTTTGAATCTGCATAACCACACCCTCCATCCCCATTGTGACAGCACGTGAAGGTTCCGTGCGACAAAGCAAGCTCCATTTCCAACTCCCTATTCCAAAAATCTATTTAATATATGGTCCCCAAATAGGGGACGTATCAGATAAGAACAGACACTACGCTTGATCTTGAGCCATTTGGCCGAGAAGCGATGATCAGAAATGGTTTGCCACTTGGGCCGCACCAAGGCCTACAACCGAAACCCACTGTGGAGACAAGCTGTGCACAATGCGTTTTGAATCTGCATAACCACACCCTCCATCCCCATTGTGACAGCACGTGAAGGTTCCATGCGACAAAGCAAGCTCCATTTCCAGCTCCCTATTCCAAAAATCTATTTAATATATGGTCCCCAAATAGGGGACGTATCAGATAAGAACAGACACTACGCTTGATCTTGAGCCATTTGGCCGAGAAGCGATGATCAGAAATGGTTTGCCACTTGGGCCGCACCAAGGCCTACAACCGAAACCCACTGTGGAGACAAGCTGTGCACAATGCGTTTTGAATCTGCATAACCACACCCTCCATCCCCATTGTGACAGCACGTGAAGGTTCCATGCGACAAAGCAAGCTCCATTTCCAGCTCCCTATTCCAAAAATCTATTTAATATATGGTCCCCAAATAGGGGACGTATCAGATAAGAACAGACACTACGCTTGATCTTGAGCCATTTGGCCGAGAAGCGATGATCAGAAATGGTTTGCCACTTGGGCCGCACCAAGGCCTACAACCGAAACCCACTGTGGAGACATAGCAAAAGATTGCCGCAGGGAAGACATTTTCCAGAAACTCTGGAAGCTCTGTAGATGACAGTTCTGCGGTGTGCGTGTGTTCAAGCTGTGCACAATGCGTTTTGAATCTGCATAACCACACCCTCCATCCCCATTGTGACAGCACGTGAAGGTTCCGTGCGACAAAGCAAGCTCCATTTCCAGCTCCCTATTCCAAAAATCTATTTAATATATGGTCCCCAAATAGGGGACGTATCAGATAAGAACAGACACTACGCTTGATCTTGAGCCATTTGGCCGAGAAGCGATGATCAGAAATGGTTCGCCATTTGGGCCGCACCAAGGCCTACAACCGAAACCCACTGTGGAGACATAGCAAAAGATTGCCGCAGGGAAGACATTTTCCAGAAACTCTGGAAGCTCTGTAGATGACAGTTCTGCGGTGTGCGTGTGTTCAAGCTGTGCACAACGCGTTTTGAATCTGCATAACCACACCCTCCATCCCCATTGTGACAGCACGTGAAGGTTCCGTGCGACAAAGCAAGCTCCATTTCCAGCATCCTATTCCAAAAATCCATTTAATATATGGTCCCCAAATAGGGGACGTATCAGATAAGAACAGACTCTACGCTTGATCTTGAGCCATTTGGCCGAGAAGCGATGATCAGAAATGGTTTGCCACTTGGGCCGCACCAAGGCCTACAACCGAAACCCACTGAGGAGACTTAGCAAAAGATTGCCGCAGGGAAGACATTTTCCAGAAACTCTGGAAGCTCTGTAGATGACAGTTCTGCGGTGTGCGTGTGTTCAAGCTGTGCACAACGCGTTTCGAATCTGCATAACCACACCCTCCATCCCCATTGTGACAGCACGTGAAGGTTCCGTGTGACAAAGCAAGCTCCATTTCCAGCTCCCTATTCCAAAAATCCATTTAATATATGGTCCCCAAATAGGGGACGTATCAGATAAGAACAGACACTACGCTTGATCTTGAGCCATTTGGCCGAGAAGCGATGATCAGAAATGGTTTGCCACTTGGGCCGCACCAAGGCCTACAACCGAAACCCACTGTGGAGACATAGCAAAAGATTGCCGCAGGGAAGACATTTTCCAGAAACTCTGGAAGCTCTGTAGATGACAGTTCTGCGGTGTGCGTGTGTTCAAGCTGTGCACAACGCGTTTTGAATCTGCATAACCACACCCTCCATCCCCATTGTGACAGCACGTGAAGGTTCCGTGCGACGAAGCAAGCTCCATTTCCAGCTCCCTATTCCAAAAATCCATTTAATATATGGTCCCCAAATAGGGGACGTATCAGATAAGAACAGACACTACGCTTGATCTTGAGCCATTTGGCCGAGAAGCGATGATCAGAAATGGTTTGCCACTTGGGCCACACCAAGGCCTACAACCGAAACCCACTGTGGAGACATAGCAAAAGATTGCCGCAGGGAAGACATTTTCCAGAAACTCTGGAAGCTCTGTAGATGACAGTTCTGCGGTGTGCGTGTGTTCAAGCTGTGCACAACGCGTTTTGAATCTGCATAACCACACCCTCCATCCCCATTGTGACAGCACGTGAAGGTTCCGTGCGACAAAGCAAGCTCCATTTCCAGCTCCCTATTCCAAAAATCTATTTAATATATGGTCCCCAAATAGGGGACGTATCAGATAAGAACAGACACTACACTTGATCTTGAGCCATTTGGCCGAGAAGCGATGATCAGAAATGGTTTGCCACTTGGGCCGCACCAAGGCCTACAACCGAAACCCACTGTGGAGACATAGCAAAAGATTGCCGCAGGGAAGACATTTTCCAAAAACTCTGGAAGCTCTGTAGATGACAGTTTTGCGGTGTGCGTGTGTTCAAGCAGTGCACAACGCGTTTTGAATCTGCATAACCACACCCTCCATCCCCATTGTGACAGCACGTGAAGGTTCCGTGTGACAAAGCAAGCTCCATTTCCAGCTCCCTATTCCAAAAATCTATTTAATATATGGTCCCCAAATAGGGGACGTATCAGATAAGAACAGACACTACGCTTGATCTTGAGCCATTTGGCCGAGAAGCGATGATCAGAAATGGTTTGCCACTTGGGCCGCACCAAGGCCTACAACCGAAACCCACTGTGGAGACATATCAAAAGATTGCCGCAGGGAAGACATTTTCCAAAAACTCGGGAAGCTCTGTAGATGACAGTTCTGCGGTGTGCGTGTGTTCAAGCTGTGCACAACACGTTTTGAATCTGCATAACCACACCCTCCATCCCCATTGTGACAGCACGTGAAGGTTCCGTGTGACAAAGCAAGCTCCATTTCCAGCTCCCTATTCCAAAAATCCATTTAATATATGGTCCCCAAATAGGGGACGTATCAGATAAGAACAGACACTACGCTTGATCTTGAGCCATTTGGCCGAGAAGCGATGATCAGAAATGGTTTGCCACTTGGGCCGCACCAAGGCCTAAAACCGAAACCCACTGTGGAGACATAGCAAAAGATTGCCGCAGGGAAGACATTTTCCAGAAACTCTGGATGCTCTGTCGATGACAGTTCTGCGGTGTGCGTGTGTTCAAGCTGTGCACAACGCGTTTTGAATCTGCATAACCACACCCTCCATCCCCATTGTGACAGCACGTGAAGGTTCCGTGCGACAAAGCAAGCTCCATTTCCAGCTCCCTATTCCAAAAATCTATTTAATATATGGTCCCCAAATAGGGGACGTATCAGATAAGAACAGACACTACGCTTGATCTTGAGCCATTTGGCCGAGAAGCGATGATCAGAAATGGTTTGCCACTTGGGCCGCACCAAGGCCTACAACCGAAACCCACTGTGGAGACATAGCAAAAGATTGCCGCAGGGAAGACATTTTCCAGAAACTCTGGAAGCTCTGTCGATGACAGTTCTGCAGTGTGCGTGTGTTCAAGCTGTGCACAACGCGTTTTGAATCTGCATAACCACACCCTCCATCCCCATTGTGACAGCACGTGAAGGTTCCGTGTGACAAAGCAAGCTCCATTTCCAGCTCCCTATTCCAAAAATCCATTTAATATATGGTCCCCAAATAGGGGACGTATCAGATAAGAACAGACACTACGCTTGATCTTGAGCCATTTGGCCGAGAAGCGATGATCAGAAATGGTTTGCCACTTGGGCCGCACCAAGGCCTACAACCGAAACCCACTGTGGAGACATAGCAAAAGATTGCCGCAGGGAAGACATTTTCCAGAAACTCTGGAAGTTCTGTAGATGATAGTTCTGCGGTGTGCGTGTGTTCAAGCTGTGCACAACGCGTTTTGAATCTGCATAACCACACCCTCCATCCCCATTGTGACAGCACGTGAAGGTTCCGTGTGACAAAGCAAGCTCCATTTCCAGCTCCCTATTCCAAAAATCCATTTAATATATGGTCCCCAAATAGGGGACGTATCAGATAAGAACAGACACTACGCTTGATCTTGAGCCATTTGGCCGAGAAGCGATGATCAGAAATGGTTTGCCACTTGGGCCGCACCAAGGCCTACAACCGAAACCCACTGTGGAGACATAGCAAAAGATTGCCGCAGGGAAGACATTTTCCAGAAACTCTGGAAGTTCTGTAGATGATAGTTCTGCGGTGTGCGTGTGTTCAAGCTGTGCACAACGCGTTTTGAATCTGCATAACCACACCCTCCATCCCCATTGTGACAGCACGTGAAGGTTCCGTGCGACAAAGCAAGCTCCATTTCCAGCTCCCTATTCCAAAAATCTATTTAATATATGGTCCCCAAATAGGGGACATATCAGATAAGAGCAGACACTACGCTTGATCTTGAGCCATTTGGCCAAGAAGCGATGATCAGAAATGGTTTGCCACTTGGGCCGCACCAAGGCCTACAACCGAAACCCACTGTGGAGACATAGCAAAAGATTGCCGCAGGGAAGACATTTTCCAGAAACTCTGGAAGCTCTGTCGATGACAGTTCTGCGGTGTGCGTGTGTTCAAGCTGTGCACAACGCGTTTTGAATCTGCATAACCACACCCTCCATCCCCATTGTGACAGCATGTGAAGGTTCCGTCCGACGAAGCAAGCTCCATTTCCAGCTCCGTTTTCCAAAAATCCATTTAATATATGGTCCCCAAATAGGGGACGTATCAGATAAGAACAGACACTACGCTTGATCTTGAGCCATTTGGCCGAGAAGCGATGATCAGAAATGGTTTGCCACTTGGGCCGCACCAAGGCCTAAAACCGAAACCCACTGTGGAGACATAGCAAAAGATTGCCGCAGGGAAGACATTTTCCAGAAACTCTGGAAGCTCTGTCGATGACAGTTCTGCGGTGTGCGTGTGTTCAAGCTGTGCACAACGCGTTTTGAATCTGCATAACCACACCCTCCATCCCCATTGTGACAGCACGTGAAGGTTCCGTGCGACAAAGCAAGCTCCATTTCCAGCTCCCTATTCCAAAAATCTATTTAATATATGGTCCCCAAATAGGGGACGTATCAGATAAGAACAGACACTACGCTTGATCTTGAGCCATTTGGCCGAGAAGCGATGATCAGAAATGGTTTGCCACTTGGGCCGCACCAAGGCCTACAACCGAAACCCACTGTGGAGACATAGCAAAAGATTGCCGCAGGGAAGACATTTTCCAAAAACTCTGGAAGCTCTGTAGATGACAGTTCTGCGGTGTGCGTGTGTTCAAGCTGTGCACAACGCGTTTTGAATCTGCATAACCACACCCTCCATCCCCATTGTGACAGCACGTGAAGGTTCCGTGTGACAAAGCAAGCTCCATTTCCAGCTCCCTATTCCAAAAATCCATTTAATATATGGTCCCCAAATAGGGGACGTATCAGATAAGAACAGACACTACGCTTGATCTTGAGCCATTTGGCCGAGAAGCGATGATCAGAAATGGTTTGCCACTTGGGCCGCACCAAGGCCTAAAACCGAAACCCACTGTGGAGACATAGCAAAAGATTGCCGCAGGGAAGACATTTTCCAGAAACTCTGGAAGCTCTGTCGATGACAGTTCTGCGGTGTGCGTGTGTTCAAGCTGTGCACAACGCGTTTTGAATCTGCATAACCACACCCTCCATCCCCATTGTGACAGCACGTGAAGGTTCCGTGCGACAAAGCAAGCTCCATTTCCAGCTCCCTATTCCAAAAATCTATTTAATATATGGTCCCCAAATAGGGGACGTATCAGATAAGAACAGACACTACGCTTGATCTTGAGCCATTTGGCCGAGAAGCGATGATCAGAAATGGTTTGCCACTTGGGCCGCACCAAGGCCTACAACCGAAACCCACTGTGGAGACATAGCAAAAGATTGCCGCAGGGAAGACATTTTCCAGAAACTCTGGAAGCTCTGTCGATGACAGTTCTGCAGTGTGCGTGTGTTCAAGCTGTGCACAACGCGTTTTGAATCTGCATAACCACACCCTCCATCCCCATTGTGACAGCACGTGAAGGTTCCGTGTGACAAAGCAAGCTCCATTTCCAGCTCCCTATTCCAAAAATCCATTTAATATATGGTCCCCAAATAGGGGACGTATCAGATAAGAACAGACACTACGCTTGATCTTGAGCCATTTGGCCGAGAAGCGATGATCAGAAATGGTTTGCCACTTGGGCCGCACCAAGGCCTACAACCGAAACCCACTGTGGAGACATAGCACAAGATTGCCGCAGGGAAGACATTTTCCAGAAACTCTGGAGGTTCTGTAGATGATAGTTCTGCGGTGTGCGTGTGTTCAAGCTGTGCACAACGCGTTTTGAATCTGCATAACCACACCCTCCATCCCCATTGTGACAGCACGTGAAGGTTCCGTGCGACAAAGCATGCTCCATTTCCAGCTCCCTATTCCAAAAATCTATTTAATATATGGTCCCCAAATAGGGGACATATCAGATAAGAGCAGACACTACGCTTGATCTTGAGCCATTTGGCCAAGAAGCGATGATCAGAAATGGTTTGCCACTTGGGCCGCACCAAGGCCTACAACCGAAACCCACTGTGGAGACATAGCAAAAGATTGCCGCAGGGAAGACATTTTCCAGAAACTCTGGAAGCTCTGTCGATGACAGTTCTGCGGTGTGCGTGTGTTCAAGCTGTGCACAACGCGTTTTGAATCTGCATAACCACACCCTCCATCCCCATTGTGACAGCATGTGAAGGTTCCGTCCGACGAAGCAAGCTCCATTTCCAGCTCCGTTTTCCAAAAATCCATTTAATATATGGTCCCCAAATAGGGGACGTATCAGATAAGAACAGACACTACGCTTGATCTTGAGCCATTTGGCAGAGAAGCGATGATCAGAAATGGTTTGCCACTTAGGCCTCACCAAGGCCTACAACCGTAACCCACTGTGGAGACATAGCAAAAGATTGCCGCAGGGAAGACATTTTCCAGAAACCCTGGAAGCTCTGTAGATGACAGTTCTGCGGTGTGCGTGTGTTCAAGCTGTGCACAACGCATTTTGAATCTGCATAACCACACCCTCCATCCTCATTGTGACAGCACGTGAAGGTTCTGTGCGACAAAGCAAGCTCCATTTCCAGCTCCCTATTCCAAAAATCTATTTAATATATGGTCCCCAAATAGGGGACGTATCAGATAAGAACAGACACTACGCTTGATCTTGAGCCATTTGGCCGAGAAACGATGATCAGAAATGGTTTGCCACTTGGGCCGCACCAAGGCCTACAACCGAAACCCACTGTGGAGACATAGCAAAAGATTGCCGCAGGGAAGACATTTTCCAGAAACTCTGGAAGCTTTGTCGATGACAGTTCTGCGGTGTGCGTGTGTTCAAGCTGTGCACAACGCGTTTTGAATCTGCATAATCACACCCTCCATCCCCATTGTGACAGCACGTGAAGGTTCCGTGTGACAAAGCAAGCTCCATTTCCAGCTCCCTATTCCAAAAATCCATTTAATATATGGTCCCCAAATAGGGGACGTATCCGAGAAGAACAGACACTACGCTTGATCTTGAGCCATTTGGCCGAGAAGCGATGATCAGAAATGGTTTGCCACTTGGGCCGCCCCAAGGCCTACAACTGAAACCCACTGTGGAGACATAGCAAAAGATTGCCGCAGGGAAGACATTTTCCAGAAACTCTGGAAGCTCTGTAGATGACAGTTCTGCGGTGTGCGTGTGTTCAAGCTGTGCACAACGCGTTTTGAATCTGCATAACCACACCCTCCATCCCCATTGTGACAGCACGTGAAGGTTCCGTGCGACAAAGCAAGCTCCATTTCCAGCTCCCTATTCCAAAAATCCATTTAATATATGGTCCCCAAATAGGGGACGTATCAGATAAGAACAGACACTACGCTTGATCTTGAGCCATTTGGCCGAGAAGCGATGATCAGAAATGGTGTGCCACTTGGGCCGCACCAAGGCCTACAACCGAAACCCACTGTGGAGACATAGCAAAAGATTGCCGCAGGGAAGACATTTTCCAGAAACTCTGGAAGTTCTGTAGATGACAGTTCTGCGGTGTGCGTGTGTTCAAGCTGTGCACAACGCGTTTTGAATCTGCATAACCACACCCTCCATCCCCATTGTGACAGCAAGTGAAGGTTCCGTGCGACAAAGCAAGCTCCATTTCCAGTTCCCTATTCCAAAAATCTATTTAATATATGGTCCCCAAATAGGGTACGTATCAGATAAGAACAGACACTACGCTTGATCTTGAGCCATTTGGCCGAGAAGCGATGATCAGAAATGGTTTGCCACTTGGGCCGCACCAAGGCCTACAACCGAAACCCACTGTGGAGACATAGCAAAAGATTGCCGCAGGGAAGACATTTTCCAGAAACTCTGGAAGCTCTGTAGATGACAGTTCTGCGGTGTGCGTGTGTTCAAGCTGTGCACAACGCGTTTTGAATCTGCATAACCACACCCTCCATCCCCATTGTGACAGCACGTGAAGGTTCCGTGCGACAAAGCAAGCTCCATTTCCAGCTCCCTATTCCAAAAATCCATTTAATATATGGTCCCCAAATAGGGGATGTATCAGATAAGAACAGACTCTACGCTTGATCTTGAGCCATTTGGCCGAGAAGCGATGATCAGAAATGGTTTGCCACTTGGGCCGCACCAAGGCCTACAACCGAAACCCACTGTGGAGACATAGCAAAAGATTGCCGCAGGGAAGACATTTTCCAGAAACTTTGGAAGCTCTGTAGATGACAGTTCTGCGGTGTGCGTGTGTTCAAGCTGTATACAACGCGTTTCGAATCTGCATAACCACACCCTCCATCCCCATTGTGACAGCACGTGAAGGTTCCGTGCGACAAAGCAAGCTCCATTGCCAGCTCCCTATTCCAAAAATCCATTTAATATATGGTCCCCAAATAGGGGACGTATCAGATAAGAACAGACTCTACGCTTGATCTTGAGCCATTTGGCCGAGAAGCGATGATCAGAAATGGTTTGCCATTTGGGCCGCACCAAGGCCTACAACCGAAACCCACTGTGGAGACATAGCAAAAGATTGCCGCAGGGAAGACATTTTCCAGAAACTCTGGAAGCTCTGTAGATGACAGTTCTGCGGTGTGCGTGTGTTCAAGCTGTGCACAACGCGTTTTGAATCTGCATAACCACACCCTCCATCCCCATTGTGACAGCACGTGAAGGTTCCGTGCGACAAAGCAAGCTCCATTTCCAGCATCCTATTCCAAAAATCCATTTAATATATGGTCCCCAAATAGGGGACGTATCAGATAAGAACAGACTCTACGCTTGATCTTGAGCCATTTGGCCGAGAAGCGATGATCAGAAATGGTTTGCCACTTGGGCCGCACCAAGGCCTACAACCGAAACCCACTGTGGAGACTTAGCAAAAGATTGCCGCAGGGAAGACATTTTCCAGAAACTCTGGAAGCTCTGTAGATGACAGTTCTGCGGTGTGCGTGTGTTCAAGCTGTGCACAACGCGTTTCGAATCTGCATAACCACACCCTCCATCCCCATTGTGACAGCACGTGAAGGTTCCGTGTGACAAAGCAAGCTCCATTTCCAGCTCCCTATTCCAAAAATCCATTTAATATATGGTCCCCAAATAGGGGACGTATCAGATAAGAACAGACACTACGCTTGATCTTGAGCCATTTGGCCGAGAAGCGATGATCAGAAATGGTTTGCCACTTGGGCCGCACCAAGGCCTACAACCGAAACCCACTGTGGAGACATAGCAAAAGATTGCCGCAGGGAAGACATTTTCCAGAAACTCTGGAAGCTCTGTCGATGACAGTTCTGTGGTGTGCGTGTGTTCAAGCTGTGCACAACGCGTTTTGAATCTGCATAACCACACCCTCCATCCCCATTGTGACAGCACGTGAAGGTTCCGTGCGACGAAGCAAGCTCCATTTCCAGCTCCCTATTCCAAAAATCCATTTAATATATGGTCCCCAAATAGGGGACGTATCAGATAAGAACAGACACTACGCTTGATCTTGAGCCATTTGGCCGAGAAGCGATGATCAGAAATGGTTTGCCACTTGGGCCACACCAAGGCCTACAACCGAAACCCACTGTGGAGACATAGCAAAAGATTGCCGCAGGGAAGACATTTTCCAGAAACTCTGGAAGCTCTGTAGATGACAGTTCTGCTGTGTGCGTGTGTTCAAGCTGTGCACAACGCGTTTTGAATCTGCATAACCACACCCTCCATCCCCATTGTGACAGCACGTGAAGGTTCCGTGCGACAAAGCAAGCTCCATTTCCAGCTCCCTATTCCAAAAATCTATTTAATATATGGTCCCCAAATAGGGGACGTATCAGATAAGAACAGACACTACACTTGATCTTGAGCCATTTGGCCGAGAAGCGATGATCAGAAATGGTTTGCCACTTGGGCCGCACCAAGGCCTACAACCGAAACCCACTGTGGAGACATAGCAAAAGATTGCCGCAGGGAAGACATTTTCCAAAAACTCTGGAAGCTCTGTAGATGACAGTTCTGCGGTGTGCGTGTGTTCAAGCTGTGCACAACGCGTTTTGAATCTTCATAACCACACCCTCCATCCCCATTGTGACAGCACGTGAAGGTTCCGTGTGACAAAGCAAGCTCCATTTCCAGCTCCCTATTCCAAAAATCCATTTAATATATGGTCCCCAAATAGGGGACGTATCAGATAAGAACAGACACTACGCTTAAACTTGAGCCATTTGGCCGAGAAGCGATGATCAGAAATGGGTTGCCACTTGGGCCGCACCAAGGCCTAAAACCGAAACCCACTGTGGAGACATAGCAAAAGATTGCTGCAGGGAAGACATTTTCCAGAAACTCTGGAAGCTCTGTCGATGACAGTTCTGCGGTGTGCGTGTGTTCAAGCTGTGCACAACGCGTTTTGAATCTGCATACCACACCCTCCATCCCCATTGTGACAGCACATGAAGGTTCCGTGCGACAAAGCAAGCTCCATTTCCAGCTCCCTATTCCAAAAATCTATTTAATATATGGTCCCCAAATAGGGGACGTATCAGATAAGAACAGACACTACGCTTGATCTTGAGCCATTTGGCCGAGAAGCGATGATCAGAAATGGTTTGCCACTTGGGCCGCACCAAGGCCTACAACCGAAACCCACTGTGGAGACATAGCAAAAGATTGCCGCAGGGAAGACATTTTCCAGAAACTCTGGAAGTTCTGTAGATGATAGTTCTGCGGTGTACGTGTGTTCAAGCTGTGCACAACGCGTTTTGAATCTGCATAACCACACCCTCCATCCCCATTGTGACAGCACGTGAAGGTTCCGTGCGACAAAGCAAGCTCCATTTCCAACTCCCTATTCCAAAAATCTATTTAATATATGGTCCCCAAATAGGGGACGTATCAGATAAGAACAGACACTACGCTTGATCTTGAGCCATTTGGCCGAGAAGCGATGATCAGAAATGGTTTGCCACTTGGGCCGCACCAAGGCCTACAACCGAAACCCACTGTGGAGACATAGCAAAAGATTGCCGCAGGGAAGACATTTTCCAGAAACTCTGGAAGTTCTGTAGATGATAGTTCTGCGGTGTGCGTGTGTTCAAGCTGTGCACAACGCGTTTTGAATCTGCATAACCACACCCTCCATCCCCATTGTGACAGCACGTGAAGGTTCCGTGCGACAAAGCAAGCTCCATTTCCAGCTCCCTATTCCAAAAATCTATTTAATATATGGTCCCCAAATAGGGGACATATCAGATAAGAGCAGACACTACGCTTGATCTTGAGCCATTTGGCCAAGAAGCGATGATCAGAAATGGTTTGCCACTTGGGCCGCACCAAGGCCTACAACCGAAACCCACTGTGGAGACATAGCAAAAGATTGCCGCAGGGAAGACATTTTCCAGAAACTCTGGAAGCTCTGTCGATGACAGTTCTGCGGTGTGCGTGTGTTCAAGCTGTGCACAACGCGTTTTGAATCTGCAAAACCACACCCTCCATCCCCATTGTGACAGCACATGAAGGTTCCGTGCGACAAAGCAAGCTCCATTTCCAGCTCCCTATTCCAAAAATCTATTTAATATATGGTCCCCAAATAGGGGACGTATCAGATAAGAACAGACACTACGCTTGATCTTGAGCCATTTGGCCGAGAAGCGATGATCAGAAATGGTTTGCCACTTGGGCCGCACCAAGGCCTACAACCGAAACCCACTGTGGAGACATAGCAAAAGATTGCCGCAGGGAAGACATTTTCCAGAAACTCTGGAAGTTCTGTAGATGATAGTTCTGCGGTGTGCGTGTGTTCAAGCTGTGCACAACGCGTTTTGAATCTGCATAACCACACCCTCCATCCCCATTGTGACAGCACGTGAAGGTTCCGTGTGACAAAGCAAGCTCCATTTCCAGCTCCCTATTCCAAAAATCCATTTAATATATGGTCCCCAAATAGGGGACGTATCAGATAAGAACAGACACTACGCTTGATCTTGAGCCATTTGGCCGAGAAGCGATGATCAGAAATGGTTTGCCACTTGGGCCGCACCAAGGCCTACAACCGAAACCCACTGTGGAGACATAGCAAAAGATTGCCGCAGGGAAGACATTTTCCAGAAACTCTGGAAGCTCTGTAGATGACAGTTCTGCGGTGTGCGTGTGTTCAAGCTGTGCACAACGCGTTTTGAATCTGCATAACCACACCCTCCATCCCCATTGTGACAGCACGTGAAGGTTCCGTGCGACGAAGCAAGCTCCATTTCCAGCTCCCTATTCCAAAAATCCATTTAATATATGGTCCCCAAATAGGGGACGTATCAGATAAGAACAGACACTACGCTTGATCTTGAGCCATTTGGCCGAGAAGCGATGATCAGAAATGGTTTGCCACTTGGGCCACACCAAGGCCTACAACCGAAACCCACTGTGGAGACATAGCAAAAGATTGCCGCAGGGAAGACATTTTCCAGAAACTCTGGAAGCTCTGTCGATGACAGTTCTGCGGTGTGCGTGTGTTCAAGCTGTGCACAACGCGTTTTGAATCTGCAAAACCACACCCTCCATCCCCATTGTGACAGCACATGAAGGTTCCGTGCGACAAAGCAAGCTCCATTTCCAGCTCCCTATTCCAAAAATCTATTTAATATATGGTCCCCAAATAGGGGACGTATCAGATAAGAACAGACACTACGCTTGATCTTGAGCCATTTGGCCGAGAAGCGATGATCAGAAATGGTTTGCCACTTGGGCCGCACCAAGGCCTACAACCGAAACCCACTGTGGAGACATAGCAAAAGATTGCCGCAGGGAAGACATTTTCCAGAAACTCTGGAAGTTCTGTAGATGATAGTTCTGCGGTGTGCGTGTGTTCAAGCTGTGCACAACGCGTTTTGAATCTGCATAACCACACCCTCCATCCCCATTGTGACAGCACGTGAAGGTTCCGTGTGACAAAGCAAGCTCCATTTCCAGCTCCCTATTCCAAAAATCCATTTAATATATGGTCCCCAAATAGGGGACGTATCAGATAAGAACAGACACTACGCTTGATCTTGAGCCATTTGGCCGAGAAGCGATGATCAGAAATGGTTTGCCACTTGGGCCGCACCAAGGCCTACAACCGAAACCCACTGTGGAGACATAGCAAAAGATTGCCGCAGGGAAGACATTTTCCAGAAACTCTGGAAGCTCTGTAGATGACAGTTCTGCGGTGTGCGTGTGTTCAAGCTGTGCACAACGCGTTTTGAATCTGCATAACCACACCCTCCATCCCCATTGTGACAGCACGTGAAGGTTCCGTGCGACGAAGCAAGCTCCATTTCCAGCTCCCTATTCCAAAAATCCATTTAATATATGGTCCCCAAATAGGGGACGTATCAGATAAGAACAGACACTACGCTTGATCTTGAGCCATTTGGCCGAGAAGCGATGATCAGAAATGGTTTGCCACTTGGGCCACACCAAGGCCTACAACCGAAACCCACTGTGGAGACATAGCAAAAGATTGCCGCAGGGAAGACATTTTCCAGAAACTCTGGAAGCTCTGTAGATGACAGTTCTGCGGTGTGCGTGTGTTCAAGCTGTGCACAACGCGTTTTGAATCTGCATAACCACACCCTCCATCCCCATTGTGACAGCACGTGAAGGTTCCGTGCGACAAAGCAAGCTCCATTTCCAGCTCCCTATTCCAAAAATCTATTTAATATATGGTCCCCAAATAGGGGACGTATCAGATAAGAACAGACACTACACTTGATCTTGAGCCATTTGGCCGAGAAGCGATGATCAGAAATGGTTTGCCACTTGGGCCGCACCAAGGCCTACAACCGAAACCCACTGTGGAGACATAGCAAAAGATTGCCGCAGGGAAGACATTTTCCAAAAACTCTGGAAGCTCTGTAGATGACAGTTCTGCGGTGTGCGTGTGTTCAAGCAGTGCACAATGCGTTTTGAATCTGCATAACCACACCCTCCATCCCCATTGTGACAGCACGTGAAGGTTCCGTGTGACAAAGCAAGCTCCATTTCCAGCTCCCTATTCCAAAAATCTATTTAATATATGGTCCCCAAATAGGGGACGTATCAGATAAGAACAGACACTACGCTTGATCTTGAGCCATTTGGCCGAGAAGCGATGATCAGAAATGGTTTGCCACTTGGGCCGCACCAAGGCCTACAACCGAAACCCACTGTGGAGACATAGCAAAAGATTGCCGCAGGGAAGACATTTTCCAGAAACTCTGGAAGCTCTGTCGATGACAGTTCTGCAGTGTGCGTGTGTTCAAGCTGTGCACAACGCGTTTTGAATCTGCATAACCACACCCTCCATCCCCATTGTGACAGCACGTGAAGGTTCCGTGTGACAAAGCAAGCTCCATTTCCAGCTCCCTATTCCAAAAATCCATTTAATATATGGTCCCCAAATAGGGGACGTATCAGATAAGAACAGACACTACGCTTGATCTTGAGCCATTTGGCCGAGAAGCGATGATCAGAAATGGTTTGCCACTTGGGCCGCACCAAGGCCTACAACCGAAACCCACTGTGGAGACATAGCAAAAGATTGCCGCAGGGAAGACATTTTCCAGAAACTCTGGAAGCTCTGTAGATGACAGTTCTGCGGTGTGCGTGTGTTCAAGCTGTGCACAACGCGTTTTGAATCTGCATAACCACACCCTCCATCCCCATTGTGACAGCACGTGAAGGTTCCGTGCGACAAAGCAAGCTCCATTTCCAGCTCCCTATTCCAAAAATCCATTTAATATATGGTCCCCAAATAGGGGATGTATCAGATAAGAACAGACTCTACGCTTGATCTTGAGCCATTTGGCCGAGAAGCGATGATCAGAAATGGTTTGCCACTTGGGCCGCACCAAGGCCTACAACCGAAACCCACTGTGGAGACATAGCAAAAGATTGCCGCAGGGAAGACATTTTCCAGAAACTTTGGAAGCTCTGTAGATGACAGTTCTGCGGTGTGCGTGTGTTCAAGCTGTATACAACGCGTTTCGAATCTGCATAACCACACCCTCCATCCCCATTGTGACAGCACGTGAAGGTTCCGTGCGACAAAGCAAGCTCCATTGCCAGCTCCCTATTCCAAAAATCCATTTAATATATGGTCCCCAAATAGGGGACGTATCAGATAAGAACAGACTCTACGCTTGATCTTGAGCCATTTGGCCGAGAAGCGATGATCAGAAATGGTTTGCCATTTGGGCCGCACCAAGGCCTACAACCGAAACCCACTGTGGAGACATAGCAAAAGATTGCCGCAGGGAAGACATTTTCCAGAAACTCTGGAAGCTCTGTAGATGACAGTTCTGCGGTGTGCGTGTGTTCAAGCTGTGCACAACGCGTTTTGAATCTGCATAACCACACCCTCCATCCCCATTGTGACAGCACGTGAAGGTTCCGTGCGACAAAGCAAGCTCCATTTCCAGCATCCTATTCCAAAAATCCATTTAATATATGGTCCCCAAATAGGGGACGTATCAGATAAGAACAGACTCTACGCTTGATCTTGAGCCATTTGGCCGAGAAGCGATGATCAGAAATGGTTTGCCACTTGGGCCGCACCAAGGCCTACAACCGAAACCCACTGTGGAGACTTAGCAAAAGATTGCCGCAGGGAAGACATTTTCCAGAAACTCTGGAAGCTCTGTAGATGACAGTTCTGCGGTGTGCGTGTGTTCAAGCTGTGCACAACGCGTTTCGAATCTGCATAACCACACCCTCCATCCCCATTGTGACAGCACGTGAAGGTTCCGTGTGACAAAGCAAGCTCCATTTCCAGCTCCCTATTCCAAAAATCCATTTAATATATGGTCCCCAAATAGGGGACGTATCAGATAAGAACAGACACTACGCTTGATCTTGAGCCATTTGGCCGAGAAGCGATGATCAGAAATGGTTTGCCACTTGGGCCGCACCAAGGCCTACAACCGAAACCCACTGTGGAGACATAGCAAAAGATTGCCGCAGGGAAGACATTTTCCAGAAACTCTGGAAGCTCTGTCGATGACAGTTCTGTGGTGTGCGTGTGTTCAAGCTGTGCACAACGCGTTTTGAATCTGCATAACCACACCCTCCATCCCCATTGTGACAGCACGTGAAGGTTCCGTGCGACAAAGCAAGCTCCATTTCCAGCATCCTATTCCAAAAATCCATTTAATATATGGTCCCCAAATAGGGGACGTATCAGATAAGAACAGACTCTACGCTTGATCTTGAGCCATTTGGCCGAGAAGCGATGATCAGAAATGGTTTGCCACTTGGGCCGCACCAAGGCCTACAACCGAAACCCACTGTGGAGACTTAGCAAAAGATTGCCGCAGGGAAGACATTTTCCAGAAACTCTGGAAGCTCTGTAGATGACAGTTCTGCGGTGTGCGTGTGTTCAAGCTGTGCACAACGCGTTTCGAATCTGCATAACCACACCCTCCATCCCCATTGTGACAGCACGTGAAGGTTCCGTGTGACAAAGCAAGCTCCATTTCCAGCTCCCTATTCCAAAAATCCATTTAATATATGGTCCCCAAATAGGGGACGTATCAGATAAGAACAGACACTACGCTTGATCTTGAGCCATTTGGCCGAGAAGCGATGATCAGAAATGGTTTGCCACTTGGGCCGCACCAAGGCCTACAACCGAAACCCACTGTGGAGACATAGCAAAAGATTGCCGCAGGGAAGACATTTTCCAGAAACTCTGGAAGCTCTGTCGATGACAGTTCTGTGGTGTGCGTGTGTTCAAGCTGTGCACAACGCGTTTTGAATCTGCATAACCACACCCTCCATCCCCATTGTGACAGCACGTGAAGGTTCCGTGCGACGAAGCAAGCTCCATTTCCAGCTCCCTATTCCAAAAATCCATTTAATATATGGTCCCCAAATAGGGGACGTATCAGATAAGAACAGACACTACGCTTGATCTTGAGCCATTTGGCCGAGAAGCGATGATCAGAAATGGTTTGCCACTTGGGCCACACCAAGGCCTACAACCGAAACCCACTGTGGAGACATAGCAAAAGATTGCCGCAGGGAAGACATTTTCCAGAAACTCTGGAAGCTCTGTAGATGACAGTTCTGCTGTGTGCGTGTGTTCAAGCTGTGCACAACGCGTTTTGAATCTGCATAACCACACCCTCCATCCCCATTGTGACAGCACGTGAAGGTTCCGTGCGACAAAGCAAGCTCCATTTCCAGCTCCCTATTCCAAAAATCTATTTAATATATGGTCCCCAAATAGGGGACGTATCAGATAAGAACAGACACTACACTTGATCTTGAGCCATTTGGCCGAGAAGCGATGATCAGAAATGGTTTGCCACTTGGGCCGCACCAAGGCCTACAACCGAAACCCACTGTGGAGACATAGCAAAAGATTGCCGCAGGGAAGACATTTTCCAAAAACTCTGGAAGCTCTGTAGATGACAGTTCTGCGGTGTGCGTGTGTTCAAGCTGTGCACAACGCGTTTTGAATCTGCATAACCACACCCTCCATCCCCATTGTGACAGCACGTGAAGGTTCCGTGTGACAAAGCAAGCTCCATTTCCAGCTCCCTATTCCAAAAATCCATTTAATATATGGTCCCCAAATAGGGGACGTATCAGATAAGAACAGACACTACGCTTAAACTTGAGCCATTTGGCCGAGAAGCGATGATCAGAAATGGGTTGCCACTTGGGCCGCACCAAGGCCTAAAACCGAAACCCACTGTGGAGACATAGCAAAAGATTGCTGCAGGGAAGACATTTTCCAGAAACTCTGGAAGCTCTGTCGATGACAGTTCTGCGGTGTGCGTGTGTTCAAGCTGTGCACAACGCGTTTTGAATCTGCATACCACACCCTCCATCCCCATTGTGACAGCACATGAAGGTTCCGTGCGACAAAGCAAGCTCCATTTCCAGCTCCCTATTCCAAAAATCTATTTAATATATGGTCCCCAAATAGGGGACGTATCAGATAAGAACAGACACTACGCTTGATCTTGAGCCATTTGGCCGAGAAGCGATGATCAGAAATGGTTTGCCACTTGGGCCGCACCAAGGCCTACAACCGAAACCCACTGTGGAGACATAGCAAAAGATTGCCGCAGGGAAGACATTTTCCAGAAACTCTGGAAGTTCTGTAGATGATAGTTCTGCGGTGTACGTGTGTTCAAGCTGTGCACAACGCGTTTTGAATCTGCATAACCACACCCTCCATCCCCATTGTGACAGCACGTGAAGGTTCCGTGCGACAAAGCAAGCTCCATTTCCAACTCCCTATTCCAAAAATCTATTTAATATATGGTCCCCAAATAGGGGACGTATCAGATAAGAACAGACACTACGCTTGATCTTGAGCCATTTGGCCGAGAAGCGATGATCAGAAATGGTTTGCCACTTGGGCCGCACCAAGGCCTACAACCGAAACCCACTGTGGAGACATAGCAAAAGATTGCCGCAGGGAAGACATTTTCCAGAAACTCTGGAAGTTCTGTAGATGATAGTTCTGCGGTGTGCGTGTGTTCAAGCTGTGCACAACGCGTTTTGAATCTGCATAACCACACCCTCCATCCCCATTGTGACAGCACGTGAAGGTTCCGTGCGACAAAGCAAGCTCCATTTCCAGCTCCCTATTCCAAAAATCTATTTAATATATGGTCCCCAAATAGGGGACATATCAGATAAGAGCAGACACTACGCTTGATCTTGAGCCATTTGGCCAAGAAGCGATGATCAGAAATGGTTTGCCACTTGGGCCGCACCAAGGCCTACAACCGAAACCCACTGTGGAGACATAGCAAAAGATTGCCGCAGGGAAGACATTTTCCAGAAACTCTGGAAGCTCTGTCGATGACAGTTCTGCGGTGTGCGTGTGTTCAAGCTGTGCACAACGCGTTTTGAATCTGCAAAACCACACCCTCCATCCCCATTGTGACAGCACATGAAGGTTCCGTGCGACAAAGCAAGCTCCATTTCCAGCTCCCTATTCCAAAAATCTATTTAATATATGGTCCCCAAATAGGGGACGTATCAGATAAGAACAGACACTACGCTTGATCTTGAGCCATTTGGCCGAGAAGCGATGATCAGAAATGGTTTGCCACTTGGGCCGCACCAAGGCCTACAACCGAAACCCACTGTGGAGACATAGCAAAAGATTGCCGCAGGGAAGACATTTTCCAGAAACTCTGGAAGTTCTGTAGATGATAGTTCTGCGGTGTGCGTGTGTTCAAGCTGTGCACAACGCGTTTTGAATCTGCATAACCACACCCTCCATCCCCATTGTGACAGCACGTGAAGGTTCCGTGTGACAAAGCAAGCTCCATTTCCAGCTCCCTATTCCAAAAATCCATTTAATATATGGTCCCCAAATAGGGGACGTATCAGATAAGAACAGACACTACGCTTGATCTTGAGCCATTTGGCCGAGAAGCGATGATCAGAAATGGTTTGCCACTTGGGCCGCACCAAGGCCTACAACCGAAACCCACTGTGGAGACATAGCAAAAGATTGCCGCAGGGAAGACATTTTCCAGAAACTCTGGAAGCTCTGTAGATGACAGTTCTGCGGTGTGCGTGTGTTCAAGCTGTGCACAACGCGTTTTGAATCTGCATAACCACACCCTCCATCCCCATTGTGACAGCACGTGAAGGTTCCGTGCGACGAAGCAAGCTCCATTTCCAGCTCCCTATTCCAAAAATCCATTTAATATATGGTCCCCAAATAGGGGACGTATCAGATAAGAACAGACACTACGCTTGATCTTGAGCCATTTGGCCGAGAAGCGATGATCAGAAATGGTTTGCCACTTGGGCCACACCAAGGCCTACAACCGAAACCCACTGTGGAGACATAGCAAAAGATTGCCGCAGGGAAGACATTTTCCAGAAACTCTGGAAGCTCTGTCGATGACAGTTCTGCGGTGTGCGTGTGTTCAAGCTGTGCACAACGCGTTTTGAATCTGCAAAACCACACCCTCCATCCCCATTGTGACAGCACATGAAGGTTCCGTGCGACAAAGCAAGCTCCATTTCCAGCTCCCTATTCCAAAAATCTATTTAATATATGGTCCCCAAATAGGGGACGTATCAGATAAGAACAGACACTACGCTTGATCTTGAGCCATTTGGCCGAGAAGCGATGATCAGAAATGGTTTGCCACTTGGGCCGCACCAAGGCCTACAACCGAAACCCACTGTGGAGACATAGCAAAAGATTGCCGCAGGGAAGACATTTTCCAGAAACTCTGGAAGTTCTGTAGATGATAGTTCTGCGGTGTGCGTGTGTTCAAGCTGTGCACAACGCGTTTTGAATCTGCATAACCACACCCTCCATCCCCATTGTGACAGCACGTGAAGGTTCCGTGTGACAAAGCAAGCTCCATTTCCAGCTCCCTATTCCAAAAATCCATTTAATATATGGTCCCCAAATAGGGGACGTATCAGATAAGAACAGACACTACGCTTGATCTTGAGCCATTTGGCCGAGAAGCGATGATCAGAAATGGTTTGCCACTTGGGCCGCACCAAGGCCTACAACCGAAACCCACTGTGGAGACATAGCAAAAGATTGCCGCAGGGAAGACATTTTCCAGAAACTCTGGAAGCTCTGTAGATGACAGTTCTGCGGTGTGCGTGTGTTCAAGCTGTGCACAACGCGTTTTGAATCTGCATAACCACACCCTCCATCCCCATTGTGACAGCACGTGAAGGTTCCGTGCGACGAAGCAAGCTCCATTTCCAGCTCCCTATTCCAAAAATCCATTTAATATATGGTCCCCAAATAGGGGACGTATCAGATAAGAACAGACACTACGCTTGATCTTGAGCCATTTGGCCGAGAAGCGATGATCAGAAATGGTTTGCCACTTGGGCCACACCAAGGCCTACAACCGAAACCCACTGTGGAGACATAGCAAAAGATTGCCGCAGGGAAGACATTTTCCAGAAACTCTGGAAGCTCTGTAGATGACAGTTCTGCGGTGTGCGTGTGTTCAAGCTGTGCACAACGCGTTTTGAATCTGCATAACCACACCCTCCATCCCCATTGTGACAGCACGTGAAGGTTCCGTGCGACAAAGCAAGCTCCATTTCCAGCTCCCTATTCCAAAAATCTATTTAATATATGGTCCCCAAATAGGGGACGTATCAGATAAGAACAGACACTACACTTGATCTTGAGCCATTTGGCCGAGAAGCGATGATCAGAAATGGTTTGCCACTTGGGCTGCACCAAGGCCTACAACCGAAACCCACTGTGGAGACATAGCAAAAGATTGCCGCAGGGAAGACATTTTCCAAAAACTCTGGAAGCTCTGTAGATGACAGTTCTGCGGTGTGCGTGTGTTCAAGCAGTGCACAATGCGTTTTGAATCTGCATAACCACACCCTCCATCCCCATTGTGACAGCACGTGAAGGTTCCGTGTGACAAAGCAAGCTCCATTTCCAGCTCCCTATTCCAAAAATCTATTTAATATATGGTCCCCAAATAGGGGACGTATCAGATAAGAACAGACACTACGCTTGATCTTGAGCCATTTGGCCGAGAAGCGATGATCAGAAATGGTTTGCCACTTGGGCCGCACCAAGGCCTACAACCGAAACCCACTGTGGAGACATAGCAAAAGATTGCCGCAGGGAAGACATTTTCCAGAAACTCTGGAAGCTCTGTCGATGACAGTTCTGCAGTGTGCGTGTGTTCAAGCTGTGCACAACGCGTTTTGAATCTGCATAACCACACCCTCCATCCCCATTGTGACAGCACGTGAAGGTTCCGTGTGACAAAGCAAGCTCCATTTCCAGCTCCCTATTCCAAAAATCCATTTAATATATGGTCCCCAAATAGGGGACGTATCAGATAAGAACAGACACTACGCTTGATCTTGAGCCATTTGGCCGAGAAGCGATGATCAGAAATGGTTTGCCACTTGGGCCGCACCAAGGCCTACAACCGAAACCCACTGTGGAGACATAGCAAAAGATTGCCGCAGGGAAGACATTTTCCAGAAACTCTGGAGGTTCTGTAGATGATAGTTCTGCGGTGTGCGTGTGTTCAAGCTGTGCACAACGCGTTTTGAATCTGCATAACCACACCCTCCATCCCCATTGTGACAGCACGTGAAGGTTCCGTGCGACAAAGCATGCTCCATTTCCAGCTCCCTATTCCAAAAATCTATTTAATATATGGTCCCCAAATAGGGGACATATCAGATAAGAGCAGACACTACGCTTGATCTTGAGCCATTTGGCCAAGAAGCGATGATCAGAAATGGTTTGCCACTTGGGCCGCACCAAGGCCTACAACCGAAACCCACTGTGGAGACATAGCAAAAGATTGCCGCAGGGAAGACATTTTCCAGAAACTCTGGAAGCTCTGTCGATGACAGTTCTGCGGTGTGCGTGTGTTCAAGCTGTGCACAACGCGTTTTGAATCTGCATAACCACACCCTCCATCCCCATTGTGACAGCATGTGTAGGTTCCGTCTGACGAAGCAAGCTCCATTTCCAGCTCCGTTTTCCAAAAATCCATTTAATATATGGTCCCCAAATAGGGGACGTATCAGATAAGAACAGACACTACGCTTGATCTTGAGCCATTTGGCCGAGAAGCGATGATCAGAAATGGTTTGCCACTTAGGCCTCACCAAGGCCTACAACCGTAACCCACTGTGGAGACATAGCAAAAGATTGCCGCAGGGAAGACATTTTCCAGAAACCCTGGAAGCTCTGTAGATGACAGTTCTGCGGTGTGCGTGTGTTCAAGCTGTGCACAACGCATTTTGAATCTGCATAACCACACCCTCCATCCTCATTGTGACAGCACGTGAAGGTTCTGTGCGACAAAGCAAGCTCCATTTCCAGCTCCCTATTCCAAAAATCTATTTAATATATGGTCCCCAAATAGGGGACGTATCAGATAAGAACAGACACTACGCTTGATCTTGAGCCATTTGGCCGAGAAACGATGATCAGAAATGGTTTGCCACTTGGGCCGCACCAAGGCCTACAACCGAAACCCACTGTGGAGACATAGCAAAAGATTGCCGCAGGGAAGACATTTTCCAGAAACTCTGGAAGCTTTGTCGATGACAGTTCTGCGGTGTGCGTGTGTTCAAGCTGTGCACAACGCGTTTTGAATCTGCATAATCACACCCTCCATCCCCATTGTGACAGCACGTGAAGGTTCCGTGTGACAAAGCAAGCTCCATTTCCAGCTCCCTATTCCAAAAATCCATTTAATATATGGTCCCCAAATAGGGGACGTATCCGAGAAGAACAGACACTACGCTTGATCTTGAGCCATTTGGCCGAGAAGCGATGATCAGAAATGGTTTGCCACTTGGGCCGCCCCAAGGCCTACAACTGAAACCCACTCTGGAGACATAGCAAAAGATTGCCGCAGGGAAGACATTTTCCAGAAACTCTGGAAGCTCTGTAGATGACAGTTCTGCGGTGTGCGTGTGTTCAAGCTGTGCACAACGCGTTTTGAATCTGCATAACCACACCCTCCATCCCCATTGTGACAGCACGTGAAGGTTCCGTGCGACAAAGCAAGCTCCATTTCCAGCTCCCTATTCCAAAAATCCATTTAATATATGGTCCCCAAATAGGGGACGTATCAGATAAGAACAGACACTACGCTTGATCTTGAGCCATTTGGCCGAGAAGCGATGATCAGAAATGGTGTGCCACTTGGGCCGCACCAAGGCCTACAACCGAAACCCACTGTGGAGACATAGCAAAAGATTGCCGCAGGGAAGACATTTTCCAGAAACTCTGGAAGTTCTGTAGATGACAGTTCTGCGGTGTGCGTGTGTTCAAGCTGTGCACAACACGTTTTGAATCTGCATAACCACACCCTCCATCCCCATTGTGACAGCAAGTGAAGGTTCCGTGCGACAAAGCAAGCTCCATTTCCAGTTCCCTATTCCAAAAATCTATTTAATATATGGTCCCCAAATAGGGTACGTATCAGATAAGAACAGACACTACGCTTGATCTTGAGCCATTTGGCCGAGAAGCGATGATGAGAAATGGTTTGCCACTTGGGCCGCACCAAGGCCTACAACCGAAACCCACTGTGGAGACATAGCAAAAGATTGCCGCAGGGAAGACATTTTCCAGAAACTCTGGAAGCTCTGTAGATGACAGTTCTGCGGTGTGCGTGTGTTCAAGCTGTGCACAACGCGTTTTGAATCTGCATAACCACACCCTCCATCCCCATTGTGACAGCACGTGAAGGTTCCGTGCGACAAAGCAAGCTCCATTTCCAGCTCCCTATTCCAAAAATCCATTTAATATATGGTCCCCAAATAGGGGACGTATCAGATAAGAACAGACTCTACGCTTGATCTTGAGCCATTTGGCCGAGAAGCGATGATCAGAAATGGTTTGCCACTTGGGCCGCACCAAGGCCTACAACCGAAACCCACTGTGGAGACATAGCAAAAGATTGCCGCAGGGAAGACATTTTCCAGAAACTTTGGAAGCTCTGTAGATGACAGTTCTGCGGTGTGCGTGTGTTCAAGCTGTATACAACGCGTTTCGAATCTGCATAACCACACCCTCCATCCCCATTGTGACAGCACGTGAAGGTTCCGTGCGACAAAGCAAGCTCCATTGCCAGCTCCCTATTCCAAAAATCCATTTAATATATGGTCCCCAAATAGGGGACGTATCAGATAAGAACAGACTCTACGCTTGATCTTGAGCCATTTGGCCGAGAAGCGATGATCAGAAATGGTTTGCCATTTGGGCCGCACCAAGGCCTACAACCGAAACCCACTGTGGAGACATAGCAAAAGATTGCCGCAGGGAAGACATTTTCCAGAAACTCTGGAAGCTCTGTAGATGACAGTTCTGCGGTGTGCGTGTGTTCAAGCTGTGCACAACGCGTTTTGAATCTGCATAACCACACCCTCCATCCCCATTGTGACAGCACGTGAAGGTTCCGTGCGACAAAGCAAGCTCCATTTCCAGCATCCTATTCCAAAAATCCATTTAATATATGGTCCCCAAATAGGGGACGTATCAGATAAGAACAGACTCTACGCTTGATCTTGAGCCATTTGGCCGAGAAGCGATGATCAGAAATGGTTTGCCACTTGGGCCGCACCAAGGCCTACAACCGAAACCCACTGTGGAGACTTAGCAAAAGATTGCCGCAGGGAAGACATTTTCCAGAAACTCTGGAAGCTCTGTAGATGACAGTTCTGCGGTGTGCGTGTGTTCAAGCTGTGCACAACGCGTTTCGAATCTGCATAACCACACCCTCCATCCCCATTGTGACAGCACGTGAAGGTTCCGTGTGACAAAGCAAGCTCCATTTCCAGCTCCCTATTCCAAAAATCCATTTATTATATGGTCCCCAAATAGGGGACGTATCAGATAAGAACAGACACTACGCTTGATCTTGAGCCATTTGGCCGAGAAGCGATGATCAGAAATGGTTTGCCACTTGGGCCGCACCAAGGCCTACAACCGAAACCCACTGTGGAGACATAGCAAAAGATTGCCGCAGGGAAGACATTTTCCAGAAACTCTGGAAGCTCTGTCGATGACAGTTCTGTGGTGTGCGTGTGTTCAAGCTGTGCACAACGCGTTTTGAATCTGCATAACCACACCCTCCATCCCCATTGTGACATCACGTGAAGGTTCCGTGCGACGAAGCAAGCTCCATTTCCAGCTCCCTATTCCAAAAATCCATTTAATATATGGTCCCCAAATAGGGGACGTATCAGATAAGAACAGACACTACGCTTGATCTTGAGCCATTTGGCCGAGAAGCGATGATCAGAAATGGTTTGCCACTTGGGCCACACCAAGGCCTACAACCGAAACCCACTGTGGAGACATAGCAAAAGATTGCCGCAGGGAAGACATTTTCCAGAAACTCTGGAAGCTCTGTAGATGACAGTTCTGCGGTGTGCGTGTGTTCAAGCTGTGCACAACGCGTTTTGAATCTGCATAACCACACCCTCCATCCCCATTGTGACAGCACGTGAAGGTTCCGTGCGACAAAGCAAGCTCCATTTCCAGCTCCCTATTCCAAAAATCTATTTAATATATGGTCCCCAAATAGGGGACGTATCAGATAAGAACAGACACTACACTTGATCTTGAGCCATTTGGCCGAGAAGCGATGATCAGAAATGGTTTGCCACTTGGGCCGCACCAAGGCCTACAACCGAAACCCACTGTGGAGACATAGCAAAAGATTGCCGCAGGGAAGACATTTTCCAAAAACTCTGGAAGCTCTGTAGATGACAGTTCTGCGGTGTGCGTGTGTTCAAGCTGTGCACAACGCGTTTTGAATCTGCATAACCACACCCTCCATCCCCATTGTGACAGCACGTGAAGGTTCCGTGTGACAAAGCAAGCTCCATTTCCAGCTCCCTATTCCAAAAATCCATTTAATATATGGTCCCCAAATAGGGGACGTATCAGATAAGAACAGACACTACGCTTAAACTTGAGCCATTTGGCCGAGAAGCGATGATCAGAAATGGGTTGCCACTTGGGCCGCACCAAGGCCTAAAACCGAAACCCACTGTGGAGACATAGCAAAAGATTGCTGCAGGGAAGACATTTTCCAGAAACTCTGGAAGCTCTGTCGATGACAGTTCTGCGGTGTGCGTGTGTTCAAGCTGTGCACAACGCGTTTTGAATCTGCATAACCACACCCTCCATCCCCATTGTGACAGCACATGAAGGTTCCGTGCGACAAAGCAAGCTCCATTTCCAGCTCCCTATTCCAAAAATCTATTTAATATATGGTCCCCAAATAGGGGACGTATCAGATAAGAACAGACACTACGCTTGATCTTGAGCCATTTGGCCGAGAAGCGATGATCAGAAATGGTTTGCCACTTGGGCCGCACCAAGGCCTACAACCGAAACCCACTGTGGAGACATAGCAAAAGATTGCCGCAGGGAAGACATTTTCCAGAAACTCTGGAAGTTCTGTAGATGATAGTTCTGCGGTGTGCGTGTGTTCAAGCTGTGCACAACGCGTTTTGAATCTGCATAACCACACCCTCCATCCCCATTGTGACAGCACGTGAAGGTTCCGTGCGACAAAGCAAGCTCCATTTCCAACTCCCTATTCCAAAAATCTATTTAATATATGGTCCCCAAATAGGGGACGTATCAGATAAGAACAGACACTACGCTTGATCTTGAGCCATTTGGCCGAGAAGCGATGATCAGAAATGGTTTGCCACTTGGGCCGCACCAAGGCCTACAACCGAAACCCACTGTGGAGACATAGCAAAAGATTGCCGCAGGGAAGACATTTTCCAGAAACTCTGGAAGTTCTGTAGATGATAGTTCTGCGGTGTGCGTGTGTTCAAGCTGTGCACAACGCGTTTTGAATCTGCATAACCACACCCTCCATCCCCATTGTGACAGCACGTGAAGGTTCCGTGCGACAAAGCAAGCTCCATTTCCAGCTCCCTATTCCAAAAATCTATTTAATATATGGTCCCCAAATAGGGGACATATCAGATAAGAGCAGACACTACGCTTGATCTTGAGCCATTTGGCCAAGAAGCGATGATCAGAAATGGTTTGCCACTTGGGCCGCACCAAGGCCTACAACCGAAACCCACTGTGGAGACATAGCAAAAGATTGCCGCAGGGAAGACATTTTCCAGAAACTCTGGAAGCTCTGTCGATGACAGTTCTGCGGTGTGCGTGTGTTCAAGCTGTGCACAACGCGTTTTGAATCTGCATAACCACACCCTCCATCCCCATTGTGACAGCACATGAAGGTTCCGTGCGACAAAGCAAGCTCCATTTCCAGCTCCCTATTCCAAAAATCTATTTAATATATGGTCCCCAAATAGGGGACGTATCAGATAAGAACAGACACTACGCTTGATCTTGAGCCATTTGGCCGAGAAGCGATGATCAGAAATGGTTTGCCACTTGGGCCGCACCAAGGCCTACAACCGAAACCCACTGTGGAGACATAGCAAAAGATTGCCGCAGGGAAGACATTTTCCAGAAACTCTGGAAGTTCTGTAGATGATAGTTCTGCGGTGTGCGTGTGTTCAAGCTGTGCACAACGCGTTTTGAATCTGCATAACCACACCCTCCATCCCCATTGTGACAGCACGTGAAGGTTCCGTGCGACAAAGCAAGCTCCATTTCCAACTCCCTATTCCAAAAATCTATTTAATATATGGTCCCCAAATAGGGGACGTATCAGATAAGAACAGACACTACGCTTGATCTTGAGCCATTTGGCCGAGAAGCGATGATCAGAAATGGTTTGCCAATTGGGCCGCACCAAGGCCTACAACCGAAACCCACTGTGGAGACATAGCAAAAGATTGCCGCAGGGAAGACATTTTCCAGAAACTCTGGAAGCTCTGTAGATGACAGTTCTGCGGTGTGCATGTGTTCAAGCTGTGCACAACGCGTTTTGAATCTGCATAACCACACCCTCCATCCCCATTGTGACAGCACGTGAAGGTTCCGTGCGACAAAGCAAGCTCCATTGCCAGCTACCTATTCCAAAAATCCATTTAATATATGGTCCCCAAATAGGGGACGTATCAGATAAGAACAGACTCTACGCTTGATCTTGAGCCATTTGGCCGAGAAGCGATGATCAGAAATGGTTTGCCATTTGGGCCGCACCAAGGCCTACAACCGAAACCCACTGTGGAGACATAGCAAAAGATTGCCGCAGGGAAGACATTTTCCAGAAACTCTGGAAGCTCTGTAGATGACAGTTCTGCGGTGTGCGTGTGTTCAAGCTGTGCACAACGCGTTTTGAATCTGCATAACCACACCCTCCATCCCCATTGTGACAGCACGTGAAGGTTCCGTGCGACAAAGCAAGCTCCATTTCCAGCATCCTATTCCAAAAATCCATTTAATATATGGTCCCCAAATAGGGGACGTATCAGATAAGAACAGACTCTACGCTTGATCTTGAGCCATTTGGCCGAGAAGCGATGATCAGAAATGGTTTGCCACTTGGGCCGCACCAAGGCCTACAACCGAAACCCACTGTGGAGACTTAGCAAAAGATTGCCGCAGGGAAGACATTTTCCAGAAACTCTGGAAGCTCTGTAGATGACAGTTCTGCGGTGTGCGTGTGTTCAAGCTGTGCACAAAGCGTTTCGAATCTGCATAACCACACCCTCCATCCCCATTGTGACAGCACGTGAAGGTTCAGTGTGACAAAGCAAGCTCCATTTCCAGCTCCCTATTCCAAAAATCCATTTAATATATGGTCCCCAAATAGGGGACGTATCAGATAAGAACAGACACTACGCTTGATCTTGAGCCATTTGGCCGAGAAGCGATGATCAGAAATGGTTTGCCACTTGGGCCGCACCAAGGCCTACAACCGAAACCCACTGTGGAGACATAGCAAAAGATTGCCGCAGGGAAGACATTTTCCAGAAACTCTGGAAGCTCTGTCGATGACAGTTCTGTGGTGTGCGTGTGTTCAAGCTGTGCACAACGCGTTTTGAATCTGCATAACCACACCCTCCATCCCCATTGTGACAGCACGTGAAGGTTCCGTGCGACGAAGCAAGCTCCATTTCCAGCTCCCTATTCCAAAAATCCATTTAATATATGGTCCCCAAATAGGGGACGTATCAGATAAGAACAGACACTACGCTTGATCTTGAGCCATTTGGCCGAGAAGCGATGATCAGAAATGGTTTGCCACTTGGGCCACACCAAGGCCTACAACCGAAACCCACTGTGGAGACATAGCAAAAGATTGCCGCAGGGAAGACATTTTCCAGAAACTCTGGAAGCTCTGTAGATGACAGTTCTGCGGTGTGCGTGTGTTCAAGCTGTGCACAACGCGTTTTGAATCTGCATAACCACACCCTCCATCCCCATTGTGACAGCACGTGAAGGTTCCGTGCGACAAAGCAAGCTCCATTTCCAGCTCCCTATTCCAAAAATCTATTTAATATATGGTCCCCAAATAGGGGACGTATCAGATAAGAACAGACACTACACTTGATCTTGAGCCATTTGGCCGAGAAGCGATGATCAGAAATGGTTTGCCACTTGGGCCGCACCAAGGCCTACAACCGAAACCCACTGTGGAGACATAGCAAAAGATTGCCGCAGGGAAGACATTTTCCAAAAACTCTGGAAGCTCTGTAGATGACAGTTCTGCGGTGTGCGTGTGTTCAAGCTGTGCACAACGCGTTTTGAATCTGCATAACCACACCCTCCATCCCCATTGTGACAGCACGTGAAGGTTCCGTGTGACAAAGCAAGCTCCATTTCCAGCTCCCTATTCCAAAAATCCATTTAATATATGGTCCCCAAATAGGGGACGTATCAGATAAGAACAGACACTACGCTTAAACTTGAGCCATTTGGCCGAGAAGCGATGATCAGAAATGGGTTGCCACTTGGGCCGCACCAAGGCCTAAAACCGAAACCCACTGTGGAGACATAGCAAAAGATTGCTGCAGGGAAGACATTTTCCAGAAACTCTGGAAGCTCTGTCGATGACAGTTCTGCGGTGTGCGTGTGTTCAAGCTGTGCACAACGCGTTTTGAATCTGCATAACCACACCCTCCATCCCCATTGTGACAGCACATGAAGGTTCCGTGCGACAAAGCAAGCTCCATTTCCAGCTCCCTATTCCAAAAATCTATTTAATATATGGTCCCCAAATAGGGGACGTATCAGATAAGAACAGACACTACGCTTGATCTTGAGCCATTTGGCCGAGAAGCGATGATCAGAAATGGTTTGCCACTTGGGCCGCACCAAGGCCTACAACCGAAACCCACTGTGGAGACATAGCAAAAGATTGCCGCAGGGAAGACATTTTCCAGAAACTCTGGAAGTTCTGTAGATGATAGTTCTGCGGTGTGCGTGTGTTCAAGCTGTGCACAACGCGTTTTGAATCTGCATAACCACACCCTCCATCCCCATTGTGACAGCACGTGAAGGTTCCGTGCGACAAAGCAAGCTCCATTTCCAACTCCCTATTCCAAAAATCTATTTAATATATGGTCCCCAAATAGGGGACGTATCAGATAAGAACAGACACTACGCTTGATCTTGAGCCATTTGGCCGAGAAGCGATGATCAGAAATGGTTTGCCACTTGGGCCGCACCAAGGCCTACAACCGAAACCCACTGTGGAGACATAGCAAAAGATTGCCGCAGGGAAGACATTTTCCAGAAACTCTGGAAGTTCTGTAGATGATAGTTCTGCGGTGTGCGTGTGTTCAAGCTGTGCACAACGCGTTTTGAATCTGCATAACCACACCCTCCATCCCCATTGTGACAGCACGTGAAGGTTCCGTGCGACAAAGCAAGCTCCATTTCCAGCTCCCTATTCCAAAAATCTATTTAATATATGGTCCCCAAATAGGGGACATATCAGATAAGAGCAGACACTACGCTTGATCTTGAGCCATTTGGCCAAGAAGCGATGATCAGAAATGGTTTGCCACTTGGGCCGCACCAAGGCCTACAACCGAAACCCACTGTGGAGACATAGCAAAAGATTGCCGCAGGGAAGACATTTTCCAGAAACTCTGGAAGCTCTGTCGATGACAGTTCTGCGGTGTGCGTGTGTTCAAGCTGTGCACAACGCGTTTTGAATCTGCATAACCACACCCTCCATCCCCATTGTGACAGCACATGAAGGTTCCGTGCGACAAAGCAAGCTCCATTTCCAGCTCCCTATTCCAAAAATCTATTTAATATATGGTCCCCAAATAGGGGACGTATCAGATAAGAACAGACACTACGCTTGATCTTGAGCCATTTGGCCGAGAAGCGATGATCAGAAATGGTTTGCCACTTGGGCCGCACCAAGGCCTACAACCGAAACCCACTGTGGAGACATAGCAAAAGATTGCCGCAGGGAAGACATTTTCCAGAAACTCTGGAAGTTCTGTAGATGATAGTTCTGCGGTGTGCGTGTGTTCAAGCTGTGCACAACGCGTTTTGAATCTGCATAACCACACCCTCCATCCCCATTGTGACAGCACGTGAAGGTTCCGTGCGACAAAGCAAGCTCCATTTCCAACTCCCTATTCCAAAAATCTATTTAATATATGGTCCCCAAATAGGGGACGTATCAGATAAGAACAGACACTACGCTTGATCTTGAGCCATTTGGCCGAGAAGCGATGATCAGAAATGGTTTGCCAATTGGGCCGCACCAAGGCCTACAACCGAAACCCACTGTGGAGACATAGCAAAAGATTGCCGCAGGGAAGACATTTTCCAGAAACTCTGGAAGCTCTGTAGATGACAGTTCTGCGGTGTGCATGTGTTCAAGCTGTGCACAACGCGTTTTGAATCTGCATAACCACACCCTCCATCCCCATTGTGACAGCACGTGAAGGTTCTGTGCGACAAAGCAAGCTCCATTGCCAGCTCCCTATTCCAAAAATCCATTTAATATATGGTCCCCAAATAGGGGACGTATCAGATAAGAACAGACTCTACGCTTGATCTTGAGCCATTTGGCCGAGAAGCGATGATCAGAAATGGTTTGCCATTTGGGCCGCACCAAGGCCTACAACCGAAACCCACTGTGGAGACATAGCAAAAGATTGCCGCAGGGAAGACATTTTCCAGAAACTCTGGAAGCTCTGTAGATGACAGTTCTGCGGTGTGCGTGTGTTCAAGCTGTGCACAACGCGTTTTGAATCTGCATAACCACACCCTCCATCCCCATTGTGACAGCACGTGAAGGTTCCGTGCGACAAAGCAAGCTCCATTTCCAGCATCCTATTCCAAAAATCCATTTAATATATGGTCCCCAAATAGGGGACGTATCAGATAAGAACAGACTCTACGCTTGATCTTGAGCCATTTGGCCGAGAAGCGATGATCAGAAATGGTTTGCCACTTGGGCCGCACCAAGGCCTACAACCGAAACCCACTGTGGAGACTTAGCAAAAGATTGCCGCAGGGAAGACATTTTCCAGAAACTCTGGAAGCTCTGTAGATGACAGTTCTGCGGTGTGCGTGTGTTCAAGCTGTGCACAAAGCGTTTCGAATCTGCATAACCACACCCTCCATCCCCATTGTGACAGCACGTGAAGGTTCAGTGTGACAAAGCAAGCTCCATTTCCAGCTCCCTATTCCAAAAATCCATTTAATATATGGTCCCCAAATAGGGGACGTATCAGATAAGAACAGACACTACGCTTGATCTTGAGCCATTTGGCCGAGAAGCGATGATCAGAAATGGTTTGCCACTTGGGCCGCACCAAGGCCTACAACCGAAACCCACTGTGGAGACATAGCAAAAGATTGCCGCAGGGAAGACATTTTCCAGAAACTCTGGAAGCTCTGTCGATGACAGTTCTGTGGTGTGCGTGTGTTCAAGCTGTGCACAACGCGTTTTGAATCTGCATAACCACACCCTCCATCCCCATTGTGACAGCACGTGAAGGTTCCGTGCGACGAAGCAAGCTCCATTTCCAGCTCCCTATTCCAAAAATCCATTTAATATATGGTCCCCAAATAGGGGACGTATCAGATAAGAACAGACACTACGCTTGATCTTGTGCCATTTGGCCGAGAAGCGATGATCAGAAATGGTTTGTCACTTGGGCCACACCAAGGCCTACAACCGAAACCCACTGTGGAGACATAGCAAAAGATTGCCGCAGGGAAGACATTTTCCAGAAACTCTGGAAGCTCTGTAGATGACAGTTCTGCGGTGTGCGTGTGTTCAAGCTGTGCACAACGCGTTTTGAATCTGCATAACCACACCCTCCATCCCCATTGTGACAGCACATGAAGGTTCCGTGCGACAAAGCAAGCTCCATTTCCAGCTCCCTATTCCAAAAATCTATTTAATATATGGTCCCCAAATAGGGGACGTATCAGATAAGAACAGACACTACACTTGATCTTGAGCCATTTGGCCGAGAAGCGATGATCAGAAATGGTTTGCCACTTGGTCCACACCAAGGCCTACAACCGAAACCCACTGTGGAGACATAGCAAAAGATTGCCGCAGGGAAGACATTTTCCAGAAACTCTGGAAGTTCTGTAGATGATAGTTCTGCGGTGTGCGTGTGTTCAAGCTGTGCACAACGTGTTTTGAATCTGCATAACCACACCCTCCATCCCCATTGTGACAGCACGTGAAGGTTCCGTGCGACAAAGCAAGCTCCATTTCCAACTCCCTATTCCAAAAATCTATTTAATATATGGTCCCCAAATAGGGGACGTATCAGATAAGAACAGACACTACGCTTGATCTTGAGCCATTTGGCCGAGAAGCGATGATCAGAAATGGTTTGCCACTTGGGCCGCACCAAGGCCTACAACCGAAACCCACTGTGGAGACATAGCAAAAGATTGCCGCAGGGAAGACATTTTCCAGAAACTCTGGAAGTTCTGTAGATGATAGTTCTGCGGTGTGCGTGTGTTCAAGCTGTGCACAACGCGTTTTGAATCTGCATAACCACACCCTCCATCCCCATTGTGACAGCACGTGAAGGTTCCGTGCGACAAAGCAAGCTCCATTTCCAGCTCCCTATTCCAAAAATCTATTTAATATATGGTCCCCAAATAGGGGACATATCAGATAAGAGCAGACACTACGCTTGATCTTGAGCCATTTGGCCAAGAAGCGATGATCAGAAATGGTTTGCCACTTGGGCCGCACCAAGGCCTACAACCGAAACCCACTGTGGAGACATAGCAAAAGATTGCCGCAGGGAAGACATTTTCCAGAAACTCTGGAAGCTCTGTCGATGACAGTTCTGCGGTGTGCGTGTGTTCAAGCTGTGCACAACGCGTTTTGAATCTGCATAACCACACCCTCCATCCCCATTGTGACAGCACATGAAGGTTCCGTGCGACAAAGCAAGCTCCATTTCCAGCTCCCTATTCCAAAAATCTATTTAATATATGGTCCCCAAATAGGGGACGTATCAGATAAGAACAGACACTACGCTTGATCTTGAGCCATTTGGCCGAGAAGCGATGATCAGAAATGGTTTGCCACTTGGGCCGCACCAAGGCCTACAACCGAAACCCACTGTGGAGACATAGCAAAAGATTGCCGCAGGGAAGACATTTTCCAGAAACTCTGGAAGTTCTGTAGATGATAGTTCTGCGGTGTGCGTGTGTTCAAGCTGTATACAACGCGTTTTGAATCTGCATAACCACACCCTCCATCCCCATTGTGACAGCACGTGAAGGTTCCGTGCGACAAAGCAAGCTCCATTTCCAACTCCCTATTCCAAAAATCTATTTAATATATGGTCCCCAAATAGGGGACGTATCAGATAAGAACAGACACTACGCTTGATCTTGAGCCATTTGGCCGAGAAGCGATGATCAGAAATGGTTTGCCACTTGGGCCGCACCAAGGCCTACAACCGAAACCCACTGTGGAGACATAGCAAAAGATTGCCGCAGGGAAGACATTTTCCAGAAACTCTGGAAGCTCTGTCGATGACAGTTCTGCGGTGTGCGTGTGTTCAAGCTGTGCACAACGCGTTTTGAATCTGCATAACCACACCCTCCATCCCCATTGTGACAGCATGTGAAGGTTCCGTCCGACGAAGCAAGCTCCATTTCCAGCTCCGTATTCCAAAAATCCATTTAATATATGGTCCCCAAATAGGGGACGTATCAGATAAGAACAGACACTACGCTTGATCTTGAGCCATTTGGCCGAGAAGCGATGATCAGAAATGGTTTGCCACTTAGGCCTCACCAAGGCCTACAACCGTAACCCACTGTGGAGACATAGCAAAAGATTGCCGCAGGGAAGACATTTTCCAGAAACCCTGGAAGCTCTGTAGATGACAGTTCTGCGGTGTGCGTGTGTTCAAGCTGTGGACAACGCATTTTGAATCTGCATAACCACACCCTCCATCCCCATTGTGACAGCACGTGAAGGTTCCGTGCGACAAAGCAAGCTCCATTTCCAGCTCCCTATTCCAAAAATCTATTTAATATATGGTCCCCAAATAGGGGACGTATCAGATAAGAACAGACACTACGCTTGATCTTGAGCCATTTGGCCGAGAAACGATGATCAGAAATGGTTTGCCACTTGGGCCGCACCAAGGCCTACAACCGAAACCCACTGTGGAGACATAGCAAAAGATTGCCGCAGGGAAGACATTTTCCAGAAACTCTGGAAGCTTTGTCGATGACAGTTCTGCGGTGTGCGTGTGTTCAAGCTGTGCACAACGCGTTTTGAATCTGCATAATCACACCCTCCATCCCCATTGTGACAGCACGTTAAGGTTCCGTGCGACAAAGCAAGCTCCATTTCCAGCTCCCTATTCCAAAAATCCATTTAATATATGGTCCCCAAATAGGGGACGTATCAGATAAGAACAGACACTACGCTTGATCTTGAGCCATTTGGCCGAGAAGCGATGATCAGAAATGGTGTGCCATTTGGGCCGCACCAAGGCCTACAACCGAAACCCACTGTTGAGACATAGCAAAAGATTGCCGCAGGGAAGACATTTTCCAGAAACTCTGGAAGTTCTGTAGATGACAGTTCTGCGGTGTGCGTGTGTTCAAGCTGTGCACAACGCGTTTTGAATCTGCATAACCACACCCTCCATCCCCATTGTGACAGCAAGTGAAGGTTCCGTGCGACAAAGCAAGCTCCATTTCCAGTTCCCTATTCCAAAAATCTATTTAATATATGGTCCCCAAATAGGGTACGTATCAGATAAGAACAGACACTACGCTTGATCTTGAGCCATTTGGCCGAGAAGCGATGATCAGAAATGGTTTGCCACTTGGGCCGCACCAAGGCCTACAACCGAAACCCACTGTGGAGACATAGCAAAAGATTGCCGCAGGGAAGACATTTTCCAGAAACTCTGGAAGCTCTGTAGATGACAGTTCTGCGGTGTGCGTGTGTTCAAGCTGTGCACAACGCATTTTGAATCTGCATAACCACACCCTCCATCCCCATTGTGACAGCACGTGAAGGTTCCATGCGACAAAGCAAGCTCCATTTCCAGCTCCCTATTCCAAAAATCTATTTAATATATGGTCCCCAAATAGGGGACGTATCAGATAAGAACAGACACTACGCTTGATCTTGAGCCATTTGGCCGAGAAGCGATGATCAGAAATGGTTTGCCACTTGGGCCGCACCAAGGCCTACAACCGAAACTGTTGTGAATTCGCTTTTTGCTCCCTCTAGTGGTTACTAGTTTTTTGACTCTGGTTTTTCTGTCATTCCTTTTATCCGCACCTGGGTCGTTAGTTAGGGGTGTTGCTATTTAAGCTCCCTGGACCTTCAGTTCAATGCCTGGCAACGTAGTTATCAGAGCTAGTCTGCTGTGCTCTTGTCTACTGATCCTGGTTCCAGTTATATCAGCTAAGTCTGCCTTTTTGCTTTTTGCTTTTTGTTTTGGTTTTGTATTTTTGTCCAGCTTGTTCCAAATCTATATCCTGATCTTTGCTGGAAGCTCTAGGGGGCTGGTGTTCTCCCCCCGGACCGTTAGACGGTTCGGGGGTTCTTGAATTTCCAGTGTGGATTTTGATAGGGTTTTTGTTGACCATATAAGTTACCTTTCTTTATTCTGCTATCAGTAAGCGGGCCTCTCTGTGCTAAACCTGGTTCATTTCTGTGTTTGTCATTTCCTCTTACCTCACCGTTATTATTTGTGGGGGGGCTTCTATCCAGCTTTGGGGTTCCCTTCTCTGGAGGCAAGAAAGGTCTTTGTTTTTCCTCTACTAGGGGTAGTTAGATTCTCCGGCTGGAGCGTGTCATCTAGAATCATCGTAGGAATGATCCCCGGCTACTTCTAGTGTTGGCGTTAGGAGTAGATATATGGTCAACCCAGTTACCACTGCCCTATGAGCTGGTTTTTTGTATTCTGCAGACTTCCACGTTCCTCTGAGACCCTCGCCATTGGGGTCATAACAGTTTGCCAGGCCAGTATTAAATGTTTAATGCATTGCAGAAGAGGGATTATAAGAAAGAAGATTCTGAGTTTTGTTTTTTTTTTTCCTTCTTCCCCTTTACCTCAGAGTGGCTATGCTTGCTGCAGACATGAATGTCCAGACCTTGATTACAAGTGTGGACCAGCTGGCTACTCGTGTGCAGGGCATACAAGACTATGTTATCAGAAATCCTAGGTCAGAACCTAAAATACCGATTCCTGAACTGTTTTCCGGAGACAGGTTTAAGTTTAGGAATTTCGTGAATAATTGTAAATTGTTTTTGTCCCTGAGACCCTGTTCATCTGGAGACGCTGCTCAGCAAGTAAAAATTGTTATTTCGTTCTTACGGGGCGACCCTCAGGATTGGGCGTTTTCGCTGGCGCCAGGAGATCCGGCATTGGCTGATATTGATGCGTTTTTTCTGGCGCTCGGTTTGCTTTATGAGGAACCCAATCTTGAGATTCAGGCAGAAAAGGCCTTGCTGGCTATGTCTCAGGGACAGGACGAGGCTGAAGTGTATTGCCAAAAATTTCGGAAATGGTCCGTGCTGACACATTGGAACGAGTGTGCACTGGCCGCTAATTTTAGAAATGGCCTTTCTGAAGCCATTAAGAATGTTATGGTGGGTTTTCCCATTCCCACAGGTCTGAATGATACTATGGCACTGGCTATTCAAATTGACCGGCGGTTGCGGGAGCGCAAAACCGCAAATTCCCTCATGGTGTTGTCTGAACAGACACCTGATTTAATGCAATGTGATAGAATCCTGACTAGAAATGAGCGGAAAATTCATAGACGCCGGAATGGCTTGTGCTACTACTGTGGTGATTCTACACATGTTATCTCAGCATGCTCTAAACGTATAGCTAAGGTTGTTAGTCCTGTCACCGTTGGTAATTTGCAACCTAAATTTATTCTGTCTGTAACTTTGATTTGCTCACTGTCGTCTTATCCTGTCATGGCGTTTGTAGATTCAGGTGCTGCCCTGAGTCTTATGGATCTGTCATTTGCTAAGCGCTGTGGTTTTACTCTTGAACCATTGGAAAATCCTATTCCTCTCAGGGGTATTGATGCTACGCCATTGGCAGCAAATAAACCGCAGTATTGGACACAAGTTACCATGTGCATGACTCCTGAACACCGCGAGGTGATACGTTTCCTGGTTTTACATAAAATGCATGATTTGGTTGTTTTAGGGCTGCCATGGTTACAGACCCATAATCCAGTCCTGGACTGGAAGGCTATGTCAGTCTCAAGTTGGGGCTGTCGTGGTATTCATGGGGATTCCCTGCCTGTGTCTATTGCTTCTTCTACGCCTTCGGAAGTTCCTGAGTATTTGTCTGATTATCAGGATGTCTTCAGTGAGTCTGAGTCCAGTGCACTGCCTCCTCATAGGGACTGTGACTGTGCTATAGATTTGATCCCTGGCAGTAAATTTCCTAAGGGAAGACTGTTTAATCTGTCGGTACCCGAACATACCGCTATGCGTTCATATATCAAGGAGTCTCTGGAGAAAGGACATATTCGTCCGTCTTCTTCCCCTCTTGGTGCGGGATTCTTTTTTGTGGCAAAAAAGGACGGATCTTTGAGGCCTTGTATTGATTATCGGCTTTTAAATAAGATCACTGTCAAATTTCAGTATCCTTTACCGCTGTTGTCTGACTTGTTTGCCCGGATTAAGGGTGCCAAGTGGTTCACCAAGATAGACCTTCGTGGTGCGTACAACCTTGTGCGCATTAAGCAAGGTGATGAATGGAAAACCGCATTCAATACGCCCGAAGGTCATTTTGAGTACTTGGTGATGCCTTTTGGGCTCTCCAATGCGCCTTCAGTTTTTCAGTCCTTTATGCATGACATCTTCCGGAAGTATCTGGATAAATTTTTGATTGTTTATCTGGATGATATTTTGGTTTTTTCTGATAATTGGGATTCACATGTGGAGCAGGTCAGGTTGGTCTTTAAAATTTTGCGTGAAAATTCTTTGTTTGTCAAGGGCTCAAAGTGTCTCTTTGGTGTACAGAAGGTTCCCTTTTTGGGGTTCATTTTTTCCCCTTCTGCTGTGGAGATGGACCCAGTCAAGGTCCGAGCTATTCTTGATTGGACTCAGCCCTCGTCTGTTAAGAGTCTTCAGAAATTCTTGGGTTTCGCTAACTTCTACCGTCGTTTTATCGCTAATTTTTCTAGCATTGTGAAACCTTTGACGGATATGACCAAGAAGGGCTCCGATGTAGCCAACTGGGCTCCTGCTGCCGTGGAGGCTTTCCAGGAGTTGAAACGCCGGTTTACTTCGGCGCCTGTTTTGTGCCAGCCCGATGTCTCACTTCCCTTTCAGGTTGAGGTGGATGCTTCAGAGATTGGAGCGGGGGCCGTTTTGTCGCAGAGAGGCCCTGGTTGCTCTGTTATGAAACCTTGTGCCTTTTTCTCTAGGAAGTTTTCGCCTGCCGAGCGAAATTATGATGTGGGCAATCGGGAGTTGTTGGCCATGAAATGGGCATTTGAGGAGTGGCGTCATTGGCTCGAGGGTGCTAAGCATCGTGTGGTGGTCTTGACTGATCACAAAAATCTGATGTATCTCGAGTCTGCTAAACGCCTTAATCCGAGACAGGCCCGCTGGTCATTGTTTTTCTCCCGCTTTGATTTTGTTGTCTCGTATTTACCAGGTTCAAAGAATGTGAAGGCCGATGCTCTTTCTAGGAGCTTTGTGCCTGATGCTCCTGAAGTCGCTGATCCTGTTGGTATTCTTAAAGATGGAGTTATCTTGTCAGCTATTTCTCCGGATCTGCGACGTGTGTTGCAGAGATTTCAGGCGGATAGGCCTGAGTCTTGTCCACCTGACAGACTGTTTGTCCCGGATAAGTGGACCAGCAGAGTCATTTCCGAGGTTCATTCCTCGGTGTTGGCAGGTCACCCGGGAATTTTTGGCACCAGAGATCTGGTGGCCAGGTCCTTTTGGTGGCCTTCTTTGTCAAGGGATGTGCGGTCATTTGTGCAGTCCTGTGGGACTTGTGCTCGAGCTAAGCCTTGCTGTTCTCGTGCCAGCGGTTTGCTCTTGCCCTTGCCTGTCCCGAAGAGACCTTGGACACATATCTCCATGGATTTCATTTCTGATCTTCCGCTATCTCAGGGCATGTCCGTTATCTGGGTGATATGTGATCGCTTCTCCAAGATGGTCCATTTGGTTCCTTTGCCTAAGCTGCCTTCCTCTTCCGATCTGGTTCCTGTGTTTTTCCAGAACGTGGTTCGTTTGCACGGCATCCCTGAGAATATTGTGTCAGACAGAGGATCCCAGTTCGTTTCCAGGTTCTGGCGATCCTTTTGTAGTAGGATGGGCATTGATTTGTCGTTTTCGTCTGCTTTCCATCCTCAGACTAATGGACAGACGGAGCGAACCAATCAGACTTTGGAGGCTTATTTGAGGTGTTTTGTCTCTGCTGATCAGGACGATTGGGTGACATTCTTGCCGTTGGCTGAGTTTGCCCTTAATAATCGGGCTAGTTCCGCCACCTTGGTTTCGCCTTTTTTCTGCAACTCTGGTTTCCATCCTCGCTTTTCTTCGGGTCATGTGGAGCCTTCTGACTGTCCTGGGGTGGATTCTGTGGTGGATAGGTTGCAGCGGATCTGGAATCATGTGGTGGACAACTTGAAGTTGTCACAGGAGAGGGCTCAGCGCTTTGCCAACCGCCGCCGCGGTGTGGGTCCCCGACTACGCGTTGGGGATTTGGTGTGGCTTTCTTCCCGCTTTGTTCCTATGAAGGTCTCCTCTCCCAAGTTTAAACCTCGTTTTATTGGGCCTTACAAGATATTGGAAATCCTTAATCCTGTATCTTTTCGTCTGGATCTTCCTGTGTCGTTTGCTATTCACAATGTATTTCATAGGTCCTTGTTGCGGCGGTACATTGTGCCTGTAGTTCCTTCTGCCGAGCCTCCTGCTCCGGTGTTGGTTGAGGGCGAGTTGGAGTACGTGGTGGAGAAGATCTTGGATTCTCGCCTCTCCAGGCGGAGGCTTCAGTACCTGGTCAAGTGGAAGGGCTATGGTCAGGAGGATAATTCCTGGGTGGTCGCCTCTGATGTTCATGCGGCCGATATAGTTCGTGCCTTTCATGCCGCTCATCCTGATCGCCCTGGTGGTCGTGGTGAGGGTTCGGTGACCCCTCACTAAGGGGGGGGTACTGTTGTGAATTCGCTTTTTGCTCCCTCTAGTGGTTACTAGTTTTTTGACTCTGGTTTTTCTGTCATTCCTTTTATCCGCACCTGGGTCGTTAGTTAGGGGTGTTGCTATTTAAGCTCCCTGGACCTTCAGTTCAATGCCTGGCAACGTAGTTATCAGAGCTAGTCTGCTGTGCTCTTGTCTACTGATCCTGGTTCCAGTTATATCAGCTAAGTCTGCCTTTTTGCTTTTTGCTTTTTGTTTTGGTTTTGTATTTTTGTCCAGCTTGTTCCAAATCTATATCCTGATCTTTGCTGGAAGCTCTAGGGGGCTGGTGTTCTCCCCCCGGACCGTTAGACGGTTCGGGGGTTCTTGAATTTCCAGTGTGGATTTTGATAGGGTTTTTGTTGACCATATAAGTTACCTTTCTTTATTCTGCTATCAGTAAGCGGGCCTCTCTGTGCTAAACCTGGTTCATTTCTGTGTTTGTCATTTCCTCTTACCTCACCGTTATTATTTGTGGGGGGGCTTCTATCCAGCTTTGGGGTTCCCTTCTCTGGAGGCAAGAAAGGTCTTTGTTTTTCCTCTACTAGGGGTAGTTAGATTCTCCGGCTGGAGCGTGTCATCTAGAATCATCGTAGGAATGATCCCTGGCTATTTCTAGTGTTGGCGTTAGGAGTAGATATATGGTCAACCCAGTTACCACTGCCCTATGAGCTGGTTTTTTGTATTCTGCAGACTTCCACGTTCCTCTGAGACCCTCGCCATTGGGGTCATAACACGAAACCCACTGTGGAGACATAGCAAAAGATTGCCGCAGGGAAGACATTTTCCAGAAACTCTGGAAGCTCTGTAGATGACAGTTCTGCGGTGTGCGTGTGTTCAAGCTGTGCACAACGCGTTTTGAATCTGCATAACCACACCCTCCATCCCCATTGTGACAGCACGTGAAGGTTCCATGCGACAAAGCAAGCTCCATTTCCAGCTCCCTATTCCAAAAATCCATTTAATATATGGTCCCCAAATAGGGGACGTATCAGATAAGAACAGACTCTACGCTTGATCTTGAGCCATTTGGCCGAGAAGCGATGATCAGAAATGGTTTGCCACTTGGGCCGCACCAAGGCCTACAACCAAAACCCACTGTGGAGACATAGCAAAAGATTGCCGCAGGGAAGACATTTTCCAGAAACTTTGGAAGCTCTGTAGATGACAGTTCTGCGGTGTGCGTGTGTTCAAGCTGTATACAACGCGTTTTGAATCTGCATAACCACACCCTCCATCCCCATTGTGACAGCACGTGAAGGTTCCGTGCGACAAAGCAAGCTCCATTTCCAGCTCCCTATTCCAAAAATCCATTAAATATATGGTCCCCAAATAGGGGACGTATCAGATAAGAACAGACTCTACGCTTGATCTTGAGCCATTTGTCCGGGAAGCGATGATCAGAAATGGTTTGCCACTTGGGCCGCACCAAGGCCTACAACCGAAACCCACTGTGGAGACATAGCAAAAGATTGCCGCAGGGAAGACATTTTCCAGAAACTTTGGAAGTTCTGTAGATGACAGTTCTGCGGTGTGCGTGTGTTCAAGCTGTATACAACGCGTTTCGAATCTGCATAACCACACCCTCCATCCCCATTGTGACAGCACGTGAAGGTTCCGTGCGACAAAGCAAGCTCCATTTCCAGCTCCGTATTGCAAAAATCCATTTAATATATGGTCCCCAAATAGGGGACGTATCAGATAAGAACAGACTCTACGCTTGATCGTGAGCCATTTGGCCGAGAAACGATGATCAGAAATGGTTTGCCACTTGGGCCGCACCAAGGCCTACAACCAAAACCCACTGTGGAGACATAGCAAAAGATTGCCGCAGGGAAGACATTTTCCAGAAACTCTGGAAGCTCTGTAGATGACAGTTCTGCGGTGTGCGTGTGTTCAAGCTGTGCACAATGCGTTTCGAATCTGCATAACCACACCCTCCATCCCCATTGTGACAGCACGTGAAGGTTCCGTGTGACAAAGCAAGCTCCATTTCCAGCTCCCTGTTCCAAAAATCTATTTAATATATGGTCCCCAAATAGGGGACGTATCAGATAAGAACAGACACTACGCTTGATCTTGAGCCATTTGGCCGAGAAGCGATGATCAGAAATGGTTTGCCACTTGGGCCGCACCAAGGCCTACAACCGAAACCCACTGTGGAGACATAGCAAAAGATTGCCGCAGGGAAGACATTTTCCAGAAACTCTGGAAGTTCTGTAGATGACAGTTCTGCGGTGTGCGTGTGTTCAAGCTGTGCACAACGCGTTTTGAATCTGCATAACCACACCCTCCATCCCCATTGTGACAGCACGTGAAGGTTCCGTGTGACAAAGCAAGCTCCATTTCCAGCTCCCTATTCCAAAAATCCATTTAATATATGGTCCCAAAATAGGGGACGTATCAGATAAGAACAGACACTACGCTTGATCTTGAGCCATTTGGCCGAGAAGCGATGATAAGAAATGGTTTGCCACTTGGGCCGCACCAAGGCCTACAACCGAAACCCACTGTGGAGACATAGCAAAAGATGGCCGCAGGGAAGACATTTTCCAGAAACTCTGGAAGCTCTGTTGATGACAGTTCTGCGGTGTGCGTGTGTTCAAGCTGTGCACAACGCGTTTTGAATCTGCATAACCACACCCTCCATCCCCATTGTGACAGCACGTGAAGGTTCCGTGCGACAAAGCAAGCTCCATTTCCAGCTCCCTATTCCAAAAATCTATTTAACATATGGTCCCCAAATAGGGGACGTATCAGATAAGAACAGACACTACGCTTGATCTTGAGCCATTTGGCCGAGAAGCGATGATCAGAAATGGTTTGCCACTTGGGCCGCACCAAGGCCTACAACCGAAACCCACTGTGGAGACATAGCAAAAGATTGCCGCAGGGAAGACATTTTCCAGAAACTCTGGAAGTTCTGTAGATGACAGTTCTGCGGTGTGCGTGTGTTCAAGCTGTGCACAACGCGTTTTGAATCTGCATAACCACACCCTCCATCCCCATTGTGACAGCACGTGAAGGTTCCGTGTGACAAAGCAAGCTCCATTTCCAGCTCCCTATTCCAAAAATCCATTTAATATATGGTCCCAAAATAGGGGACGTATCAGATAAGAACAGACACAACGCTTGATCTTGAGCCATTTGGCCGAGAAGCGATGATAAGAAATGGTTTGCCACTTGGGCCGCACCAAGGCCTACAACCGAAACCCACTGTGGAGACATAGCAAAAGATTGCCGCAGGAAAGACATTTTCCAGAAACTCTGGAAGCTCTGTCGATGACAGTTCTGCGGTGTGCTTGTGTTCAAGCTGTGCACAACGCGTTTTGAATCTGCATAACCACACCCTCCATCCCCATTGTGACAGCACGTGAAGGTTCCGTGTCACAAAGCAAGCTCCATTTCCAGCTCCCTATTCCAAAAATCCATTTAATATATGGTCCCAAATAGGGGACGTATCAGATAAGAACAGACACTACGCTTGATCTTGAGCCATTTGGCCGAGAAGTGATGATCAGAAATGGTTTGCCACTTGGGCCGCACCAAGGCCTAAAACCGAAACCCACTGTGGAGACATAGCAAAAGATTGCTGCAGGGAAGACATTTTCCAGAAACTCTGGAAGTTCTGTAGATGACAGTTCTGCGGTGTGCGTGTGTTCAAGCTGTGCACAACGCGTTTTGAATCTGCATAATTACACCCTCCATCCCCATTGTGACAGCACGTGAAGGTTCCGTGCGACAAAGCAAGCTCCATTTCCAGCTCCCTATTCCAAAAATCTATTTAATATATGGTCCCCAAATAGGGGACGTATCAGATAAGAACAGACACTACGCTTGATCTTGAGCCATTTGGCCAAGAAGCGATGATCAGAAATGGTTTGCCACTTGGGCCGCACCAAGGCCTACAACCGAAACCCACTGTGGAGACATAGCAAAAGATTGCCGCAGGGAAGACATTTTCCAGAAACTCTGGAAGCTCTGTAGATGACAGTTCTGCGGTGTGCGTGTGTTCAAGCTGTGCACAACGCGTTTTGAATCTGCATAACCACACCCTCCATCCCCATTGTGACAGCACGTGAAGGTTCCGTGCGACGAAGCAAGCTCCATTTCCAGCTCCGTATTCCAAAAATCCATTTAATATATGGTCCCCAAATAGGGGACGTATCAGATAAGAACAGACACTACGCTTGATCTTGAGCCATTTGGCCGAGAAGCGATGATCAGAAATGATTTGCCACTTAGGCCACACCAAGGCCTACAACCGAAACCCACTGTGGAGACATAGCAAAAGATTGCCGCAGGGAAGACATTTTCCAGAAACTCTGGAAGTTCTGTAGATGACAGTTCTGCGGTGTGCGTGTGTTCAAGCTGTGCACAACGCGTTTTTAATCTGCATAACCACACCCTCCATCCCCATTGTGACAGCACGTGAAGGTTCCGTGTGACAAAGCAAGCTCCATTTCCAGCTCCCTATTCCAAAAATCCATTTAATATATGGTCCCAAAATAGGGGACGTATCAGATAAGAACAGACACTACGCTTGATCTTGAGCCATTTGGCCGAGAAGCGATGATAAGAAATGGTTTGCCACTTGGGCCGCACCAAGGCCTACAACCGAAACCCACTGTGGAGACATAGCAAAAGATGGCCGCAGGGAAGACATTTTCCAGAAACTCTGGAAGTTCTGTAGATGACAGTTCTGCGGTGTGCGTGTGTTCAAGCTGTGCACAACGCGTTTTGAATCTGCATAACCACACCCTCCATCCCCATTGTGACAGCAAGTGAAGGTTCCGTGCGACAAAGCAAGCTCCATTTCCAGTTCCCTATTCCAAAAATCTATTTAATATATGGTCCCCAAATAGGGTACATATCAGATAAGAACAGACACTACGCTTGATCTTGAGCCATTTGGCCGAGAAGCGATGATCAGAAATGGTTTGCCACTTGGGCCGCACCAAGGCCTACAACCGAAACCCACTGTGGAGACATAGCAAAAGATTGCCGCAGGGAAGACATTTTCCAGAAACTTTGGAAGCTCTGTAGATGACAGTTCTGCGGTGTGCGTGTGTTCAAGCTGTATACAACGCGTTTCGAATCTGCATAACCACACCCTCCATCCCCATTGTGACAGCACGTGAAGGTTCCGTGCGACAAAGCAAGCTCCATTGCCAGCTCCCTATTCCAAAAATCCATTTAATATATGGTCCCCAAATAGGGGACGTATCAGATAAGAACAGACTCTACGCTTGATCTTGAGCCATTTGGCCGAGAAGCGATGATCAGAAATGGTTTGCCATTTGGGCCGCACCAAGGCCTACAACCGAAACCCACTGTGGAGACATAGCAAAAGATTGCCGCAGGGAAGACATTTTCCAGAAACTCTGGAAGCTCTGTAGATGACAGTTCTGCGGTGTGCGTGTGTTCAAGCTGTGCACAACGCGTTTTGAATCTGCATAACCACACCCTCCATCCCCATTGTGACAGCACGTGAAGGTTCCGTGCGACAAAGCAAGCTCCATTTCCAGCATCCTATTCCAAAAATCCATTTAATATATGGTCCCCAAATAAGGGACGTATCAGATAAGAACAGACTCTACGCTTGATCTTGAGCCATTTGGCCGAGAAGCGATGATCAGAAATGGTTTGCCACTTGGGCCGCACCAAGGCCTACAACCGAAACCCACTGTGGAGACTTAGCAAAAGATTGCCGCAGGGAAGACATTTTCCAGAAACTCTGGAAGCTCTGTAGATGACAGTTCTGCGGTGTGCGTGTGTTCAAGCTGTGCACAACGCGTTTTGAATCTGCATAACCACACCCTCCATCCCCATTGTGACAGCACGTGAAGGTTCCGTGTGACAAAGCAAGCTCCATTTCCAGCTCCCTATTCCAAAAATCCATTTAATATATGGTCCCCAAATAGGGGACGTATCAGATAAGAACAGACACTACGCTTGATCTTGAGCCATTTGGCCGAGAAGCGATGATCAGAAATGGTTTGCCACTTGGGCCGCACCAAGGCCTAAAACCGAAACCCACTGTGGAGACATAGCAAAAGATTGCCGCAGGGAAGACATTTTCCAGAAACTCTGGAAGCTCTGTCGATGACAGTTCTGCGGTGTGCGTGTGTTCAAGCTGTGCACAACGCGTTTTGAATCTGCATAACCACACCCTCCATCCCCATTGTGACAGCACGTGAAGGTTCCGTGCGACAAAGCAAGCTCCATTTCCAGCTCCCTATTCCAAAAATCTATTTAATATATGGTCCCCAAATAGGGGACGTATCAGATAAGAACAGACACTACGCTTGATCTTGAGCCATTTGGCCGAGAAGCGATGATCAGAAATGGTTTGCCACTTGGGCCGCACCAAGGCCTACAACCGAAACCCACTGTGGAGACATAGCAAAAGATTGCCGCAGGGAAGACATTTTCCAAAAACTCTGGAAGCTCTGTAGATGACAGTTCTGCGGTGTGCGTGTGTTCAAGCTGTGCACAACGCGTTTTGAATCTGCATAACCACACCCTCCATCCCCATTGTGACAGCACGTGAAGGTTCCATGCGACAAAGCAAGCTCCATTTCCAGCTCCCTATTCCAAAAATCTATTTAATATATGGTCCCCAAATAGGGGACATATCAGATAAGAACAGACACTACGCTTGATTTTGAGCCATTTGGCCGAGAAGCGATGATCAGAAATGGTTTGCCACTTGGGCCGCACCAAGGCCTACAACCGAAACCCACTGTGGAGACATAGCAAAAGATTGCCGCAGGGAAGACATTTTCCAGAAACTCTGGAAGCTCTGTAGATGACAGTTCTGCGGTGTGCGTGTGTTCAAGCTGTGCACAACGCGTTTTGAATCTGCATAACCACACCCTCCATCCCCATTATGACAGCACGTGAAGGTTCCGTGCGACAAAGCAAGCTCCATTTCCAGCTCCCTATTCCAAAAATCCATTTAATATATGGTCCCCAAATAGGGGACGTATCAGATAAGAACAGACACTACGCTTGATCTTGAGCCATTTGGCCGAGAAGCGATGATCAGAAATGGTTTGCCACTTGGGCCGCACCAAGGCCTACAACCGAAACCCACTGTGGAGACAAGCTGTGCACAACGCGTTTTGAATCTGCATAACCACACCCTCCATCCCCATTGTGACAGCACGTGAAGGTTCCATGCGACAAAGCAAGCTCCATTTCCAGCTCCCTATTCCAAAAATCTATTTAATATATGGTCCCCAAATAGGGGACGTATCAGATAAGAACAGACACTACGCTTGATCTTGAGCCATTTGGCCGAGAAGCGATGATCAGAAATGGTTTGCCACTTGGGCCGCACCAAGGCCTACAACCGAAACCCACTGTGGAGACATAGCAAAAGATTGCCGCAGGGAAGACATTTTCCAGAAACTCTGGAAGCTCTGTAGATGACAGTTCTGCGGTGTGCGTGTGTTCAAGCTGTGCACAACGCGTTTTGAATCTGCATAACCACACCCTCCATCCCCATTGTGACAGCACGTGAAGGTTCCGTGCGACAAAGCAAGCTCCATTTCCAGCTCCCTATTCCAAAAATCTATTTAATATATGGTCCCCAAATAGGGGACGTATCAGATAAGAACAGACACTACGCTTGATCTTGAGCCATTTGGCCGAGAAGCGATGATCAGAAATGGTTCGCCATTTGGGCCGCACCAAGGCCTACAACCGAAACCCACTGTGGAGACATAGCAAAAGATTGCCGCAGGGAAGACATTTTCCAGAAACTCTGGAAGCTCTGTAGATGACAGTTCTGCGGTGTGCGTGTGTTCAAGCTGTGCACAACGCGTTTTGAATCTGCATAACCACACCCTCCATCCCCATTGTGACAGCTCGTGAAGGTTCCGTGCGACAAAGCAAGCTCCATTTCCAGCATCCTATTCCAAAAATCCATTTAATATATGGTCCCCAAATAGGGGACGTATCAGATAAGAACAGACTCTACGCTTGATCTTGAGCCATTTGGCCGAGAAGCGATGATCAGAAATGATTTGCCACTTGGGCCGCACCAAGGCCTACAACCGAAACCCACTGTGGAGACTTAGCAAAAGATTGCCGCAGGGAAGACATTTTCCAGAAACTCTGGAAGCTCTGTAGATGACAGTTCTGCGGTGTGCGTGTGTTCAAGCTGTGCACAACGCGTTTCGAATCTGCATAACCACACCCTCCATCCCCATTGTGACAGCACGTGAAGGTTCCGTGTGACAAAGCAAGCTCCATTTCCAGCTCCCTATTCCAAAAATCCATTTAATATATGGTCCCCAAATAGGGGACGTATCAGATAAGAACAGACACTACGCTTGATCTTGAGCCATTTGGCCGAGAAGCGATGATCAGAAATGGTTTGCCACTTGGGCCGCACCAAGGCCTACAACCGAAACCCACTGTGGAGACATAGCAAAAGATTGCCGCAGGGAAGACATTTTCCAGAAACTCTGGAAGCTCTGTAGATGACAGTTCTGCGGTGTGCGTGTGTTCAAGCTGTGCACAACGCGTTTTGAATCTGCATAACCACACCCTCCATCCCCATTGTGACAGCACGTGAAGGTTCCGTGCGACGAAGCAAGCTCCATTTCCAGCTCCCTATTCCAAAAATCCATTTAATATATGGTGCCCAAATAGGGGACGTATCAGATAAGAACAGACACTACGCTTGATCTTGAGCCATTTGGCCGAGAAGCGATGATCAGAAATGGTTTGCCACTTGGGCCACACCAAGGCCTACAACCGAAACCCACTGTGGAGACATAGCAAAAGATTGCCGCAGGGAAGACATTTTCCAGAAACTCTGGAAGCTCTGTAGATGACAGTTCTGCGGTGTGCGTGTGTTCAAGCTGTGCACAACGCGTTTTGAATCTGCATAACCACACCCTCCATCCCCATTGTGACAGCACGTGAAGGTTCCGTGCGACAAAGCAAGCTCCATTTCCAGCTCCCTATTCCAAAAATCTATTTAATATATGGTCCCCAAATAGGGGACGTATCAGATAAGAACAGACACTACACTTGATCTTGAGCCATTTGGCCGAGAAGCGATGATCAGAAATGGTTTGCCACTTGGGCCGCACCAAGGCCTACAACCGAAACCCACTGTGGAGACATAGCAAAAGATTGCCGCAGGGAAGACATTTTCCAAAAACTCTGGAAGCTCTGTAGATGACAGTTCTGCGGTGTGCGTGTGTTCAAGCAGTGCACAACGCGTTTTGAATCTGCATAACCACACCCTCCATCCCCATTGTGACAGTACGTGAAGGTTCCGTGTGACAAAGCAAGCTCCATTTCCAGCTCCCTATTCCAAAAATCTATTTAATATATGGTCCCCAAATAGGGGACGTATCAGATAAGAACAGACACTACGCTTGATCTTGAGCCATTTGGCCGAGAAGCGATGATCAGAAATGGTTTGCCACTTGGGCCGCACCAAGGCCTACAACCGAAACCCACTGTGGAGACATAGCAAAAGATTGCCGCAGGGAAGACATTTTCCAAAAACTCTGGAAGCTCTGTAGATGACAGTTCTGCGGTGTGCGTGTGTTCAAGCTGTGCACAACACGTTTTGAATCTGCATAACCACACCCTCCATCCCCATTGTGACAGCACGTGAAGGTTCCGTGTGACAAAGCAAGCTCCATTTCCAGCTCCCTATTCCAAAAATCCATTTAATATATGGTCCCCAAATAGGGGACGTATCAGATAAGAACAGACACTACGCTTGATCTTGAGCCATTTGGCCGAGAAGCGATGATCAGAAATCGTTTGCCACTTGGGCCGCATCAAGGCCTAAAACCGAAACCCACTGTGGAGACATAGCAAAAGATTGCCGCAGGGAAGACATTTTCCAGAAACTCTGGAAGCTCTGTCGATGACAGTTCTGCGGTGTGCGTGTGTTCAAGCTGTGCACAACGCGTTTTGAATCTGCATAACCACACCCTCCATCCCCATTGTGACAGCACGTGAAGGTTCCGTGCGACAAAGCAAGCTCCATTTCCAGCTCCCTATTTAATATATGGTCCCCAAATAGGGGACGTATCAGATAAGAACAGACACTACGCTTGATCTTGAGCCATTTGGCCGAGAAGCGATGATCAGAAATGGTTTGCCACTTGGGCCGCACCAAGGCCTACAACCGAAACCCACTGTGGAGACATAGCAAAAGATTGCCGCAGGGAAGACATTTTCCAGAAACTCTGGAAGCTCTGTCGATGACAGTTCTGCAGTGTGCGTGTGTTCAAGCTGTGCACAACGCGTTTTGAATCTGCATAACCACACCCTCCATCCCCATTGTGACAGCACGTGAAGGTTCCGTGTGACAAAGCAAGCTCCATTTCCAGCTCCCTATTCCAAAAATCCATTTAATATATGGTCCCCAAATAGGGGACGTATCAGATAAGAACAGACACTACGCTTGATCTTGAGCCATTTGGCCGAGAAGCGATGATCAGAAATGGTTTGCCACTTGGGCCGCACCAAGGCCTACAACCGAAACCCACTGTGGAGACATAGCAAAAGATTGCCGCAGGGAAGACATTTTCCAGAAACTCTGGAAGTTCTGTAGATGATAGTTCTGCGGTGTGCGTGTGTTCAAGCTGTGCACAACGCGTTTTGAATCTGCATAACCACACCCTCCATCCCCATTGTGACAGCACGTGAAGGTTCCGTGTGACAAAGCAAGCTCCATTTCCAGCTCCCTATTCCAAAAATCCATTTAATATATGGTCCCCAAATAGGGGACGTATCAGATAAGAACAGACACTACGCTTGATCTTGAGCCATTTGGCCGAGAAGCGATGATCAGAAATGGTTTGCCACTTGGGCCGCACCAAGGCCTACAACCGAAACCCACTGTGGAGACATAGCAAAAGATTGCCGCAGGGAAGACATTTTCCAGAAACTCTGGAAGTTCTGTAGATGATAGTTCTGCGGTGTGCGTGTGTTCAAGCTGTGCACAACGCGTTTTGAATCTGCATAACCACACCCTCCATCCCCATTGTGACAGCACGTGAAGGTTCCGTGCGACAAAGCAAGCTCCATTTCCAGCTCCCTATTCCAAAAATCTATTTAATATATGGTCCCCAAATAGGGGACATATCAGATAAGAGCAGACACTACGCTTGATCTTGAGCCATTTGGCCAAGAAGCGATGATCAGAAATGGTTTGCCACTTGGGCCGCACCAAGGCCTACAACCGAAACCCACTGTGGAGACATAGCAAAAGATTGCCGCAGGGAAGACATTTTCCAGAAACTCTGGAAGCTCTGTCGATGACAGTTCTGCGGTGTGCGTGTGTTCAAGCTGTGCACAACGCGTTTTGAATCTGCATAACCACACCCTCCATCCCCATTGTGACAGCACATGAAGGTTCCGTGCGACAAAGCAAGCTCCATTTCCAGCTCCCTATTCCAAAAATCTATTTAATATATGGTCCCCAAATAGGGGACGTATCAGATAAGAACAGACACTACGCTTGATCTTGAGCCATTTGGCCGAGAAGCGATGATCAGAAATGGTTTGCCACTTGGGCCGCACCAAGGCCTAAAACCGAAACCCACTGTGGAGACATAGCAAAAGATTGCCGCAGGGAAGACATTTTCCAGAAACTCTGGAAGCTCTGTCGATGACAGTTCTGCGGTGTGCGTGTGTTCAAGCTGTGCACAACGCGTTTTGAATCTGCATAACCACACCCTCCATCCCCATTGTGACAGCACGTGAAGGTTCCGTGCGACAAAGCAAGCTCCATTTCCAGCTCCCTATTCCAAAAATCTATTTAATATATGGTCCCCAAATAGGGGACGTATCAGATAAGAACAGACACTACGCTTGATCTTGAGCCATTTGGCCGAGAAGCGATGATCAGAAATGGTTTGCCACTTGGGCCGCACCAAGGCCTACAACCGAAACCCACTGTGGAGACATAGCAAAAGATTGCCGCAGGGAAGACATTTTCCAAAAACTCTGGAAGCTCTGTAGATGACAGTTCTGCGGTGTGCGTGTGTTCAAGCTGTGCACAACGCGTTTTGAATCTGCATAACCACACCCTCCATCCCCATTGTGACAGCACGTGAAGGTTCCGTGTGACAAAGCAAGCTCCATTTCCAGCTCCCTATTCCAAAAATCCATTTAATATATGGTCCCCAAATAGGGGACGTATCAGATAAGAACAGACACTACGCTTGATCTTGAGCCATTTGGCCAAGAAGCGATGATCAGAAATGGTTTGCCACTTGGGCCGCACCAAGGCCTAAAACCGAAACCCACTGTGGAGACATAGCAAAAGATTGCCGCAGGGAAGACATTTTCCAGAAACTCTGGAAGCTCTGTCGATGACAGTTCTGCGGTGTGCGTGTGTTCAAGCTGTGCACAACGCGTTTTGAATCTGCATAACCACACCCTCCATCCCCACTGTGACAGCACGTGAAGGTTCCGTGCGACAAAGCAAGCTCCATTTCCAGCTCCCTATTCCAAAAATCTATTTAATATATGGTCCCCAAATAGGGGACGTATCAGATAAGAACAGACACTACGCTTGATCTTGAGCCATTTGGCCGAGAAGCGATGATCAGAAATGGTTTGCCACTTGGGCCGCACCAAGGCCTACAACCGAAACCCACTGTGGAGACATAGCAAAAGATTGCCGCAGGGAAGACATTTTCCAGAAACTCTGGAAGCTCTGTCGATGACAGTTCTGCAGTGTGCGTGTGTTCAAGCTGTGCACAACGCGTTTTGAATCTGCATAACCACACCCTCCATCCCCATTGTGACAGCACGTGAAGGTTCCGTGTGACAAAGCAAGCTCCATTTCCAGCTCCCTATTCCAAAAATCCATTTAATATATGGTCCCCAAATAGGGGACGTATCAGATAAGAACAGACACTACGCTTGATCTTGAGCCATTTGGCCGAGAAGCGATGATCAGAAATGGTTTGCCACTTGGGCCGCACCAAGGCCTACAACCGAAACCCACTGTGGAGACATAGCAAAAGATTGCCGCAGGGAAGACATTTTCCAGAAACTCTGGAGGTTCTGTAGATGATAGTTCTGCGGTGTGCGTGTGTTCAAGCTGTGCACAACGCGTTTTGAATCTGCATAACCACACCCTTCATCCCCATTGTGACAGCACGTGAAGGTTCCGTGCGACAAAGCATGCTCCATTTCCAGCTCCCTATTCCAAAAATCTATTTAATATATGGTCCCCAAATAGGGGACATATCAGATAAGAGCAGACACTACGCTTGATCTTGAGCCATTTGGCCAAGAAGCGATGATCAGAAATGGTTTGCCACTTGGGCCGCACCAAGGCCTACAACCGAAACCCACTGTGGAGACATAGCAAAAGATTGCCGCAGGGAAGACATTTTCCAGAAACTCTGGAAGCTCTGTCGATGACAGTTCTGCGGTGTGCGTGTGTTCAAGCTGTGCACAACGCGTTTTGAATCTGCATAACCACACCCTCCATCCCCATTGTGACAGCATGTGAAGGTTCCGTCCGACGAAGCAAGCTCCATTTCCAGCTCCGTTTTCCAAAAATCCATTTAATATATGGTCCCCAAATAGGGGACGTATCAGATAAGAACAGACACTACGCTTGATCTTGAGCCATTTGGCCGAGAAGCGATGATCAGAAATGGTTTGCCACTTAGGCCTCACCAAGGCCTACAACCGTAACCCACTGTGGAGACATAGCAAAAGATTGCCGCAGGGAAGACATTTTCCAGAAACCCTGGAAGCTCTGTAGATGACAGTTCTGCGGTGTGCGTGTGTTCAAGCTGTGCACAACGCATTTTGAATCTGCATAACCACACCCTCCATCCTCATTGTGACAGCACCTGAAGGTTCTGTGCGACAAAGCAAGCTCCATTTCCAGCTCCCTATTCCAAAAATCTATTTAATATATGGTCCCCAAATAGGGGACGTATCAGATAAGAACAGACACTACGCTTGATCTTGAGCCATTTGGCCGAGAAACGATGATCAGAAATGGTTTGCCACTTGGGCCGCACCAAGGCCTACAACCGAAACCCACTGTGGAGACATAGCAAAAGATTGCCGCAGGGAAGACATTTTCCAGAAACTCTGGAAGCTTTGTCGATGACAGTTCTGCGGTGTGCGTGTGTTCAAGCTGTGCACAACGCGTTTTGAATCTGCATAATCACACCCTCCATCCCCATTGTGACAGCACGTGAAGGTTCCGTGTGACAAAGCAAGCTCCATTTCCAGCTCCCTATTCCAAAAATCCATTTAATATATGGTCCCCAAATAGGGGACGTATCCGAGAAGAACAGACACTACGCTTGATCTTGAGCCATTTGGCCGAGAAGCGATGATCAGAAATGGTTTGCCACTTGGGCCGCCCCAAGGCCTACAACTGAAACCCACTGTGGAGACATAGCAAAAGATTGCCGCAGGGAAGACATTTTCCAGAAACTCTGGAAGCTCTGTAGATGACAGTTCTGCGGTGTGCGTGTGTTCAAGCTGTGCACAACGCGTTTTGAATCTGCATAACCACACCCTCCATCCCCATTGTGACAGCACGTGAAGGTTCCGTGCGACAAAGCAAGCTCCATTTCCAGCTCCCTATTCCAAAAATCCATTTAATATATGGTCCCCAAATAGGGGACGTATCAGATAAGAACAGACACTACGCTTGATCTTGAGCCATTTGGCCGAGAAGCGATGATCAGAAATGGTGTGCCACTTGGGCCGCACCAAGGCCTACAACCGAAACCCACTGTGGAGACATAGCAAAAGATTGCCGCAGGGAAGACATTTTCCAGAAACTCTGGAAGTTCTGTAGATGACAGTTCTGCGGTGTGCGTGTGTTCAAGCTGTGCACAACGCGTTTTGAATCTGCATAACCACACCCTCCATCCCCATTGTGACAGCAAGTGAAGGTTCCGTGCGACAAAGCAAGCTCCATTTCCAGTTCCCTATTCCAAAAATCTATTTAATATATGGTCCCCAAATAGGGTACGTATCAGATAAGAACAGACACTACGCTTGATCTTGAGCCATTTGGCCGAGAAGCGATGATCAGAAATGGTTTGCCACTTGGGCCGCACCAAGGCCTACAACCGAAACCCACTGTGGAGACATAGCAAAAGATTGCCGCAGGGAAGACATTTTCCAGAAACTCTGGAAGCTCTGTAGATGACAGTTCTGCGGTGTGCGTGTGTTCAAGCTGTATACAACGCGTTTCGAATCTGCATAACCACACCCTCCATCCCCATTGTGACAGCACGTGAAGGTTCCGTGCGACAAAGCAAGCTCCATTGCCAGCTCCCTATTCCAAAAATCCATTTAATATATGGTCCCCAAATAGGGGACGTATCAGATAAGAACAGACTCTACGCTTGATCTTGAGCCATTTGGCCGAGAAGCGATGATCAGAAATGGTTTGCCATTTGGGCCGCACCAAGGCCTACAACCGAAACCCACTGTGGAGACATAGCAAAAGATTGCCGCAGGGAAGACATTTTCCAGAAACTCTGGAAGCTCTGTAGATGACAGTTCTGCGGTGTGCGTGTGTTCAAGCTGTGCACAACGCGTTTTGAATCTGCATAACCACACCCTCCATCCCCATTGTGACAGCACGTGAAGGTTCCGTGCGACAAAGCAAGCTCCATTTCCAGCATCCTATTCCAAAAATCCATTTAATATATGGTCCCCAAATAGGGGACGTATCAGATAAGAACAGACTCTACGCTTGATCTTGAGCCATTTGGCCGAGAAGCGATGATCAGAAATGGTTTGCCACTTGGGCCACACCAAGGCCTACAACCGAAACCCACTGTGGAGACATAGCAAAAGATTGCCGCAGGGAAGACATTTTCCAGAAACTCTGGAAGCTCTGTAGATGACAGTTCTGCGGTGTGCGTGTGTTCAAGCTGTGCACAACGCGTTTTGAATCTGCATAACCACACCCTCCATCCCCATTGTGACAGCACGTGAAGGTTCCGTGCGACAAAGCAAGCTCCATTTCCAGCTCCCTATTCCAAAAATCTATTTAATATATGGTCCCCAAATAGGGGACGTATCAGATAAGAACAGACACTACACTTGATCTTGAGCCATTTGGCCGAGAAGCGATGATCAGAAATGGTTTGCCACTTGGGCCGCACCAAGGCCTACAACCGAAACCCACTGTGGAGACATAGCAAAAGATTGCCGCAGGGAAGACATTTTCCAAAAACTCTGGAAGCTCTGTAGATGACAGTTCTGCGGTGTGCGTGTGTTCAAGCTGTGCACAACGCGTTTTGAATCTGCATAACCACACCCTCCATCCCCATTGTGACAGCACGTGAAGGTTCCGTGTGACAAAGCAAGCTCCATTTCCAGCTCCCTATTCCAAAAATCCATTTAATATATGGTCCCCAAATAGGGGACGTATCAGATAAGAACAGACACTACGCTTAAACTTGAGCCATTTGGCCGACAAGCGATGATCAGAAATGGGTTGCCACTTGGGCCGCACCAAGGCCTAAAACCGAAACCCACTGTGGAGACATAGCAAAAGATTGCCGCAGGGAAGACATTTTCCAGAAACTCTGGAAGCTCTGTCGATGACAGTTCTGCGGTGTGCGTGTGTTCAAGCTGTGCACAACGCGTTTTGAATCTGCATAACCACACCCTCCATCCCCATTGTGACAGCACATGAAGGTTCCGTGCGACAAAGCAAGCTCCATTTCCAGCTCCCTATTCCAAAAATCTATTTAATATATGGTCCCCAAATAGGGGACGTATCAGATAAGAACAGACACTACGCTTGATCTTGAGCCATTTGGCCGAGAAGCGATGATCAGAAATGGTTTGCCACTTGGGCCGCACCAAGGCCTACAACCGAAACCCACTGTGGAGACATAGCAAAAGATTGCCGCAGGGAAGACATTTTCCAGAAACTCTGGAAGTTCTGTAGATGATAGTTCTGCGGTGTGCGTGTGTTCAAGCTGTGCACAACGCGTTTTGAATCTGCATAACCACACCCTCCATCCCCATTGTGACAGCACGTGAAGGTTCCGTGCGACAAAGCAAGCTCCATTTCCAACTCCCTATTCCAAAAATCTATTTAATATATGGTCCCCAAATAGGGGACGTATCAGATAAGAACAGACACTACGCTTGATCTTGAGCCATTTGGCCGAGAAGCGATGATCAGAAATGGTTTGCCACTTGGGCCGCACCAAGGCCTACAACCGAAACCCACTGTGGAAACAAGCTGTGCACAATGCGTTTTGAATCTGCATAACCACACCCTCCATCCCCATTGTGACAGCACGTGAAGGTTCCATGCGACAAAGCAAGCTCCATTTCCAGCTCCCTATTCCAAAAATCTATTTAATATATGGTCCCCAAATAGGGGACGTATCAGATAAGAACAGACACTACGCTTGATCTTGAGCCATTTGGCCGAGAAGCGATGATCAGAAATGGTTTGCCACTTGGGCCGCACCAAGGCCTACAACCGAAACCCACTGTGGAGACATAGCAAAAGATTGCCGCAGGGAAGACATTTTCCAGAAACTCTGGAAGCTCTGTAGATGACAGTTCTGCGGTGTGCGTGTGTTCAAGCTGTGCACAACGCGTTTTGAATCTGCATAACCACACCCTCCATCCCCATTGTGACAGCACGTGAAGGTTCCGTGCGACAAAGCAAGCTCCATTTCCAGCTCCCTATTCCAAAAATCTATTTAATATATGGTCCCCAAATAGGGGACGTATCAGATAAGAACAGACACTACGCTTGATCTTGAGCCATTTGGCCGAGAAGCGATGATCAGAAATGGTTCGCCATTTGGGCCGCACCAAGGCCTACAACCGAAACCCACTGTGGAGACATAGCAAAAGATTGCCGCAGGGAAGACATTTTCCAGAAACTCTGGAAGCTCTGTAGATGACAGTTCTGCGGTGTGCGTGTGTTCAAGCTGTGCACAACGCGTTTTGAATCTGCATAACCACACCCTCCATCCCCATTGTGACAGCACGTGAAGGTTCCGTGCGACAAAGCAAGCTCCATTTCCAGCATCCTATTCCAAAAATCCATTTAATATATGGTCCCCAAATAGGGGACGTATCAGATAAGAACAGACTCTACGCTTGATCTTGAGCCATTTGGCCGAGAAGCGATGATCAGAAATGGTTTGCCACTTGGGCCGCACCAAGGCCTACAACCGAAACCCACTGTGGAGACTTAGCAAAAGATTGCCGCAGGGAAGACATTTTCCAGAAACTCTGGAAGCTCTGTAGATGACAGTTCTGCGGTGTGCGTGTGTTCAAGCTGTGCACAACGCGTTTCGAATCTGCATAACCACACCCTCCATCCCCATTGTGACAGCACGTGAAGGTTCCGTGTGACAAAGCAAGCTCCATTTCCAGCTCCCTATTCCAAAAATCAATTTAATATATGGTCCCCAAATAGGGGACGTATCAGATAAGAACAGACACTACGCTTGATCTTGAGCCATTTGGCCGAGAAGCGATGATCAGAAATGGTTTGCCACTTGGGCCGCACCAAGGCCTACAACTGAAACCCACTGTGGAGACATAGCAAAAGATTGCCGCAGGGAAGACATTTTCCAGAAACTCTGGAAGCTCTGTAGATGACAGTTCTGCGGTGTGCGTGTGTTCAAGCTGTGCACAACGCGTTTTGAATCTGCATAACCACACCCTCCATCCCCATTGTGACAGCACGTGAAGGTTCCGTGCGACGAAGCAAGCTCCATTTCCAGCTCCCTATTCCAAAAATCCATTTAATATATGGTCCCCAAATAGGGGACGTATCAGATAAGAACAGACACTACGCTTGATCTTGAGCCATTTGGCCGAGAAGCGATGATCAGAAATGGTTTGCCACTTGGGCCACACCAAGGCCTACAACCGAAACCCACTGTGGAGACATAGCAAAAGATTGCCGCAGGGAAGACATTTTCCAGAAACTCTGGAAGCTCTGTAGATGACAGTTCTGCGGTGTGCGTGTGTTCAAGCTGTGCACAACGCGTTTTGAATCTGCATAACCACACCCTCCATCCCCATTGTGACAGCACGTGAAGGTTCCGTGCGACAAAGCAAGCTCCATTTCCAGCTCCCTATTCCAAAAATCTATTTAATATATGGTCCCCAAATAGGGGACGTATCAGATAAGAACAGACACTACACTTGATCTTGAGCCATTTGGCCGAGAAGCGATGATCAGAAATGGTTTGCCACTTGGGCCGCACCAAGGCCTACAACCGAAACCCACTGTGGAGACATAGCAAAAGATTGCCGCAGGGAAGACATTTTCCAAAAACTCTGGAAGCTCTGTAGATGACAGTTCTGCGGTGTGCGTGTGTTCAAGCAGTGCACAACGCGTTTTGAATCTGCATAACCACACCCTCCATCCCCATTGTGACAGCACGTGAAGGTTCCGTGTGACAAAGCAAGCTCCATTTCCAGCTCCCTATTCCAAAAATCTATTTAATATATGGTCCCCAAATAGGGGACGTATCAGATAAGAACAGACACTACGCTTGATCTTGAGCCATTTGGCCGAGAAGCGATGATCAGAAATGGTTTGCCACTTGGGCCGCACCAAGGCCTACAACCGAAACCCACTGTGGAGACATAGCAAAAGATTGCCGCAGGGAAGACATTTTCCAAAAACTCTGGAAGCTCTGTAGATGACAGTTCTGCGGTGTGCGTGTGTTCAAGCTGTGCACAACACGTTTTGAATCTGCATAACCACACCCTCCATCCCCATTGTGACAGCACGTGAAGGTTCCGTGTGACAAAGCAAGCTCCATTTCCAGCTCCCTATTCCAAAAATCCATTTAATATATGGTCCCCAAATAGGGGACGTATCAGATAAGAACAGACACTACGCTTGATCTTGAGCCATTTGGCCGAGAAGCGATGATCAGAAATGGTTTGCCACTTGGGCCGCACCAAGGCCTAAAACCGAAACCCACTGTGGAGACATAGCAAAAGATTGCCGCAGGGAAGACATTTTCCAGAAACTCTGGAAGCTCTGTCGATGACAGTTCTGCGGTGTGCGTGTGTTCAAGCTGTGCACAACGCGTTTTGAATCTGCATAACCACACCCTCCATCCCCATTGTGACAGCACGTGAAGGTTCCGTGCGACAAAGCAAGCTCCATTTCCAGCTCCCTATTCCAAAAATCTATTTAATATATGGTCCCCAAATAGGGGACGTATCAGATAAGAACAGACACTACGCTTGATCTTGAGCCATTTGGCCGAGAAGCGATGATCAGAAATGGTTTGCCACTTGGGCCGCACCAAGGCCTACAACCGAAACCCACTGTGGAGACATAGCAAAAGATTGCCGCAGGGAAGACATTTTCCAGAAACTCTGGAAGTTCTGTAGATGATAGTTCTGCGGTGTGCGTGTGTTCAAGCTGTGCACAACGCGTTTTGAATCTGCATAACCACACCCTCCATCCCCATTGTGACAGCACGTGAAGGTTCCGTGTGACAAAGCAAGCTCCATTTCCAGCTCCCTATTCCAAAAATCCATTTAATATATGGTCCCCAAATAGGGGACGTATCAGATAAGAACAGACACTACGCTTGATCTTGAGCCATTTGGCCGAGAAGCGATGATCAGAAATGGTTTGCCACTTGGGCCGCACCAAGGCCTACAACCGAAACCCACTGTGGAGACATAGCAAAAGATTGCCGCAGGGAAGACATTTTCCAGAAACTCTGGAAGTTCTGTAGATGATAGTTCTGCGGTGTGCGTGTGTTCAAGCTGTGCACAACGCGTTTTGAATCTGCATAACCACACCCTCCATCCCCATTGTGACAGCACGTGAAGGTTCCGTGCGACAAAGCAAGCTCCATTTCCAGCTCCCTATTCCAAAAATCTATTTAATATATGGTCCCCAAATAGGGGACATATCAGATAAGAGCAGACACTACGCTTGATCTTGAGCCATTTGGCCAAGAAGCGATGATCAGAAATGGTTTGCCACTTGGGCCGCACCAAGGCCTACAACCGAAACCCACTGTGGAGACATAGCAAAAGATTGCCGCAGGGAAGACATTTTCCAGAAACTCTGGAAGCTCTGTCGATGACAGTTCTGCGGTGTGCGTGTGTTCAAGCTGTGCACAACGCGTTTTGAATCTGCATAACCACACCCTCCATCCCCATTGTGACAGCATGTGAAGGTTCCGTCCGACGAAGCAAGCTCCATTTCCAGCTCCGTTTTCCAAAAATCCATTTAATATATGGTCCCCAAATAGGGGACGTATCAGATAAGAACAGACACTACGCTTGATCTTGAGCCATTTGGCCGAGAAGCGATGATCAGAAATGGTTTGCCACTTGGGCCGCACCAAGGCCTACAACCGAAACCCACTGTGGAGACATAGCAAAAGATTGCCGCAGGGAAGACATTTTCCAAAAACTCTGGAAGCTCTGTAGATGACAGTTCTGCGGTGTGCGTGTGTTCAAGCTGTGCACAACGCGTTTTGAATCTGCATAACCACACCCTCCATCCCCATTGTGACAGCATGTGAAGGTTCCGTCCGACGAAGCAAGCTCCATTTCCAGCTCCGTTTTCCAAAAATCCATTTAATATATGGTCCCCAAATAGGGGACGCATCAGATAAGAACAGACACTACGCTTGATCTTGAGCCATTTGGCCGAGAAGCGATGATCAGAAATGGTTTGCCACTTGGGCCGCACCAAGGCCTACAACCGAAACCCACTGTGGAGACATAGCAAAAGATTGCCGCAGGGAAGACATTTTCCAAAAACTCTGGAAGCTCTGTAGATGACAGTTCTGCGGTGTGCGTGTGTTCAAGCTGTGCACAACGCGTTTTGAATCTGCATAACCACACCCTCCATCCCCATTGTGACAGCACGTGAAGGTTCCGTGTGACAAAGCAAGCTCCATTTCCAGCTCCCTATTCCAAAAATCCATTTAATATATGGTCCCCAAATAGGGGACGTATCAGATAAGAACAGACACTACGCTTGATCTTGAGCCATTTGGCCGAGAAGCGATGATCAGAAATGGTTTGCCACTTGGGCCGCACCAAGGCCTAAAACCGAAACCCACTGTGGAGACATAGCAAAAGATTGCCGCAGGGAAGACATTTTCCAGAAACTCTGGAAGCTCTGTCGATGACAGGTCTGCGGTGTGCGTGTGTTCAAGCTGTGCACAACGCGTTTTGAATCTGCATAACCACACCCTCCATCCCCATTGTGACAGCACGTGAAGGTTCCGTGCGACAAAGCAAGCTCCATTTCCAGCTCCCTATTCCAAAAATCTATTTAATATATGGTCCCCAAATAGGGGACGTATCAGATAAGAACAGACACTACGCTTGATCTTGAGCCATTTGGCCGAGAAGCGATGATCAGAAATGGTTTGCCACTTGGGCCGCACCAAGGCCTACAACAGAAACCCACTGTGGAGACATAGCAAAAGATTGCCGCAGGGAAGACATTTTCCAGAAACTCTGGAAGCTCTGTCGATGACAGTTCTGCAGTGTGCGTGTGTTCAAGCTGTGCACAACGCGTTTTGAATCTGCATAACCACACCCTCCATCCCCATTGTGACAGCACGTGAAGGTTCCGTGTGACAAACCAAGCTCCATTTCCAGCTCCCTATTCCAAAAATCCATTTAATATATGGTCCCCAAATAGGGGACGTATCAGATAAGAACAGACACTACGCTTGATCTTGAGCCATTTGGCCGAGAAGCGATGATCAGAAATGGTTTGCCACTTGGGCCGCACCAAGGCCTACAACCGAAACCCACTGTGGAGACATAGCAAAAGATTGCCGCAGGGAAGACATTTTCCAGAAACTCTGGAGGTTCTGTAGATGATAGTTCTGCGGTGTGCGTGTGTTCAAGCTGTGCACAACGCGTTTTGAATCTGCATAACCACACCCTCCATCCCCATTGTGACAGCACGTGAAGGTTCCGTGCGACAAAGCATGCTCCATTTCCAGCTCCCTATTCCAAAAATCTATTTAATATATGGTCCCCAAATAGGGGACATATCAGATAAGAGCAGACACTACGCTTGATCTTGAGCCATTTGGCCAAGAAGCGATGATCAGAAATGGTTTGCCACTTGGGCCGCACCAAGGCCTACAACCGAAACCCACTGTGGAGACATAGCAAAAGATTGCCGCAGGGAAGACATTTTCCATAAACTCTGGAAGCTCTGTCGATGACAGTTCTGCGGTGTGCGTGTGTTCAAGCTGTGCACAACGCGTTTTGAATCTGCATAACCACACCCTCCATCCCCATTGTGACAGCATGTGAAGGTTCCGTCCGACGAAGCAAGCTCCATTTCCAGCTCCGTTTTCCAAAAATCCATTTAATATATGGTCCCCAAATAGGGGACGTATCAGATAAGAACAGACACTACGCTTGATCTTGAGCCATTTGGCCGAGAAGCGATGATCAGAAATGGTTTGCCACTTAGGCCTCACCAAGGCCTACAACCGTAACCCACTGTGGAGACATAGCAAAAGATTGCCGCAGGGAAGACATTTTCCAAAAACTCTGGAAGCTCTGTAGATGACAGTTCTGCGGTGTGCGTGTGTTCAAGCTGTGCACAACGCGTTTTGAATCTGCATAACCACACCCTCCATCCCCATTGTGACAGCACGTGAAGGTTCCGTGTGACAAAGCAAGCTCCATTTCCAGCTCCCTATTCCAAAAATCCATTTAATATATGGTCCCCAAATAGGGGACGTATCAGATAAGAACAGACACTACGCTTGATCTTGAGCCATTTGGCCGAGAAGCGATGATCAGAAATGGTTTGCCACGTGGGCCGCACCAAGGCCTAAAACCGAAACCCACTGTGGAGACATAGCAAAAGATTGCCGCAGGGAAGACATTTTCCAGAAACTCTGGAAGCTCTGTCGATGACAGTTCTGCGGTGTGCGTGTGTTCAAGCTGTGCACAACGCGTTTTGAATCTGCATAACCACACCCTCCATCCCCATTGTGACAGCACGTGAAGGTTCCGTGCGACAAAGCAAGCTCCATTTCCAGCTCCCTATTCCAAAAATCTATTTAATATATGGTCCCCAAATAGGGGACGTATCAGATAAGAACAGACACTACGCTTGATCTTGAGCCATTTGGCCGAGAAGCGATGATCAGAAATGGTTTGCCACTTGGGCCGCACCAAGGCCTACAACCGAAACCCACTGTGGAGACATAGCAAAAGATTGCCGCAGGGAAGACATTTTCCAGAAACTCTGGAAGCTCTGTCGATGACAGTTCTGCAGTGTGCGTGTGTTCAAGCTGTGCACAACGCGTTTTGAATCTGCATAACCACACCCTCCATCCCCATTGTGACAGCACGTGAAGGTTCCGTGTGACAAAGCAAGCTCCATTTCCAGCTCCCTATTCCAAAAATCCATTTAATATATGGTCCCCAAATAGAGGACGTATCAGATAAGAACAGACACTACGCTTGATCTTGAGCCATTTGGCCGAGAAGCGATGATCAGAAATGGTTTGCCACTTGGGCCGCACCAAGGCCTACAACCGAAACCCACTGTGGAGACATAGCAAAAGATTGCCGCAGGGAAGACATTTTCCAGAAACTCTGGAGGTTCTGTAGATGATAGTTCTGCGGTGTGCGTGTGTTCAAGCTGTGCACAACGCGTTTTGAATCTGCATAACCACACCCTCCATCCCCATTGTGACAGCACGTGAAGGTTCCGTGCGACAAAGCATGCTCCATTTCCAGCTCCCTATTCCAAAAATCTATTTAATATATGGTCCCCAAATAGGGGACATATCAGATAAGAGCAGACACTACGCTTGATCTTGAGCCATTTGGCCAAGAAGCGATGATCAGAAATGGTTTGCCACTTGGGCCGCACCAAGGCCTACAACCGAAACCCACTGTGGAGACATAGCAAAAGATTGCCGCAGGGAAGACATTTTCCAGAAACTCTGGAAGCTCTGTCGATGACAGTTCTGCGGTGTGCGTGTGTTCAAGCTGTGCACAACGCGTTTTGAATCTGCATAACCACACCCTCCATCCCCATTGTGACAGCATGTGAAGGTTCCGTCCGACGAAGCAAGCTCCATTTCCAGCTCCGTTTTCCAAAAATCCATTTAATATATGGTCCCCAAATAGGGGACGTATCAGATAAGAACAGACACTACGCTTGATCTTGAGCCATTTGGCCGGGAAGCGATGATCAGAAATGGTTTGCCACTTAGGCCTCACCAAGGCCTACAACCGTAACCCACTGTGGAGACATAGCAAAAGATTGCCGCAGGGAAGACATTTTCCAGAAACCCTGGAAGCTCTGTAGATGACAGTTCTGCGGTGTGCGTGTGTTCAAGCTGTGCACAACGCATTTTGAATCTGCATAACCACACCCTCCATCCTCATTGTGACAGCACGTGAAGGTTCTGTGCGACAAAGCAAGCTCCATTTCCAGCTCCCTATTCCAAAAATCTATTTAATATATGGTCCCCAAATAGGGGACGTATCAGATAAGAACAGACACTACGCTTGATCTTGAGCCATTTGGCCGAGAAACGATGATCAGAAATGGTTTGCCACTTGGGCCGCACCAAGGCCTACAACCGAAACCCACTGTGGAGACATAGCAAAAGATTGCCGCAGGGAAGACATTTTCCAGAAACTCTGGAAGCTTTGTCGATGACAGTTCTGCGGTGTGCGTGTGTTCAAGCTGTGCACAACGCGTTTTGAATCTGCATAATCACACCCTCCATCCCCATTGTGACAGCACGTGAAGGTTCCGTGTGACAAAGCAAGCTCCATTTCCAGCTCCCTATTCCAAAAATCCATTTAATATATGGTCCCCAAATAGGGGACGTATCCGAGAAGAACAGACACTACGCTTGATCTTGAGCCATTTGGCCGAGAAGCGATGATCAGAAATGGTTTGCCACTTGGGCCGCCCCAAGGCCTACAACTGAAACCCACTGTGGAGACATAGCAAAAGATTGCCGCAGGGAAGACATTTTCCAGAAACTCTGGAAGCTCTGTAGATGACAGTTCTGCGGTGTGCGTGTGTTCAAGCTGTGCACAACGCGTTTTGAATCTGCATAACCACACCCTCCATCCCCATTGTGACAGCACGTGAAGGTTCCGTGCGACAAAGCAAGCTCCATTTCCAGCTCCCTATTCCAAAAATCCATTTAATATATGGTCCCCAAATAGGGGACGTATCAGATAAGAACAGACACTACGCTTGATCTTGAGCCATTTGGCCGAGAAGCGATGATCAGAAATGGTGTGCCACTTGGGCCGCACCAAGGCCTACAACCGAAACCCACTGTGGAGACATAGCAAAAGATTGCCGCAGGGAAGACATTTTCCAGAAACTCTGGAAGCTCTGTCGATGACAGTTCTGCGGTGTGCGTGTGTTCAAGCTGTGCACAACGCGTTTTGAATCTGCATAACCACACCCTCCATCCCCATTGTGACAGCATGTGAAGGTTCCGTCCGACGAAGCAAGCTCCATTTCCAGCTCCGTTTTCCAAAAATCCATTTAATATATGGTCCCCAAATAGGGGACGTATCAGATAAGAACAGACACTACGCTTGATCTTGAGCCATTTGGCCGAGAAGCGATGATCAGAAATGGTTTGCCACTTAGGCCTCACCAAGGCCTACAACCGTAACCCACTGTGGAGACATAGCAAAAGATTGCCGCAGGGAAGACATTTTCCAAAAACTCTGGAAGCTCTGTAGATGACAGTTCTGCGGTGTGCGTGTGTTCAAGCTGTGCACAACGCGTTTTGAATCTGCATAACCACACCCTCCATCCCCATTGTGACAGCACGTGAAGGTTCCGTGTGACAAAGCAAGCTCCATTTCCAGCTCCCTATTCCAAAAATCCATTTAATATATGGTCCCCAAATAGGGGACGTATCAGATAAGAACAGACACTACGCTTGATCTTGAGCCATTTGGCCGAGAAGCGATGATCAGAAATGGTTTGCCACGTGGGCCGCACCAAGGCCTAAAACCGAAACCCACTGTGGAGACATAGCAAAAGATTGCCGCAGGGAAGACATTTTCCAGAAACTCTGGAAGCTCTGTCGATGACAGTTCTGCGGTGTGCGTGTGTTCAAGCTGTGCACAACGCGTTTTGAATCTGCATAACCACACCCTCCATCCCCATTGTGACAGCACGTGAAGGTTCCGTGCGACAAAGCAAGCTCCATTTCCAGCTCCCTATTCCAAAAATCTATTTAATATATGGTCCCCAAATAGGGGACGTATCAGATAAGAACAGACACTACGCTTGATCTTGAGCCATTTGGCCGAGAAGCGATGATCAGAAATGGTTTGCCACTTGGGCCGCACCAAGGCCTACAACCGAAACCCACTGTGGAGACATAGCAAAAGATTGCCGCAGGGAAGACATTTTCCAGAAACTCTGGAAGCTCTGTCGATGACAGTTCTGCAGTGTGCGTGTGTTCAAGCTGTGCACAACGCGTTTTGAATCTGCATAACCACACCCTCCATCCCCATTGTGACAGCACGTGAAGGTTCCGTGTGACAAAGCAAGCTCCATTTCCAGCTCCCTATTCCAAAAATCCATTTAATATATGGTCCCCAAATAGGGGACGTATCAGATAAGAACAGACACTACGCTTGATCTTGAGCCATTTGGCCGAGAAGCGATGATCAGAAATGGTTTGCCACTTGGGCCGCACCAAGGCCTACAACCGAAACCCACTGTGGAGACATAGCAAAAGATTGCCGCAGGGAAGACATTTTCCAGAAACTCTGGAGGTTCTGTAGATGATAGTTCTGCGGTGTGCGTGTGTTCAAGCTGTGCACAACGCGTTTTGAATCTGCATAACCACACCCTCCATCCCCATTGTGACAGCACGTGAAGGTTCCGTGCGACAAAGCATGCTCCATTTCCAGCTCCCTATTCCAAAAATCTATTTAATATATGGTCCCCAAATAGGGGACATATCAGATAAGAGCAGACACTACGCTTGATCTTGAGCCATTTGGCCAAGAAGCGATGATCAGAAATGGTTTGCCACTTGGGCCGCACCAAGGCCTACAACCGAAACCCACTGTGGAGACATAGCAAAAGATTGCCGCAGGGAAGACATTTTCCAGAAACTCTGGAAGCTCTGTCGATGACAGTTCTGCGGTGTGCGTGTGTTCAAGCTGTGCACAACGCGTTTTGAATCTGCATAACCACACCCTCCATCCCCATTGTGACAGCATGTGAAGGTTCCGTCCGACGAAGCAAGCTCCATTTCCAGCTCCGTTTTCCAAAAATCCATTTAATATATGGTCCCCAAATAGGGGACGTATCAGATAAGAACAGACACTACGCTTGATCTTGAGCCATTTGGCCGAGAAGCGATGATCAGAAATGGTTTGCCACTTAGGCCTCACCAAGGCCTACAACCGTAACCCACTGTGGAGACATAGCAAAAGATTGCCGCAGGGAAGACATTTTCCAGAAACCCTGGAAGCTCTGTAGATGACAGTTCTGCGGTGTGCGTGTGTTCAAGCTGTGCACAACGCATTTTGAATCTGCATAACCACACCCTCCATCCTCATTGTGACAGCACGTGAAGGTTCTGTGCGACAAAGCAAGCTCCATTTCCAGCTCCCTATTCCAAAAATCTATTTAATATATGGTCCCCAAATAGGGGACGTATCAGATAAGAACAGACACTACGCTTGATCTTGAGCCATTTGGCCGAGAAACGATGATCAGAAATGGTTTGCCACTTGGGCCGCACCAAGGCCTACAACCGAAACCCACTGTGGAGACATAGCAAAAGATTGCCGCAGGGAAGACATTTTCCAGAAACTCTGGAAGCTTTGTCGATGACAGTTCTGCGGTGTGCGTGTGTTCAAGCTGTGCACAACGCGTTTTGAATCTGCATAATCACACCCTCCATCCCCATTGTGACAGCACGTGAAGGTTCCGTGTGACAAAGCAAGCTCCATTTCCAGCTCCCTATTCCAAAAATCCATTTAATATATGGTCCCCAAATAGGGGACGTATCCGAGAAGAACAGACACTACGCTTGATCTTGAGCCATTTGGCCGAGAAGCGATGATCAGAAATGGTTTGCCACTTGGGCCGCCCCAAGGCCTACAACTGAAACCCACTGTGGAGACATAGCAAAAGATTGCCGCAGGGAAGACATTTTCCAGAAACTCTGGAAGCTCTGTAGATGACAGTTCTGCGGTGTGCGTGTGTTCAAGCTGTGCACAACGCGTTTTGAATCTGCATAACCACACCCTCCATCCCCATTGTGACAGCACGTGAAGGTTCCGTGCGACAAAGCAAGCTCCATTTCCAGCTCCCTATTCCAAAAATCCATTTAATATATGGTCCCCAAATAGGGGACGTATCAGATAAGAACAGACACTACGCTTGATCTTGAGCCATTTGGCCGAGAAGCGATGATCAGAAATGGTGTGCCACTTGGGCCGCACCAAGGCCTACAACCGAAACCCACTGTGGAGACATAGCAAAAGATTGCCGCAGGGAAGACATTTTCCAGAAACTCTGGAAGTTCTGTAGATGACAGTTCTGCGGTGTGCGTGTGTTCAAGCTGTGCACAACGCGTTTTGAATCTGCATAACCACACCCTCCATCCCCATTGTGACAGCAAGTGAAGGTTCCGTGCGACAAAGCAAGCTCCATTTCCAGTTCCCTATTCCAAAAATCTATTTAATATATGGTCCCCAAATAGGGTACGTATCAGATAAGAACAGACACTACGCTTGATCTTGAGCCATTTGGCCGAGAAGCGATGATCAGAAATGGTTTGCCACTTGGGCCGCACCAAGGCCTACAACCGAAACCCACTGTGGAGACATAGCAAAAGATTGCCGCAGGGAAGACATTTTCCAGAAACTCTGGAAGCTCTGTAGATGACAGTTCTGCGGTGTGCGTGTGTTCAAGCTGTGCACAACGCGTTTTGAATCTGCATAACCACACCCTCCATCCCCATTGTGACAGCACGTGAAGGTTCCGTGCGACAAAGCAAGCTCCATTTCCAGCTCCCTATTCCAAAAATCCATTTAATATATGGTCCCCAAATAGGGGACGTATCAGATAAGAACAGACTCTACGCTTGATCTTGAGCCATTTGGCCGAGAAGCGATGATCAGAAATGGTTTGCCACTTGGGCCGCACCAAGGCCTACAACCGAAACCCACTGTGGAGACATAGCAAAAGATTGCCGCAGGGAAGACATTTTCCAGAAACTTTGGAAGCTCTGTAGATGACAGTTCTGCGGTGTGCGTGTGTTCAAGCTGTATACAACGCGTTTCGAATCTGCATAACCACACCCTCCATCCCCATTGTGACAGCACGTGAAGGTTCCGTGCGACAAAGCAAGCTCCATTGCCAGCTCCCTATTCCAAAAATCCATTTAATATATGGTCCCCAAATAGGGGACGTATCAGATAAGAACAGACTCTACGCTTGATCTTGAGCCATTTGGCCGAGAAGCGATGATCAGAAATGGTTTGCCATTTGGGCCGCACCAAGGCCTACAACCGAAACCCACTGTGGAGACATAGCAAAAGATTGCCGCAGGGAAGACATTTTCCAGAAACTCTGGAAGCTCTGTAGATGACAGTTCTGCGGTGTGCGTGTGTTCAAGCTGTGCACAACGCGTTTTGAATCTGCATAACCACACCCTCCATCCCCATTGTGACAGCACGTGAAGGTTCCGTGCGACAAAGCAAGCTCCATTTCCAGCATCCTATTCCAAAAATCCATTTAATATATGGTCCCCAAATAGGGGACGTATCAGATAAGAACAGACTCTACGCTTGATCTTGAGCCATTTGGCCGAGAAGCGATGATCAGAAATGGTTTGCCACTTGGGCCGCACCAAGGCCTACAACCGAAACCCACTGTGGAGACTTAGCAAAAGATTGCCGCAGGGAAGACATTTTCCAGAAACTCTGGAAGCTCTGTAGATGACAGTTCTGCGGTGTGCGTGTGTTCAAGCTGTGCACAACGCGTTTCGAATCTGCATAACCACACCCTCCATCCCCATTGTGACAGCACGTGAAGGTTCCGTGTGACAAAGCAAGCTCCATTTCCAGCTCCCTATTCCAAAAATCCATTTAATATATGGTCCCCAAATAGGGGACGTATCAGATAAGAACAGACACTACGCTTGATCTTGAGCCATTTGGCCGAGAAGCGATGATCAGAAATGGTTTGCCACTTGGGCCGCACCAAGGCCTACAACCGAAACCCACTGTGGAGACATAGCAAAAGATTGCCGCAGGGAAGACATTTTCCAGAAACTCTGGAAGCTCTGTCGATGACAGTTCTGTGGTGTGCGTGTGTTCAAGCTGTGCACAACGCGTTTTGAATCTGCATAACCACACCCTCCATCCCCATTGTGACAGCACGTGAAGGTTCCGTGCGACGAAGCAAGCTCCATTTCCAGCTCCCTATTCCAAAAATCCATTTAATATATGGTCCCCAAATAGGGGACGTATCAGATAAGAACAGACACTACGCTTGATCTTGAGCCATTTGGCCGAGAAGCGATGATCAGAAATGGTTTGCCACTTGGGCCACACCAAGGCCTACAACCGAAACCCACTGTGGAGACATAGCAAAAGATTGCCGCAGGGAAGACATTTTCCAGAAACTCTGGAAGCTCTGTAGATGACAGTTCTGCGGTGTGCGTGTGTTCAAGCTGTGCACAACGCGTTTTGAATCTGCATAACCACACCCTCCATCCCCATTGTGACAGCACGTGAAGGTTCCGTGCGACAAAGCAAGCTCCATTTCCAGCTCCCTATTCCAAAAATCTATTTAATATATGGTCCCCAAATAGGGGACGTATCAGATAAGAACAGACACTACACTTGATCTTGAGCCATTTGGCCGAGAAGCGATGATCAGAAATGGTTTGCCACTTGGGCCGCACCAAGGCCTACAACCGAAACCCACTGTGGAGACATAGCAAAAGATTGCCGCAGGGAAGACATTTTCCAAAAACTCTGGAAGCTCTGTAGATGACAGTTCTGCGGTGTGCGTGTGTTCAAGCTGTGCACAACGCGTTTTGAATCTGCATAACCACACCCTCCATCCCCATTGTGACAGCACGTGAAGGTTCCGTGTGACAAAGCAAGCTCCATTTCCAGCTCCCTATTCCAAAAATCCATTTAATATATGGTCCCCAAATAGGGGACGTATCAGATAAGAACAGACACTACGCTTAAACTTGAGCCATTTGGCCGAGAAGCGATGATCAGAAATGGGTTGCCACTTGGGCCGCACCAAGGCCTAAAACCGAAACCCACTGTGGAGACATAGCAAAAGATTGCTGCAGGGAAGACATTTTCCAGAAACTCTGGAAGCTCTGTCGATGACAGTTCTGCGGTGTGCGTGTGTTCAAGCTGTGCACAACGCGTTTTGAATCTGCATAACCACACCCTCCATCCCCATTGTGACAGCACATGAAGGTTCCGTGCGACAAAGCAAGCTCCATTTCCAGCTCCCTATTCCAAAAATCTATTTAATATATGGTCCCCAAATAGGGGACGTATCAGATAAGAACAGACACTACGCTTGATCTTGAGCCATTTGGCCGAGAAGCGATGATCAGAAATGGTTTGCCACTTGGGCCGCACCAAGGCCTACAACCGAAACCCACTGTGGAGACATAGCAAAAGATTGCCGCAGGGAAGACATTTTCCAGAAACTCTGGAAGTTCTGTAGATGATAGTTCTGCGGTGTGCGTGTGTTCAAGCTGTGCACAACGCGTTTTGAATCTGCATAACCACACCCTCCATCCCCATTGTGACAGCACGTGAAGGTTCCGTGCGACAAAGCAAGCTCCATTTCCAACTCCCTATTCCAAAAATCTATTTAATATATGGTCCCCAAATAGGGGACGTATCAGATAAGAACAGACACTACGCTTGATCTTGAGCCATTTGGCCGAGAAGCGATGATCAGAAATGGTTTGCCACTTGGGCCGCACCAAGGCCTACAACCGAAACCCACTGTGGAGACATAGCAAAAGATTGCCGCAGGGAAGACATTTTCCAGAAACTCTGGAAGTTCTGTAGATGATAGTTCTGCGGTGTGCGTGTGTTCAAGCTGTGCACAACGCGTTTTGAATCTGCATAACCACACCCTCCATCCCCATTGTGACAGCACGTGAAGGTTCCGTGCGACAAAGCAAGCTCCATTTCCAGCTCCCTATTCCAAAAATCTATTTAATATATGGTCCCCAAATAGGGGACATATCAGATAAGAGCAGACACTACGCTTGATCTTGAGCCATTTGGCCAAGAAGCGATGATCAGAAATGGTTTGCCACTTGGGCCGCACCAAGGCCTACAACCGAAACCCACTGTGGAGACATAGCAAAAGATTGCCGCAGGGAAGACATTTTCCAGAAACTCTGGAAGCTCTGTCGATGACAGTTCTGCGGTGTGCGTGTGTTCAAGCTGTGCACAACGCGTTTTGAATCTGCAAAACCACACCCTCCATCCCCATTGTGACAGCACATGAAGGTTCCGTGCGACAAAGCAAGCTCCATTTCCAGCTCCCTATTCCAAAAATCTATTTAATATATGGTCCCCAAATAGGGGACGTATCAGATAAGAACAGACACTACGCTTGATCTTGAGCCATTTGGCCGAGAAGCGATGATCAGAAATGGTTTGCCACTTGGGCCGCACCAAGGCCTACAACCGAAACCCACTGTGGAGACATAGCAAAAGATTGCCGCAGGGAAGACATTTTCCAGAAACTCTGGAAGTTCTGTAGATGATAGTTCTGCGGTGTGCGTGTGTTCAAGCTGTGCACAACGCGTTTTGAATCTGCATAACCACACCCTCCATCCCCATTGTGACAGCACGTGAAGGTTCCGTGCGACAAAGCAAGCTCCATTTCCAACTCCCTATTCCAAAAATCTATTTAATATATGGTCCCCAAATAGGGGACGTATCAGATAAGAACAGACACTACGCTTGATCTTGAGCCATTTGGCCGAGAAGCGATGATCAGAAATGGTTTGCCACTTGGGCCGCACCAAGGCCTACAACCGAAACCCACTGTGGAGACATAGCAAAAGATTGCCGCAGGGAAGACATTTTCCAGAAACTCTGGAAGCTCTGTAGATGACAGTTCTGCGGTGTGCATGTGTTCAAGCTGTGCACAACGCGTTTTGAATCTGCATAACCACACCCTCCATCCCCATTGTGACAGCACGTGAAGGTTCCGTGCGACAAAGCAAGCTCCATTGCCAGCTCCCTATTCCAAAAATCCATTTAATATATGGTCCCCAAATAGGGGACGTATCAGATAAGAACAGACTCTACGCTTGATCTTGAGCCATTTGGCCGAGAAGCGATGATCAGAAATGGTTTGCCATTTGGGCCGCACCAAGGCCTACAACCGAAACCCACTGTGGAGACATAGCAAAAGATTGCCGCAGGGAAGACATTTTCCAGAAACTCTGGAAGCTCTGTAGATGACAGTTCTGCGGTGTGCGTGTGTTCAAGCTGTGTACAACGCGTTTTGAATCTGCATAACCACACCCTCCATCCCCATTGTGACAGCACGTGAAGGTTCCGTGCGACAAAGCAAGCTCCATTTCCAGCATCCTATTCCAAAAATCCATTTAATATATGGTCCCCAAATAGGGGACGTATCAGATAAGAACAGACTCTACGCTTGATCTTGAGCCATTTGGCCGAGAAGCGATGATCAGAAATGGTTTGCCACTTGGGCCGCACCAAGGCCTACAACCGAAACCCACTGTGGAGACTTAGCAAAAGATTGCCGCAGGGAAGACATTTTCCAGAAACTCTGGAAGCTCTGTAGATGACAGTTCTGCGGTGTGCGTGTGTTCAAGCTGTGCACAAAGCGTTTCGAATCTGCATAACCACACCCTCCATCCCCATTGTGACAGCACGTGAAGGTTCCGTGTGACAAAGCAAGCTCCATTTCCAGCTCCCTATTCCAAAAATCCATTTAATATATGGTCCCCAAATAGGGGACGTATCAGATAAGAACAGACACTACGCTTGATCTTGAGCCATTTGGCCGAGAAGCGATGATCAGAAATGGTTTGCCACTTGGGCCGCACCAAGGCCTACAACCGAAACCCACTGTGGAGACATAGCAAAAGATTGCCGCAGGGAAGACATTTTCCAGAAACTCTGGAAGCTCTGTCGATGACAGTTCTGTGGTGTGCGTGTGTTCAAGCTGTGCACAACGCGTTTTGAATCTGCATAACCACACCCTCCATCCCCATTGTGACAGCACGTGAAGGTTCCGTGCGACGAAGCAAGCTCCATTTCCAGCTCCCTATTCCAAAAATCCATTTAATATATGGTCCCCAAATAGGGGACGTATCAGATAAGAACAGACACTACGCTTGATCTTGAGCCATTTGGCCGAGAAGCGATGATCAGAAATGGTTTGTCACTTGGGCCACACCAAGGCCTACAACCGAAACCCACTGTGGAGACATAGCAAAAGATTGCCGCAGGGAAGACATTTTCCAGAAACTCTGGAAGCTCTGTAGATGACAGTTCTGCGGTGTGCGTGTGTTCAAGCTGTGCACAACGCGTTTTGAATCTGCATAACCACACCCTCCATCCCCATTGTGACAGCACGTGAAGGTTCCGTGCGGCAAAGCAAGCTCCATTTCCAGCTCCCTATTCCAAAAATCTATTTAATATATGGTCCCCAAATAGGGGACGTATCAGATAAGAACAGACACTACACTTGATCTTGAGCCATTTGGCCGAGAAGCGATGATCAGAAATGGTTTGCCACTTGGGCCACACCAAGGCCTACAACCGAAACCCACTGTGGAGACATAGCAAAAGATTGCCGCAGGGAAGACATTTTCCAGAAACTCTGGAAGTTCTGTAGATGATAGTTCTGCGGTGTGCGTGTGTTCAAGCTGTGCACAACGTGTTTTGAATCTGCATAACCACACCCTCCATCCCCATTGTGACAGCACGTGAAGGTTCCGTGCGACAAAGCAAGCTCCATTTCCAGCTCCCTATTCCAAAAATCTATTTAATATATGGTCCCCAAATAGGGGACATATCAGATAAGAGCAGACACTACGCTTGATCTTGAGCCATTTGGCCAAGAAGCGATGATCAGAAATGGTTTGCCACTTGGGCCGCACCAAGGCCTACAACCGAAACCCACTGTGGAGACATAGCAAAAGATTGCCGCAGGGAAGACATTTTCCAGAAACTCTGGTAGCTCTGTCGATGACAGTTCTGCGGTGTGCGTGTGTTCAAGCTGTGCACAACGCGTTTTGAATCTGCATAACCACACCCTCCATCCCCATTGTGACAGCACATGAAGGTTCCGTGCGACAAAGCAAGCTCCATTTCCAGCTCCCTATTCCAAAAATCTATTTAATATATGGTCCCCAAATAGGGGACGTATCAGATAAGAACAGACACTACGCTTGATCTTGAGCCATTTGGCCGAGAAGCGATGATCAGAAATGGTTTGCCACTTGGGCCGCACCAAGGCCTACAACCGAAACCCACTGTGGAGACATAGCAAAAGATTGCCGCAGGGAAGACATTTTCCAGAAACTCTGGAAGTTCTGTAGATGATAGTTCTGCGGTGTGCGTGTGTTCAAGCTGTGCACAACGCGTTTTGAATCTGCATAACCACACCCTCCATCCCCATTGTGACAGCACGTGAAGGTTCCGTGCGACAAAGCAAGCTCCATTTCCAACTCCCTATTCCAAAAATCTATTTAATATATGGTCCCCAAATAGGGGACGTATCAGATAAGAACAGACACTACGCTTGATCTTGAGCCATTTGGCCGAGAAGCGATGATCAGAAATGGTTTGCCACTTGGGCCGCACCAAGGCCTACAACCGAAACCCACTGTGGAGACATAGCAAAAGATTGCCGCAGGGAAGACATTTTCCAGAAACTCTGGAAGTTCTGTAGATGATAGTTCTGCGGTGTGCGTGTGTTCAAGCTGTGCACAACGCGTTTTGAATCTGCATAACCACACCCTCCATCCCCATTGTGACAGCACGTGAAGGTTCCGTGCGACAAAGCAAGCTCCATTTCCAGCTCCCTATTCCAAAAATCTATTTAATATATGGTCCCCAAATAGGGGACATATCAGATAAGAGCAGACACTACGCTTGATCTTGAGCCATTTGGCCAAGAAGCGATGATCAGAAATGGTTTGCCACTTGGGCCGCACCAAGGCCTACAACCGAAACCCACTGTGGAGACATAGCAAAAGATTGCCGCAGGGAAGACATTTTCCAGAAACTCTGGAAGCTCTGTCGATGACAGTTCTGCGGTGTGCGTGTGTTCAAGCTGTGCACAACGCGTTTTGAATCTGCATAACCACACCCTCCATCCCCATTGTGACAGCACATGAAGGTTCCGTGCGACAAAGCAAGCTCCATTTCCAGCTCCCTATTCCAAAAATCTATTTAATATATGGTCCCCAAATAGGGGACGTATCAGATAAGAACAGACACTACGCTTGATCTTGAGCCATTTGGCCGAGAAGCGATGATCAGAAATGGTTTGCCACTTGGGCCGCACCAAGGCCTACAACCGAAACCCACTGTGGAGACATAGCAAAAGATTGCCGCAGGGAAGACATTTTCCAGAAACTCTGGAAGTTCTGTAGATGATAGTTCTGCGGTGTGCGTGTGTTCAAGCTGTGCACAACGCGTTTTGAATCTGCATAACCACACCCTCCATCCCCATTGTGACAGCACGTGAAGGTTCCGTGCGACAAAGCAAGCTCCATTTCCAACTCCCTATTCCAAAAATCTATTTAATATATGGTCCCCAAATAGGGGACGTATCAGATAAGAACAGACACTACGCTTGATCTTGAGCCATTTGGCCGAGAAGCGATGATCAGAAATGGTTTGCCACTTGGGCCGCACCAAGGCCTACAACCGAAACCCACTGTGGAGACATAGCAAAAGATTGCCGCAGGGAAGACATTTTCCAGAAACTCTGGAAGCTCTGTCGATGACAGTTCTGCGGTGTGCGTGTGTTCAAGCTGTGCACAACGCGTTTTGAATCTGCATAACCACACCCTCCATCCCCATTGTGACAGCATGTGAAGGTTCCGTCCGACGAAGCAAGCTCCATTTCCAGCTCCGTATTCCAAAAATCCATTTAATATATGGTCCCCAAATAGGGGACGTATCAGATAAGAACAGACACTACGCTTGATCTTGAGCCATTTGGCCGAGAAGCGATGATCAGAAATGGTTTGCCACTTAGGCCTCACCAAGGCCTACAACCGTAACCCACTGTGGCGACATAGCAAAAGATTGCCGCAGGGAAGACATTTTCCAGAAACCCTGGAAGCTCTGTAGATGACAGTTCTGCGGTGTGCGTGTGTTCAAGCTGTGGACAACGCATTTTGAATCTGCATAACCACACCCTCCATCCCCATTGTGACAGCACGTGAAGGTTCCGTGCGACAAAGCAAGCTCCATTTCCAGCTCCCTATTCCAAAAATCTATTTAATATATGGTCCCCAAATAGGGGACGTATCAGATAAGAACAGACACTACGCTTGATCTTGAGCCATTTGGCCGAGAAACGATGATCAGAAATGGTTTGCCACTTGGGCCGCACCAAGGCCTACAACCGAAACCCACTGTGGAGACATAGCAAAAGATTGCCGCAGGGAAGACATTTTCCAGAAACTCTGGAAGTTCTGTAGATGATAGTTCTGCGGTGTGCGTGTGTTCAAGCTGTGCACAACGCGTTTTGAATCTGCATAACCACACCCTCCATCCCCATTGTGACAGCACGTGAAGGTTCCGTGCGACAAAGCAAGCTCCATTTCCAACTCCCTATTCCAAAAATCTATTTAATATATGGTCCCCAAATAGGGGACGTATCAGATAAGAACAGACACTACGCTTGATCTTGAGCCATTTGGCCGAGAAGCGATGATCAGAAATGGTTTGCCACTTGGGCCGCACCAAGGCCTACAACCGAAACCCACTGTGGAGACATAGCAAAAGATTGCCGCAGGGAAGACATTTTCCAGAAACTCTGGAAGCTCTGTAGATGACAGTTCTGCGGTGTGCATGTGTTCAAGCTGTGCACAACGCGTTTTGAATCTGCATAACCACACCCTCCATCCCCATTGTGACAGCACGTGAAGGTTCCGTGCGACAAAGCAAGCTCCATTGCCAGCTCCCTATTCCAAAAATCCATTTAATATATGGTCCCCAAATAGGGGACGTATCAGATAAGAACAGACTCTACGCTTGATCTTGAGCCATTTGGCCGAGAAGCGATGATCAGAAATGGTTTGCCATTTGGGCCGCACCAAGGCCTACAACCGAAACCCACTGTGGAGACATAGCAAAAGATTGCCGCAGGGAAGACATTTTCCAGAAACTCTGGAAGCTCTGTAGATGACAGTTCTGCGGTGTGCGTGTGTTCAAGCTGTGTACAACGCGTTTTGAATCTGCATAACCACACCCTCCATCCCCATTGTGACAGCACGTGAAGGTTCCGTGCGACAAAGCAAGCTCCATTTCCAGCATCCTATTCCAAAAATCCATTTAATATATGGTCCCCAAATAGGGGACGTATCAGATAAGAACAGACTCTACGCTTGATCTTGAGCCATTTGGCCGAGAAGCGATGATCAGAAATGGTTTGCCACTTGGGCCGCACCAAGGCCTACAACCGAAACCCACTGTGGAGACTTAGCAAAAGATTGCCGCAGGGAAGACATTTTCCAGAAACTCTGGAAGCTCTGTAGATGACAGTTCTGCGGTGTGCGTGTGTTCAAGCTGTGCACAAAGCGTTTCGAATCTGCATAACCACACCCTCCATCCCCATTGTGACAGCACGTGAAGGTTCCGTGTGACAAAGCAAGCTCCATTTCCAGCTCCCTATTCCAAAAATCCATTTAATATATGGTCCCCAAATAGGGGACGTATCAGTTAAGAACAGACACTACGCTTGATCTTGAGCCATTTGGCCGAGAAGCGATGATCAGAAATGGTTTGCCACTTGGGCCGCACCAAGGCCTACAACCGAAACCCACTGTGGAGACATAGCAAAAGATTGCCGCAGGGAAGACATTTTCCAGAAACTCTGGAAGCTCTGTCGATGACAGTTCTGTGGTGTGCGTGTGTTCAAGCTGTGCACAACGCGTTTTGAATCTGCATAACCACACCCTCCATCCCCATTGTGACAGCACGTGAAGGTTCCGTGCGACGAAGCAAGCTCCATTTCCAGCTCCCTATTCCAAAAATCCATTTAATATATGGTCCCCAAATAGGGGACGTATCAGATAAGAACAGACACTACGCTTGATCTTGAGCCATTTGGCCGAGAAGCGATGATCAGAAATGGTTTGTCACTTGGGCCACACCAAGGCCTACAACCGAAACCCACTGTGGAGACATAGCAAAAGATTGCCGCAGGGAAGACATTTTCCAGAAACTCTGGAAGCTCTGTAGATGACAGTTCTGCGGTGTGCGTGTGTTCAAGCTGTGCACAACGCGTTTTGAATCTGCATAACCACACCCTCCATCCCCATTGTGACAGCACGTGAAGGTTCCGTGCGGCAAAGCAAGCTCCATTTCCAGCTCCCTATTCCAAAAATCTATTTAATATATGGTCCCCAAATAGGGGACGTATCAGATAAGAACAGACACTACACTTGATCTTGAGCCATTTGGCCGAGAAGCGATGATCAGAAATGGTTTGCCACTTGGGCCACACCAAGGCCTACAACCGAAACCCACTGTGGAGACATAGCAAAAGATTGCCGCAGGGAAGACATTTTCCAGAAACTCTGGAAGTTCTGTAGATGATAGTTCTGCGGTGTGCGTGTGTTCAAGCTGTGCACAACGTGTTTTGAATCTGCATAACCACACCCTCCATCCCCATTGTGACAGCACGTGAAGGTTCCGTGCGACAAAGCAAGCTCCATTTCCAGCTCCCTATTCCAAAAATCTATTTAATATATGGTCCCCAAATAGGGGACATATCAGATAAGAGCAGACACTACGCTTGATCTTGAGCCATTTGGCCAAGAAGCGATGATCAGAAATGGTTTGCCACTTGGGCCGCACCAAGGCCTACAACCGAAACCCACTGTGGAGACATAGCAAAAGATTGCCGCAGGGAAGACATTTTCCAGAAACTCTGGTAGCTCTGTCGATGACAGTTCTGCGGTGTGCGTGTGTTCAAGCTGTGCACAACGCGTTTTGAATCTGCATAACCACACCCTCCATCCCCATTGTGACAGCACATGAAGGTTCCGTGCGACAAAGCAAGCTCCATTTCCAGCTCCCTATTCCAAAAATCTATTTAATATATGGTCCCCAAATAGGGGACGTATCAGATAAGAACAGACACTACGCTTGATCTTGAGCCATTTGGCCGAGAAGCGATGATCAGAAATGGTTTGCCACTTGGGCCGCACCAAGGCCTACAACCGAAACCCACTGTGGAGACATAGCAAAAGATTGCCGCAGGGAAGACATTTTCCAGAAACTCTGGAAGTTCTGTAGATGATAGTTCTGCGGTGTGCGTGTGTTCAAGCTGTGCACAACGCGTTTTGAATCTGCATAACCACACCCTCCATCCCCATTGTGACAGCACGTGAAGGTTCCGTGCGACAAAGCAAGCTCCATTTCCAACTCCCTATTCCAAAAATCTATTTAATATATGGTCCCCAAATAGGGGACGTATCAGATAAGAACAGACACTACGCTTGATCTTGAGCCATTTGGCCGAGAAGCGATGATCAGAAATGGTTTGCCACTTGGGCCGCACCAAGGCCTACAACCGAAACCCACTGTGGAGACATAGCAAAAGATTGCCGCAGGGAAGACATTTTCCAGAAACTCTGGAAGTTCTGTAGATGATAGTTCTGCGGTGTGCGTGTGTTCAAGCTGTGCACAACGCGTTTTGAATCTGCATAACCACACCCTCCATCCCCATTGTGACAGCACGTGAAGGTTCCGTGCGGCAAAGCAAGCTCCATTTCCAGCTCCCTATTCCAAAAATCTATTTAATATATGGTCCCCAAATAGGGGACGTATCAGATAAGAACAGACACTACACTTGATCTTGAGCCATTTGGCCGAGAAGCGATGATCAGAAATGGTTTGCCACTTGGGCCACACCAAGGCCTACAACCGAAACCCACTGTGGAGACATAGCAAAAGATTGCCGCAGGGAAGACATTTTCCAGAAACTCTGGAAGTTCTGTAGATGATAGTTCTGCGGTGTGCGTGTGTTCAAGCTGTGCACAACGTGTTTTGAATCTGCATAACCACACCCTCCATCCCCATTGTGACAGCACGTGAAGGTTCCGTGCGACAAAGCAAGCTCCATTTCCAGCTCCCTATTCCAAAAATCTATTTAATATATGGTCCCCAAATAGGGGACATATCAGATAAGAGCAGACACTACGCTTGATCTTGAGCCATTTGGCCAAGAAGCGATGATCAGAAATGGTTTGCCACTTGGGCCGCACCAAGGCCTACAACCGAAACCCACTGTGGAGACATAGCAAAAGATTGCCGCAGGGAAGACATTTTCCAGAAACTCTGGTAGCTCTGTCGATGACAGTTCTGCGGTGTGCGTGTGTTCAAGCTGTGCACAACGCGTTTTGAATCTGCATAACCACACCCTCCATCCCCATTGTGACAGCACATGAAGGTTCCGTGCGACAAAGCAAGCTCCATTTCCAGCTCCCTATTCCAAAAATCTATTTAATATATGGTCCCCAAATAGGGGACGTATCAGATAAGAACAGACACTACGCTTGATCTTGAGCCATTTGGCCGAGAAGCGATGATCAGAAATGGTTTGCCACTTGGGCCGCACCAAGGCCTACAACCGAAACCCACTGTGGAGACATAGCAAAAGATTGCCGCAGGGAAGACATTTTCCAGAAACTCTGGAAGTTCTGTAGATGATAGTTCTGCGGTGTGCGTGTGTTCAAGCTGTGCACAACGCGTTTTGAATCTGCATAACCACACCCTCCATCCCCATTGTGACAGCACGTGAAGGTTCCGTGCGACAAAGCAAGCTCCATTTCCAACTCCCTATTCCAAAAATCTATTTAATATATGGTCCCCAAATAGGGGACGTATCAGATAAGAACAGACACTACGCTTGATCTTGAGCCATTTGGCCGAGAAGCGATGATCAGAAATGGTTTGCCACTTGGGCCGCACCAAGGCCTACAACCGAAACCCACTGTGGAGACATAGCAAAAGATTGCCGCAGGGAAGACATTTTCCAGAAACTCTGGAAGTTCTGTAGATGATAGTTCTGCGGTGTGCGTGTGTTCAAGCTGTGCACAACGCGTTTTGAATCTGCATAACCACACCCTCCATCCCCATTGTGACAGCACGTGAAGGTTCCGTGCGACAAAGCAAGCTCCATTTCCAGCTCCCTATTCCAAAAATCTATTTAATATATGGTCCCCAAATAGGGGACATATCAGATAAGAGCAGACACTACGCTTGATCTTGAGCCATTTGGCCAAGAAGCGATGATCAGAAATGGTTTGCCACTTGGGCCGCACCAAGGCCTACAACCGAAACCCACTGTGGAGACATAGCAAAAGATTGCCGCAGGGAAGACATTTTCCAGAAACTCTGGAAGCTCTGTCGATGACAGTTCTGCGGTGTGCGTGTGTTCAAGCTGTGCACAACGCGTTTTGAATCTGCATAACCACACCCTCCATCCCCATTGTGACAGCACGTGAAGGTTCCGTGCGACAAAGCAAGCTCCATTTCCAGCTCCCTATTCCAAAAATCTATTTAATATATGGTCCCCAAATAGGGGACGTATCAGATAAGAACAGACACTACGCTTGATCTTGAGCCATTTGGCCGAGAAACGATGATCAGAAATGGTTTGCCACTTGGGCCGCACCAAGGCCTACAACCGAAACCCACTGTGGAGACATAGCAAAAGATTGCCGCAGGGAAGACATTTTCCAGAAACTCTGGAAGCTTTGTCGATGACAGTTCTGCGGTGTGCGTGTGTTCAAGCTGTGCACAACGCGTTTTGAATCTGCATAATCACACCCTCCATCCCCATTGTGACAGCACGTGAAGGTTCCGTGCGACAAAGCAAGCTCCATTTCCAGCTCCCTATTCCAAAAATCCATTTAATATATGGTCCCCAAATAGGGGACGTATCAGATAAGAACAGACACTACGCTTGATCTTGAGCCATTTGGCCGAGAAGCGATGATCAGAAATGGTGTGCCATTTGGGCCGCACCAAGGCCTACAACCGAAACCCACTGTTGAGACATAGCAAAAGATTGCCGCAGGGAAGACATTTTCCAGAAACTCTGGAAGTTCTGTAGATGACAGTTCTGCGGTGTGCGTGTGTTCAAGCTGTGCACAACGCGTTTTGAATCTGCATAACCACACCCTCCATCCCCATTGTGACAGCAAGTGAAGGTTCCGTGCGACAAAGCAAGCTCCATTTCCAGTTCCCTATTCCAAAAATCTATTTAATATATGGTCCCCAAATAGGGTACGTATCAGATAAGAACAGACACTACGCTTGATCTTGAGCCATTTGGCCGAGAAGCGATGATCAGAAATGGTTTGCCACTTGGGCCGCACCAAGGCCTACAACCGAAACCCACTGTGGAGACATAGCAAAAGATTGCCGCAGGGAAGACATTTTCCAGAAACTCTGGAAGCTCTGTAGATGACAGTTCTGCGGTGTGCGTGTGTTCAAGCTGTGCACAACGCATTTTGAATCTGCATAACCACACCCTCCATCCCCATTGTGACAGCACGTGAAGGTTCCATGCGACAAAGCAAGCTCCATTTCCAGCTCCCTATTCCAAAAATCTATTTAATATATGGTCCCCAAATAGGGGACGTATCAGATAAGAACAGACACTACGCTTGATCTTGAGCCATTTGGCCGAGAAGCGATGATCAGAAATGGTTTGCCACTTGGGCCGCACCAAGGCCTACAACCGAAACTGTTGTGAATTTGCTTTTTGCTCCCTCTAGTGGTTACTAGTTTTTTGACTCTGGTTTTTCTGTCATTCCTTTTATCCGCACCTGGGTCGTTAGTTAGGGGTGTTGCTATTTAAGCTCCCTGGACCTTCAGTTCAATGCCTGGCAACGTAGTTATCAGAGCTAGTCTGCTGTGCTCTTGTCTACTGATCCTGGTTCCAGTTATATCAGCTAAGTCTGCCTTTTTGCTTTTTGCTTTTTGTTTTGGTTTTGTATTTTTGTCCAGCTTGTTCCAAATCTATATCCTGATCTTTGCTGGAAGCTCTAGGGGGCTGGTGTTCTCCCCCCGGACCGTTAGACGGTTCGGGGGTTCTTGAATTTCCAGTGTGGATTTTGATAGGGTTTTTGTTGACCATATAAGTTACCTTTCTTTATTCTGCTATCAGTAAGCGGGCCTCTCTGTGCTAAACCTGGTTCATTTCTGTGTTTGTCATTTCCTCTTACCTCACCGTTATTATTTGTGGGGGGGGCTTCTATCCAGCTTTGGGGTTCCCTTCTCTGGAGGCAAGAAAGGTCTTTGTTTTTCCTTTACTAGGGGTAGTTAGATTCTCCGGCTGGAGCGTGTCATCTAGAATCATCGTAGGAATGATCCCCGGCTACTTCTAGTGTTGGCGTTAGGAGTAGATATATGGTCAACCCAGTTACCACTGCCCTATGAGCTGGTTTTTTGTATTCTGCAGACTTCCACGTTCCTCTGAGACCCTCGCCATTGGGGTCATAACAGTTTGCCAGGCCAGTATTAAATGTTTAATGCATTGCAGAAGAGGGATTATAAGAAAGAAGATTCTGAGTTTTGTTTTTTTTTTCCTTCTTCCCCTTTACCTCAGAGTGGCTATGCTTGCTGCAGACATGAATGTCCAGACCTTGATTACAAGTGTGGACCAGCTGGCTACTCGTGTGCAGGGCATACAAGACTATGTTATCAGAAATCCTAGGTCAGAACCTAAAATACCGATTCCTGAACTGTTTTCCGGAGACAGGTTTAAGTTTAGGAATTTCGTGAATAATTGTAAATTGTTTTTGTCCCTGAGACCCTGTTCATCTGGAGACGCTGCTCAGCAAGTAAAAATTGTTATTTCGTTCTTACGGGGCGACCCTCGGGATTGGGCGTTTTCGCTGGCGCCAGGAGATCCGGCATTGGCTGATATTGATGCGTTTTTTCTGGCGCTCGGTTTGCTTTATGAGGAACCCAATCTTGAGATTCAGGCAGAAAAGGCCTTGCTGGCTATGTCTCAGGGACAGGACGAGGCTGAAGTGTATTGCCAAAAATTTCGGAAATGGTCCGTGCTGACACATTGGAACGAGTGTGCACTGGCCGCTAATTTTAGAAATGGCCTTTCTGAAGCCATTAAGAATGTTATGGTGGGTTTTCCCATTCCCACAGGTCTGAATGATACTATGGCACTGGCTATTCAAATTGACCGGCGGTTGCGGTAGCCCAAAACCGCAAATTCCCTCATGGTGTTGTCTGAACAGACACCTGATTTAATGCAATGTGATAGAATCCTGACTAGAAATGAGCGGAAAATTCATAGACGCCGGAATGGCTTGTGCTACTACTGTGGTGATTCTACACATGTTATCTCAGCATGCTCTAAACGTATAGCTAAGGTTGTTAGTCCTGTCACCGTTGGTAATTTGCAACCTAAATTTATTCTGTCTGTAACTTTGATTTGCTCACTGTCGTCTTATCCTGTCATGGCGTTTGTAGATTCAGGTGCTGCCCTGAGTCTTATGGATCTGTCATTTGCTAAGCGCTGTGGTTTTACTCTTGAACCATTGGAAAATCCTATTCCTCTCAGGGGTATTGATGCTACGCCATTGGCAGCAAATAAACCGCAGTATTGGACACAAGTTACCATGTGCATGACTCCTGAACACCGCGAGGTGATACGTTTCCTGGTTTTACATAAAATGCATGATTTGGTTATTTTAGGGCTGCCATGGTTACAGACCCATAATCCAGTCCTGGACTGGAAGGCTATGTCAGTCTCAAGTTGGGGCTGTCGTGGTATTCATGGGGATTCCCTGCCTGTGTCTATTGCTTCTTCTACGCCTTCGGAAGTTCCTGAGTATTTGTCTGATTATCAGGATGTCTTCAGTGAGTCTGAGTCCAGTGCACTGCCTCCTCATAGGGACTGTGACTGTGCTATAGATTTGATCCCTGGCAGTAAATTTCCTAAGGGAAGACTGTTTAATCTGTCGGTACCCGAACATACCGCTATGCGTTCATATATCAAGGAGTCTCTGGAGAAAGGACATATTCGTCCGTCTTCTTCCCCTCTTGGTGCGGGATTCTTTTTTGTGGCAAAAAAGGACGGATCTTTGAGGCCTTGTATTGATTATCGGCTTTTAAATAAGATCACTGTCAAATTTCAGTATCCTTTACCGCTGTTGTCTGACTTGTTTGCCCGGATTAAGGGTGCCAAGTGGTTCACCAAGATAGACCTTCGTGGTGCGTACAACCTTGTGCGCATTAAGCAAGGTGATGAATGGAAAACCGCATTCAATACGCCCGAAGGTCATTTTGAGTACTTGGTGATGCCTTTTGGGCTCTCCAATGCGCCTTCAGTTTTTCAGTCCTTTATGCATGACATCTTCCGGAAGTATCTGGATAAATTTTTGATTGTTTATCTGGATGATATTTTGGTTTTTTCTGATAATTGGGATTCACATGTGGAGCAGGTCAGGTTGGTCTTTAAAATTTTGCGTGAAAATTCTTTGTTTGTCAAGGGCTCAAAGTGTCTCTTTGGTGTACAGAAGGTTCCCTTTTTGGGGTTCATTTTTTCCCCTTCTGCTGTGGAGATGGACCCAGTCAAGGTCCGAGCTATTCTTGATTGGACTCAGCCCTCGTCTGTTAAGAGTCTTCAGAAATTCTTGGGTTTCGCTAACTTCTACCGTCGTTTTATCGCTAATTTTTCTAGCATTGTGAAACCTTTGACGGATATGACCAAGAAGGGCTCCGATGTAGCCAACTGGGCTCCTGCTGCCGTGGAGGCTTTCCAGGAGTTGAAACGCCGGTTTACTTCGGCGCCTGTTTTGTGCCAGCCCGATGTCTCACTTCCCTTTCAGGTTGAGGTGGATGCTTCAGAGATTGGAGCAGGGGCCGTTTTGTCGCAGAGAGGCCCTGGTTGCTCTGTTATGAAACCTTGTGCCTTTTTCTCTAGGAAGTTTTCGCCTGCCGAGCGAAATTATGATGTGGGCAATCGGGAGTTGTTGGCCATGAAATGGGCATTTGAGGAGTGGCGTCATTGGCTCGAGGGTGCTAAGCATCGTGTGGTGGTCTTGACTGATCACAAAAATCTGATGTATCTCGAGTCTGCTAAACGCCTTAATCCGAGACAGGCCCGCTGGTCATTGTTTTTCTCCCGCTTTGATTTTGTTGTCTCGTATTTACCAGGTTCAAAGAATGTGAAGGCCGATGCTCTTTCTAGGAGCTTTGTGCCTGATGCTCCTGAAGTCACTGATCCTGTTGGTATTCTTAAAGATGGAGTTATCTTGTCAGCTATTTCTCCGGATCTGCGACGTGTGTTGCAGAGATTTCAGGCGGATAGGCCTGAGTCTTGTCCACCTGACAGACTGTTTGTCCCGGATAAGTGGACCAGCAGAGTCATTTCCGAGGTTCATTCCTCGGTGTTGGCAGGTCACCCGGGAATTTTTGGCACCAGAGATCTGGTGGCCAGGTCCTTTTGGTGGCCTTCTTTGTCAAGGGATGTGCGGTCATTTGTGCAGTCCTGTGGGACTTGTGCTCGAGCTAAGCCTTGCTGTTCTCGTGCCAGCGGTTTGCTCTTGCCCTTGCCTGTCCCGAAGAGACCTTGGACACATATCTCCATGGATTTCATTTCTGATCTTCCGCTATCTCAGGGCATGTCCGTTATCTGGGTGATATGTGATCGCTTCTCCAAGATGGTCCATTTGGTTCCTTTGCCTAAGCTGCCTTCCTCTTCCGATCTGGTTCCTGTGTTTTTCCAGAACGTGGTTCGTTTGCACGGCATCCCTGAGAATATTGTGTCAGACAGAGGATCCCAGTTCGTTTCCAGGTTCTGGCGATCCTTTTGTAGTAGGATGGGCATTGATTTGTCGTTTTCGTCTGCTTTCCATCCTCAGACTAATGGACAGACGGAGCGAACCAATCAGACTTTGGAGGCTTATTTGAGGTGTTTTGTCTCTGCTGATCAGGACGATTGGGTGACATTCTTGCCGTTGGCTGAGTTTGCCCTTAATAATCGGGCTAGTTCCGCCACCTTGGTTTCGCCTTTTTTCTGCAACTCTGGTTTCCATCCTCGCTTTTCTTCGGGTCATGTGGAGCCTTCTGACTGTCCTGGGGTGGATTCTGTGGTGGATAGGTTGCAGCGGATCTGGAATCATGTGGTGGACAACTTGAAGTTGTCACGGGAGAGGGCTCAGCGCTTTGCCAACCGCCGCCGCGGTGTGGGTCCCCGACTACGCGTTGGGGATTTGGTGTGGCTTTCTTCCCGCTTTGTTCCTATGAAGGTCTCCTCTCCCAAGTTTAAACCTCGTTTTATTGGGCCTTACAAGATATTGGAAATCCTTAATCCTGTATCTTTTCGTCTGGATCTTCCTGTGTCGTTTGCTATTCACAATGTATTTCATAGGTCCTTGTTGCGGCGGTACATTGTGCCTGTAGTTCCTTCTGCCGAGCCTCCTGCTCCGGTGTTGGTTGAGGGCGAGTTGGAGTACGTGGTGGAGAAGATCTTGGATTCTCGCCTCTCCAGGCGGAGGCTTCAGTACCTGGTCAAGTGGAAGGGCTATGGTCAGGAGGATAATTCCTGGGTGGTCGCCTCTGATGTTCATGCGGCCGATTTAGTTCGTGCCTTTCATGCCGCTCATCCTGATCGCCCTGGTGGTCGTGGTGAGGGTTCGGTGACCCCTCACTAAGGGGGGGGTACTGTTGTGAATTCGCTTTTTGCTCCCTCTAGTGGTTACTAGTTTTTTGACTCTGGTTTTTCTGTCATTCCTTTTATCCGCACCTGGGTCGTTAGTTAGGGGTGTTGCTATTTAAGCTCCCTGGACCTTCAGTTCAATGCCTGGCAACGTAGTTATCAGAGCTAGTCTGCTGTGCTCTTGTCTACTGATCCTGGTTCCAGTTATATCAGCTAAGTCTGCCTTTTTGCTTTTTGCTTTTTGTTTTGGTTTTGTATTTTTGTCCAGCTTGTTCCAAATCTATATCCTGATCTTTGCTGGAAGCTCTAGGGGGCTGGTGTTCTCCCCCCGGACCGTTAGACGGTTCGGGGGTTCTTGAATTTCCAGTGTGGATTTTGATAGGGTTTTTGTTGACCATATAAGTTACCTTTCTTTATTCTGCTATCAGTAAGCGGGCCTCTCTGTGCTAAACCTGGTTCATTTCTGTGTTTGTCATTTCCTCTTACCTCACCGTTATTATTTGTGGGGGGGCTTCTATCCAGCTTTGGGGTTCCCTTCTCTGGAGGCAAGAAAGGTCTTTGTTTTTCCTCTACTAGGGGTAGTTAGATTCTCCGGCTGGAGCGTGTCATCTAGAATCATCGTAGGAATGATCCCCGGCTATTTCTAGTGTTGGCGTTAGGAGTAGATATATGGTCAACCCAGTTACCACTGCCCTATGAGCTGGTTTTTTGTATTCTGCAGACTTCCACGTTCCTCTGAGACCCTCGCCATTGGGGTCATAACATGAAACCCACTGTGGAGACATAGCAAAAGATTGCCGCAGGGAAGACATTTTCCAGAAACTCTGGAAGCTCTGTAGATGACAGTTCTGCGGTGTGCGTGTGTTCAAGCTGTGCACAACGCGTTTTGAATCTGCATAACCACACCCTCCATCCCCATTGTGACAGCACGTGAAGGTTCCATGCGACAAAGCAAGCTCCATTTCCAGCTCCCTATTCCAAAAATCCATTTAATATATGGTCCCCAAATAGGGGACGTATCAGATAAGAACAGACTCTACGCTTGATCTTGAGCCATTTGGCCGAGAAGCGATGATCAGAAATGGTTTGCCACTTGGGCCGCACCAAGGCCTACAACCAAAACCCACTGTGGAGACATAGCAAAAGATTGCCGCAGGGAAGACATTTTCCAGAAACTTTGGAAGCTCTGTAGATGACAGTTCTGCGGTGTGCGTGTGTTCAAGCTGTATACAACGCGTTTCGAATCTGCATAACCACACCCTCCATCCCCATTGTGACAGCACGTGAAGGTTCCGTGCGACAAAGCAAGCTCCATTGCCAGCTCCCTATTCCAAAAATCCATTTAATATATGGTCCCCAAATAGGGGACGTATCAGATAAGAACAGACTCTACGCTTGATCTTGAGCCATTTGGCCGAGAAGCGATGATCAGAAATGGTTTGCCACTTGGGCCGCACCAAGGCCTACAACCGAAACCCACTGTGGAGACATAGCAAAAGATTGCCGCAGGGAAGACATTTTCCAGAAACTCTGGAAGCTCTGTCGATGACAGTTCTGCGGTGTGCGTGTGTTCAAGCTGTGCACAACGCATTTTGAATCTGCATAACCACACCCTCCATCCAAATTGTGACAGCATGTGAAGGTTCCGTCCGACGAAGCAAGCTCCATTTCCAGCTCCCTATTCCAAAAATCCATTTAATATATGGTCCCCAAATAGGGGACGTATCACATAAGAACAGACACTACGCTTGATCTTGAGCCATTTGGCCGAGAAGCGATGATCAGAAATGGTTTGCCACTTAGGCCTCACCAAGGCCTACAACCGTAACCCACTGTGGAGACATAGCAAAAGATTGCCGCAGGGAAGACATTTTCCAGAAACTCTGGAAGCTCTGTAGATGACAGTTCTGCGGTGTGCGTGTGTTCAAGCTGTGCACAACGCGTTTTGAATCTGCATAACCACACCCTCCATCCCCATTGTGACAGCACGTGAAGGTTCTGTGCGACAAAGCAAGCTCCATTTCCAGCTCCCTATTCCAAAAATCTATTTAATATATGGTCCCCAAATAGGGGACGTATCAGATAAGAACAGACACTACGCTTGATCTTGAGCCATTTGGCCGAGAAGCGATGATCAGAAATGGTTTGCCACTTGGGCCGCACCAAGGCCTACAACCGAAACCCACTGTGGAGACATAGCAAAAGATTGCCGCAGAGAAGACATTTTCCAGAAACTCTGGCAGCTTTGTCGATGACAATTCTGCGGTGTGCGTGTGTTCAAGCTGTGCACAACGCGTTTTGAATCTGCATAATCACACCCTCCATCCCCATTGTGACAGCACGTGAAGGTTCCGTGTGACAAAGCAAGCTCCATTTCCAGCTCCCTATTCCAAAAATCCATTTAATATATGGTCCCCAAATAGGGGACGTATCAGATAAGAACAGACACTACGCTTGATCTTGAGCCATTTGGCCGAGAAGCGATGATCAGAAATGGTTTGCCACTTGGGCCGCCCCAAGGCCTACAACCGAAACCCACTGTGGAGACATAGCAAAAGATTGCCGCAGGGAAGACATTTTCCAGAAACTCTGGAAGCTCTGTCGATGACAGTTCTGCGGTGTGCGTGTGTTCAAGCTGTGCACAACGCGTTTTGAATCTGCATAACCACACCCTCCATCCCCATTGTGACAGCACGTGAAGGTTCCGTGCGACAAAGCAAGCTCCATTTCCAGCTCCCTATTCCAAAAATCCATTTAATATATGGTCCCCAAATAGGGGACGTATCAGATAAGAACAGACACTACGCTTGATCTTGAGCCATTTGGCCGAGAAGCGATGATCAGAAATGGTGTGCCACTTGGGCCGCACCAAGGCCTACAACCGAAACCCACTGTGGAGACATAGCAAAAGATTGCCGCAGGGAAGACATTTTCCAGAAACTCTGGAAGCTCTGTCGATGACAGTTCTGCGGTGTGCGTGTGTTCAAGCTGTGCACAACGCGTTTTGAATCTGCATAACCACACCCTCCATCCCCATTGTGACAGCACGTGAAGGTTCCGTGCGACAAAGCAAGCTCCATTTCCAGCTCCCTATTCCAAAAATCCATTTAATATATGGTCCCCAAATAGGGGACGTATCAGATAAGAACAGACACTACGCTTGATCTTGAGCCATTTGGCCGAGAAGCGATGATCAGAAATGGTGTGCCACTTGGGCCGCACCAACGCCTACAACCGAAACCCACTGTGGAGACATAGCAAAAGATTGCCGCAGGGAAGACATTTTCCAGAAACTCTGGAAGCTCTGTAGATGACAGTTCTGCGGTGTGCGTGTGTTCAAGCTGTGCACAACGCGTTTTGAATCTGCATAACCACACCCTCCATCCCCATTGTGACAGCAAGTGAAGGTTCCGTGCGACAAAGCAAGCTCCATTTCCAGTTCCCTATTCCAAAAATCTATTTAATATATGGTCCCCAAATAGGGTACGTATCAGATAAGAACAGACACTACGCTTGATCTTGAGCCATTTGTCCGAGAAGCGATGATCAGAAATGGTTTGCCACTTGGGCCGCACCAACGCCTACAACCGAAACCCACTGTGGAGACATAGCAAAAGATTGCCGCAGGGAAGACATTTTCCAGAAACTCTGGAAGCTCTGTAGATGACAGTTCTGCGGTGTGCGTGTGTTCAAGCTGTGCACAACGCGTTTTGAATCTGCATAACCACACCCTCCATCCCCATTGTGACAGCACGTGAAGGTTCCATGCGACAAAGCAAGCTCCATTTCCAGCTCCCTATTCCAAAAATCTATTTAATATATGGTCCCCAAATAGGGGACGTATCAGATAAGAACAGACACTACGCTTGATCTTGAGCCATTTGGCCGAGAAGCGATGATCAGAAATGGTTTGCCACTTGGGCCGCACAAAGGCCTACAACCGAAAACCACTGTGGAGACATAGCAAAAGATTGCCACAGGGAAGACATTTTCCAGAAACTCTGGAAGCTCTGTAGATGACAGTTCTGCGGTGTGCGTGTGTTCAAGCTGTGCACAACGCGTTTTGAATCTGCATAACCACACCCTCCATCCCCATTGTGACAGCACGTGAAGGTTCCATGCGACAAAGCAAGCTCCATTTCCAGCTCCCTATTCCAAAAATCTATTTAATATATGGTCCCCAAATAGGGGACGTATCAGATAAGAACAGACACTACGCTTGATCTTGAGCCATTTGGCCGAGAAGCGATGAACAGAAATGATTTGCCACTTGGGCCGCACCAAGGCCTACAACCGAAACCCACTGTGGAGACATAGCAAAAGATTGCCGCAGGGAAGACATTTTCCAGAAACTCTGGAAGCTCTGTAGATGACAGTTCTGCGGTGTGCGTGTGTTCAAGCTGTGCACAACGCGTTTTGAATCTGCATAACCACACCCTCCATCCCCATTGTGACAGCACGTGAAGGTTCCGTGCGACAAAGCAAGCTCCGTTTCCAGCTCCCTATTCCAAAAATCTATTTAATATATGGTCCCCAAATAGGGGACGTATCACATAAGAACAGACACTACGCTTGATCTTGAGCCATTTGGCCGAGAAGCGATGATCAGAAATGGTTTGCCACTTAGGCCTCACCAAGGCCTACAACCGTAACCCACTGTGGAGACATAGCAAAAGATTGCCGCAGAGAAGACATTTTCCAGAAACTCTGGCAGCTTTGTCGATGACAATTCTGCGGTGTGCGTGTGTTCAAGCTGTGCACAACGCGTTTTGAATCTGCATAATCACACCCTCCATCCCCATTGTGACAGCACGTGAAGGTTCCGTGTGACAAAGCAAGCTCCATTTCCAGCTCCCTATTCCAAAAATCCATTTAATATATGGTCCCCAAATAGGGGACGTATCAGATAAGATCAGACACTACGCTTGATCTTGAGCCATTTGGCCGAGAAGCGATGATCAGAAATGGTTTGCCACTTGGGCCGCCCCAAGGCCTACAACCGAAACCCACTGTGGAGACATAGCAAAAGATTGCCGCAGGGAAGACATTTTCCAGAAACTCTGGAAGCTCTGTCGATGACAGTTCTGCGGTGTGCGTGTGTTCAAGCTGTGCACAACGCGTTTTGAATCTGCATAACCACACCCTCCATCCCCATTGTGACAGCACGTGAAGGTTCCGTGCGACAAAGCAAGCTCCATTTCCAGCTCCCTATTCCAAAAATCCATTTAATATATGGTCCCCAAATAGGGGACGTATCAGATAAGAACAGACACTACGCTTGATCTTGAGCCATTTGGCCGAGAAGCGATGATCAGAAATGGTGTGCCACTTGGGCCGCACCAAGGCCTACAACCGAAACCCACTGTGGAGACATAGCAAAAGATTGCCGCAGGGAAGACATTTTCCAGAAACTCTGGAAGCTCTGTAGATGACAGTTCTGCGGTGTGCGTGTGTTCAAGCTGTGCACAACGCGTTTTGAATCTGCATAACCACACCCTCCATCCCCATTGTGACAGCACGTGAAGGTTCCGTGCGACAAAGCAAGCTCCATTTCCAGCTCCCTATTCCAAAAATCCATTTAATATATGGTCCCCAAATAGGGGACGTATCAGATAAGAACAGACACTACGCTTGATCTTGAGCCATTTGGCCGAGAAGCGATGATCAGAAATGGTGTGCCACTTGGGCCGCACCAAGGCCTACAACCGAAACCCACTGTGGAGACATAGCAAAAGATTGCCGCAGGGAAGACATTTTCCAGAAACTGTGGAAGCTCTGTAGATGACAGTTCTGCGGTGTGCGTGTGTTCAAGCTGTGCACAACGCGTTTTGAATCTGCATAACCACACCCTCCATCCCCATTGTGACAGCACGTGAAGGTTCCGTGCGACAAAGCAAGCTCCATTTCCAGTTCCCTATTCCAAAAATCTATTTAATATATGGTCCCCAAATAGGGGACGTATCAGATAAGAACAGACACTACGCTTGATCTTGAGCCATTTGGCCGAGAAGCGATGATCAGAAATGGTTTGCCACTTGGGCTGCCCCAAGGCCTACAACCGAAACCCACTGTGGAGACATAGCAAAAGATTGCCGCAGGGAAGACATTTTCCAGAAACTCTGGAAGCTCTGTCGATGACAGTTCTGCGGTGTGCGTGTGTTCAAGCTGTGCACAACGCGTTTTGAATCTGCATAACCACACCCTCCATCCCCATTGTGACAGCAGGTGAAGGTTCCGTGCGACAAAGCAAGCTCCATTTCCAGCTCCCTATTCCAAAAATCCATTTAATATATGGTCCCCAAATAGGGGACGTATCAGATAAGAACAGACACTACGCTTGATCTTGAGCCATTTGGCCGAGAAGCGATGATCAGAAATGGTGTGCCACTTGGGCCGCACCAACGCCTACAACCGAAACCCACTGTGGAGACATAGCAAAAGATTGCCGCAGGGAAGACATTTTCCAGAAACTCTGGAAGCTCTGTAGATGACAGTTCTGCGGTGTGCGTGTGTTCAAGCTGTGCACAACGCGTTTTGAATCTGCATAACCACACCCTCCATCCCCATTGTGACAGCAAGTGAAGGTTCCGTGCGACAAAGCAAGCTCCATTTCCAGTTCCCTATTCCAAAAATCTATTTAATATATGGTCCCCAAATAGGGTACGTATCAGATAAGAACAGACACTACGCTTGATCTTGAGCCATTTGTCCGAGAAGCGATGATCAGAAATGGTTTGCCACTTGGGCCGCACCAACGCCTACAACCGAAACCCACTGTGGAGACATAGCAAAAGATTGCCGCAGGGAAGACATTTTCCAGAAACTCTGGAAGCTCTGTAGATGACAGTTCTGCGGTGTGCGTGTGTTCAAGCTGTGCACAACGCGTTTTGAATCTGCATAACCACACCCTCCATCCCCATTGTGACAGCACGTGAAGGTTCCATGCGACAAAGCAAGCTCCATTTCCAGCTCCCTATTCCAAAAATCTATTTAATATATGGTCCCCAAATAGGGGACCTATCAGATAAGAACAGACACTACGCTTGATCTTGAGCCATTTGGCCGAGAAGCGATGATCAGAAATGGTTTGCCACTTGGGCCGCACAAAGGCCTACAACCGAAACCCACTGTGGAGACATAGCAAAAGATTGCCGCAGGGAAGACATTTTCCAGAAACTCTGGAAGCTCTGTAGATGACAGTTCTGCGGTGTGCGTGTGTTCAAGCTGTGCACAACGCGTTTTGAATCTGCATAACCACACCCTCCATCCCCATTGTGACAGCACGTGAAGGTTCCGTGCGACAAAGCAAGCTCCATTTCCAGCTCCCTATTCCAAAAATCCATTAAATATATGGTCCCCAAATAGGGGACGTATCAGATAAGAACAGACTCTACGCTTGATCTTGAGCCATTTGTCCGGGAAGCGATGATCAGAAATGGTTTGCCACTTGGGCCGCACCAAGGCCTACAACCGAAACCCACTGTGGAGACATAGCAAAAGATTGCCGCAGGGAAGACATTTTCCAGAAACTTTGGAAGTTCTGTAGATGACAGTTCTGCGGTGTGCGTGTGTTCAAGCTGTATACAACGCGTTTCGAATCTGCATAACCACACCCTCCATCCCCATTGTGACAGCACGTGAAGGTTCCGTGCGACAAAGCAAGCTCCATTTCCAGCTCCGTATTGCAAAAATCCATTTAATATATGGTCCCCAAATAGGGGACGTATCAGATAAGAACAGACTCTACGCTTGATCGTGAGCCATTTGGCCGAGAAACGATGATCAGAAATGGTTTGCCACTTGGGCCGCACCAAGGCCTACAACCAAAACCCACTGTGGAGACATAGCAAAAGATTGCCGCAGGGAAGACATTTTCCAGAAACTCTGGAAGCTCTGTAGATGACAGTTCTGCGGTGTGCGTGTGTTCAAGCTGTGCACAATGCGTTTCGAATCTGCATAACCACACCCTCCATCCCCATTGTGACAGCACGTGAAGGTTCCGTGTGACAAAGCAAGCTCCATTTCCAGCTCCCTATTCCAAAAATCCATTTAATATATGGTCCCCAAATAGGGGACGTATCAGATAAGAACAGACACTACGCTTGATCTTGAGCCATTTGGCCGAGAAGCGATGAACAGAAATGGTTTGCCACTTGGGCCGCACCAAGGCCTACAACCGAAACCCACTGTGGAGACATAGCAAAAGATTGCCGCAGGGAAGACATTTTCCAGAAACTCTGGAAGCTCTGTCGATGACAGTTCTGCGGTGTGCGTGTGTTCAAGCTGTGCACAATGCGTTTTGAATCTGCATAACCACACCCTCCATCCCCATTGTGACAGCACGTGAAGGTTCCGTGCGACAAAGCAAGCTCCATTTCCAGCTCCCTGTTCCAAAAATCTATTTAATATATGGTCCACAAATAGGGGACGTATCAGATAAGAACAGACACTACGCTTGATCTTGAGCCATTTGGCCGAGAAGCGATGATCAGAAATGGTTTGCCACTTGGGCTGCACCAAGGCCTACAACCAAAACCCACTGTGGAGACATAGCAAAAGATTGCCGCAGGGAAGACATTTTCCAGAAACTCTGGAAGTTCTGTAGATGACAGTTCTGCGGTGTGCGTGTGTTCAAGCTGTGCACAACGCGTTTTGAATCTGCATAACCACACCCTCCATCCCCATTGTGACAGCACGTGAAGGTTCCGTGCGACAAAGCAAGCTCCATTTCCAGCTCCCTATTCCAAAAATCCATTTAATATATGGTCCCAAAATAGGGGACGTATCAGATAAGAACAGACACTACGCTTGATCTTGAGCCATTTGGCCGAGAAGCGATGAACAGAAATGGTTTGCCACTTGGGCCGCACCAAGGCCTACAACCGAAACCCACTGTGGAGACATAGCAAAAGATTGCCGCAGGGAAGACATTTTCCAGAAACTCTGGAAGCTCTGTAGATGACAAATCTGCGGTGTGCATGTGTTCAAGCTGTGCACAACGCGGTTTGAATCTGCATAACCACACCCTCCATCCCCATTGTGACAGCACGTGAAGGTTCCGTGCGACAAAGCAAGCTCCATTTCCAGCTCCCTATTCCAAAAATCTATTTAATATATGGTCCCCAAATAGGGGACGTATCAGATAAGAACAGACACTACGCTTGATCTTGAGACATTTGGCCAAGAAGCGATGATCAGAAATGGTTTGCCACTTGGGCCGCACCAAGGCCTACAACCGAAACCCACTGTGGAGACATAGCAAAAGATTGCCGCAGGGAAGACATTTTCCAGAAACTCTGGAAGCTCTGTCGATGACAGTTCTGCGGTGTGCGTGTGTTCAAGCTGTGCACAATGCGTTTTGAATCTGCATAACCACACCCTCCATCCCCATTGTGACAGCACGTAAAGGTTCCGTGCGACAAAGCAAGCTCCATTTCCAGCTCCCTGTTCCAAAAATCTATTTAATATATGGTCCACAAATAGGGGACGTATCAGATAAGAACAGACACTACGCTTGATCTTGAGCCATTTGGCCGAGAAGCGATGATCAGAAATGGTTTGCCACTTGGGCCGCACCAAGGCCTACAACCGAAACCCACTGTGGAGACATAGCAAAAGATTGCCGCAGGGAAGACATTTTCCAGAAACTCTGGAAGTTCTGTAGATGACAGTTCTGCGGTGTGCGTGTGTTCAAGCTGTGCACAACGCGTTTTGAATCTGCATAACCACACCCTCCATCCCCATTGTGACAGCACGTGAAGGTTCCGTGTGACAAAGCAAGCTCCATTTCCAGCTCCCTATTCCAAAAATCCATTTAATATATGGTCCCAAAATAGGGGACGTATCAGATAAGAACAGACACTACGCTTGATCTTGAGCCATTTGGCCGAGAAGCGATGATAAGAAATGGTTTGCCACTTGGGCCGCACCAAGGCCTACAACCGAAACCCACTGTGGAGACATAGCAAAAGATGGCCGCAGGGAAGACATTTTCCAGAAACTCTGGAAGCTCTGTTGATGACAGTTCTGCGGTGTGCGTGTGTTCAAGCTGTGCACAACGCGTTTTGAATCTGCATAACCACACCCTCCATCCCCATTGTGACAGCACGTGAAGGTTCCGTGCGACAAAGCAAGCTCCATTTCCAGCTCCCTATTCCAAAAATCTATTTAACATATGGTCCCCAAATAGGGGACGTATCAGATAAGAACAGACACTACGCTTGATCTTGAGCCATTTGGCCGAGAAGCGATGATCAGAAATGGTTTGCCACTTGGGCCGCACCAAGGCCTACAACCGAAACCCACTGTGGAGACATAGCAAAAGATTGCCGCAGGGAAGACATTTTCCAGAAACTCTGGAAGTTCTGTAGATGACAGTTCTGCGGTGTGCGTGTGTTCAAGCTGTGCACAACGCGTTTTGAATCTGCATAACCACACCCTCCATCCCCATTGTGACAGCACGTGAAGGTTCCGTGTGACAAAGCAAGCTCCATTTCCAGCTCCCTATTCCAAAAATCCATTTAATATATGGTCCCAAAATAGGGGACGTATCAGATAAGAACAGACACAACGCTTGATCTTGAGCCATTTGGCCGAGAAGCGATGATAAGAAATGGTTTGCCACTTGGGCCGCACCAAGGCCTACAACCGAAACCCACTGTGGAGACATAGCAAAAGATTGCCGCAGGAAAGACATTTTCCAGAAACTCTGGAAGCTCTGTCGATGACAGTTCTGCGGTGTGCTTGTGTTCAAGCTGTGCACAACGCGTTTTGAATCTGCATAACCACACCCTCCATCCCCATTGTGACAGCACGTGAAGGTTCCGTGTCACAAAGCAAGCTCCATTTCCAGCTCCCTATTCCAAAAATCCATTTAATATATGGTCCCAAATAGGGGACGTATCAGATAAGAACAGACACTACGCTTGATCTTGAGCCATTTGGCCGAGAAGCGATGATCAGAAATGGTTTGCCACTTGGGCCGCACCAAGGCCTAAAACCGAAACCCACTGTGGAGACATAGCAAAAGATTGCTGCAGGGAAGACATTTTCCAGAAACTCTGGAAGTTCTGTAGATGACAGTTCTGCGGTGTGCGTGTGTTCAAGCTGTGCACAACGCGTTTTGAATCTGCATAATTACACCCTCCATCCCCATTGTGACAGCACGTGAAGGTTCCGTGCGACAAAGCAAGCTCCATTTCCAGCTCCCTATTCCAAAAATCTATTTAATATATGGTCCCCAAATAGGGGACGTATCAGATAAGAACAGACACTACGCTTGATCTTGAGCCATTTGGCCAAGAAGCGATGATCAGAAATGGTTTGCCACTTGGGCCGCACCAAGGCCTACAACCGAAACCCACTGTGGAGACATAGCAAAAGATTGCCGCAGGGAAGACATTTTCCAGAAACTCTGGAAGCTCTGTCGATGACAGTTCTGCGGTGTGCGTGTGTTCAAGCTGTGCACAACGCGTTTTGAATCTGCATAACCACACCCTCCATCCCCATTGTGACAGCACGTGAAGGTTCCGTGCGACGAAGCAAGCTCCATTTCCAGCTCCGTATTCCAAAAATCCATTTAATATATGGTCCCCAAATAGGGGACGTATCAGATAAGAACAGACACTACGCTTGATCTTGAGCCATTTGGCCGAGAAGCGATGATCAGAAATGATTTGCCACTTAGGCCACACCAAGGCCTACAACCGAAACCCACTGTGGAGACATAGCAAAAGACTGCCGCAGGGAAGACATTTTCCAGAAACTCTGGAAGTTCTGTAGATGACAGTTCTGCGGTGTGCGTGTGTTCAAGCTGTGCACAACGCGTTTTTAATCTGCATAACCACACCCTCCATCCCCATTGTGACAGCACGTGAAGGTTCCGTGCGACAAAGCAAGCTCCATTTCCAGCTCCCTATTCCAAAAATCTATTTAATATATGGTCCCCAAATAGGGGATGTATCAGATAAGAACAGACACTACGCTTGATCTTGAGCCATTTGGCCAAGAAGCGATGATCAGAAATGGTTTGCCACTTGGGCCGCACAAAGGTCTACAACCGAAACCCACTGTGGAGACATAGCAAAAGATTGCCACAGGGAAGACATTTTCCAGAAACTCTGGAAGCTCTGTCGATGACAGTTCTGTGGTGTGCGTGTGTTGAAGCTGTGCACAACGCGTTTTGAATCTGCATAACCACACCCTCCATCCCCATTGTGACAGCACGTGAAGGTTCCATGCGACAAAGCAAGCTCCATTTCCAGCTCCCTATTCCAAAAATCTATTTAATATATGGTCCCCAAATAGGGGACATATCAGATAAGAACAGACACTACGCTTGATCTTGAGCCATTTGGCCGAGAAGCGATGATCAGAAATGGTTTGCCACTTGGGCCGCACCAAGGCCTACAACCGAAACCCACTGTGGAGACATAGCAAAAGATTGCCGCAGGGAAGACATTTTCCAGAAACTCTGGAAGCTCTGTAGATGACAGTTCTGCTGTGTGCGTGTGTTCAAGCTGTGCACAACGCGTTTTGAATCTGCATAACCACACCCTCCATCCCCATTGTTACAGCACGTGAAGGTTCCGTGCGACAAAGCAAGCTCCATTTCCAGCTCCCTATTCCAAAAATCCATGTAATATATGGTACCCAAATAGGGGACGTATCAGATAAGAACAGACACTACGCTTGATCTTGAGCCATTTGGCCGAGAAGCGATGATCAGAAATGGTTTGCCACTTGGGCCGCACCAAGGCCTACAACCGAAACCCACTGTGGAGACAAGCTGTGCACAACGCGTTTTGAATCTGCATAACCACACCCTCCATCCCCATTGTGACAGCACGTGAAGGTTCCATGCGACAAAGCAAGCTCCATTTCCAGCTCCCTATTCCAAAAATCTATTTAATATATGGTCCCCAAATAGGGGACGTATCAGATAAGAACAGACACTACGCTTGATCTTGAGCCATTTGGCCGAGAAGCGATGATCAGAAATGGTTTGCCACTTGGGCCGCACCAAGGCCTACAACCGAAACCCACTGTGGAGACATAGCAAAAGATTGCCGCAGGGAAGACATTTTCCAGAAACTCTGGAAGCTCTGTAGATGACAGTTCTGCGGTGTGCATGTGTTCAAGCTGTGCACAACGCGTTTTGAATCTGCATAACCACACCCTCCATCCCCATTGTGACAGCACGTGAAGGTTCCGTGCGACAAAGCAAGCTCCATTTCCAGCTCCCTATTCCAAAAATCTATTTAATATATGGTCCCCAAATAGGGGACGTATCAGATAAGAACAGACACTACGCTTGATCTTGAGCCATTTGGCCGAGAAGCGATGATCAGAAATGGTTCGCCATTTGGGCCGCACCAAGGCCTACAACCGAAACCCACTGTGGAGACATAGCAAAAGATTGCCGCAGGGAAGACATTTTCCAGAAACTCTGGAAGCTCTGTAGATGACAGTTCTGCGGTGTGCGTGTGTTCAAGCTGTGCACAACGCGTTTTGAATCTGCATAACCACACCCTCCATCCCCATTGTGACAGCACGTGAAGGTTCCGTGCGACAAAGCAAGCTCCATTTCCAGCTCCCTATTCCAAAAATCCATTTAATATATGGTCCCCAAATAGGGGACGTATCAGATAAGAACAGACACTACGCTTGATCTTGAGCCATTTGGCCGAGAAGCGATGATCAGAAATGGTGTGCCACTTGGGCCGCACCAAGGCCTACAACCGAAACCCACTGTGGAGACATAGCAAAAGATTGCCGCAGGGAAGACATTTTCCAGAAACTGTGGAAGCTCTGTAGATGACAGTTCTGCGGTGTGCGTGTGTTCAAGCTGTGCACAACGCGTTTTGAATCTGCATAACCACACCCTCCATCCCCATTGTGACAGCACGTGAAGGTTCCGTGCGACAAAGCAAGCTCCATTTCCAGTTCCCTATTCCAAAAATCTATTTAATATATGGTCCCCAAATAGGGGACGTATCAGATAAGAACAGACACTACGCTTGATCTTGAGCCATTTGGCCGAGAAGCGATGATCAGAAATGGTTTGCCACTTGGGCTGCCCCAAGGCCTACAACCGAAACCCACTGTGGAGACATAGCAAAAGATTGCCGCAGGGAAGACATTTTCCAGAAACTCTGGAAGCTCTGTCGATGACAGTTCTGCGGTGTGCGTGTGTTCAAGCTGTGCACAACGCGTTTTGAATCTGCATAACCACACCCTCCATCCCCATTGTGACAGCAGGTGAAGGTTCCGTGCGACAAAGCAAGCTCCATTTCCAGCTCCCTATTCCAAAAATCCATTTAATATATGGTCCCCAAATAGGGGACGTATCAGATAAGAACAGACACTACGCTTGATCTTGAGCCATTTGGCCGAGAAGCGATGATCAGAAATGGTGTGCCACTTGGGCCGCACCAACGCCTACAACCGAAACCCACTGTGGAGACATAGCAAAAGATTGCCGCAGGGAAGACATTTTCCAGAAACTCTGGAAGCTCTGTAGATGACAGTTCTGCGGTGTGCGTGTGTTCAAGCTGTGCACAACGCGTTTTGAATCTGCATAACCACACCCTCCATCCCCATTGTGACAGCAAGTGAAGGTTCCGTGCGACAAAGCAAGCTCCATTTCCAGTTCCCTATTCCAAAAATCTATTTAATATATGGTCCCCAAATAGGGTACGTATCAGATAAGAACAGACACTACGCTTGATCTTGAGCCATTTGTCCGAGAAGCGATGATCAGAAATGGTTTGCCACTTGGGCCGCACCAACGCCTACAACCGAAACCCACTGTGGAGACATAGCAAAAGATTGCCGCAGGGAAGACATTTTCCAGAAACTCTGGAAGCTCTGTAGATGACAGTTCTGCGGTGTGCGTGTGTTCAAGCTGTGCACAACGCGTTTTGAATCTGCATAACCACACCCTCCATCCCCATTGTGACAGCACGTGAAGGTTCCATGCGACAAAGCAAGCTCCATTTCCAGCTCCCTATTCCAAAAATCTATTTAATATATGGTCCCCAAATAGGGGACCTATCAGATAAGAACAGACACTACGCTTGATCTTGAGCCATTTGGCCGAGAAGCGATGATCAGAAATGGTTTGCCACTTGGGCCGCACAAAGGCCTACAACCGAAACCCACTGTGGAGACATAGCAAAAGATTGCCGCAGGGAAGACATTTTCCAGAAACTCTGGAAGCTCTGTAGATGACAGTTCTGCGGTGTGCGTGTGTTCAAGCTGTGCACAACGCGTTTTGAATCTGCATAACCACACCCTCCATCCCCATTGTGACAGCACGTGAAGGTTCCGTGCGACAAAGCAAGCTCCATTTCCAGCTCCCTATTCCAAAAATCCATTAAATATATGGTCCCCAAATAGGGGACGTATCAGATAAGAACAGACTCTACGCTTGATCTTGAGCCATTTGTCCGGGAAGCGATGATCAAAAATGGTTTGCCACTTGGGCCGCACCAAGGCCTACAACCGAAACCCACTGTGGAGACATAGCAAAAGATTGCCGCAGGGAAGACATTTTCCAGAAACTTTGGAAGTTCTGTAGATGACAGTTCTGCGGTGTGCGTGTGTTCAAGCTGTATACAACGCGTTTCGAATCTGCATAACCACACCCTCCATCCCCATTGTGACAGCACGTGAAGGTTCCGTGCGACAAAGCAAGCTCCATTTCCAGCTCCGTATTGCAAAAATCCATTTAATATATGGTCCCCAAATAGGGGACGTATCAGATAAGAACAGACTCTACGCTTGATCGTGAGCCATTTGGCCGAGAAACGATGATCAGAAATGGTTTGCCACTTGGGCCGCACCAAGGCCTACAACCAAAACCCACTGTGGAGACATAGCAAAAGATTGCCGCAGGGAAGACATTTTCCAGAAACTCTGGAAGCTCTGTAGATGACAGTTCTGCGGTGTGCGTGTGTTCAAGCTGTGCACAATGCGTTTCGAATCTGCATAACCACACCCTCCATCCCCATTGTGACAGCACGTGAAGGTTCCGTGTGACAAAGCAAGCTCCATTTCCAGCTCCCTATTCCAAAAATCCATTTAATATATGGTCCCCAAATAGGGGACGTATCAGATAAGAACAGACACTACGCTTGATCTTGAGCCATTTGGCCGAGAAGCGATGAACAGAAATGGTTTGCCACTTGGGCCGCACCAAGGCCTACAACCGAAACCCACTGTGGAGACATAGCAAAAGATTGCCGCAGGGAAGACATTTTCCAGAAACTCTGGAAGCTCTGTCGATGACAGTTCTGCGGTGTGCGTGTGTTCAAGCTGTGCACAATGCGTTTTGAATCTGCATAACCACACCCTCCATCCCCATTGTGACAGCACGTGAAGGTTCCGTGCGACAAAGCAAGCTCCATTTCCAGCTCCCTGTTCCAAAAATCTATTTAATATATGGTCCACAAATAGGGGACGTATCAGATAAGAACAGACACTACGCTTGATCTTGAGCCATTTGGCCGAGAAGCGATGATCAGAAATGGTTTGCCACTTGGGCTGCACCAAGGCCTACAACCAAAACCCACTGTGGAGACATAGCAAAAGATTGCCGCAGGGAAGACATTTTCCAGAAACTCTGGAAGTTCTGTAGATGACAGTTCTGCGGTGTGCGTGTGTTCAAGCTGTGCACAACGCGTTTTGAATCTGCATAACCACACCCTCCATCCCCATTGTGACAGCACGTGAAGGTTCCGTGTGACAAAGCAAGCTCCATTTCCAGCTCCCTATTCCAAAAATCCATTTAATATATGGTCCCAAAATAGGGGACGTATCAGATAAGAACAGACACTACGCTTGATCTTGAGCCATTTGGCCGAGAAGCGATGAACAGAAATGGTTTGCCACTTGGGCCGCACCAAGGCCTACAACCGAAACCCACTGTGGAGACATAGCAAAAGATTGCCGCAGGGAAGACATTTTCCAGAAACTCTGGAAGCTCTGTAGATGACAAATCTGCGGTGTGCATGTGTTCAAGCTGTGCACAACGCGGTTTGAATCTGCATAACCACACCCTCCATCCCCATTGTGACAGCACGTGAAGGTTCCGTGCGACAAAGCAAGCTCCATTTCCAGCTCCCTATTCCAAAAATCTATTTAATATATGGTCCCCAAATAGGGGACGTATCAGATAAGAACAGACACTACGCTTGATCTTGAGACATTTGGCCAAGAAGCGATGATCAGAAATGGTTTGCCACTTGGGCCGCACCAAGGCCTACAACCGAAACCCACTGTGGAGACATAGCAAAAGATTGCCGCAGGGAAGACATTTTCCAGAAACTCTGGAAGCTCTGTCGATGACAGTTCTGCGGTGTGCGTGTGTTCAAGCTGTGCACAATGCGTTTTGAATCTGCATAACCACACCCTCCATCCCCATTGTGACAGCACGTAAAGGTTCCGTGCGACAAAGCAAGCTCCATTTCCAGCTCCCTGTTCCAAAAATCTATTTAATATATGGTCCACAAATAGGGGACGTATCAGATAAGAACAGACACTACGCTTGATCTTGAGCCATTTGGCCGAGAAGCGATGATCAGAAATGGTTTGCCACTTGGGCCGCACCAAGGCCTACAACCGAAACCCACTGTGGAGACATAGCAAAAGATTGCCGCAGGGAAGACATTTTCCAGAAACTCTGGAAGTTCTGTAGATGACAGTTCTGCGGTGTGCGTGTGTTCAAGCTGTGCACAACGCGTTTTGAATCTGCATAACCACACCCTCCATCCCCATTGTGACAGCACGTGAAGGTTCCGTGTGACAAAGCAAGCTCCATTTCCAGCTCCCTATTCCAAAAATCCATTTAATATATGGTCCCAAAATAGGGGACGTATCAGATAAGAACAGACACTACGCTTGATCTTGAGCCATTTGGCCGAGAAGCGATGATAAGAAATGGTTTGCCACTTGGGCCGCACCAAGGCCTACAACCGAAACCCACTGTGGAGACATAGCAAAAGATGGCCGCAGGGAAGACATTTTCCAGAAACTCTGGAAGCTCTGTTGATGACAGTTCTGCGGTGTGCGTGTGTTCAAGCTGTGCACAACGCGTTTTGAATCTGCATAACCACACCCTCCATCCCCATTGTGACAGCACGTGAAGGTTCCGTGCGACAAAGCAAGCTCCATTTCCAGCTCCCTATTCCAAAAATCTATTTAACATATGGTCCCCAAATAGGGGACGTATCAGATAAGAACAGACACTACGCTTGATCTTGAGCCATTTGGCCGAGAAGCGATGATCAGAAATGGTTTGCCACTTGGGCCGCACCAAGGCCTACAACCGAAACCCACTGTGGAGACATAGCAAAAGATTGCCGCAGGGAAGACATTTTCCAGAAACTCTGGAAGTTCTGTAGATGACAGTTCTGCGGTGTGCGTGTGTTCAAGCTGTGCACAACGCGTTTTGAATCTGCATAACCACACCCTCCATCCCCATTGTGACAGCACGTGAAGGTTCCGTGTGACAAAGCAAGCTCCATTTCCAGCTCCCTATTCCAAAAATCCATTTAATATATGGTCCCAAAATAGGGGACGTATCAGATAAGAACAGACACAACGCTTGATCTTGAGCCATTTGGCCGAGAAGCGATGATAAGAAATGGTTTGCCACTTGGGCCGCACCAAGGCCTACAACCGAAACCCACTGTGGAGACATAGCAAAAGATTGCCGCAGGAAAGACATTTTCCAGAAACTCTGGAAGCTCTGTCGATGACAGTTCTGCGGTGTGCTTGTGTTCAAGCTGTGCACAACGCGTTTTGAATCTGCATAACCACACCCTCCATCCCCATTGTGACAGCACGTGAAGGTTCCGTGTCACAAAGCAAGCTCCATTTCCAGCTCCCTATTCCAAAAATCCATTTAATATATGGTCCCAAATAGGGGACGTATCAGATAAGAACAGACACTACGCTTGATCTTGAGCCATTTGGCCGAGAAGCGATGATCAGAAATGGTTTGCCACTTGGGCCGCACCAAGGCCTAAAACCGAAACCCACTGTGGAGACATAGCAAAAGATTGCTGCAGGGAAGACATTTTCCAGAAACTCTGGAAGTTCTGTAGATGACAGTTCTGCGGTGTGCGTGTGTTCAAGCTGTGCACAACGCGTTTTGAATCTGCATAATTACACCCTCCATCCCCATTGTGACAGCACGTGAAGGTTCCGTGCGACAAAGCAAGCTCCATTTCCAGCTCCCTATTCCAAAAATCTATTTAATATATGGTCCCCAAATAGGGGACGTATCAGATAAGAACAGACACTACGCTTGATCTTGAGCCATTTGGCCAAGAAGCGATGATCAGAAATGGTTTGCCACTTGGGCCGCACCAAGGCCTACAACCGAAACCCACTGTGGAGACATAGCAAAAGATTGCCGCAGGGAAGACATTTTCCAGAAACTCTGGAAGCTCTGTCGATGACAGTTCTGCGGTGTGCGTGTGTTCAAGCTGTGCACAACGCGTTTTGAATCTGCATAACCACACCCTCCATCCCCATTGTGACAGCACGTGAAGGTTCCGTGCGACGAAGCAAGCTCCATTTCCAGCTCCGTATTCCAAAAATCCATTTAATATATGGTCCCCAAATAGGGGACGTATCAGATAAGAACAGACACTACGCTTGATCTTGAGCCATTTGGCCGAGAAGCGATGATCAGAAATGATTTGCCACTTAGGCCACACCAAGGCCTACAACCGAAACCCACTGTGGAGACATAGCAAAAGACTGCCGCAGGGAAGACATTTTCCAGAAACTCTGGAAGTTCTGTAGATGACAGTTCTGCGGTGTGCGTGTGTTCAAGCTGTGCACAACGCGTTTTTAATCTGCATAACCACACCCTCCATCCCCATTGTGACAGCACGTGAAGGTTCCGTGCGACAAAGCAAGCTCCATTTCCAGCTCCCTATTCCAAAAATCTATTTAATATATGGTCCCCAAATAGGGGATGTATCAGATAAGAACAGACACTACGCTTGATCTTGAGCCATTTGGCCAAGAAGCGATGATCAGAAATGGTTTGCCACTTGGGCCGCACAAAGGTCTACAACCGAAACCCACTGTGGAGACATAGCAAAAGATTGCCACAGGGAAGACATTTTCCAGAAACTCTGGAAGCTCTGTCGATGACAGTTCTGTGGTGTGCGTGTGTTGAAGCTGTGCACAACGCGTTTTGAATCTGCATAACCACACCCTCCATCCCCATTGTGACAGCACGTGAAGGTTCCATGCGACAAAGCAAGCTCCATTTCCAGCTCCCTATTCCAAAAATCTATTTAATATATGGTCCCCAAATAGGGGACATATCAGATAAGAACAGACACTACGCTTGATCTTGAGCCATTTGGCCGAGAAGCGATGATCAGAAATGGTTTGCCACTTGGGCCGCACCAAGGCCTACAACCGAAACCCACTGTGGAGACATAGCAAAAGATTGCCGCAGGGAAGACATTTTCCAGAAACTCTGGAAGCTCTGTAGATGACAGTTCTGCTGTGTGCGTGTGTTCAAGCTGTGCACAACGCGTTTTGAATCTGCATAACCACACCCTCCATCCCCATTGTTACAGCACGTGAAGGTTCCGTGCGACAAAGCAAGCTCCATTTCCAGCTCCCTATTCCAAAAATCCATGTAATATATGGTACCCAAATAGGGGACGTATCAGATAAGAACAGACACTACGCTTGATCTTGAGCCATTTGGCCGAGAAGCGATGATCAGAAATGGTTTGCCACTTGGGCCGCACCAAGGCCTACAACCGAAACCCACTGTGGAGACAAGCTGTGCACAACGCGTTTTGAATCTGCATAACCACACCCTCCATCCCCATTGTGACAGCACGTGAAGGTTCCATGCGACAAAGCAAGCTCCATTTCCAGCTCCCTATTCCAAAAATCTATTTAATATATGGTCCCCAAATAGGGGACGTATCAGATAAGAACAGACACTACGCTTGATCTTGAGCCATTTGGCCGAGAAGCGATGATCAGAAATGGTTTGCCACTTGGGCCGCACCAAGGCCTACAACCGAAACCCACTGTGGAGACATAGCAAAAGATTGCCGCAGGGAAGACATTTTCCAGAAACTCTGGAAGCTCTGTAGATGACAGTTCTGCGGTGTGCATGTGTTCAAGCTGTGCACAACGCGTTTTGAATCTGCATAACCACACCCTCCATCCCCATTGTGACAGCACGTGAAGGTTCCGTGCGACAAAGCAAGCTCCATTTCCAGCTCCCTATTCCAAAAATCTATTTAATATATGGTCCCCAAATAGGGGACGTATCAGATAAGAACAGACACTACGCTTGATCTTGAGCCATTTGGCCGAGAAGCGATGATCAGAAATGGTTCGCCATTTGGGCCGCACCAAGGCCTACAACCGAAACCCACTGTGGAGACATAGCAAAAGATTGCCGCAGGGAAGACATTTTCCAGAAACTCTGGAAGCTCTGTAGATGACAGTTCTGCGGTGTGCGTGTGTTCAAGCTGTGCACAACGCGTTTTGGATCTGCATAACCACACCCTCCATCCCCATTGTGACAGCACGTGAAGGTTCCGTGCGACAAAGCAAGCTCCATTTCCAGCATCCTATTCCAAAAATCCATTTAATATATGGTCCCCAAATAGGGGACGTATCAGATAAGAACAGACTCTACGCTTGATCTTGAGCCATTTGGCCGAGAAGCGATGATCAGAAGTGGTTTGCCACTTGGGCCGCACCAAGGCCTACAACCGAAACCCACTGTGGAGACTTAGCAAAAGATTGCCGCAGGGAAGACATTTTCCAGAAACTCTGGAAGCTCTGTAGATGACAGTTCTGCGGTGTGCGTGTGTTCAAGCTGTGCACAACGCGTTTCGAATCTGCATAACCACACCCTCCATCCCCATTGTGACAGCATGTGAAGGTTCCGTGTGACAAAGCAAGCTCCATTTCCAGCTCCCTATTCCAAAAATCCATTTAATATATGGTCCCCAAATAGGGGACGTATCAGATAAGAACAGACACTACGCTTGATCTTGAGCCATTTGGCCGAGAAGCGATGATCAGAAATGGTTTGCCACTTGGGCCGCACCAAGGCCTACAACCGAAACCCACTGTGGAGACATAGCAAAAGATTGCCGCAGGGAAGACATTTTCCAGAAACTCTGGAAGCTCTGTAGATGACAGTTCTGCGGTGTGCGTGTGTTCAAGCTGTGCACAACGCGTTTTGAATCTGCATAACCACACCCTCCATCCCCATTGTGACAGCACGTGAAGGTTCCGTGCGACAAAGCAAGCTCCATTTCCAGCTCCCTATTCCAAAAATCTATTTAATATATGGTCCCCAAATAGGGGACGTATCAGATAAGAACAGACACTACGCTTGATCTTGAGCCATTTGGCCAAGAAGCGATGATCAGAAATGGTTTGCCACTTGGGCCACACCAAGGTCTACAACCGAAACCCACTGTGGAGACATAGCAAAAGATTGCCACAGGGAAGACATTTTCCAGAAACTCTGGAAGCTCTGTCGATGACAGTTCTGTGGTGTGCGTGTGTTGAAGCTGTGCACAACGCGTTTTGAATCTGCATAACCACACCCTCCATCCCCATTGTGACAGCACGTGAAGGTTCCGTGCGACGAAGCAAGCTCCATTTCCAGCTCCCTATTCCAAAAATCCATTTAATATATGGTCCCCAAATAGGGGACGTATCAGATAAGAACAGACACTACGCTTGATCTTGAGCCATTTGGCCGAGAAGCGATGATCAGAAATGGTTTGCCACTTGGGCCACACCAAGGCCTACAACCGAAACCCACTGTGGAGACATAGCAAAAGATTGCCGCAGGGAAGACATTTTCCAGAAACTCTGGAAGCTCTGTAGATGACAGTTCTGCGGTGTGCGTGTGTTCAAGCTGTGCACAACGCGTTTTGAATCTGCATAACCACACCCTCCATCCCCATTGTGACAGCACGTGAAGGTTCCGTGCGACAAAGCAAGCTCCATTTCCAGCTCCCTATTCCAAAAATCTATTTAATATATGGTCCCCAAATAGGGGACGTATCAGATAAGAACAGACACTACACTTGATCTTGAGCCATTTGGCCGAGAAGCGATGATCAGAAATGGTTTGCCACTTGGGCCGCACCAAGGCCTACAACCGAAACCCACTGTGGAGACATAGCAAAAGATTGCCGCAGGGAAGACATTTTCCAAAAACTCTGGAAGCTCTGTAGATGACAGTTCTGCGGTGTGCGTGTGTTCAAGCAGTGCACAACGCGTTTTGAATCTGCATAACCACACCCTCCATCCCCATTGTGACAGCACGTGAAGGTTCCGTGTGACAAAGCAAGCTCCATTTCCAGCTCCCTATTCCAAAAATCTATTTAATATATGGTCCCCAAATAAGGGACGTATCAGATAAGAACAGACACTACGCTTGATCTTGAGCCATTTGGCCGAGAAGCGATGATCAGAAATGGTTTGCCACTTGGGCCGCACCAAGGCCTACAACCGAAACCCACTGTGGAGACATAGCAAAAGATTGCCGCAGGGAAGACATTTTCCAAAAACTCTGGAAGCTCTATAGATGACAGTTCTGCGGTGTGCGTGTGTTCAAGCTGTGCACAACACGTTTTGAATCTGCATAACCACACCCTCCATCCCCATTGTGACAGCACGTGAAGGTTCCGTGTGACAAAGCAAGCTCCATTTCCAGCTCCCTATTCCAAAAATCCATTTAATATATGGTCCCCAAATAGGGGACGTATCAGATAAGAACAGACACTACGCTTGATCTTGAGCCATTTGGCCGAGAAGCGATGATCAGAAATGGTTTGCCACTTGGGCCGCACCAAGGCCTAAAACCGAAACCCACTGTGGAGACATAGCAAAAGATTGCCGCAGGGAAGACATTTTCCAGAAACTCTGGAAGCTCTGTCGATGACAGTTCTGCGGTGTGCGTGTGTTCAAGCTGTGCACAACGCGTTTTGAATCTGCATAACCACACCCTCCATCCCCATTGTGACAGCACGTGAAGGTTCCGTGCGACAAAGCAAGCTCCATTTCCAGCTCCCTATTCCAAAAATCTATTTAATATATGGTCCCCAAATAGGGGACGTATCAGATAAGAACAGACACTACGCTTGATCTTGAGCCATTTGGCCGAGAAGCGATGATCAGAAATGGTTTGCCACTTGGGCCGCACCAAGGCCTACAACCGAAACCCACTGTGGAGACATAGCAAAAGATTGCCGCAGGGAAGACATTTTCCAGAAACTCTGGAAGCTCTGTCGATGACAGTTCTGCAGTGTGCGTGTGTTCAAGCTGTGCACAACGCGTTTTGAATCTGCATAACCACACCCTCCATCCCCATTGTGACAGCACGTGAAGGTTCCGTGTGACAAAGCAAGCTCCATTTCCAGCTCCCTATTCCAAAAATCCATTTAATATATGGTCCCCAAATAGGGGACGTATCAGATAAGAACAGACACTACGCTTGATCTTGAGCCATTTGGCCGAGAAGCGATGATCAGAAATGGTTTGCCACTTGGGCCGCACCAAGGCCTACAACCGAAACCCAATGTGGAGACATAGCAAAAGATTGCCGCAGGGAAGACATTTTCCAGAAACTCTGGAAGTTCTGTAGATGATAGTTCTGCGGTGTGCGTGTATTCAAGCTGTGCACAACGCGTTTTGAATCTGCATAACCACACCCTCCATCCCCATTGTGACAGCACGTGAAGGTTCCGTGCGACAAAGCAAGCTCCATTTCCAGCTCCCTATTCCAAAAATCTATTTAATATATGGTCCCCAAATAGGGGACATATCAGATAAGAGCAGACACTACGCTTGATCTTGAGCCATTTGGCCAAGAAGCGATGATCAGAAATGGTTTGCCACTTGGGCCGCACCAAGGCCTACAACCGAAACCCACTGTGGAGACATAGCAAAAGATTGCCGCAGGGAAGACATTTTCCAGAAACTCTGGAAGCTCTGTCGATGACAGTTCTGCGGTGTGCGTGTGTTCAAGCTGTGCACAACGCGTTTTGAATCTGCATAACCACACCCTCCATCCCCATTGTGACAGCACGTGAAGGTTCCGTGCGACAAAGCAAGCTCCATTTCCAGCTCCCTATTCCAAAAATCCATTTAATATATGGTCCCCAAATAGGGGACGTATCAGATAAGAACAGACACTACGCTTGATCTTGAGCCATTTGGCCGAGAAGCGATGATCAGAAATGGTTTGCCACTTGGGCCGCACCAAGGCCTACAACCGAAACCCACTGTGGAGACATAGCAAAAGATTGCCGCAGGGAAGACATTTTCCAGAAACTCTGGAAGCTCTGTCGATGACAGTTCTGCGGTGTGCGTGTGTTCAAGCTGTGCACAACGCGTTTTGAATCTGCATAACCACACCCTCCATCCCCATTGTGACAGCACGTGAAGGTTCCGTGTGACAAAGCAAGCTCCATTTCCAGCTCCCTATTCCAAAAATCCATTTAATATATGGTCCCCAAATAGGGGACGTATCAGATAAGAACAGACACTACGCTTGATCTTGAGCCATTTGGCCGAGAAGCGATGATCAGAAATGGTTTGCCACTTGGGCCGCACCAAGGCCTACAACCGAAACCCACTGTGGAGACATAGCAAAAGATTGCCGCAGGGAAGACATTTTCCAGAAACTCTGGAAGTTCTGTAGATGATAGTTCTGCGGTGTGCGTGTGTTCAAGCTGTGCACAACGCGTTTTGAATCTGCATAACCACACCCTCCATCCCCATTGTGACAGCACGTGAAGGTTCCGTGCGACAAAGCAAGCTCCATTTCCAGCTCCCTATTCCAAAAATCTATTTAATATATCGTCCCCAAATAGGGGACATATCAGATAAGAGCAGACACTACGCTTGATCTTGAGCCATTTGGCCAAGAAGCGATGATCAGAAATGGTTTGCCACTTGGGCCGCACCAAGGCCTTCAACCGAAACCCACTGTGGAAACATAGCAAAAGATTGCCGCAGGGAAGACATTTTCCAGAAACTCTGGAAGCTCTGTCGATGACAGTTCTGCGGTGTGCGTGTGTTCAAGCTGTGCACAACGCGTTTTGAATCTGCATAACCACACCCTCCATCCCCATTGTGACAGCATGTGAAGGTTCCGTCCGACGAAGCAAGCTCCATTTCCAGCTCCGTTTTCCAAAAATCCATTTAATATATGGTCCCCAAATAGGGGACGTATCAGATAAGAACAGACACTACGCTTGATCTTGAGCCATTTGGCCGAGAAGCGATGATCAGAAATGGTTTGCCACTTGGGCCGCACCAAGGCCTAAAACCGAAACCCACTGTGGAGACATAGCAAAAGATTGCCGCAGGGAAGACATTTTCCAGAAACTCTGGAAGCTCTGTCGATGACAGTTCTGCGGTGTGCGTGTGTTCAAGCTGTGCACAACGCGTTTTGAATCTGCATAACCACACCCTCCATCCCCATTGTGACAGCACGTGAAGGTTCCGTGCGACAAAGCAAGCTCCATTTCCAGCTCCCTATTCCAAAAATCTATTTAATATATGGTCCCCAAATAGGGGACGTATCAGATAAGAACAGACACTACGCTTGATCTTGAGCCATTTGGCCGAGAAGCGATGATCAGAAATGGTTTGCCACTTGGGCCGCACCAAGGCCTACAACCGAAACCCACTGTGGAGACATAGCAAAAGATTGCCGCAGGGAAGACATTTTCCAAAAACTCTGGAAGCTCTGTAGATGACAGTTCTGCGGTGTGCGTGTGTTCAAGCTGTGCACAACGCGTTTTGAATCTGCATAACCACACCCTCCATCCCCATTGTGACAGCACGTGAAGGTTCCGTGTGACAAAGCAAGCTCCATTTCCAGCTCCCTATTCCAAAAATCCATTTAATATATGGTCCCCAAATAGGGGACGTATCAGATAAGAACAGACACTACGCTTGATCTTGAGCCATTTGGCCGAGAAGCGATGATCAGAAATGGTTTGCCACTTGGGCCGCACCAAGGCCTAAAACCGAAACCCACTGTGGAGACATAGCAAAAGATTGCCGCAGGGAAGACATTTTCCAGAAACTCTGGAAGCTCTGTCGATGACAGTTCTGCGGTGTGCGTGTGTTCAAGCTGTGCACAACGCGTTTTAAATCTGCATAACCACACCCTCCATCCCCATTGTGACAGCACGTGAAGGTTCCGTGCGACAAAGCAAGCTCCATTTCCAGCTCCCTATTCCAAAAATCTATTTAATATATGGTCCCCAAATAGGGGACGTATCAGATAAGAACAGACACTACGCTTGATCTTGAGCCATTTGGCCGAGAAGCGATGATCAGAAATGGTTTGCCACTTGGGCCGCACCAAGGCCTACAACCGAAACCCACTGTGGAGACATAGCAAAAGATTGCCGCAGGGAAGACATTTTCCAGAAACTCTGGAAGCTCTGTCGATGACAGTTCTGCAGTGTGCGTGTGTTCAAGCTGTGCACAACGCGTTTTGAATCTGCATAACCACACCCTCCATCCCCATTGTGACAGCACGTGAAGGTTCCGTGTGACAAAGCAAGCTCCATTTCCAGCTCCCTATTCCAAAAATCCATTTAATATATGGTCCCCAAATAGGGGACGTATCAGATAAGAACAGACACTACGCTTGATCTTGAGCCATTTGGCCGAGAAGCGATGATCAGAAATGGTTTGCCACTTGGGCCGCACCAAGGCCTACAACCGAAACCCACTGTGGAGACATAGCAAAAGATTGCCGCAGGGAAGACATTTTCCAGAAACTCTGGAGGTTCTGTAGATGATAGTTCTGCGGTGTGCGTGTGTTCAAGCTGTGCACAACGCGTTTTGAATCTGCATAACCACATCCTCCATCCCCATTGTGACAGCACGTGAAGGTTCCGTGCGACAAAGCAAGCTCCATTTCCAGCTCCCTATTCCAAAAATCTATTTAATATATGGTCCCCAAATAGGGGACATATCAGATAAGAGCAGACACTACGCTTGATCTTGAGCCATTTGGCCAAGAAGCGATGATCAGAAATGGTTTGCCACTTGGGCCGCACCAAGGCCTACAACCGAAACCCACTGTGGAGACATAGCAAAAGATTGCCGCAGGGAAGACATTTTCCAGAAACTCTGGAAGCTCTGTCGATGACAGTTCTGCGGTGTGCGTGTGTTCAAGCTGTGCACAACGCGTTTTGAATCTGCATAACCACACCCTCCATCCCCATTGTGACAGCATGTGAAGGTTCCGTCCGACGAAGCAAGCTCCATTTCCAGCTCCGTTTTCCAAAAATCCATTTAATATATGGTCCCCAAATAGGGGACGTATCAGATAAGAACAGACACTACGCTTGATCTTGAGCCATTTGGCCGAGAAGCGATGATCAGAAATGGTTTGCCACTTAGGCCTCACCAAGGCCTACAACCGTAACCCACTGTGGAGACATAGCAAAAGATTGCCGCAGGGAAGACATTTTCCAGAAACCCTGGAAGCTCTGTAGATGACAGTTCTGCGGTGTGCGTGTGTTCAAGCTGTGCACAACGCATTTTGAATCTGCATAACCACACCCTCCATCCCCATTGTGACAGCACGTGAAGGTTCTGTGCGACAAAGCAAGCTCCATTTCCAGCTCCCTATTCCAAAAATCTATTTAATATATGGTCCCCAAATAGGGGACGTATCAGATAAGAACAGACACTACGCTTGATCTTGAGCCATTTGGCCGAGAAACGATGATCAGAAATGGTTTGCCACTTGGGCCGCACCAAGGCCTACAACCGAAACCCACTGTGGAGACATAGCAAAAGATTGCCGCAGGGAAGACATTTTCCAGAAACTCTGGAAGCTTTGTCGATGACAGTTCTGCGGTGTGCGTGTGTTCAAGCTGTGCACAACGCGTTTTGAATCTGCATAATCACACCCTCCATCCCCATTGTGACAGCACGTGAAGGTTCCGTGTGACAAAGCAAGCTCCATTTCCAGCTCCCTATTCCAAAAATCCATTTAATATATGGTCCCCAAATAGGGGACGTATCCGAGAAGAACAGACACTACGCTTGATCTTGAGCCATTTGGCCGAGAAGCGATGATCAGAAATTGTTTGCCACTTGGGCCGCACCAAGGCCTACAACTGAAACCCACTGTGGAGACATAGCAAAAGATTGCCGCAGGGAAGACATTTTCCAGAAACTCTGGAAGCTCTGTAGATGACAGTTCTGCGGTGTGCGTGTGTTCAAGCTGTGCACAACGCGTTTTGAATCTGCATAACCACACCCTCCATCCCCATTGTGACAGCACGTGAAGGTTCCGTGCGACAAAGCAAGCTCCATTTCCAGCTCCCTATTCCAAAAATCCATTTAATATATGGTCCCCAAATAGGGGACGTATCAGATAGGAACAGACACTACGCTTGATCTTGAGCCATTTGGCCGAGAAGCGATGATCAGAAATGGTGTGCCACTTGGGCCGTACCAAGGCCTACAACCGAAACCCACTGTGGAGACATAGCAAAAGATTGCCGCAGGGAAGACATTTTCCAGAAACTCTGGAAGTTCTGTAGATGACAGTTCTGCGGTGTGCGTGTGTTCAAGCTGTGCACAACGCGTTTTGAATCTGCATAACCACACCCTCCATCCCCATTGTGACAGCACGTGAAGGTTCCGTGCGACAAAGCAAGCTCCATTTCCAGCTCCCTATTCCAAAAATCTATTTAATATATCGTCCCCAAATAGGGGACATATCAGATAAGAGCAGACACTACGCTTGATCTTGAGCCATTTGGCCAAGAAGCGATGATCAGAAATGGTTTGCCACTTGGGCCGCACCAAGGCCTTCAACCGAAACCCACTGTGGAGACATAGCAAAAGATTGCCGCAGGGAAGACATTTTCCAGAAACTCTGGAAGCTCTGTCGATGACAGTTCTGCGGTGTGCGTGTGTTCAAGCTGTGCACAACGCGTTTTGAATCTGCATAACCACACCCTCCATCCCCATTGTGACAGCATGTGAAGGTTCCGTCCGACGAAGCAAGCTCCATTTCCAGCTCCGTTTTCCAAAAATCCATTTAATATATGGTCCCCAAATAGGGGACGTATCAGATAAGAACAGACACTACGCTTGATCTTGAGCCATTTGGCCGAGAAGCGATGATCAGAAATGGTTTGCCACTTGGGCCGCACCAAGGCCTACAACCGAAACCCACTGTGGAGACATAGCAAAAGATTGCCGCAGGGAAGACATTTTCCAGAAACTCTGGAAGCTCTGTCGATGACAGTTCTGCAGTGTGCGTGTGTTCAAGCTGTGCACAACGCGTTTTGAATCTGCATAACCACACCCTCCATCCCCATTGTGACAGCACGTGAAGGTTCCGTGTGACAAAGCAAGCTCCATTTCCAGCTCCCTATTCCAAAAATCCATTTAATATATGGTCCCCAAATAGGGGACGTATCAGATAAGAACAGACACTACGCTTGATCTTGAGCCATTTGGCCGAGAAGCGATGATCAGAAATGGTTTGCCACTTGGGCCGCACCAAGGCCTACAACCGAAACCCACTGTGGAGACATAGCAAAAGATTGCCGCAGGGAAGACATTTTCCAGAAACTCTGGAGGTTCTGTAGATGATAGTTCTGCGGTGTGCGTGTGTTCAAGCTGTGCACAACGCGTTTTGAATCTGCATAACCACATCCTCCATCCCCATTGTGACAGCACGTGAAGGTTCCGTGCGACAAAGCAAGCTCCATTTCCAGCTCCCTATTCCAAAAATCTATTTAATATATGGTCCCCAAATAGGGGACATATCAGATAAGAGCAGACACTACGCTTGATCTTGAGCCATTTGGCCAAGAAGCGATGATCAGAAATGGTTTGCCACTTGGGCCGCACCAAGGCCTACAACCGAAACCCACTGTGGAGACATAGCAAAAGATTGCCGCAGGGAAGACATTTTCCAGAAACTCTGGAAGCTCTGTCGATGACAGTTCTGCGGTGTGCGTGTGTTCAAGCTGTGCACAACGCGTTTTGAATCTGCATAACCACACCCTCCATCCCCATTGTGACAGCATGTGAAGGTTCCGTCCGACGAAGCAAGCTCCATTTCCAGCTCCGTTTTCCAAAAATCCATTTAATATATGGTCCCCAAATAGGGGACGTATCAGATAAGAACAGACACTACGCTTGATCTTGAGCCATTTGGCCGAGAAGCGATGATCAGAAATGGTTTGCCACTTAGGCCTCACCAAGGCCTACAACCGTAACCCACTGTGGAGACATAGCAAAAGATTGCCGCAGGGAAGACATTTTCCAGAAACCCTGGAAGCTCTGTAGATGACAGTTCTGCGGTGTGCGTGTGTTCAAGCTGTGCACAACGCATTTTGAATCTGCATAACCACACCCTCCATCCCCATTGTGACAGCACGTGAAGGTTCTGTGCGACAAAGCAAGCTCCATTTCCAGCTCCCTATTCCAAAAATCTATTTAATATATGGTCCCCAAATAGGGGACGTATCAGATAAGAACAGACACTACGCTTGATCTTGAGCCATTTGGCCGAGAAACGATGATCAGAAATGGTTTGCCACTTGGGCCGCACCAAGGCCTACAACCGAAACCCACTGTGGAGACATAGCAAAAGATTGCCGCAGGGAAGACATTTTCCAGAAACTCTGGAAGCTTTGTCGATGACAGTTCTGCGGTGTGCGTGTGTTCAAGCTGTGCACAACGCGTTTTGAATCTGCATAATCACACCCTCCATCCCCATTGTGACAGCACGTGAAGGTTCCGTGTGACAAAGCAAGCTCCATTTCCAGCTCCCTATTCCAAAAATCCATTTAATATATGGTCCCCAAATAGGGGACGTATCCGAGAAGAACAGACACTACGCTTGATCTTGAGCCATTTGGCCGAGAAGCGATGATCAGAAATTGTTTGCCACTTGGGCCGCACCAAGGCCTACAACTGAAACCCACTGTGGAGACATAGCAAAAGATTGCCGCAGGGAAGACATTTTCCAGAAACTCTGGAAGCTCTGTAGATGACAGTTCTGCGGTGTGCGTGTGTTCAAGCTGTGCACAACGCGTTTTGAATCTGCATAACCACACCCTCCATCCCCATTGTGACAGCACGTGAAGGTTCCGTGCGACAAAGCAAGCTCCATTTCCAGCTCCCTATTCCAAAAATCCATTTAATATATGGTCCCCAAATAGGGGACGTATCAGATAGGAACAGACACTACGCTTGATCTTGAGCCATTTGGCCGAGAAGCGATGATCAGAAATGGTGTGCCACTTGGGCCGCACCAAGGCCTACAACCGAAACCCACTGTGGAGACATAGCAAAAGATTGCCGCAGGGAAGACATTTTCCAGAAACTCTGGAAGTTCTGTAGATGACAGTTCTGCGGTGTGCGTGTGTTCAAGCTGTGCACAACGCGTTTTGAATCTGCATAACCACACCCTCCATCCCCATTGTGACAGCAAGTGAAGGTTCCGTGCGACAAAGCAAGCTCCATTTCCAGTTCCCTATTCCAAAAATCTATTTAATATATGGTCCCCAAATAGGGTACGTATCAGATAAGAACAGACACTACGCTTGATCTTGAGCCATTTGGCCGAGAAGCGATGATCAGAAATGGTTTGCCACTTGGGCCGCACCAAGGCCTACAACCGAAACCCACTGTGGAGACATAGCAAAAGATTGCCGCAGGGAAGACATTTTCCAGAAACTCTGGAAGCTCTGTAGATGACAGTTCTGCGGTGTGCGTGTGTTCAAGCTGTGCACAACGCGTTTTGAATCTGCATAACCACACCCTCCATCCCCATTGTGACAGCACGTGAAGGTTCCGTGCGACAAAGCAAGCTCCATTTCCAGCTCCCTATTCCAAAAATCCATTTAATATATGGTCCCCAAATAGGGGACGTATCAGATAAGAACAGACTCTACGCTTGATCTTGAGCCATTTGGCCGAGAAGCGATGATCAGAAATGGTTTGCCACTTGGGCCGCACCAAGGCCTACAACCGAAACCCACTGTGGAGACATAGCAAAAGATTGCCGCAGGGAAGACATTTTCCAGAAACTTTGGAAGCTCTGTAGATGACAGTTCTGCGGTGTGCGTGTGTTCAAGCTGTATACAACGCGTTTCGAATCTGCATAACCACACCCTCCATCCCCATTGTGACAGCACGTGAAGGTTCCGTGCGACAAAGCAAGCTCCATTGCCAGCTCCCTATTCCAAAAATCCATTTAATATATGGTCCCCAAATAGGGGACGTATCAGATAAGAACAGACTCTACGCTTGATCTTGAGCCATTTGGCCGAGAAGCGATGATCAGAAATGGTTTGCCATTTGGGCCGCACCAAGGCCTACAACCGAAACCCACTGTGGAGATATAGCAAAAGATTGCCGCAGGGAAGACATTTTCCAGAAACTCTGGAAGCTCTGTAGATGACAGTTCTGCGGTGTGCGTGTGTTCAAGCTGTGCACAACGCGTTTTGAATCTGCATAACCACACCCTCCATCCCCATTGTGACAGCACGTGAAGGTTCCGTGCGACAAAGCAAGCTCCATTTCCAGCATCCTATTCCAAAAATCCATTTAATATATGGTCCCCAAATAAGGGACGTATCAGATAAGAACAGACTCTACGCTTGATCTTGAGCCATTTGGCCGAGAAGCGATGATCAGAAATGGTTTGCCACTTGGGCCGCACCAAGGCCTACAACCGAAACCCACTGTGGAGACTTAGCAAAAGATTGCCGCAGGGAAGACATTTTCCAGAAACTCTGGAAGCTCTGTAGATGACAGTTCTGCGGTGTGCGTGTGTTCAAGCTGTGCACAACGCGTTTCGAATCTGCATAACCACACCCTCCATCCCCATTGTGACAGCACGTGAAGGTTCCGTGTGACAAAGCAAGCTCCATTTCCAGCTCCCTATTCCAAAAATCCATGTAATATATGGTCCCCAAATAGGGGACGTATCAGATAAGAACAGACACTACGCTTGATCTTGAGCCATTTGGCCGAGAAGCGATGATCAGAAATGGTTTGCCACTTGGGCCGCACCAAGGCCTACAACCGAAACCCACTGTGGAGACATAGCAAAAGATTGCAGCAGGGAAGACATTTTCCAGAAACTCTGGAAGCTCTGTCGATGACAGTTCTGTGGTGTGCGTGTGTTCAAGCTGTGCACAACGCGTTTTGAATCTGCATAACCACACCCTCCATCCCCATTGTGACAGCACGTGAAGGTTCCGTGCGACGAAGCAAGCTCCATTTCCAGCTCCCTATTCCAAAAATCCATTTAATATATGGTCCCCAAATAGGGGACGTATCAGATAAGAACAGACACTACGCTTGATCTTGAGCCATTTGGCCGAGAAGCGATGATCAGAAATGGTTTGCCACTTGGGCCACACCAAGGCCTACAACCGAAACCCACTGTGGAGACATAGCAAAAGATTGCCGCAGGGAAGACATTTTCCAGAAACTCTGGAAGCTCTGTAGATGACAGTTCTGCGGTGTGCGTGTGTTCAGGCTGTGCACAACGCGTTTTGAATCTGCATAACCACACCCTCCATCCCCATTGTGACAGCACGTGAAGGTTCCGTGCGACAAAGCAAGCTCCATTTCCAGCTCCCTATTCCAAAAATCTATTTAATATATGGTCCCCAAATAGGGGACGTATCAGATAAGAACAGACACTACACTTGATCTTGAGCCATTTGGCCGAGAAGCGATGATCAGAAATGGTTTGCCACTTGGGCCGCACCAAGGCCTACAACCGAAACCCACTGTGGAGACATAGCAAAAGATTGCCGCAGGGAAGACATTTTCCAAAAACTCTGGAAGCTCTGTAGATGACAGTTCTGCGGTGTGCGTGTGTTCAAGCAGTGCACAACGCGTTTTGAATCTGCATAACCACACCCTCCATCCCCATTGTGACAGCACGTGAAGGTTCCGTGTGACAAAGCAAGCTCCATTTCCAGCTCCCTATTCCAAAAATCCATTTAATATATGGTCCCCAAATAGGGGACGTATCAGATAAGAACAGACACTACGCTTGATCTTGAGCCATTTGGCCGAGAAGCGATGATCAGAAATGGTTTGCCACTTGGGCCGCACCAAGGCCTAAAACCGAAACCCACTGTGGAGACATAGCAAAAGATTGCCGCAGGGAAGACATTTTCCAGAAACTCTGGAAGCTCTGTCGATGACAGTTCTGCGGTGTGCGTGTGTTCAAGCTGTGCACAACGCGTTTTGAATCTGCATAACCACACCCTCCATCCCCATTGTGACAGCACGTGAAGGTTCCGTGCGACAAAGCAAGCTCCATTTCCAGCTCCCTATTCCAAAAATCTATTTAATATATGGTCCCCAAATAGGGGACGTATCAGATAAGAACAGACACTACGCTTGATCTTGAGCCATTTGGCCGAGAAGCGATGATCAGAAATGGTTTGCCACTTGGGCCGCACCAAGGCCTACAACCGAAACCCACTGTGGAGACATAGCAAAAGATTGCCGCAGGGAAGACATTTTCCAAAAACTCTGGAAGCTCTGTAGATGACAGTTCTGCGGTGTGCGTGTGTTCAAGCTGTGCACAACGCGTTTTGAATCTGCATAACCACACCCTCCATCCCCATTGTGACAGCACGTGAAGGTTCCATGCGACAAAGCAAGCTCCATTTCCAGCTCCCTATTCCAAAAATCTATTTAATATATGGTCCCCAAATAGGGGACATATCAGATAAGAACAGACACTACGCTTGATCTTGAGCCATTTGGCCGAGAAGCGATGATCAGAAATGGTTTGCCACTTGGGCCGCACCAAGGCCTACAACCGAAACCCACTGTGGAGACATAGCAAAAGATTGCCGCAGGGAAGACATTTTCCAGAAACTCTGGAAGCTCTGTAGATGACAGTTCTGCGGTGTGCGTGTGTTCAAGCTGTGCACAACGCGTTTTGAATCTGCATAACCACACCCTCCATCCCCATTATGACAGCACGTGAAGGTTCCGTGCGACAAAGCAAGCTCCATTTCCAGCTCCCTATTCCAAAAATCCATTTAATATATGGTCCCCAAATAGGGGACGTATCAGATAAGAACAGACACTACGCTTGATCTTGAGCCATTTGGCCGAGAAGCGATGATCAGAAATGGTTTGCCACTTGGGCCGCACCAAGGCCTACAACCGAAACCCACTGTGGAGACAAGCTGTGCACAACGCGTTTTGAATCTGCATAACCACACCCTCCATCCCCATTGTGACAGCACGTGAAGGTTCCATGCGACAAAGCAAGCTCCATTTCCAGCTCCCTATTCCAAAAATCTATTTAATATACGGTCCCCAAATAGGGGACGTATCAGATAAGAACAGACACTACGCTTGATCTTGAGCCATTTGGCCGAGAAGCGATGATCAGAAATGGTTTGCCACTTGGGCCGCACCAAGGCCTACAACCGAAACCCACTGTGGAGACATAGCAAAAGATTGCCGCAGGGAAGACATTTTCCAGAAACTCTGGAAGCTCTGTAGATGACAGTTCTGCGGTGTGCGTGTGTTCAAGCTGTGCACAACGCGTTTTGAATCTGCATAACCACACCCTCCATCCCCATTGTGACAGCACGTGAAGGTTCCGTGCGACAAAGCAAGCTCCATTTCCAGCTCCCTATTCCAAAAATCTATTTAATATATGGTCCCCAAATAGGGGACGTATCAGATAAGAACAGACACTACGCTTGATCTTGAGCCATTTGGCCGAGAAGCGATGATCAGAAATGGTTCGCCATTTGGGCCGCACCAAGGCCTACAACCGAAACCCACTGTGGAGACATAGCAAAAGATTGCCGCAGGGAAGACATTTTCCAGAAACTCTGGAAGCTCTGTAGATGACAGTTCTGCGGTGTGCGTGTGTTCAAGCTGTGCACAACGCGTTTTGAATCTGCATAACCACACCCTCCATCCCCATTGTGACAGCACGTGAAGGTTCCGTGCGACAAAGCAAGCTCCATTTCCAGCATCCTATTCCAAAAATCCATTTAATATATGGTCCCCAAATAGGGGACGTATCAGATAAGAACAGACTCTACGCTTGATCTTGAGCCATTTGGCCGAGAAGCGATGATCAGAAATGATTTGCCACTTGGGCCGCACCAAGGCCTACAACCGAAACCCACTGTGGAGACTTAGCAAAAGATTGCTGCAGGGAAGACATTTTCCAGAAACTCTGAAAGCTCTGTAGATGACAGTTCTGCGGTGTGCGTGTGTTCAAGCTGTGCACAACGCGTTTCGAATCTGCATAACCACACCCTCCATCCCCATTGTGACAGCACGTGAAGGTTCCGTGTGACAAAGCAAGCTCCATTTCCAGCTCCCTATTCCAAAAATCCATTTAATATATGGTCCCCAAATAGGGGACGTATCAGATAAGAACAGACACTACGCTTGATCTTGAGCCATTTGGCCGAGAAGCGATGATCAGAAATGGTTTGCCACTTGGGCCGCACCAAGGCCTACAACCGAAACCCACTGTGGAGACATAGCAAAAGATTGCCGCAGGGAAGACATTTTCCAGAAACTCTGGAAGCTCTGTAGATGACAGTTCTGCGGTGTGCGTGTGTTCAAGCTGTGCACAACGCGTTTTGAATCTGCATAACCACACCCTCCATCCCCATTGTGACAGCACGTGAAGGTTCCGTGCGACGAAGCAAGCTCCATTTCCAGCTCCCTATTCCAAAAATCCATTTAATATATGGTCCCCAAATAGGGGACGTATCAGATAAGAACAGACACTACGCTTGATCTTGAGCCATTTGGCCGAGAAGCGATGATCAGAAATGGTTTGCCACTTGGGCCACACCAAGGCCTACAACCGAAACCCACTGTGGAGACATAGCAAAAGATTGCCGCAGGGAAGACATTTTCCAGAAACTCTGGAAGCTCTGTAGATGACAGTTCTGCGGTGTGCGTGTGTTCAAGCTGTGCACAACGCGTTTTGAATCTGCATAACCACACCCTCCATCCCCATTGTGACAGCACGTGAAGGTTCCGTGCGACAAAGCAAGCTCCATTTCCAGCTCCCTATTCCAAAAATCTATTTAATATATGGTCCCCAAATAGGGGACGTATCAGATAAGAACAGACACTACACTTGATCTTGAGCCATTTGGCCGAGAAGCGATGATCAGAAATGGTTTGCCACTTGGGCCGCACCAAGGCCTACAACCGAAACCCACTGTGGAGACATAGCAAAAGATTGCCGCAGGGAAGACATTTTCCAAAAACTCTGGAAGCTCTGTAGATGACAGTTCTGCGGTGTGCGTGTGTTCAAGCAGTGCACAACGCGTTTTGAATCTGCATAACCACACCCTCCATCCCCATTGTGACAGCACGTGAAGGTTCCGTGCGACAAAGCAAGCTCCATTTCCAGCATCCTATTCCAAAAATCCATTTAATATATGGTCCCCAAATAGGGGACGTATCAGATAAGAACAGACTCTACGCTTGATCTTGAGCCATTTGGCCGAGAAGCGATGATCAGAAATGATTTGCCACTTGGGCCGCACCAAGGCCTACAACCGAAACCCACTGTGGAGACTTAGCAAAAGATTGCCGCAGGGAAGACATTTTCCAGAAACTCTGGAAGCTCTGTAGATGACAGTTCTGCGGTGTGCGTGTGTTCAAGCTGTGCACAACGCGTTTCGAATCTGCATAACCACACCCTCCATCCCCATTGTGACAGCACGTGAAGGTTCCGTGTGACAAAGCAAGCTCCATTTCCAGCTCCCTATTCCAAAAATCCATTTAATATATGGTCCCCAAATAGGGGACGTATCAGATAAGAACAGACACTACGCTTGATCTTGAGCCATTTGGCCGAGAAGCGATGATCAGAAATGGTTTGCCACTTGGGCCGCACCAAGGCCTACAACCGAAACCCACTGTGGAGACATAGCAAAAGATTGCCGCAGGGAAGACATTTTCCAGAAACTCTGGAAGCTCTGTAGATGACAGTTCTGCGGTGTGCGTGTGTTCAAGCTGTGCACAACGCGTTTTGAATCTGCATAACCACACCCTCCATCCCCATTGTGACAGCACGTGAAGGTTCCGTGCGACGAAGCAAGCTCCATTTCCAGCTCCCTATTCCAAAAATCCATTTAATATATGGTCCCCAAATAGTGGATGTATCAGATAAGAACAGACACTACGCTTGATCTTGAGCCATTTGGCCGAGAAGCGATGATCAGAAATGGTTTGCCACTTGGGCCACACCAAGGCCTACAACCGAAACCCACTGTGGAGACATAGCAAAAGATTGCCGCAGGAGAGACATTTTCCAAAAACTCTGGAAGCTCTGTAGATGACAGTTCTGCGGTGTGCGTGTGTTCAAGCAGTGCACAACGCGTTTTGAATCTGCATAACCACACCCTCCATCCCCATTGTGACAGCACGTGAAGGTTCCGTGTGACAAAGCAAGCTCCATTTCCAGCTCCCTATTCCAAAAATCTATTTAATATATGGTCCCCAAATAGGGGACGTATCAGATAAGAACAGACACTACGCTTGATCTTGAGCCATTTGGCCGAGAAGCGATGATCAGAAATGGTTTGCCACTTGGGCCGCACCAAGGCCTACAACCGAAACCCACTGTGGAGACATAGCAAAAGATTGCCGCAGGGAAGACATTTTCCAAAAACTCTGGAAGCTCTGTAGATGACAGTTCTGCGGTGTGCGTGTGTTCAAGCTGTGCACAACACGTTTTGAATCTGCATAACCACACCCTCCATCCCCATTGTGACAGCACGTGAAGGTTCCGTGTGACAAAGCAAGCTCCATTTCCAGCTCCCTATTCCAAAAATCCATTTAATATATGGTCCCCAAATAGGGGACGTATCAGATAAGAACAGACACTACGCTTGATCTTGAGCCATTTGGCCGAGAAGCGATGATCAGAAATGGTTTGCCACTTGGGCCGCACCAAGGCCTAAAACCGAAACCCACTGTGGAGACATAGCAAAAGATTGCCGCAGGGAAGACATTTTCCAGAAACTCTGGAAGCTCTGTCGATGACAGTTCTGCGGTGTGCGTGTGTTCAAGCTGTGCACAACGCGTTTTGAATCTGCATAACCACACCCTCCATCCCCATTGTGACAGCACGTGAAGGTTCCGTGCGACAAAGCAAGCTCCATTTCCAGCTCCCTATTCCAAAAATCTATTTAATATATGGTCCCCAAATAGGGGACGTATCAGATAAGAACAGACACTACGCTTGATCTTGAGCCATTTGGCCGAGAAGCGATGATCAGAAATGGTTTGCCACTTGGGCCGCACCAAGGCCTACAACCGAAACCCACTGTGGAGACATAGCAAAAGATTGCCGCAGGGAAGACATTTTCCAGAAACTCTGGAAGCTCTGTCGATGACAGTTCTGCAGTGTGCGTGTGTTCAAGCTGTGCACAACGCGTTTTGAATCTGCATAACCACACCCTCCATCCCCATTGTGACAGCACGTGAAGGCTCCGTGTGACAAAGCAAGCTCCATTTCCAGCTCCCTATTCCAAAAATCCATTTAATTATTGGTCCCCAAATAGGGGACGTATCAGATAAGAACAGACACTACGCTTGATCTTGAGCCATTTGGCCGAGAAGCGATGATCAGAAATGGTTTGCCACTTGGGCCGCACCAAGGCCTACAACCGAAACCCACTGTGGAGACATAGCAAAAGATTGCCGCAGGGAAGACATTTTCCAGAAACTCTGGAAGTTCTGTAGATGATAGTTCTGCGGTGTGCGTGTGTTCAAGCTGTGCACAACGCGTTTTGAATCTGCATAACCACACCCTCCATCCCCATTGTGACAGCACGTGAAGGTTCCGTGTGACAAAGCAAGCTCCATTTCCAGCTCCCTATTCCAAAAATCCATTTAATATATGGTCCCCAAATAGGGGACGTATCAGATAAGAACAGACACTACGCTTGATCTTGAGCCATTTGGCCGAGAAGCGATGATCAGAAATGGTTTGCCACTTGGGCCGCACCAAGGCCTACAACCGAAACCCACTGTGGAGACATAGCAAAAGATTGCCGCAGGGAAGACATTTTCCAGAAACTCTGGAAGTTCTGTAGATGATAGTTCTGCGGTGTGCGTGTGTTCAAGCTGTGCACAACGCGTTTTGAATCTGCATAACCACACCCTCCATCCCCATTGTGACAGCACGTGAAGGTTCCGTGCGACAAAGCAAGCTCCATTTCCAGCACCCTATTCCAAAAATCTATTTAATATATGGTCCCCAAATAGGGGACATATCAGATAAGAGCAGACACTACGCTTGATCTTGAGCCATTTGGCCAAGAAGCGATGATCAGAAATGGTTTGCCACTTGGGCCGCACCAAGGCCTACAACCGAAACCCACTGTGGAGACATAGCAAAAGATTGCCGCAGGGAAGACATTTTCCAGAAACTCTGGAAGCTCTGTCGATGACAGTTCTGCGGTGTGCGTGTGTTCAAGCTGTGCACAACGCGTTTTGAATCTGCATAACCACACCCTCCATCCCCATTGTGACAGCATGTGAAGGTTCCGTCCGACGAAGCAAGCTCCATTTCCAGCTCCGTTTTCCAAAAATCCATTTAATATATGGTCCCCAAATAGGGGACGTATCAGATAAGAACAGACACTACGCTTGATCTTGAGCCATTTGGCCGAGAAGCGATGATCAGAAATGGTTTGCCACTTGGGCCGCACCAAGGCCTAAAACCGAAACCCACTGTGGAGACATAGCAAAAGATTGCCGCAGGGAAGACATTTTCCAGAAACTCTGGAAGCTCTGTCGATGACAGTTCTGCGGTGTGCGTGTGTTCAAGCTGTGCACAACGCGTTTTGAATCTGCATAACCACACCCTCCATCCCCATTGTGACAGCACGTGAAGGTTCCGTGCGACAAAGCAAGCTCCATTTCCAGCTCCCTATTCCAAAAATCTATTTAATATATGGTCCCCAAATAGGGGACGTATCAGATAAGAACAGACACTACGCTTGATCTTGAGCCATTTGGCCGAGAAGCGATGATCAGAAATGGTTTGCCACTTGGGCCGCACCAAGGCCTACAACCGAAACCCACTGTGGAGACATAGCAAAAGATTGCCGCAGGGAAGACATTTTCCAAAAACTCTGGAAGCTCTGTAGATGACAGTTCTGCGGTGTGCGTGTGTTCAAGCTGTGCACAACGCGTTTTGAATCTGCATAACCACACCCTCCATCCCCATTGTGACAGCACGTGAAGGTTCCGTGTGACAAAGCAAGCTCCATTTCCAGCTCCCTATTCCAAAAATCCATTTAATATATGGTCCCCAAATAGGGAACGTATCAGATAAGAACAGACACTACGCTTGATCTTGAGCCATTTGGCCGAGAAGCGATGATCAGAAATGGTTTGCCACTTGGGCCGCACCAAGGCCTAAAACCGAAACCCACTGTGGAGACATAGCAAAAGATTGCCGCAGGGAAGACATTTTCCAGAAACTCTGGAAGCTCTGTCGATGACAGTTCTGCGGTGTGCGTGTGTTCAAGCTGTGCACAACGCGTTTTGAATCTGCATAACCACACCCTCCATCCCCACTGTGACAGCACGTGAAGGTTCCGTGCGACAAAGCAAGCTCCATTTCCAGCTCCCTATTCCAAAAATCTATTTAATATATGGTCCCCAAATAGGGGACGTATCAGATAAGAACAGACACTACGCTTGATCTTGAGCCATTTGGCCGAGAAGCGATGATCAGAAATGGTTTGCCACTTGGGCCGCACCAAGGCCTACAACCGAAACCCACTGTGGAGACATAGCAAAAGATTGCCGCAGGGAAGACATTTTCCAGAAACTCTGGAAGCTCTGTCGATGACAGTTCTGCAGTGTGCGTGTGTTCAAGCTGTGCACAACGCGTTTTGAATCTGCATAACCACACCCTCCATCCCCATTGTGACAGCACGTGAAGGTTCCGTGTGACAAAGCAAGCTCCATTTCCAGCTCCCTATTCCAAAAATCCATTTAATATATGGTCCCCAAATAGGGGACGTATCAGATAAGAACAGACACTACGCTTGATCTTGAGCCATTTGGCCGAGAAGCGATGATCAGAAATGGTTTGCCACTTGGGCCGCACCAAGGCCTACAACCGAAACCCACTGTGGAGACATAGCAAAAGATTGCCGCAGGGAAGACATTTTCCAGAAACTCTGGAGGTTCTGTAGATGATAGTTCTGCGGTGTGCGTGTGTTCAAGCTGTGCACAACGCGTTTTGAATCTGCATAACCACACCCTCCATCCCCATTGTGACAGCACGTGAAGGTTCCGTGCGACAAAGCATGCTCCATTTCCAGCTCCCTATTCCAAAAATCTATTTAATATATGGTCCCCAAATAGGGGACATATCAGATAAGAGCAGACACTACGCTTGATCTTGAGCCATTTGGCCAAGAAGCGATGATCAGAAATGGTTTGCCACTTGGGCCGCACCAAGGCCTACAACCGAAACCCACTGTGGAGACATAGCAAAAGATTGCCGCAGGGAAGACATTTTCCAGAAACTCTGGAAGCTCTGTCGATGACAGTTCTGCGGTGTGCGTGTGTTCAAGCTGTGCACAACGCGTTTTGAATCTGCATAACCACACCCTCCATCCCCATTGTGACAGCATGTGAAGGTTCCGTCCGACGAAGCAAGCTCCATTTCCAGCTCCGTTTTCCAAAAATCCATTTAATATATGGTCCCCAAATAGGGGACGTATCAGATAAGAACAGACACTACGCTTGATCTTGAGCCATTTGGCCGAGAAGCGATGATCAGAAATGGTTTGCCACTTAGGCCTCACCAAGGCCTACAACCGTAACCCACTGTGGAGACATAGCAAAAGATTGCCGCAGGGAAGACATTTTCCAGAAACCCTGGAAGCTCTGTAGATGACAGTTCTGCGGTGTGCGTGTGTTCAAGCTGTGCACAACGCATTTTGAATCTGCATAACCACACCCTCCATCCTCATTGTGACAGCACGTGAAGGTTCTGTGCGACAAAGCAAGCTCCATTTCCAGCTCCCTATTCCAAAAATCTATTTAATATATGGTCCCCAAATAGGGGACGTATCAGATAAGAACAGACACTACGCTTGATCTTGAGCCATTTGGCCGAGAAACGATGATCAGAAATGGTTTGCCACTTGGGCCGCACCAAGGCCTACAACCGAAACCCACTGTGGAGACATAGCAAAAGATTGCCGCAGGGAAGACATTTTCCAGAAACTCTGGAAGCTTTGTCGATGACAGTTCTGCGGTGTGCGTGTGTTCAAGCTGTGCACAACGCGTTTTGAATCTGCATAATCACACCCTCCATCCCCATTGTGACAGCACGTGAAGGTTCCGTGTGACAAAGCAAGCTCCATTTCCAGCTCCCTATTCCAAAAATCCATTTAATATATGGTCCCCAAATAGGGGACGTATCCGAGAAGAACAGACACTACGCTTGATCTTGAGCCATTTGGCCGAGAAGCGATGATCAGAAATGGTTTGCCACTTGGGCCGCCCCAAGGCCTACAACTGAAACCCACTGTGGAGACATAGCAAAAGATTGCCGCAGGGAAGACATTTTCCAGAAACTCTGGAAGCTCTGTAGATGACAGTTCTGCGGTGTGCGTGTGTTCAAGCTGTGCACAACGCGTTTTGAATCTGCATAACCACACCCTCCATCCCCATTGTGACAGCACGTGAAGGTTCCGTGCGACAAAGCAAGCTCCATTTCCAGCTCCCTATTCCAAAAATCCATTTAATATATGGTCCCCAAATAGGGGACGTATCAGATAAGAACAGACACTACGCTTGATCTTGAGCCATTTGGCCGAGAAGCGATGATCAGAAATGGTGTGCCACTTGGGCCGCACCAAGGCCTACAACCGAAACCCACTGTGGAGACATAGCAAAAGATTGCCGCAGGGAAGACATTTTCCAGAAACTCTGGAAGTTCTGTAGATGACAGTTCTGCGGTGTGCGTGTGTTCAAGCTGTGCACAACGCGTTTTGAATCTGCATAACCACACCCTCCATCCCCATTGTGACAGCAAGTGAAGGTTCCGTGCGACAAAGCAAGCTCCATTTCCAGCTCCCTATTCCAAAAATCCATTTAATATATGGTCCCCAAATAGGGGACGTATCAGATAAGAACAGACACTACGCTTGATCTTGAGCCATTTGGCCGAGAAGCGATGATCAGAAATGGTTTGCCACTTGGGCCGCACCAAGGCCTACAACCGAAACCCACTGTGGAGACATAGCAAAAGATTGCCGCAGGGAAGACATTTTCCAGAAACTCTGGAAGCTCTGTCGATGACAGTTCTGCGGTGTGCGTGTGTTCAAGCTGTGCACAACGCGTTTTGAATCTGCATAACCACACCCTCCATCCCCATTGTGACAGCATGTGAAGGTTCCGTCCGACGAAGCAAGCTCCATTTCCAGCTCCGTTTTCCAAAAATCCATTTAATATATGGTCCCCAAATAGGGGACGTATCAGATAAGAACAGACACTACGCTTGATCTTGAGCCATTTGGCCGAGAAGCGATGATCAGAAATGGTTTGCCACTTGGGCCGCACCAAGGCCTAAAACCGAAACCCACTGTGGAGACATAGCAAAAGATTGCCGCAGGGAAGACATTTTCCAGAAACTCTGGAAGCTCTGTCGATGACAGTTCTGCGGTGTGCGTGTGTTCAAGCTGTGCACAACGCGTTTTGAATCTGCATAACCACACCCTCCATCCCCATTGTGACAGCACGTGAAGGTTCCGTGCGACAAAGCAAGCTCCATTTCCAGCTCCCTATTCCAAAAATCTATTTAATATATGGTCCCCAAATAGGGGACGTATCAGATAAGAACAGACACTACGCTTGATCTTGAGCCATTTGGCCGAGAAGCGATGATCAGAAATGGTTTGCCACTTGGGCCGCACCAAGGCCTACAACCGAAACCCACTGTGGAGACATAGCAAAAGATTGCCGCAGGGAAGACATTTTCCAAAAACTCTGGAAGCTCTGTAGATGACAGTTCTGCGGTGTGCGTGTGTTCAAGCTGTGCACAACGCGTTTTGAATCTGCATAACCACACCCTCCATCCCCATTGTGACAGCACGTGAAGGTTCCGTGTGACAAAGCAAGCTCCATTTCCAGCTCCCTATTCCAAAAATCCATTTAATATATGGTCCCCAAATAGGGGACGTATCAGATAAGAACAGACACTACGCTTGATCTTGAGCCATTTGGCCGAGAAGCGATGATCAGAAATGGTTTGCCACTTGGGCCGCACCAAGGCCTAAAACCGAAACCCACTGTGGAGACATAGCAAAAGATTGCCGCAGGGAAGACATTTTCCAGAAACTCTGGAAGCTCTGTCGATGACAGTTCTGCGGTGTGCGTGTGTTCAAGCTGTGCACAACGCGTTTTGAATCTGCATAACCACACCCTCCATCCCCACTGTGACAGCACGTGAAGGTTCCGTGCGACAAAGCAAGCTCCATTTCCAGCTCCCTATTCCAAAAATCTATTTAATATATGGTCCCCAAATAGGGGACGTATCAGATAAGAACAGACACTACGCTTGATCTTGAGCCATTTGGCCGAGAAGCGATGATCAGAAATGGTTTGCCACTTGGGCCGCACCAAGGCCTACAACCGAAACCCACTGTGGAGACATAGCAAAAGATTGCCGCAGGGAAGACATTTTCCAGAAACTCTGGAAGCTCTGTCGATGACAGTTCTGCAGTGTGCGTGTGTTCAAGCTGTGCACAACGCGTTTTGAATCTGCATAACCACACCCTCCATCCCCATTGTGACAGCACGTGAAGGTTCCGTGTGACAAAGCAAGCTCCATTTCCAGCTCCCTATTCCAAAAATCCATTTAATATATGGTCCCCAAATAGGGGACGTATCAGATAAGAACAGACACTACGCTTGATCTTGAGCCATTTGGCCGAGAAGCGATGATCAGAAATGGTTTGCCACTTGGGCCGCACCAAGGCCTACAACCGAAACCCACTGTGGAGACATAGCAAAAGATTGCCGCAGGGAAGACATTTTCCAGAAACTCTGGAGGTTCTGTAGATGATAGTTCTGCGGTGTGCGTGTGTTCAAGCTGTGCACAACGCGTTTTGAATCTGCATAACCACACCCTCCATCCCCATTGTGACAGCACGTGAAGGTTCCGTGCGACAAAGCATGCTCCATTTCCAGCTCCCTATTCCAAAAATCTATTTAATATATGGTCCCCAAATAGGGGACATATCAGATAAGAGCAGACACTACGCTTGATCTTGAGCCATTTGGCCAAGAAGCGATGATCAGAAATGGTTTGCCACTTGGGCCGCACCAAGGCCTACAACCGAAACCCACTGTGGAGACATAGCAAAAGATTGCCGCAGGGAAGACATTTTCCAGAAACTCTGGAAGCTCTGTCGATGACAGTTCTGCGGTGTGCGTGTGTTCAAGCTGTGCACAACGCGTTTTGAATCTGCATAACCACACCCTCCATCCCCATTGTGACAGCATGTGAAGGTTCCGTCCGACGAAGCAAGCTCCATTTCCAGCTCCGTTTTCCAAAAATCCATTTAATATATGGTCCCCAAATAGGGGACGTATCAGATAAGAACAGACACTACGCTTGATCTTGAGCCATTTGGCCGAGAAGCGATGATCAGAAATGGTTTGCCACTTAGGCCTCACCAAGGCCTACAACCGTAACCCACTGTGGAGACATAGCAAAAGATTGCCGCAGGGAAGACATTTTCCAGAAACCCTGGAAGCTCTGTAGATGACAGTTCTGCGGTGTGCGTGTGTTCAAGCTGTGCACAACGCATTTTGAATCTGCATAACCACACCCTCCATCCTCATTGTGACAGCACGTGAAGGTTCTGTGCGACAAAGCAAGCTCCATTTCCAGCTCCCTATTCCAAAAATCTATTTAATATATGGTCCCCAAATAGGGGACGTATCAGATAAGAACAGACACTACGCTTGATCTTGAGCCATTTGGCCGAGAAACGATGATCAGAAATGGTTTGCCACTTGGGCCGCACCAAGGCCTACAACCGAAACCCACTGTGGAGACATAGCAAAAGATTGCCGCAGGGAAGACATTTTCCAGAAACTCTGGAAGCTTTGTCGATGACAGTTCTGCGGTGTGCGTGTGTTCAAGCTGTGCACAACGCGTTTTGAATCTGCATAATCACACCCTCCATCCCCATTGTGACAGCACGTGAAGGTTCCGTGTGACAAAGCAAGCTCCATTTCCAGCTCCCTATTCCAAAAATCCATTTAATATATGGTCCCCAAATAGGGGACGTATCCGAGAAGAACAGACACTACGCTTGATCTTGAGCCATTTGGCCGAGAAGCGATGATCAGAAATGGTTTGCCACTTGGGCCGCCCCAAGGCCTACAACTGAAACCCACTGTGGAGACATAGCAAAAGATTGCCGCAGGGAAGACATTTTCCAGAAACTCTGGAAGCTCTGTAGATGACAGTTCTGCGGTGTGCGTGTGTTCAAGCTGTGCACAACGCGTTTTGAATCTGCATAACCACACCCTCCATCCCCATTGTGACAGCACGTGAAGGTTCCGTGCGACAAAGCAAGCTCCATTTCCAGCTCCCTATTCCAAAAATCCATTTAATATATGGTCCCCAAATAGGGGACGTATCAGATAAGAACAGACACTACGCTTGATCTTGAGCCATTTGGCCGAGAAGCGATGATCAGAAATGGTGTGCCACTTGGGCCGCACCAAGGCCTACAACCGAAACCCACTGTGGAGACATAGCAAAAGATTGCCGCAGGGAAGACATTTTCCAGAAACTCTGGAAGTTCTGTAGATGACAGTTCTGCGGTGTGCGTGTGTTCAAGCTGTGCACAACGCGTTTTGAATCTGCATAACCACACCCTCCATCCCCATTGTGACAGCAAGTGAAGGTTCCGTGCGACAAAGCAAGCTCCATTTCCAGTTCCCTATTCCAAAAATCTATTTAATATATGGTCCCCAAATAGGGTACGTATCAGATAAGAACAGACACTACGCTTGATCTTGAGCCATTTGGCCGAGAAGCGATGATCAGAAATGGTTTGCCACTTGGGCCGCACCAAGGCCTACAACCGAAACCCACTGTGGAGACATAGCAAAAGATTGCCGCAGGGAAGACATTTTCCAGAAACTCTGGAAGCTCTGTAGATGACAGTTCTGCGGTGTGCGTGTGTTCAAGCTGTATACAACGCGTTTCGAATCTGCATAACCACACCCTCCATCCCCATTGTGACAGCACGTGAAGGTTCCGTGCGACAAAGCAAGCTCCATTGCCAGCTCCCTATTCCAAAAATCCATTTAATATATGGTCCCCAAATAGGGGACGTATCAGATAAGAACAGACTCTACGCTTGATCTTGAGCCATTTGGCCGAGAAGCGATGATCAGAAATGGTTTGCCATTTGGGCCGCACCAAGGCCTACAACCGAAACCCACTGTGGAGACATAGCAAAAGATTGCCGCAGGGAAGACATTTTCCAGAAACTCTGGAAGCTCTGTAGATGACAGTTCTGCGGTGTGCGTGTGTTCAAGCTGTGCACAACGCGTTTTGAATCTGCATAACCACACCCTCCATCCCCATTGTGACAGCACGTGAAGGTTCCGTGCGACAAAGCAAGCTCCATTTCCAGCATCCTATTCCAAAAATCCATTTAATATATGGTCCCCAAATAGGGGACGTATCAGATAAGAACAGACTCTACGCTTGATCTTGAGCCATTTGGCCGAGATGCGATGATCAGAAATGGTTTGCCACTTGGGCCGCACCAAGGCCTACAACCGAAACCCACTGTGGGGACATAGCAAAAGATTGCCGCAGGGAAGACATTTTCCAGAAACTCTGGAAGCTCTGTAGATGACAGTTCTGTGGTGTGCGTGTGTTCAAGCTGTGCACAACGCGTTTTGAATCTGCATAACCACACCCTCCATCCCCATTGTGACAGCACGTGAAGGTTCCGTGCGACGAAGCAAGCTCCATTTCCAGCTCCCTATTCCAAAAATCCATTTAATATATGGTCCCCAAATAGGGGACGTATCAGATAAGAACAGACACTACGCTTGATCTTGAGCCATTTGGCCGAGAAGCGATGATCAGAAATGGTTTGCCACTTGGGCCACACCAAGGCCTACAATCGAAACCCACTGTGGAGACATAGCAAAAGATTGCCGCAGGGAAGACATTTTCCAGAAACTCTGGAAGCTCTGTAGATGACAGTTCTGCGGTGTGCGTGTGTTCAAGCTGTGCACAACGCGTTTTGAATCTGCATAACCACACCCTCCATCCCCATTGTGACAGCACGTGAAGGTTCCGTGCGACAAAGCAAGCTCCATTTCCAGCTCCCTATTCCAAAAATCTATTTAATATATGGTCCCCAAATAGGGGACGTATCAGATAAGAACAGACACTACTCTTGATCTTGAGCCATTTGGCCGAGAAGCGATGATCAGAAATGGTTTGCCACTTGGGCCGCACCAAGGCCTACAACCGAAACCCACTGTGGAGACATAGCAAAAGATTGCCGCAGGGAAGACATTTTCCAAAAACTCTGGAAGCTCTGTAGATGACAGTTCTGCGGTGTGCGTGTGTTCAAGCTGTGCACAACGCGTTTTGAATCTGCATAACCACACCCTCCATCCCCATTGTGACAGCACGTGAAGGTTCCGTGTGACAAAGCAAGCTCCATTTCCAGCTCCCTATTCCAAAAATCCATTTAATATATGGTCCCCAAATAGGGGACGTATCAGATAAGAACAGACACTACGCTTAAACTTGAGCCATTTGGCCGACAAGCGATGATCAGAAATGGGTTGCCACTTGGGCCGCACCAAGGCCTAAAACCGAAACCCACTGTGGAGACATAGCAAAAGATTGCCGCAGGGAAGACATTTTCCAGAAACTCTGGAAGCTCTGTCGATGACAGTTCTGCGGTGTGCGTGTGTTCAAGCTGTGCACAACGCGTTTTGAATCTGCATAACCACACCCTCCATCCCCATTGTGACAGCACATGAAGGTTCCGTGCGACAAAGCAAGCTCCATTTCCAGCTCCCTATTCCAAAAATCTATTTAATATATGGTCCCCAAATAGGGGACGTATCAGATAAGAACAGACACTACGCTTGATCTTGAGCCATTTGGCCGAGAAGCGATGATCAGAAATGGTTTGCCACTTGGGCCGCACCAAGGCCTACAACCGAAACCCACTGTGGAGACATAGCAAAAGATTGCCGCAGGGAAGACATTTTCCAGAAACTCTGGAAGTTCTGTAGATGATAGTTCTGCGGTGTGCGTGTGTTCAAGCTGTGCACAACGCGTTTTGAATCTGCATAACCACACCCTCCATCCCCATTGTGACAGCACGTGAAGGTTCCGTGCGACAAAGCAAGCTCCATTTCCAACTCCCTATTCCAAAAATCTATTTAATATATGGTCCCCAAATAGGGGACGTATCAGATAAGAACAGACACTACGCTTGATCTTGAGCCATTTGGCCGAGAAGCGATGATCAGAAATGGTTTGCCACTTGGGCCGCACCAAGGCCTACAACCGAAACCCACTGTGGAGACAAGCTGTGCACAATGCGTTTTGAATCTGCATAACCACACCCTCCATCCCCATTGTGACAGCACGTGAAGGTTCCATGCGACAAAGCAAGCTCCATTTCCAGCTCCCTATTCCAAAAATCTATTTAATATATGGTCCCCAAATAGGGGACGTATCAGATAAGAACAGACACTACGCTTGATCTTGAGCCATTTGGCCGAGAAGCGATGATCAGAAATGGTTTGCCACTTGGGCCGCACCAAGGCCTACAACCGAAACCCAATGTGGAGACATAGCAAAAGATTGCCGCAGGGAAGACATTTTCCAGAAACTCTGGAAGCTCTGTAGATGACAGTTCTGCGGTGTGCGTGTGTTCAAGCTGTGCACAACGCGTTTTGAATCTGCATAACCACACCCTCCATCCCCATTGTGACAGCACGTGAAGGTTCCGTGCGACAAAGCAAGCTCCATTTCCAGCTCCCTATTCCAAAAATCTATTTAATATATGGTCCCCAAATAGGGGACGTATCAGATAAGAACAGACACTACGCTTGATCTTGAGCCATTTGGCCGAGAAGCGATGATCAGAAATGGTTCGCCATTTGGGCCGCACCAAGGCCTACAACCGAAACCCACTGTGGAGACATAGCAAAAGATTGCCGCAGGGAAGACATTTTCCAGAAACTCTGGAAGCTCTGTAGATGACAGTTCTGCGGTGTGCGTGTGTTCAAGCTGTGCACAACGCGTTTTGAATCTGCATAACCACACCCTCCATCCCCATTGTGACAGCACGTGAAGGTTCCGTGCGACAAAGCAAGCTCCATTTCCAGCATCCTATTCCAAAAATCCATTTAATATATGGTCCCCAAATAGGGGACGTATCAGATAAGAACAGACTCTACGCTTGATCTTGAGCCATTTGGCCGAGAAGCGATGATCAGAAATGGTTTGCCACTTGGGCCGCACCAAGGCCTACAACCGAAACCCACTGTGGAGACTTAGCAAAAGATTGCCGCAGGGAAGACATTTTCCAGAAACTCTGGAAGCTCTGTAGATGACAGTTCTGCGGTGTGCGTGTGTTCAAGCTGTGCACAACGCGTTTCGAATCTGCATAACCACACCCTCCATCCCCATTGTGACAGCACGTGAAGGTTCCGTGTGACAAAGCAAGCTCCATTTCCAGCTCCCTATTCCAAAAATCCATTTAATATATGGTCCCCAAATAGGGGACGTATCAGATAAGAACAGACACTACGCTTGATCTTGAGCCATTTGGCCGAGAAGCGATGATCAGAAATGGTTTGCCACTTGGGCCGCACCAAGGCCTACAACCGAAACCCACTGTGGAGACATAGCAAAAGATTGCCGCAGGGAAGACATTTTCCAGAAACTCTGGAAGCTTTGTCGATGACAGTTCTGCGGTGTGCGTGTGTTCAAGCTGTGCACAACGCGTTTTGAATCTGCATAATCACACCCTCCATCCCCATTGTGACAGCACGTGAAGGTTCCGTGTGACAAAGCAAGCTCCATTTCCAGCTCCCTATTCCAAAAATCCATTTAATATATGGTCCCCAAATAGGGGACGTATCCGAGAAGAACAGACACTACGCTTGATCTTGAGCCATTTGGCCGAGAAGCGATGATCAGAAATGGTTTGCCACTTGGGCCGCCCCAAGGCCTACAACTGAAACCCACTGTGGAGACATAGCAAAAGATTGCCGCAGGGAAGACATTTTCCAGAAACTCTGGAAGCTCTGTAGATGACAGTTCTGCGGTGTGCGTGTGTTCAAGCTGTGCACAACGCGTTTTGAATCTGCATAACCACACCCTCCATCCCCATTGTGACAGCACGTGAAGGTTCCGTGCGACAAAGCAAGCTCCATTTCCAGCTCCCTATTCCAAAAATCCATTTAATATATGGTCCCCAAATAGGGGACGTATCAGATAAGAACAGACACTACGCTTGATCTTGAGCCATTTGGCCGAGAAGCGATGATCAGAAATGGTGTGCCACTTGGGCCGCACCAAGGCCTACAACCGAAACCCACTGTGGAGACATAGCAAAAGATTGCCGCAGGGAAGACATTTTCCAGAAACTCTGGAAGTTCTGTAGATGACAGTTCTGCGGTGTGCGTGTGTTCAAGCTGTGCACAACGCGTTTTGAATCTGCATAACCACACCCTCCATCCCCATTGTGACAGCAAGTGAAGGTTCCGTGCGACAAAGCAAGCTCCATTTCCAGTTCCCTATTCCAAAAATCTATTTAATATATGGTCCCCAAATAGGGTACGTATCAGATAAGAACAGACACTACGCTTGATCTTGAGCCATTTGGCCGAGAAGCGATGATCAGAAATGGTTTGCCACTTGGGCCGCACCAAGGCCTACAACCGAAACCCACTGTGGAGACATAGCAAAAGATTGCCGCAGGGAAGACATTTTCCAGAAACTCTGGAAGCTCTGTCGATGACAGTTCTGCGGTGTGCGTGTGTTCAAGCTGTGCACAACGCGTTTTGAATCTGCATAACCACACCCTCCATCCCCATTGTGACAGCATGTGAAGGTTCCGTCCGACGAAGCAAGCTCCATTTCCAGCTCCGTTTTCCAAAAATCCATTTAATATATGGTCCCCAAATAGGGGACGTATCAGATAAGAACAGACACTACGCTTGATCTTGAGCCATTTGGCCGAGAAGCGATGATCAGAAATGGTTTGCCACTTGGGCCGCACCAAGGCCTAAAACCGAAACCCACTGTGGAGACATAGCAAAAGATTGCCGCAGGGAAGACATTTTCCAGAAACTCTGGAAGCTCTGTCGATGACAGTTCTGCGGTGTGCGTGTGTTCAAGCTGTGCACAACGCGTTTTGAATCTGCATAACCACACCCTCCATCCCCATTGTGACAGCACGTGAAGGTTCCGTGCGACAAAGCAAGCTCCATTTCCAGCTCCCTATTCCAAAAATCTATTTAATATATGGTCCCCAAATAGGGGACGTATCAGATAAGAACAGACACTACGCTTGATCTTGAGCCATTTGGCCGAGAAGCGATGATCAGAAATGGTTTGCCACTTGGGCCGCACCAAGGCCTACAACCGAAACCCACTGTGGAGACATAGCAAAAGATTGCCGCAGGGAAGACATTTTCCAAAAACTCTGGAAGCTCTGTAGATGACAGTTCTGCGGTGTGCGTGTGTTCAAGCTGTGCACAACGCGTTTTGAATCTGCATAACCACACCCTCCATCCCCATTGTGACAGCACGTGAAGGTTCCGTGTGACAAAGCAAGCTCCATTTCCAGCTCCCTATTCCAAAAATCCATTTAATATATGGTCCCCAAATAGGGGACGTATCAGATAAGAACAGACACTACGCTTGATCTTGAGCCATTTGGCCGAGAAGCGATGATCAGAAATGGTTTGCCACTTGGGCCGCACCAAGGCCTAAAACCGAAACCCACTGTGGAGACATAGCAAAAGATTGCCGCAGGGAAGACATTTTCCAGAAACTCTGGAAGCTCTGTCGATGACAGTTCTGCGGTGTGCGTGTGTTCAAGCTGTGCACAACGCGTTTTGAATCTGCATAACCACACCCTCCATCCCCACTGTGACAGCACGTGAAGGTTCCGTGCGACAAAGCAAGCTCCATTTCCAGCTCCCTATTCCAAAAATCTATTTAATATATGGTCCCCAAATAGGGGACGTATCAGATAAGAACAGACACTACGCTTGATCTTGAGCCATTTGGCCGAGAAGCGATGATCAGAAATGGTTTGCCACTTGGGCCGCACCAAGGCCTACAACCGAAACCCACTGTGGAGACATAGCAAAAGATTGCCGCAGGGAAGACATTTTCCAGAAACTCTGGAAGCTCTGTCGATGACAGTTCTGCAGTGTGCGTGTGTTCAAGCTGTGCACAACGCGTTTTGAATCTGCATAACCACACCCTCCATCCCCATTGTGACAGCACGTGAAGGTTCCGTGTGACAAAGCAAGCTCCATTTCCAGCTCCCTATTCCAAAAATCCATTTAATATATGGTCCCCAAATAGGGGACGTATCAGATAAGAACAGACACTACGCTTGATCTTGAGCCATTTGGCCAAGAAGCGATGATCAGAAATGGTTTGCCACTTGGGCCGCACCAAGGCCTACAACCGAAACCCACTGTGGAGACATAGCAAAAGATTGCCGCAGGGAAGACATTTTCCAGAAACTCTGGAGGTTCTGTAGATGATAGTTCTGCGGTGTGCGTGTGTTCAAGCTGTGCACAACGCGTTTTGAATCTGCATAACCACACCCTCCATCCCCATTGTGACAGCACGTGAAGGTTCCGTGCGACAAAGCATGCTCCATTTCCAGCTCCCTATTCCAAAAATCTATTTAATATATGGTCCCCAAATAGGGGACATATCAGATAAGAGCAGACACTACGCTTGATCTTGAGCCATTTGGCCAAGAAGCGATGATCAGAAATGGTTTGCCACTTGGGCCGCACCAAGGCCTACAACCGAAACCCACTGTGGAGACATAGCAAAAGATTGCCGCAGGGAAGACATTTTCCAGAAACTCTGGAAGCTCTGTCGATGACAGTTCTGCGGTGTGCGTGTGTTCAAGCTGTGCACAACGCGTTTTGAATCTGCATAACCACACCCTCCATCCCCATTGTGACAGCATGTGAAGGTTCCGTCCGACGAAGCAAGCTCCATTTCCAGCTCCGTTTTCCAAAAATCCATTTAATATATGGTCCCCAAATAGGGGACGTATCAGATAAGAACAGACACTACGCTTGATCTTGAGCCATTTGGCCGAGAAGCGATGATCAGAAATGGTTTGCCACTTAGGCCTCACCAAGGCCTACAACCGTAACCCACTGTGGAGACATAGCAAAAGATTGCCGCAGGGAAGACATTTTCCAGAAACCCTGGAAGCTCTGTAGATGACAGTTCTGCGGTGTGCGTGTGTTCAAGCTGTGCACAACGCATTTTGAATCTGCATAACCACACCCTCCATCCTCATTGTGACAGCACGTGAAGGTTCTGTGCGACAAAGCAAGCTCCATTTCCAGCTCCCTATTCCAAAAATCTATTTAATATATGGTCCCCAAATAGGGGACGTATCAGATAAGAACAGACACTACGCTTGATCTTGAGCCATTTGGCCGAGAAACGATGATCAGAAATGGTTTGCCACTTGGGCCGCACCAAGGCCTACAACCGAAACCCACTGTGGAGACATAGCAAAAGATTGCCGCAGGGAAGACATTTTCCAGAAACTCTGGAAGCTTTGTCGATGACAGTTCTGCGGTGTGCGTGTGTTCAAGCTGTGCACAACGCGTTTTGAATCTGCATAATCACACCCTCCATCCCCATTGTGACAGCACGTGAAGGTTCCGTGTGACAAAGCAAGCTCCATTTCCAGCTCCCTATTCCAAAAATCCATTTAATATATGGTCCCCAAATAGGGGACGTATCCGAGAAGAACAGACACTACGCTTGATCTTGAGCCATTTGGCCGAGAAGCGATGATCAGAAATGGTTTGCCACTTGGGCCGCCCCAAGGCCTACAACTGAAACCCACTGTGGAGACATAGCAAAAGATTGCCGCAGGGAAGACATTTTCCAGAAACTCTGGAAGCTCTGTAGATGACAGTTCTGCGGTGTGCGTGTGTTCAAGCTGTGCACAACGCGTTTTGAATCTGCATAACCACACCCTCCATCCCCATTGTGACAGCACGTGAAGGTTCCGTGCGACAAAGCAAGCTCCATTTCCAGCTCCCTATTCCAAAAATCCATTTAATATATGGTCCCCAAATAGGGGACGTATCAGATAAGAACAGACACTACGCTTGATCTTGAGCCATTTGGCCGAGAAGCGATGATCAGAAATGGTGTGCCACTTGGGCCGCACCAAGGCCTACAACCGAAACCCACTGTGGAGACATAGCAAAAGATTGCCGCAGGGAAGACATTTTCCAGAAACTCTGGAAGTTCTGTAGATGACAGTTCTGCGGTGTGCGTGTGTTCAAGCTGTGCACAACGCGTTTTGAATCTGCATAACCACACCCTCCATCCCCATTGTGACAGCAAGTGAAGGTTCCGTGCGACAAAGCAAGCTCCATTTCCAGTTCCCTATTCCAAAAATCTATTTAATATATGGTCCCCAAATAGGGTACGTATCAGATAAGAACAGACACTACGCTTGATCTTGAGCCATTTGGCCGAGAAGCGATGATCAGAAATGGTTTGCCACTTGGGCCGCACCAAGGCCTACAACCGAAACCCACTGTGGAGACATAGCAAAAGATTGCCGCAGGGAAGACATTTTCCAGAAACTCTGGAAGCTCTGTAGATGACAGTTCTGCGGTGTGCGTGTGTTCAAGCTGTATACAACGCGTTTCGAATCTGCATAACCACACCCTCCATCCCCATTGTGACAGCACGTGAAGGTTCCGTGCGACAAAGCAAGCTCCATTGCCAGCTCCCTATTCCAAAAATCCATTTAATATATGGTCCCCAAATAGGGGACGTATCAGATAAGAACAGACTCTACGCTTGATCTTGAGCCATTTGGCCGAGAAGCGATGATCAGAAATGGTTTGCCATTTGGGCCGCACCAAGGCCTACAACCGAAACCCACTGTGGAGACATAGCAAAAGATTGCCGCAGGGAAGACATTTTCCAGAAACTCTGGAAGCTCTGTAGATGACAGTTCTGCGGTGTGCGTGTGTTCAAGCTGTGCACAACGCGTTTTGAATCTGCATAACCACACCCTCCATCCCCATTGTGACAGCACGTGAAGGTTCCGTGCGACAAAGCAAGCTCCATTTCCAGCATCCTATTCCAAAAATCCATTTAATATATGGTCCCCAAATAGGGGACGTATCAGATAAGAACAGACTCTACGCTTGATCTTGAGCCATTTGGCCGAGATGCGATGATCAGAAATGGTTTGCCACTTGGGCCGCACCAAGGCCTACAACCGAAACCCACTGTGGGGACATAGCAAAAGATTGCCGCAGGGAAGACATTTTCCAGAAACTCTGGAAGCTCTGTAGATGACAGTTCTGTGGTGTGCGTGTGTTCAAGCTGTGCACAACGCGTTTTGAATCTGCATAACCACACCCTCCATCCCCATTGTGACAGCACGTGAAGGTTCCGTGCGACGAAGCAAGCTCCATTTCCAGCTCCCTATTCCAAAAATCCATTTAATATATGGTCCCCAAATAGGGGACGTATCAGATAAGAACAGACACTACGCTTGATCTTGAGCCATTTGGCCGAGAAGCGATGATCAGAAATGGTTTGCCACTTGGGCCACACCAAGGCCTACAACCGAAACCCACTGTGGAGACATAGCAAAAGATTGCCGCAGGGAAGACATTTTCCAGAAACTCTGGAAGCTCTGTAGATGACAGTTCTGCGGTGTGCGTGTGTTCAAGCTGTGCACAACGCGTTTTGAATCTGCATAACCACACCCTCCATCCCCATTGTGACAGCACGTGAAGGTTCCGTGCGACAAAGCAAGCTCCATTTCCAGCTCCCTATTCCAAAAATCCATTTAATATATGGTCCCCAAATAGGGGACGTATCAGATAAGAACAGACACTACGCTTAAACTTGAGCCATTTGGCCGACAAGCGATGATCAGAAATGGGTTGCCACTTGGGCCGCACCAAGGCCTAAAACCGAAACCCACTGTGGAGACATAGCAAAAGATTGCCGCAGGGAAGACATTTTCCAGAAACTCTGGAAGCTCTGTCGATGACAGTTCTGCGGTGTGCGTGTGTTCAAGCTGTGCACAACGCGTTTTGAATCTGCATAACCACACCCTCCATCCCCATTGTGACAGCACATGAAGGTTCCGTGCGACAAAGCAAGCTCCATTTCCAGCTCCCTATTCCAAAAATCTATTTAATATATGGTCCCCAAATAGGGGACGTATCAGATAAGAACAGACACTACGCTTGATCTTGAGCCATTTGGCCGAGAAGCGATGATCAGAAATGGTTTGCCACTTGGGCCGCACCAAGGCCTACAACCGAAACCCACTGTGGAGACATAGCAAAAGATTGCCGCAGGGAAGACATTTTCCAGAAACTCTGGAAGTTCTGTAGATGATAGTTCTGCGGTGTGCGTGTGTTCAAGCTGTGCACAACGCGTTTTGAATCTGCATAACCACACCCTCCATCCCCATTGTGACAGCACGTGAAGGTTCCGTGCGACAAAGCAAGCTCCATTTCCAACTCCCTATTCCAAAAATCTATTTAATATATGGTCCCCAAATAGGGGACGTATCAGATAAGAACAGACACTACGCTTGATCTTGAGCCATTTGGCCGAGAAGCGATGATCAGAAATGGTTTGCCACTTGGGCCGCACCAAGGCCTACAACCGAAACCCACTGTGGAGACAAGCTGTGCACAATGCGTTTTGAATCTGCATAACCACACCCTCCATCCCCATTGTGACAGCACGTGAAGGTTCCATGCGACAAAGCAAGCTCCATTTCCAGCTCCCTATTCCAAAAATCTATTTAATATATGGTCCCCAAATAGGGGACGTATCAGATAAGAACAGACACTACGCTTGATCTTGAGCCATTTGGCCGAGAAGCGATGATCAGAAATGGTTTGCCACTTGGGCCGCACCAAGGCCTACAACCGAAACCCACTGTGGAGACATAGCAAAAGATTGCCGCAGGGAAGACATTTTCCAGAAACTCTGGAAGCTCTGTAGATGACAGTTCTGCGGTGTGCGTGTGTTCAAGCTGTGCACAACGCGTTTTGAATCTGCATAACCACACCCTCCATCCCCATTGTGACAGCACGTGAAGGTTCCGTGCGACAAAGCAAGCTCCATTTCCAGCTCCCTATTCCAAAAATCTATTTAATATATGGTCCCCAAATAGGGGACGTATCAGATAAGAACAGACACTACGCTTGATCTTGAGCCATTTGGCCGAGAAGCGATGATCAGAAATGGTTCGCCATTTGGGCCGCACCAAGGCCTACAACCGAAACCCACTGTGGAGACATAGCAAAAGATTGCCGCAGGGAAGACATTTTCCAGAAACTCTGGAAGCTCTGTAGATGACAGTTCTGCGGTGTGCGTGTGTTCAAGCTGTGCACAACGCGTTTTGAATCTGCATAACCACACCCTCCATCCCCATTGTGACAGCACGTGAAGGTTCCGTGCGACAAAGCAAGCTCCATTTCCAGCATCCTATTCCAAAAATCCATTTAATATATGGTCCCCAAATAGGGGACGTATCAGATAAGAACAGACTCTACGCTTGATCTTGAGCCATTTGGCCGAGAAGCGATGATCAGAAATGGTTTGCCACTTGGGCCGCACCAAGGCCTACAACCGAAACCCACTGTGGAGACTTAGCAAAAGATTGCCGCAGGGAAGACATTTTCCAGAAACTCTGGAAGCTCTGTAGATGACAGTTCTGCGGTGTGCGTGTGTTCAAGCTGTGCACAACGCGTTTCGAATCTGCATAACCACACCCTCCATCCCCATTGTGACAGCACGTGAAGGTTCCGTGTGACAAAGCAAGCTCCATTTCCAGCTCCCTATTCCAAAAATCCATTTAATATATGGTCCCCAAATAGGGGACGTATCAGATAAGAACAGACACTACGCTTGATCTTGAGCCATTTGGCCGAGAAGCGATGATCAGAAATGGTTTGCCACTTGGGCCGCACCAAGGCCTACAACCGAAACCCACTGTGGAGACATAGCAAAAGATTGCCGCAGGGAAGACATTTTCCAGAAACTCTGGAAGCTTTGTCGATGACAGTTCTGCGGTGTGCGTGTGTTCAAGCTGTGCACAACGCGTTTTGAATCTGCATAATCACACCCTCCATCCCCATTGTGACAGCACGTGAAGGTTCCGTGTGACAAAGCAAGCTCCATTTCCAGCTCCCTATTCCAAAAATCCATTTAATATATGGTCCCCAAATAGGGGACGTATCCGAGAAGAACAGACACTACGCTTGATCTTGAGCCATTTGGCCGAGAAGCGATGATCAGAAATGGTTTGCCACTTGGGCCGCCCCAAGGCCTACAACTGAAACCCACTGTGGAGACATAGCAAAAGATTGCCGCAGGGAAGACATTTTCCAGAAACTCTGGAAGCTCTGTAGATGACAGTTCTGCGGTGTGCGTGTGTTCAAGCTGTGCACAACGCGTTTTGAATCTGCATAACCACACCCTCCATCCCCATTGTGACAGCACGTGAAGGTTCCGTGCGACAAAGCAAGCTCCATTTCCAGCTCCCTATTCCAAAAATCCATTTAATATATGGTCCCCAAATAGGGGACGTATCAGATAAGAACAGACACTACGCTTGATCTTGAGCCATTTGGCCGAGAAGCGATGATCAGAAATGGTGTGCCACTTGGGCCGCACCAAGGCCTACAACCGAAACCCACTGTGGAGACATAGCAAAAGATTGCCGCAGGGAAGACATTTTCCAGAAACTCTGGAAGTTCTGTAGATGACAGTTCTGCGGTGTGCGTGTGTTCAAGCTGTGCACAACGCGTTTTGAATCTGCATAACCACACCCTCCATCCCCATTGTGACAGCAAGTGAAGGTTCCGTGCGACAAAGCAAGCTCCATTTCCAGTTCCCTATTCCAAAAATCTATTTAATATATGGTCCCCAAATAGGGTACGTATCAGATAAGAACAGACACTACGCTTGATCTTGAGCCATTTGGCCGAGAAGCGATGATCAGAAATGGTTTGCCACTTGGGCCGCACCAAGGCCTACAACCGAAACCCACTGTGGAGACATAGCAAAAGATTGCCGCAGGGAAGACATTTTCCAGAAACTCTGGAAGCTCTGTAGATGACAGTTCTGCGGTGTGCGTGTGTTCAAGCTGTATACAACGCGTTTCGAATCTGCATAACCACACCCTCCATCCCCATTGTGACAGCACGTGAAGGTTCCGTGCGACAAAGCAAGCTCCATTGCCAGCTCCCTATTCCAAAAATCCATTTAATATATGGTCCCCAAATAGGGGACGTATCAGATAAGAACAGACTCTACGCTTGATCTTGAGCCATTTGGCCGAGAAGCGATGATCAGAAATGGTTTGCCATTTGGGCCGCACCAAGGCCTACAACCGAAACCCACTGTGGAGACATAGCAAAAGATTGCCGCAGGGAAGACATTTTCCAGAAACTCTGGAAGCTCTGTAGATGACAGTTCTGCGGTGTGCGTGTGTTCAAGCTGTGCACAACGCGTTTTGAATCTGCATAACCACACCCTCCATCCCCATTGTGACAGCACGTGAAGGTTCCGTGCGACAAAGCAAGCTCCATTTCCAGCATCCTATTCCAAAAATCCATTTAATATATGGTCCCCAAATAGGGGACGTATCAGATAAGAACAGACTCTACGCTTGATCTTGAGCCATTTGGCCGAGATGCGATGATCAGAAATGGTTTGCCACTTGGGCCGCACCAAGGCCTACAACCGAAACCCACTGTGGAGACATAGCAAAAGATTGCCGCAGGGAAGACATTTTCCAGAAACTCTGGAAGCTCTGTAGATGACAGTTCTGTGGTGTGCGTGTGTTCAAGCTGTGCACAACGCGTTTTGAATCTGCATAACCACACCCTCCATCCCCATTGTGACAGCACGTGAAGGTTCCGTGCGACGAAGCAAGCTCCATTTCCAGCTCCCTATTCCAAAAATCCATTTAATATATGGTCCCCAAATAGGGGACGTATCAGATAAGAACAGACACTATGCTTGATCTTGAGCCATTTGGCCGAGAAGCGATGATCAGAAATGGTTTGCCACTTGGGCCACACCAAGGCCTACAACCGAAACCCACTGTGGAGACATAGCAAAAGATTGCCGCAGGGAAGACATTTTCCAGAAACTCTGGAAGCTCTGTAGATGACAGTTCTGCGGTGTGCGTGTGTTCAAGCTGTGCACAACGCGTTTTGAATCTGCATAACCACACCCTCCATCCCCATTGTGACAGCACGTGAAGGTTCCGTGCGACAAAGCAAGCTCCATTTCCAGCTCCCTATTCCAAAAATCTATTTAATATATGGTCCCCAAATAGGGGACGTATCAGATAAGAACAGACACTACACTTGATCTTGAGCCATTTGGCCGAGAAGCGATGATCAGAAATGGTTTGCCACTTGGGCCGCACCAAGGCCTACAACCGAAACCCACTGTGGAGACATAGCAAAAGATTGCCGCAGGGAAGACATTTTCCAAAAACTCTGGAAGCTCTGTAGATGACAGTTCTGCGGTGTGCGTGTGTTCAAGCTGTGCACAACGCGTTTTGAATCTGCATAACCACACCCTCCATCCCCATTGTGACAGCACGTGAAGGTTCCGTGTGACAAAGCAAGCTCCATTTCCAGCTCCCTATTCCAAAAATCCATTTAATATATGGTCCCCAAATAGGGGACGTATCAGATAAGAACAGACACTACGCTTAAACTTGAGCCATTTGGCCGACAAGCGATGATCAGAAATGGGTTGCCACTTGGGCCGCACCAAGGCCTAAAACCGAAACCCACTGTGGAGACATAGCAAAAGATTGCCGCAGGGAAGACATTTTCCAGAAACTCTGGAAGCTCTGTCGATGACAGTTCTGCGGTGTGCGTGTGTTCAAGCTGTGCACAACGCGTTTTGAATCTGCATAACCACACCCTCCATCCCCATTGTGACAGCACATGAAGGTTCCGTGCGACAAAGCAAGCTCCATTTCCAGCTCCCTATTCCAAAAATCTATTTAATATATGGTCCCCAAATAGGGGACGTATCAGATAAGAACAGACACTACGCTTGATCTTGAGCCATTTGGCCGAGAAGCGATGATCAGAAATGGTTTGCCACTTGGGCCGCACCAAGGCCTACAACCGAAACCCACTGTGGAGACAAGCTGTGCACAATGCGTTTTGAATCTGCATAACCACACCCTCCATCCCCATTGTGACAGCACGTGAAGGTTCCATGCGACAAAGCAAGCTCCATTTCCAGCTCCCTATTCCAAAAATCTATTTAATATATGGTCCCCAAATAGGGGACGTATCAGATAAGAACAGACACTACGCTTGATCTTGAGCCATTTGGCCGAGAAGCGATGATCAGAAATGGTTTGCCACTTGGGCCGCACCAAGGCCTACAACCGAAACCCACTGTGGAGACATAGCAAAAGATTGCCGCAGGGAAGACATTTTCCAGAAACTCTGGAAGCTCTGTAGATGACAGTTCTGCGGTGTGCGTGTGTTCAAGCTGTGCACAACGCGTTTTGAATCTGCATAACCACACCCTCCATCCCCATTGTGACAGCACGTGAAGGTTCCGTGCGACAAAGCAAGCTCCATTTCCAGCTCCCTATTCCAAAAATCTATTTAATATATGGTCCCCAAATAGGGGACGTATCAGATAAGAACAGACACTACGCTTGATCTTGAGCCATTTGGCCGAGAAGCGATGATCAGAAATGGTTCGCCATTTGGGCCGCACCAAGGCCTACAACCGAAACCCACTGTGGAGACATAGCAAAAGATTGCCGCAGGGAAGACATTTTCCAGAAACTCTGGAAGCTCTGTAGATGACAGTTCTGCGGTGTGCGTGTGTTCAAGCTGTGCACAACGCGTTTTGAATCTGCATAACCACACCCTCCATCCCCATTGTGACAGCACGTGAAGGTTCCGTGCGACAAAGCAAGCTCCATTTCCAGCATCCTATTCCAAAAATCCATTTAATATATGGTCCCCAAATAGGGGACGTATCAGATAAGAACAGACTCTACGCTTGATCTTGAGCCATTTGGCCGAGAAGCGATGATCAGAAATGGTTTGCCACTTGGGCCGCACCAAGGCCTACAACCGAAACCCACTGTGGAGACTTAGCAAAAGATTGCCGCAGGGAAGACATTTTCCAGAAACTCTGGAAGCTCTGTAGATGACAGTTCTGCAGTGTGCGTGTGTTCAAGCTGTGCACAACGCGTTTCGAATCTGCATAACCACACCCTCCATCCCCATTGTGACAGCACGTGAAGGTTCCGTGTGACAAAGCAAGCTCCATTTCCAGCTCCCTATTCCAAAAATCCATTTAATATATGGTCCCCAAATAGGGGACGTATCAGATAAGAACAGACACTACGCTTGATCTTGAGCCATTTGGCCGAGAAGCGATGATCAGAAATGGTTTGCCACTTGGGCCGCACCAAGGCCTACAACCGAAACCCACTGTGGAGACATAGCAAAAGATTGCCGCAGGGAAGACATTTTCCAGAAACTCTGGAAGCTCTGTAGATGACAGTTCTGCGGTGTGCGTGTGTTCAAGCTGTGCACAACGCGTTTTGAATCTGCATAACCACACCCTCCATCCCCATTGTGACAGCACGTGAAGGTTCCGTGCGACGAAGCAAGCTCCATTTCCAGCTCCCTATTCCAAAAATCCATTTAATATATGGTCCCCAAATAGGGGACGTATCAGATAAGAACAGACACTACGCTTGATCTTGAGCCATTTGGCCGAGAAGCGATGATCAGAAATGGTTTGCCACTTGGGCCACACCAAGGCCTACAACCGAAACCCACTGTGGAGACATAGCAAAAGATTGCCGCAGGGAAGACATTTTCCAGAAACTCTGGAAGCTCTGTAGATGACAGTTCTGCGGTGTGCGTGTGTTCAAGCTGTGCACAACGCGTTTTGAATCTGCATAACCACACCCTCCATCCCCATTGTGACAGCACGTGAAGGTTCCGTGCGACAAAGCAAGCTCCATTTCCAGCTCCCTATTCCAAAAATCTATTTAATATATGGTCCCCAAATAGGGGACGTATCAGATAAGAACAGACACTACACTTGATCTTGAGCCATTTGGCCGAGAAGCGATGATCAGAAATGGTTTGCCACTTGGGCCGCACCAAGGCCTACAACCGAAACCCACTGTGGAGACATAGCAAAAGATTGCCGCAGGGAAGACATTTTCCAAAAACTCTGGAAGCTCTGTAGATGACAGTTCTGCGGTGTGCGTGTGTTCAAGCAGTGCACAACGCGTTTTGAATCTGCATAACCACACCCTCCATCCCCATTGTGACAGCACGTGAAGGTTCCGTGTGACAAAGCAAGCTCCATTTCCAGCTCCCTATTCCAAAAATCTATTTAATATATGGTCCCCAAATAGGGGACGTATCAGATAAGAACAGACACTACGCTTGATCTTGAGCCATTTGGCCGAGAAGCGATGATCAGAAATGGTTTGCCACTTGGGCCGCACCAAGGCCTACAACCGAAACCCACTGTGGAGACATAGCAAAAGATTGCCGCAGGGAAGACATTTTCCAAAAACTCGGGAAGCTCTGTAGATGACAGTTCTGCGGTGTGCGTGTGTTCAAGCTGTGCACAACACGTTTTGAATCTGCATAACCACACCCTCCATCCCCATTGTGACAGCACGTGAAGGTTCCGTGTGACAAAGCAAGCTCCATTTCCAGCTCCCTATTCCAAAAATCCATTTAATATATGGTCCCCAAATAGGGGACGTATCAGATAAGAACAGACACTACGCTTGATCTTGAGCCATTTGGCCGAGAAGCGATGATCAGAAATGGTTTGCCACTTGGGCCACACCAAGGCCTACAACCGAAACCCACTGTGGAGACATAGCAAAAGATTGCCGCAGGGAAGACATTTTCCAGAAACTCTGGAAGCTCTGTAGATGACAGTTCTGCGGTGTGCGTGTGTTCAAGCTGTGCACAACGCGTTTTGAATCTGCATAACCACACCCTCCATCCCCATTGTGACAGCACGTGAAGGTTCCGTGCGACAAAGCAAGCTCCATTTCCAGCTCCCTATTCCAAAAATCTATTTAATATATGGTCCCCAAATAGGGGACGTATCAGATAAGAACAGACACTACACTTGATCTTGAGCCATTTGGCCGAGAAGCGATGATCAGAAATGGTTTGCCACTTGGGCCGCACCAAGGCCTACAACCGAAACCCACTGTGGAGACATAGCAAAAGATTGCCGCAGGGAAGACATTTTCCAAAAACTCTGGAAGCTCTGTAGATGACAGTTCTGCGGTGTGCGTGTGTTCAAGCAGTGCACAACGCGTTTTGAATCTGCATAACCACACCCTCCATCCCCATTGTGACAGCACGTGAAGGTTCCGTGTGACAAAGCAAGCTCCATTTCCAGCTCCCTATTCCAAAAATCTATTTAATATATGGTCCCCAAATAGGGGACGTATCAGATAAGAACAGACACTACGCTTGATCTTGAGCCATTTGGCCGAGAAGCGATGATCAGAAATGGTTTGCCACTTGGGCCGCACCAAGGCCTACAACCGAAACCCACTGTGGAGACATAGCAAAAGATTGCCGCAGGGAAGACATTTTCCAAAAACTCGGGAAGCTCTGTAGATGACAGTTCTGCGGTGTGCGTGTGTTCAAGCTGTGCACAACACGTTTTGAATCTGCATAACCACACCCTCCATCCCCATTGTGACAGCACGTGAAGGTTCCGTGTGACAAAGCAAGCTCCATTTCCAGCTCCCTATTCCAAAAATCCATTTAATATATGGTCCCCAAATAGGGGACGTATCAGATAAGAACAGACACTACGCTTGATCTTGAGCCATTTGGCCGAGAAGCGATGATCAGAAATGGTTTGCCACTTGGGCCGCACCAAGGCCTAAAACCGAAACCCACTGTGGAGACATAGCAAAAGATTGCCGCAGGGAAGACATTTTCCAGAAACTCTGGAAGCTCTGTCGATGACAGTTCTGCGGTGTGCGTGTGTTCAAGCAGTGCACAACGCGTTTTGAATCTGCATAACCACACCCTCCATCCCCATTGTGACAGCACGTGAAGGTTCCGTGCGACGAAGCAAGCTCCATTTCCAGCTCCCTATTCCAAAAATCCATTTAATATATGGTCCCCAAATAGGGGACGTATCAGATAAGAACAGACACTACGCTTGATCTTGAGCCATTTGGCCGAGAAGCGATGATCAGAAATGGTTTGCCACTTGGGCCACACCAAGGCCTACAACCGAAACCCACTGTGGAGACATAGCAAAAGATTGCCGCAGGGAAGACATTTTCCAGAAACTCTGGAAGCTCTGTAGATGACAGTTCTGCGGTGTGCGTGTGTTCAAGCTGTGCACAACGCGTTTTGAATCTGCATAACCACACCCTCCATCCCCATTGTGACAGTACGTGAAGGTTCCGTGCGACAAAGCAAGCTCCATTTCCAGCTCCCTATTCCAAAAATCTATTTAATATATGGTCCCCAAATAGGGGACGTATCAGATAAGAACAGACACTACACTTGATCTTGAGCCATTTGGCCGAGAAGCGATGATCAGAAATGGTTTGCCACTTGGGCCGCACCAAGGCCTACAACCGAAACCCACTGTGGAGACATAGCAAAAGATTGCCGCAGGGAAGACATTTTCCAAAAACTCTGGAAGCTCTGTAGATGACAGTTCTGCGGTGTGCGTGTGTTCAAGCAGTGCACAACGCGTTTTGAATCTGCATAACCACACCCTCCATCCCCATTGTGACAGCACGTGAAGGTTCCGTGTGACAAAGCAAGCTCCATTTCCAGCTCCCTATTCCAAAAATCTATTTAATATATGGTCCCCAAATAGGGGACGTATCAGATAAGAACAGACACTACGCTTGATCTTGAGCCATTTGGCCGAGAAGCGATGATCAGAAATGGTTTGCCACTTGGGCCGCACCAAGGCCTACAACCGAAACCCACTGTGGAGACATAGCAAAAGATTGCCGCAGGGAAGACATTTTCCAAAAACTCGGGAAGCTCTGTAGATGACAGTTCTGCGGTGTGCGTGTGTTCAAGCTGTGCACAACACGTTTTGAATCTGCATAACCACACCCTCCATCCCCATTGTGACAGCACGTGAAGGTTCCGTGTGACAAAGCAAGCTCCATTTCCAGCTCCCTATTCCAAAAATCCATTTAATATATGGTCCCCAAATAGGGGACGTATCAGATAAGAACAGACACTACGCTTGATCTTGAGCCATTTGGCCGAGAAGCGATGATCAGAAATGGTTTGCCACTTGGGCCGCACCAAGGCCTAAAACCGAAACCCACTGTGGAGACATAGCAAAAGATTGCCGCAGGGAAGACATTTTCCAGAAACTCTGGAAGCTCTGTCGATGACAGTTCTGCGGTGTGCGTGTGTTCAAGCTGTGCACAACGCGTTTTGAATCTGCATAACCACACCCTCCATCCCCATTGTGACAGCACGTGAAGGTTCCGTGCGACAAAGCAAGCTCCATTTCCAGCTCCCTATTCCAAAAATCTATTTAATATATGGTCCCCAAATAGGGGACGTATCAGATAAGAACAGACACTACGCTTGATCTTGAGCCATTTGGCCGAGAAGCGATGATCAGAAATGGTTTGCCACTTGGGCCGCACCAAGGCCTACAACCGAAACCCACTGTGGAGACATAGCAAAAGATTGCCGCAGGGAAGACATTTTCCAGAAACTCTGGAAGCTCTGTCGATGACAGTTCTGCAGTGTGCGTGTGTTCAAGCTGTGCACAACGCGTTTTGAATCTGCATAACCACACCCTCCATCCCCATTGTGACAGCACGTGAAGGTTCCGTGTGACAAAGCAAGCTCCATTTCCAGCTCCCTATTCCAAAAATCCATTTAATATATGGTCCCCAAATAGGGGACGTATCAGATAAGAACAGACACTACGCTTGATCTTGAGCCATTTGGCCGAGAAGCGATGATCAGAAATGGTTTACCACTTGGGCCGCACCAAGGCCTACAACCGAAACCCACTGTGGAGACATAGCAAAAGATTGCCGCAGGGAAGACATTTTCCAGAAACTCTGGAAGTTCTGTAGATGATAGTTCTGCGGTGTGCGTGTGTTCAAGCTGTGCACAACGCGTTTTGAATCTGCATAACCACACCCTCCATCCCCATTGTGACAGCACGTGAAGGTTCCGTGTGACAAAGCAAGCTCCATTTCCAGCTCCCTATTCCAAAAATCCATTTAATATATGGTCCCCAAATAGGGGACGTATCAGATAAGAACAGACACTACGCTTGATCTTGAGCCATTTGGCCGAGAAGCGATGATCAGAAATGGTTTGCCACTTGGGCCGCACCAAGGCCTACAACCGAAACCCACTGTGGAGACATAGCAAAAGATTGCCGCAGGGAAGACATTTTCCAGAAACTCTGGAAGTTCTGTAGATGATAGTTCTGCGGTGTGCGTGTGTTCAAGCTGTGCACAACGCGTTTTGAATCTGCATAACCACACCCTCCATCCCCATTGTGACAGCACGTGAAGGTTCCGCGCGACAAAGCAAGCTCCATTTCCAGCTCCCTATTCCAAAAATCTATTTAATATATGGTCCCCAAATAGGGGACATATCAGATAAGAGCAGACACTACGCTTGATCTTGAGCCATTTGGCCAAGAAGCGATGATCAGAAATGGTTTGCCACTTGGGCCGCACCAAGGCCTACAACCGAAACCCACTGTGGAGACATAGCAAAAGATTGCCGCAGGGAAGACATTTTCCAGAAACTCTGGAAGCTCTGTCGATGACAGTTCTGCGGTGTGCGTGTGTTCAAGCTGTGCACAACGCGTTTTGAATCTGCATAACCACACCCTCCATCCCCATTGTGACAGCATGTGAAGGTTCCGTCCGACGAAGCAAGCTCCATTTCCAGCTCCGTTTTCCAAAAATCCATTTAATATATGGTCCCCAAATAGGGGACGTATCAGATAAGAACAGACACAACGCTTGATCTTGAGCCATTTGGCCGAGAAGCGATGATCAGAAATGGTTTGCCACTTGGGCCGCACCAAGGCCTAAAACCGAAACCCACTGTGGAGACATAGCAAAAGATTGCCGCAGGGAAGACATTTTCCAGAAACTCTGGAAGCTCTGTCGATGACAGTTCTGCGGTGTGCGTGTGTTCAAGCTGTGCACAACGCGTTTTGAATCTGCATAACCACACCCTCCATCCCCATTGTGACAGCACGTGAAGGTTCCGTGCGACAAAGCAAGCTCCATTTCCAGCTCCCTATTCCAAAAATCTATTTAATATATGGTCCCCAAATAGGGGACGTATCAGATAAGAACAGACACTACGCTTGATCTTGAGCCATTTGGCCGAGAAGCGATGATCAGAAATGGTTTGCCACTTGGGCCGCACCAAGGCCTACAACCGAAACCCACTGTGGAGACATAGCAAAAGATTGCCGCAGGGAAGACATTTTCCAAAAACTCTGGAAGCTCTGTAGATGACAGTTCTGCGGTGTGCGTGTGTTCAAGCTGTGCACAACGCGTTTTGAATCTGCATAACCACACCCTCCATCCCCATTGTGACAGCACGTGAAGGTTCCGTGTGACAAATAGTGTTGAGCGATACCGTCCGATACTTGAAAGTATCGGTATCGGAAAGTATCGGCCGATACCGGCAAAATATCGGATCCAATCCGATACCGATACCCGATACCAATACAAGTCAATGGGACTCAGGTATCGGACGGTATTCCTGATGGTTCCCAGGGTCTGAAGGAGAGGAAACTCTCCTTCAGGCCCTGGGAACCATATAAATGTGTAAAAGAAAGAATTAAAATAAAAAAAATCGCTATACTCACCTGTCCGACGCAGCCGGGACCTCGGCGATTGTAAGCGGCAGCGTTGTTTCTTTAAAATTCGCGCTTTTACTTGCTTACGTGAATTCCCGGCTTCTGATTGGTCAGGGCGGCCATGTTGCCGGGACTCGGACCAATCACAGCAAGCCGTGACGAAATTACGTCACGGCTTGCTGTGATTGGTCCGCGTCCCGGCAATATGGCGCCGTGACCAATCACAAGCCGTGACGTCACGGGAGGCTGGACACGCGCGCTTTTCAAAATAAGCGCGTGTCCAGCCTCCCGTGACGTCACGGCTTGTGATTGGTTAATGGCGGCCATGTTCCTGGGACGCGGACCAATCACAGCAAGCCGTGACGTAATTTCGTCACGGCTTGCTGTGATTGGTCCGCATCCCGGCAATATGGCGCCGTGACCAATCACAAGCCGTGACGTCACGGGAGGCTGGACACGCGCGCTTTTCAAAATAAGCGCGTGTCCAGCCTCCCGTGACGTCACGGCTTGTGATTGGTTAATGGCGGCCATGTTGCCGGGACGCGGACCAATCACAGCAAGCCGTGACGTAATTTCGTCACGGCTTGCTGTGATTGGTCCGAGTCCCGGCAACATGGCCGCCCTGACCAATCAGAAGCCGGGAATTCACGTAAGCAAGTAAAAGCGCGAATTTTAAAGAAACAACGCTGCCGCTTACAATCGCCGAGGTCCCGGCTGCGTCGGACAGGTGAGTATAGCGATTTTTTTTATTTTAATTCTTTCTTTTACACCTTTTTACATTAATGTTGTTTCGATACCGATATCCGATATTACAAAAATATCGGATCTCGGTATCGGAAATTCCGATACAGCAAGTATCGGCCGATACCCGATACTTGCAGCATCGGAATGCTCAACACTAGTGACAAAGCAAGCTCCATTTCCAGCTCCCTATTCCAAAAATCCATTTAATATATGGTCCCCAAATAGGGGACGTATCAGATAAGAACAGACACTACGCTTGATCTTGAGCCATTTGGCCGAGAAGCGATGATCAGAAATGGTTTGCCACTTGGGCCGCACCAAGGCCTAAAACCGAAACCCACTGTGGAGACATAGCAAAAGATTGCCGCAGGGAAGACATTTTCCAGAAACTCTGGAAGCTCTGTCGATGACAGTTCTGCGGTGTGCGTGTGTTCAAGCTGTGCACAACGCGTTTTGAATCTGCATAACCACACCCTCCATCCCCATTGTGACAGCACGTGAAGGTTCCGTGCGACAAAGCAAGCTCCATTTCCAGCTCCCTATTCCAAAAATCTATTTAATATATGGTCCCCAAATAGGGGACGTATCAGATAAGAACAGACACTACGCTTGATCTTGAGCCATTTGGCCGAGAAGCGATGATCAGAAATGGTTTGCCACTTGGGCCGCACCAAGGCCTACAACCGAAACCCACTGTGGAGACATAGCAAAAGATTGCCGCAGGGAAGACATTTTCCAGAAACTCTGGAAGCTCTGTCGATGACAGTTCTGCAGTGTGCGTGTGTTCAAGCTGTGCACAACGCGTTTTGAATCTGCATAACCACACCCTCCATCCCCATTGTGACAGCACGTGAAGGTTCCGTGTGACAAAGCAAGCTCCATTTCCAGCTCCCTATTCCAAAAATCCATTTAATATATGGTCCCCAAATAGGGGACGTATCAGATAAGAACAGACACTACGCTTGATCTTGAGCCATTTGGCCGAGAAGCGATGATCAGAAATGGTTTGCCACTTGGGCCGCACCAAGGCCTACAACCGAAACCCACTGTGGAGACATAGCAAAAGATTGCCGCAGGGAAGACATTTTCCAGAAACTCTGGAGGTTCTGTAGATGATAGTTCTGCGGTGTGCGTGTGTTCAAGCTGTGCACAACGCGTTTTGAATCTGCATAACCACACCCTCCATCCCCATTGTGACAGCACGTGAAGGTTCCGTGCGACAAAGCATGCTCCATTTCCAGCTCCCTATTCCAAAAATCTATTTAATATATGGTCCCCAAATAGGGGACATATCAGATAAGAGCAGACACTACGCTTGATCTTGAGCCATTTGGCCAAGAAGCGATGATCAGAAATGGTTTGCCACTTGGGCCGCACCAAGGCCTACAACCGAAACCCACTGTGGAGACATAGCAAAAGATTGCCGCAGGGAAGACATTTTCCAGAAACTCTGGAAGCTCTGTCGATGACAGTTCTGCGGTGTGCGTGTGTTCAAGCTGTGCACAACGCGTTTTGAATCTGCATAACCACACCCTCCATCCCCATTGTGACAGCATGTGAAGGTTCCGTCCGACGAAGCAAGCTCCATTTCCAGCTCCGTTTTCCAAAAATCCATTTAATATATGGTCCCCAAATAGGGGACGTATCAGATAAGAACAGACACTACGCTTGATCTTGAGCCATTTGGCAGAGAAGCGATGATCAGAAATGGTTTGCCACTTAGGCCTCACCAAGGCCTACAACCGTAACCCACTGTGGAGACATAGCAAAAGATTGCCGCAGGGAAGACATTTTCCAGAAACCCTGGAAGCTCTGTAGATGACAGTTCTGCGGTGTGCGTGTGTTCAAGCTGTGCACAACGCATTTTGAATCTGCATAACCACACCCTCCATCCTCATTGTGACAGCACGTGAAGGTTCTGTGCGACAAAGCAAGCTCCATTTCCAGCTCCCTATTCCAAAAATCTATTTAATATATGGTCCCCAAATAGGGGACGTATCAGATAAGAACAGACACTACGCTTGATCTTGAGCCATTTGGCCGAGAAACGATGATCAGAAATGGTTTGCCACTTGGGCCGCACCAAGGCCTACAACCGAAACCCACTGTGGAGACATAGCAAAAGATTGCCGCAGGGAAGACATTTTCCAGAAACTCTGGAAGCTTTGTCGATGACAGTTCTGCGGTGTGCGTGTGTTCAAGCTGTGCACAACGCGTTTTGAATCTGCATAATCACACCCTCCATCCCCATTGTGACAGCACGTGAAGGTTCCGTGTGACAAAGCAAGCTCCATTTCCAGCTCCCTATTCCAAAAATCCATTTAATATATGGTCCCCAAATAGGGGACGTATCCGAGAAGAACAGACACTACGCTTGATCTTGAGCCATTTGGCCGAGAAGCGATGATCAGAAATGGTTTGCCACTTGGGCCGCCCCAAGGCCTACAACTGAAACCCACTGTGGAGACATAGCAAAAGATTGCCGCAGGGAAGACATTTTCCAGAAACTCTGGAATCTCTGTAGATGACAGTTCTGCGGTGTGCGTGTGTTCAAGCTGTGCACAACGCGTTTTGAATCTGCATAACCACACCCTCCATCCCCATTGTGACAGCACGTGAAGGTTCCGTGCGACAAAGCAAGCTCCATTTCCAGCTCCCTATTCCAAAAATCCATTTAATATATTGTCCCCAAATAGGGGACGTATCAGATAAGAACAGACACTACGCTTGATCTTGAGCCATTTGGCCGAGAAGCGATGATCAGAAATGGTGTGCCACTTGGGCCGCACCAAGGCCTACAACCGAAACCCACTGTGGAGACATAGCAAAAGATTGCCGCAGGGAAGACATTTTCCAGAAACTCTGGAAGTTCTGTAGATGACAGTTCTGCGGTGTGCGTGTGTTCAAGCTGTGCACAACGCGTTTTGAATCTGCATAACCACACCCTCCATCCCCATTGTGACAGCAAGTGAAGGTTCCGTGCGACAAAGCAAGCTCCATTTCCAGTTCCCTATTCCAAAAATCCATTTAATATATGGTCCCCAAATAGGGTACGTATCAGATAAGAACAGACACTACGCTTGATCTTGAGCCATTTGGCCGAGAAGCGATGATCAGAAATGGTTTGCCACTTGGGCCGCACCAAGGCCTACAACCGAAACCCACTGTGGAGACATAGCAAAAGATTGCCGCAGGGAAGACATTTTCCAGAAACTCTGGAAGCTCTGTAGATGACAGTTCTGCGGTGTGCGTGTGTTCAAGCTGTGCACAACGCGTTTTGAATCTGCATAACCACACCCTCCATCCCCATTGTGACAGCACGTGAAGGTTCCGTGCGACAAAGCAAGCTCCATTTCCAGCTCCCTATTCCAAAAATCCATTTAATATATGGTCCCCAAATAGGGGACGTATCAGATAAGAACAGACTCTACGCTTGATCTTGAGCCATTTGGCCGAGAAGCGATGATCAGAAATGGTTTGCCACTTGGGCCGCACCAAGGCCTACAACCGAAACCCACTGTGGAGACATAGCAAAAGATTGCCGCAGGGAAGACATTTTCCAGAAACTTTGGAAGCTCTGTAGATGACAGTTCTGCGGTGTGCGTGTGTTCAAGCTGTATACAACGCGTTTCGAATCTGCATAACCACACCCTCCATCCCCATTGTGACAGCACGTGAAGGTTCCGTGCGACAAAGCAAGCTCCATTGCCAGCTCCCTATTCCAAAAATCCATTTAATATATGGTCCCCAAATAGGGGACGTATCAGATAAGAACAGACTCTACGCTTGATCTTGAGCCATTTGGCCGAGAAGCGATGATCAGAAATGGTTTGCCATTTGGGCCGCACCAAGGCCTACAACCGAAACCCACTGTGGAGACATAGCAAAAGATTGCCGCAGGGAAGACATTTTCCAGAAACTCTGGAAGCTCTGTAGATGACAGTTCTGCGGTGTGCGTGTGTTCAAGCTGTGCACAACGCGTTTTGAATCTGCATAACCACACCCTCCATCCCCATTGTGACAGCACGTGAAGGTTCCGTGCGACAAAGCAAGCTCCATTTCCAGCATCCTATTCCAAAAATCCATTTAATATATGGTCCCCAAATAGGGGACGTATCAGATAAGAACAGACTCTACGCTTGATCTTGAGCCATTTGGCCGAGAAGCGATGATCAGAAATGGTTTGCCACTTGGGCCGCACCAAGGCCTACAACCGAAACCCACTGTGGAGACTTAGCAAAAGATTGCCGCAGGGAAGACATTTTCCAGAAACTCTGGAAGCTCTGTAGATGACAGTTCTGCGGTGTGCGTGTGTTCAAGCTGTGCACAACGCGTTTCGAATCTGCATAACCACACCCTCCATCCCCATTGTGACAGCACGTGAAGGTTCCGTGTGACAAAGCAAGCTCCATTTCCAGCTCCCTATTCCAAAAATCCATTTAATATATGGTCCCCAAATAGGGGACGTATCAGATAAGAACAGACACTACGCTTGATCTTGAGCCATTTGGCCGAGAAGCGATGATCAGAAATGGTTTGCCACTTGGGCCGCACCAAGGCCTACAACCGAAACCCACTGTGGAGACATAGCAAAAGATTGCCGCAGGGAAGACATTTTCCAGAAACTCTGGAAGCTCTGTCGATGACAGTTCTGTGGTGTGCGTGTGTTCAAGCTGTGCACAACGCGTTTTGAATCTGCATAACCACACCCTCCATCCCCATTGTGACAGCACGTGAAGGTTCCGTGCGACGAAGCAAGCTCCATTTCCAGCTCCCTATTCCAAAAATCCATTTAATATATGGTCCCCAAATAGGGGACGTATCAGATAAGAACAGACACTACGCTTGATCTTGAGCCATTTGGCCGAGAAGCGATGATCAGAAATGGTTTGCCACTTGGGCCACACCAAGGCCTACAACCGAAACCCACTGTGGAGACATAGCAAAAGATTGCCGCAGGGAAGACATTTTCCAGAAACTCTGGAAGCTCTGTAGATGACAGTTCTGCTGTGTGCGTGTGTTCAAGCTGTGCACAACGCGTTTTGAATCTGCATAACCACACCCTCCATCCCCATTGTGACAGCACGTGAAGGTTCCGTGCGACAAAGCAAGCTCCATTTCCAGCTCCCTATTCCAAAAATCTATTTAATATATGGTCCCCAAATAGGGGACGTATCAGATAAGAACAGACACTACACTTGATCTTGAGCCATTTGGCCGAGAAGCGATGATCAGAAATGGTTTGCCACTTGGGCCGCACCAAGGCCTACAACCGAAACCCACTGTGGAGACATAGCAAAAGATTGCCGCAGGGAAGACATTTTCCAAAAACTCTGGAAGCTCTGTAGATGACAGTTCTGCGGTGTGCGTGTGTTCAAGCTGTGCACAACGCGTTTTGAATCTGCATAACCACACCCTCCATCCCCATTGTGACAGCACGTGAAGGTTCCGTGCGACGAAGCAAGCTCCATTTCCAGCTCCCTATTCCAAAAATCCATTTAATATATGGTCCCCAAATAGGGGACGTATCAGATAAGAACAGACACTACGCTTGATCTTGAGCCATTTGGCCGAGAAGCGATGATCAGAAATGGTTTGCCACTTGGGCCGCACCAAGGCCTACAACCGAAACCCACTGTGGAGACATAGCAAAAGATTGCCGCAGGGAAGACATTTTCCAGAAACCCTGGAAGTTCTGTAGATGATAGTTCTGCGGTGTGCGTGTGTTCAAGCTGTGCACAACGCGTTTTGAATCTGCATAACCACACCCTCCATCCCCATTGTGACAGCACGTGAAGGTTCCGTGCGACAAAGCAAGCTCCATTTCCAGCTCCCTATTCCAAAAATCTATTTAATATATGGTCCCCAAATAGGGGACATATCAGATAAGAGCAGACACTACGCTTGATCTTGAGCCATTTGGCCAAGAAGCGATGATCAGAAATGGTTTGCCACTTGGGCCGCACCAAGGCCTACAACCGAAACCCACTGTGGAGACATAGCAAAAGATTGCCGCAGGGAAGACATTTTCCAGAAACTCTGGAAGCTCTGTCGATGACAGTTCTGCGGTGTGCGTGTGTTCAAGCTGTGCACAACGCGTTTTGAATCTGCAAAACCACACCCTCCATCCCCATTGTGACAGCACATGAAGGTTCCGTGCGACAAAGCAAGCTCCATTTCCAGCTCCCTATTCCAAAAATCTATTTAATATATGGTCCCCAAATAGGGGACGTATCAGATAAGAACAGACACTACGCTTGATCTTGAGCCATTTGGCCGAGAAGCGATGATCAGAAATGGTTTGCCACTTGGGCCGCACCAAGGCCTACAACCGAAACCCACTGTGGAGACATAGCAAAAGATTGCCGCAGGGAAGACATTTTCCAGAAACTCTGGAAGTTCTGTAGATGATAGTTCTGCGGTGTGCTTTTGTTCAAGCTGTGCACAACGCGTTTTGAATCTGCATAACCACACCCTCCATCCCCATTGTGACAGCACGTGAAGGTTCCGTGTGACAAAGCAAGCTCCATTTCCAGCTCCCTATTCCAAAAATCCATTTAATATATGGTCCCCAAATAGGGGACGTATCAGATAAGAACAGACACTACGCTTGATCTTGAGCCATTTGGCCGAGAAGCGATGATCAGAAATGGTTTGCCACTTGGGCCGCACCAAGGCCTACAACCGAAACCCACTGTGGAGACATAGCAAAAGATTGCCGCAGGGAAGACATTTTCCAGAAACTCTGGAAGCTCTGTAGATGACAGTTCTGCGGTGTGCGTGTGTTCAAGCTGTGCACAACGCGTTTTGAATCTGCATAACCACACCCTCCATCCCCATTGTGACAGCACGTGAAGGTTCCGTGCGACGAAGCAAGCTCCATTTCCAGCTCCCTATTCCAAAAATCCATTTAATATATGGTCCCCAAATAGGGGACGTATCAGATAAGAACAGACACTACGCTTGATCTTGAGCCATTTGGCCGAGAAGCGATGATCAGAAATGGTTTGCCACTTGGGCCACACCAAGGCCTACAACCGAAACCCACTGTGGAGACATAGCAAAAGATTGCCGCAGGGAAGACATTTTCCAGAAACTCTGGAAGCTCTGTAGATGACAGTTCTGCGGTGTGCGTGTGTTCAAGCTGTGCACAACGCGTTTTGAATCTGCATAACCACACCCTCCATCCCCATTGTGACAGCACGTGAAGGTTCCGTGCGACAAAGCAAGCTCCATTTCCAGCTCCCTATTCCAAAAATCTATTTAATATATGGTCCCCAAATAGGGGACGTATCAGATAAGAACAGACACTACACTTGATCTTGAGCCATTTGGCCGAGAAGCGATGATCAGAAATGGTTTGCCACTTGGGCCGCACCAAGGCCTACAACCGAAACCCACTGTGGAGACATAGCAAAAGATTGCCGCAGGGAAGACATTTTCCAAAAACTCTGGAAGCTCTGTAGATGACAGTTCTGCGGTGTGCGTGTGTTCAAGCAGTGCACAACGCGTTTTGAATCTGCATAACCACACCCTCCATCCCCATTGTGACAGCACGTGAAGGTTCCGTGTGACAAAGCAAGCTCCATTTCCAGCTCCCTATTCCAAAAATCTATTTAATATATGGTCCCCAAATAGGGGACGTATCAGATAAGAACAGACACTACGCTTGATCTTGAGCCATTTGGCCGAGAAGCGATGATCAGAAATGGTTTGCCACTTGGGCCGCACCAAGGCCTACAACCGAAACCCACTGTGGAGACATAGCAAAAGATTGCCGCAGGGAAGACATTTTCCAGAAACTCTGGAAGCTCTGTCGATGACAGTTCTGCAGTGTGCGTGTGTTCAAGCTGTGCACAACGCGTTTTGAATCTGCATAACCACACCCTCCATCCCCATTGTGACAGCACGTGAAGGTTCCGTGTGACAAAGCAAGCTCCATTTCCAGCTCCCTATTCCAAAAATCCATTTAATATATGGTCCCCAAATAGGGGACGTATCAGATAAGAACAGACACTACGCTTGATCTTGAGCCATTTGGCCGAGAAGCGATGATCAGAAATGGTTTGCCACTTGGGCCGCACCAAGGCCTACAACCGAAACCCACTGTGGAGACATAGCAAAAGATTGCCGCAGGGAAGACATTTTCCAGAAACTCTGGAGGTTCTGTAGATGATAGTTCTGCGGTGTGCGTGTGTTCAAGCTGTGCACAACGCGTTTTGAATCTGCATAACCACACCCTCCATCCCCATTGTGACAGCACGTGAAGGTTCCGTGCGACAAAGCATGCTCCATTTCCAGCTCCCTATTCCAAAAATCTATTTAATATATGGTCCCCAAATAGGGGACATATCAGATAAGAGCAGACACTACGCTTGATCTTGAGCCATTTGGCCAAGAAGCGATGATCAGAAATGGTTTGCCACTTGGGCCGCACCAAGGCCTACAACCGAAACCCACTGTGGAGACATAGCAAAAGATTGCCGCAGGGAAGACATTTTCCAGAAACTCTGGAAGCTCTGTCGATGACAGTTCTGCGGTGTGCGTGTGTTCAAGCTGTGCACAACGCGTTTTGAATCTGCATAACCACACCCTCCATCCCCATTGTGACAGCATGTGTAGGTTCCGTCTGACGAAGCAAGCTCCATTTCCAGCTCCGTTTTCCAAAAATCCATTTAATATATGGTCCCCAAATAGGGGACGTATCAGATAAGAACAGACACTACGCTTGATCTTGAGCCATTTGGCCGAGAAGCGATAATCAGAAATGGTTTGCCACTTAGGCCTCACCAAGGCCTACAACCGTAACCCACTGTGGAGACATAGCAAAAGATTGCCGCAGGGAAGACATTTTCCAGAAACCCTGGAAGCTCTGTAGATGACAGTTCTGCGGTGTGCGTGTGTTCAAGCTGTGCACAACGCATTTTGAATCTGCATAACCACACCCTCCATCCTCATTGTGACAGCACGTGAAGGTTCTGTGCGACAAAGCAAGCTCCATTTCCAGCTCCCTATTCCAAAAATCTATTTAATATATGGTCCCCAAATAGGGGACGTATCAGATAAGAACAGACACTACGCTTGATCTTGAGCCATTTGGCCGAGAAACGATGATCAGAAATGGTTTGCCACTTGGGCCGCACCAAGGCCTACAACCGAAACCCACTGTGGAGACATAGCAAAAGATTGCCGCAGGGAAGACATTTTCCAGAAACTCTGGAAGCTTTGTCGATGACAGTTCTGCGGTGTGCGTGTGTTCAAGCTGTGCACAACGCGTTTTGAATCTGCATAATCACACCCTCCATCCCCATTGTGACAGCACGTGAAGGTTCCGTGTGACAAAGCAAGCTCCATTTCCAGCTCCCTATTCCAAAAATCCATTTAATATATGGTCCCCAAATAGGGGACGTATCCGAGAAGAACAGACACTACGCTTGATCTTGAGCCATTTGGCCGAGAAGCGATGATCAGAAATGGTTTGCCACTTGGGCCGCCCCAAGGCCTACAACTGAAACCCACTCTGGAGACATAGCAAAAGATTGCCGCAGGGAAGACATTTTCCAGAAACTCTGGAAGCTCTGTAGATGACAGTTCTGCGGTGTGCGTGTGTTCAAGCTGTGCACAACGCGTTTTGAATCTGCATAACCACACCCTCCATCCCCATTGTGACAGCACGTGAAGGTTCCGTGCGACAAAGCAAGCTCCATTTCCAGCTCCCTATTCCAAAAATCCATTTAATATATGGTCCCCAAATAGGGGACGTATCAGATAAGAACAGACACTACGCTTGATCTTGAGCCATTTGGCCGAGAAGCGATGATCAGAAATGGTGTGCCACTTGGGCCGCACCAAGGCCTACAACCGAAACCCACTGTGGAGACATAGCAAAAGATTGCCGCAGGGAAGACATTTTCCAGAAACTCTGGAAGTTCTGTAGATGACAGTTCTGCGGTGTGCGTGTGTTCAAGCTGTGCACAACGCGTTTTGAATCTGCATAACCACACCCTCCATCCCCATTGTGACAGCAAGTGAAGGTTCCGTGCGACAAAGCAAGCTCCATTTCCAGTTCCCTATTCCAAAAATCTATTTAATATATGGTCCCCAAATAGGGTACGTATCAGATAAGAACAGACACTACGCTTGATCTTGAGCCATTTGGCCGAGAAGCGATGATGAGAAATGGTTTGCCACTTGGGCCGCACCAAGGCCTACAACCGAAACCCACTGTGGAGACATAGCAAAAGATTGCCGCAGGGAAGACATTTTCCAGAAACTCTGGAAGCTCTGTAGATGACAGTTCTGCGGTGTGCGTGTGTTCAAGCTGTGCACAACGCGTTTTGAATCTGCATAACCACACCCTCCATCCCCATTGTGACAGCACGTGAAGGTTCCGTGCGACAAAGCAAGCTCCATTTCCAGCTCCCTATTCCAAAAATCCATTTAATATATGGTCCCCAAATAGGGGACGTATCAGATAAGAACAGACTCTACGCTTGATCTTGAGCCATTTGGCCGAGAAGCGATGATCAGAAATGGTTTGCCACTTGGGCCGCACCAAGGCCTACAACCGAAACCCACTGTGGAGACATAGCAAAAGATTGCCGCAGGGAAGACATTTTCCAGAAACTTTGGAAGCTCTGTAGATGACAGTTCTGCGGTGTGCGTGTGTTCAAGCTGTATACAACGCGTTTCGAATCTGCATAACCACACCCTCCATCCCCATTGTGACAGCACGTGAAGGTTCCGTGCGACAAAGCAAGCTCCATTGCCAGCTCCCTATTCCAAAAATCCATTTAATATATGGTCCCCAAATAGGGGACGTATCAGATAAGAACAGACTCTACGCTTGATCTTGAGCCATTTGGCCGAGAAGCGATGATCAGAAATGGATTGCCATTTGGGCCGCACCAAGGCCTACAACCGAAACCCACTGTGGAGACATAGCAAAAGATTGCCGCAGGGAAGACATTTTCCAGAAACTCTGGAAGCTCTGTAGATGACAGTTCTGCGGTGTGCGTGTGTTCAAGCTGTGCACAACGCGTTTTGAATCTGCATAACCACACCCTCCATCCCCATTGTGACAGCACGTGAAGGTTCCGTGCGACAAAGCAAGCTCCATTTCCAGCATCCTATTCCAAAAATCCATTTAATATATGGTCCCCAAATAGGGGACGTATCAGATAAGAACAGACTCTACGCTTGATCTTGAGCCATTTGGCCGAGAAGCGATGATCAGAAATGGTTTGCCACTTGGGCCGCACCAAGGCCTACAACCGAAACCCACTGTGGAGACTTAGCAAAAGATTGCCGCAGGGAAGACATTTTCCAGAAACTCTGGAAGCTCTGTAGATGACAGTTCTGCGGTGTGCGTGTGTTCAAGCTGTGCACAACGCGTTTCGAATCTGCATAACCACACCCTCCATCCCCATTGTGACAGCACGTGAAGGTTCCGTGTGACAAAGCAAGCTCCATTTCCAGCTCCCTATTCCAAAAATCCATTTATTATATGGTCCCCAAATAGGGGACGTATCAGATAAGAACAGACACTACGCTTGATCTTGAGCCATTTGGCCGAGAAGCGATGATCAGAAATGGTTTGCCACTTGGGCCGCACCAAGGCCTACAACCGAAACCCACTGTGGAGACATAGCAAAAGATTGCCGCAGGGAAGACATTTTCCAGAAACTCTGGAAGCTCTGTCGATGACAGTTCTGTGGTGTGCGTGTGTTCAAGCTGTGCACAACGCGTTTTGAATCTGCATAACCACACCCTCCATCCCCATTGTGACAGCACGTGAAGGTTCCGTGCGACGAAGCAAGCTCCATTTCCAGCTCCCTATTCCAAAAATCCATTTAATATATGGTCCCCAAATAGGGGACGTATCAGATAAGAACAGACACTACGCTTGATCTTGAGCCATTTGGCCGAGAAGCGATGATCAGAAATGGTTTGCCACTTGGGCCACACCAAGGCCTACAACCGAAACCCACTGTGGAGACATAGCAAAAGATTGCCGCAGGGAAGACATTTTCCAGAAACTCTGGAAGCTCTGTAGATGACAGTTCTGCGGTGTGCGTGTGTTCAAGCTGTGCACAACGCGTTTTGAATCTGCATAACCACACCCTCCATCCCCATTGTGACAGCACGTGAAGGTTCCGTGCGACAAAGCAAGCTCCATTTCCAGCTCCCTATTCCAAAAATCTATTTAATATATGGTCCCCAAATAGGGGACGTATCAGATAAGAACAGACACTACACTTGATCTTGAGCCATTTGGCCGAGAAGCGATGATCAGAAATGGTTTGCCACTTGGGCCGCACCAAGGCCTACAACCGAAACCCACTGTGGAGACATAGCAAAAGATTGCCGCAGGGAAGACATTTTCCAAAAACTCTGGAAGCTCTGTAGATGACAGTTCTGCGGTGTGCGTGTGTTCAAGCTGTGCACAACGCGTTTTGAATCTGCATAACCACACCCTCCATCCCCATTGTGACAGCACGTGAAGGTTCCGTGTGACAAAGCAAGCTCCATTTCCAGCTCCCTATTCCAAAAATCCATTTAATATATGGTCCCCAAATAGGGGACGTATCAGATAAGAACAGACACTACGCTTAAACTTGAGCCATTTGGCCGAGAAGCGATGATCAGAAATGGGTTGCCACTTGGGCCGCACCAAGGCCTAAAACCGAAACCCACTGTGGAGACATAGCAAAAGATTGCTGCAGGGAAGACATTTTCCAGAAACTCTGGAAGCTCTGTCGATGACAGTTCTGCGGTGTGCGTGTGTTCAAGCTGTGCACAACGCGTTTTGAATCTGCATAACCACACCCTCCATCCCCATTGTGACAGCACATGAAGGTTCCGTGCGACAAAGCAAGCTCCATTTCCAGCTCCCTATTCCAAAAATCTATTTAATATATGGTCCCCAAATAGGGGACGTATCAGATAAGAACAGACACTACGCTTGATCTTGAGGCATTTGGCCGAGAAGCGATGATCAGAAATGGTTTGCCACTTGGGCCGCACCAAGGCCTACAACCGAAACCCACTGTGGAGACATAGCAAAAGATTGCCGCAGGGAAGACATTTTCCAGAAACTCTGGAAGTTCTGTAGATGATAGTTCTGCGGTGTGCGTGTGTTCAAGCTGTGCACAACGCGTTTTGAATCTGCATAACCACACCCTCCATCCCCATTGTGACAGCACGTGAAGGTTCCGTGCGACAAAGCAAGCTCCATTTCCAACTCCCTATTCCAAAAATCTATTTAATATATGGTCCCCAAATAGGGGACGTATCAGATAAGAACAGACACTACGCTTGATCTTGAGCCATTTGGCCGAGAAGCGATGATCAGAAATGGTTTGCCACTTGGGCCGCACCAAGGCCTACAACCGAAACCCACTGTGGAGACATAGCAAAAGATTGCCGCAGGGAAGACATTTTCCAGAAACTCTGGAAGTTCTGTAGATGATAGTTCTGCTGTGTGCGTGTGTTCAAGCTGTGCACAACGCGTTTTGAATCTGCATAACCACACCCCCCATCCCCATTGTGACAGCACGTGAAGGTTCCGTGCGACAAAGCAAGCTCCATTTCCAGCTCCCTATTCCAAAAATCTATTTAATATATGGTCCCCAAATAGGGGACATATCAGATAAGAGCAGACACTACGCTTGATCTTGAGCCATTTGGCCAAGAAGCGATGATCAGAAATGGTTTGCCACTTGGGCCGCACCAAGGCCTACAACCGAAACCCACTGTGGAGACATAGCAAAAGATTGCCGCAGGGAAGACATTTTCCAGAAACTCTGGAAGCTCTGTCGATGACAGTTCTGCGGTGTGCGTGTGTTCAAGCTGTGCACAACGCGTTTTGAATCTGCATAACCACACCCTCCATCCCCATTGTGACAGCACATGAAGGTTCCGTGCGACAAAGCAAGCTCCATTTCCAGCTCCCTATTCCAAAAATCTATTTAATATATGGTCCCCAAATAGGGGACGTATCAGATAAGAACAGACACTACGCTTGATCTTGAGCCATTTGGCCGAGAAGCGATGATCAGAAATGGTTTGCCACTTGGGCCGCACCAAGGCCTACAACCGAAACCCACTGTGGAGACATAGCAAAAGATTGCCGCAGGGAAGACATTTTCCAGAAACTCTGGAAGTTCTGTAGATGATAGTTCTGCGGTGTGCGTGTGTTCAAGCTGTGCACAACGCGTTTTGAATCTGCATAACCACACCCTCCATCCCCATTGTGACAGCACGTGAAGGTTCCGTGCGACAAAGCAAGCTCCATTTCCAACTCCCTATTCCAAAAATCTATTTAATATATGGTCCCCAAATAGGGGACGTATCAGATAAGAACAGACACTACGCTTGATCTTGAGCCATTTGGCCGAGAAGCGATGATCAGAAATGGTTTGCCAATTGGGCCGCACCAAGGCCTACAACCGAAACCCACTGTGGAGACATAGCAAAAGATTGCCGCAGGGAAGACATTTTCCAGAAACTCTGGAAGCTCTGTAGATGACAGTTCTGCGGTGTGCATGTGTTCAAGCTGTGCACAACGCGTTTTGAATCTGCATAACCACACCCTCCATCCCCATTGTGACAGCACGTGAAGGTTCCGTGCGACAAAGCAAGCTCCATTGCCAGCTCCCTATTCCAAAAATCCATTTAATATATGGTCCCCAAATAGGGGACGTATCAGATAAGAACAGACTCTACGCTTGATCTTGAGCCATTTGGCCGAGAAGCGATGATCAGAAATGGTTTGCCATTTGGGCCGCACCAAGGCCTACAACCGAAACCCACTGTGGAGACATAGCAAAAGATTGCCGCAGGGAAGACATTTTCCAGAAACTCTGGAAGCTCTGTAGATGACAGTTCTGCGGTGTGCGTGTGTTCAAGCTGTGCACAACGCGTTTTGAATCTGCATAACCACACCCTCCATCCCCATTGTGACAGCACGTGAAGGTTCCGTGCGACAAAGCAAGCTCCATTTCCAGCATCCTATTCCAAAAATCCATTTAATATATGGTCCCCAAATAGGGGACGTATCAGATAAGAACAGACTCTACGCTTGATCTTGAGCCATTTGGCCGAGAAGCGATGATCAGAAATGGTTTGCCACTTGGGCCGCACCAAGGCCTACAACCGAAACCCACTGTGGAGACTTAGCAAAAGATTGCCGCAGGGAAGACATTTTCCAGAAACTCTGGAAGCTCTGTAGATGACAGTTCTGCGGTGTGCGTGTGTTCAAGCTGTGCACAAAGCGTTTCGAATCTGCATAACCACACCCTCCATCCCCATTGTGACAGCACGTGAAGGTTCAGTGTGACAAAGCAAGCTCCATTTCCAGCTCCCTATTCCAAAAATCCATTTAATATATGGTCCCCAAATAGGGGACGTATCAGATAAGAACAGACACTACGCTTGATCTTGAGCCATTTGGCCGAGAAGCGATGATCAGAAATGGTTTGCCACTTGGGCCGCACCAAGGCCTACAACCGAAACCCACTGTGGAGACATAGCAAAAGATTGCCGCAGGGAAGACATTTTCCAGAAACTCTGGAAGCTCTGTCGATGACAGTTCTGTGGTGTGCGTGTGTTCAAGCTGTGCACAACGCGTTTTGAATCTGCATAACCACACCCTCCATCCCCATTGTGACAGCACGTGAAGGTTCCGTGCGACGAAGCAAGCTCCATTTCCAGCTCCCTATTCCAAAAATCCATTTAATATATGGTCCCCAAATAGGGGACGTATCAGATAAGAACAGACACTACGCTTGATCTTGTGCCATTTGGCCGAGAAGCGATGATCAGAAATGGTTTGTCACTTGGGCCACACCAAGGCCTACAACCGAAACCCACTGTGGAGACATAGCAAAAGATTGCCGCAGGGAAGACATTTTCCAGAAACTCTGGAAGCTCTGTAGATGACAGTTCTGCGGTGTGCGTGTGTTCAAGCTGTGCACAACGCGTTTTGAATCTGCATAACCACACCCTCCATCCCCATTGTGACAGCACATGAAGGTTCCGTGCGACAAAGCAAGCTCCATTTCCAGCTCCCTATTCCAAAAATCTATTTAATATATGGTCCCCAAATAGGGGACGTATCAGATAAGAACAGACACTACACTTGATCTTGAGCCATTTGGCCGAGAAGCGATGATCAGAAATGGTTTGCCACTTGGTCCACACCAAGGCCTACAACCGAAACCCACTGTGGAGACATAGCAAAAGATTGCCGCAGGGAAGACATTTTCCAGAAACTCTGGAAGTTCTGTAGATGATAGTTCTGCGGTGTGCGTGTGTTCAAGCTGTGCACAACGTGTTTTGAATCTGCATAACCACACCCTCCATCCCCATTGTGACAGCACGTGAAGGTTCCGTGCGACAAAGCAAGCTCCATTTCCAACTCCCTATTCCAAAAATCTATTTAATATATGGTCCCCAAATAGGGGACGTATCAGATAAGAACAGACACTACGCTTGATCTTGAGCCATTTGGCCGAGAAGCGATGATCAGAAATGGTTTGCCACTTGGGCCGCACCAAGGCCTACAACCGAAACCCACTGTGGAGACATAGCAAAAGATTGCCGCAGGGAAGACATTTTCCAGAAACTCTGGAAGTTCTGTAGATGATAGTTCTGCGGTGTGCGTGTGTTCAAGCTGTGCACAACGCGTTTTGAATCTGCATAACCACACCCTCCATCCCCATTGTGACAGCACGTGAAGGTTCCGTGCGACAAAGCAAGCTCCATTTCCAGCTCCCTATTCCAAAAATCTATTTAATATATGGTCCCCAAATAGGGGACATATCAGATAAGAGCAGACACTACGCTTGATCTTGAGCCATTTGGCCAAGAAGCGATGATCAGAAATGGTTTGCCACTTGGGCCGCACCAAGGCCTACAACCGAAACCCACTGTGGAGACATAGCAAAAGATTGCCGCAGGGAAGACATTTTCCAGAAACTCTGGAAGCTCTGTCGATGACAGTTCTGCGGTGTGCGTGTGTTCAAGCTGTGCACAACGCGTTTTGAATCTGCATAACCACACCCTCCATCCCCATTGTGACAGCACATGAAGGTTCCGTGCGACAAAGCAAGCTCCATTTCCAGCTCCCTATTCCAAAAATCTATTTAATATATGGTCCCCAAATAGGGGACGTATCAGATAAGAACAGACACTACGCTTGATCTTGAGCCATTTGGCCGAGAAGCGATGATCAGAAATGGTTTGCCACTTGGGCCGCACCAAGGCCTACAACCGAAACCCACTGTGGAGACATAGCAAAAGATTGCCGCAGGGAAGACATTTTCCAGAAACTCTGGAAGCTCTGTCGATGACAGTTCTGTGGTGTGCGTGTGTTCAAGCTGTGCACAACGCGTTTTGAATCTGCATAACCACACCCTCCATCCCCATTGTGACAGCACGTGAAGGTTCCGTGCGACGAAGCAAGCTCCATTTCCAGCTCCCTATTCCAAAAATCCATTTAATATATGGTCCCCAAATAGGGGACGTATCAGATAAGAACAGACACTACGCTTGATCTTGAGCCATTTGGCCGAGAAGCGATGATCAGAAATGGTTTGCCACTTGGGCCACACCAAGGCCTACAACCGAAACCCACTGTGGAGACATAGCAAAAGATTGCCGCAGGGAAGACATTTTCCAGAAACTCTGGAAGCTCTGTAGATGACAGTTCTGCGGTGTGCGTGTGTTCAAGCTGTGCACAACGCGTTTTGAATCTGCATAACCACACCCTCCATCCCCATTGTGACAGCACGTGAAGGTTCCGTGCGACAAAGCAAGCTCCATTTCCAGCTCCCTATTCCAAAAATCTATTTAATATATGGTCCCCAAATAGGGGACGTATCAGATAAGAACAGACACTACACTTGATCTTGAGCCATTTGGCCGAGAAGCGATGATCAGAAATGGTTTGCCACTTGGGCCGCACCAAGGCCTACAACCGAAACCCACTGTGGAGACATAGCAAAAGATTGCCGCAGGGAAGACATTTTCCAAAAACTCTGGAAGCTCTGTAGATGACAGTTCTGCGGTGTGCGTGTGTTCAAGCTGTGCACAACGCGTTTTGAATCTGCATAACCACACCCTCCATCCCCATTGTGACAGCACGTGAAGGTTCCGTGTGACAAAGCAAGCTCCATTTCCAGCTCCCTATTCCAAAAATCCATTTAATATATGGTCCCCAAATAGGGGACGTATCAGATAAGAACAGACACTACGCTTAAACTTGAGCCATTTGGCCGAGAAGCGATGATCAGAAATGGGTTGCCACTTGGGCCGCACCAAGGCCTAAAACCGAAACCCACTGTGGAGACATAGCAAAAGATTGCTGCAGGGAAGACATTTTCCAGAAACTCTGGAAGCTCTGTCGATGACAGTTCTGCGGTGTGCGTGTGTTCAAGCTGTGCACAACGCGTTTTGAATCTGCATAACCACACCCTCCATCCCCATTGTGACAGCACATGAAGGTTCCGTGCGACAAAGCAAGCTCCATTTCCAGCTCCCTATTCCAAAAATCTATTTAATATATGGTCCCCAAATAGGGGACGTATCAGATAAGAACAGACACTACGCTTGATCTTGAGGCATTTGGCCGAGAAGCGATGATCAGAAATGGTTTGCCACTTGGGCCGCACCAAGGCCTACAACCGAAACCCACTGTGGAGACATAGCAAAAGATTGCCGCAGGGAAGACATTTTCCAGAAACTCTGGAAGGTCTGTAGATGATAGTTCTGCGGTGTGCGTGTGTTCAAGCTGTGCACAACGCGTTTTGAATCTGCATAACCACACCCTCCATCCCCATTGTGACAGCACGTGAAGGTTCCGTGCGACAAAGCAAGCTCCATTTCCAACTCCCTATTCCAAAAATCTATTTAATATATGGTCCCCAAATAGGGGACGTATCAGATAAGAACAGACTCTACGCTTGATCTTGAGCCATTTGGCCGAGAAGCGATGATCAGAAATGGTTTGCCACTTGGGCCGCACCAAGGCCTACAACCGAAACCCACTGTGGAGACTTAGCAAAAGATTGCCGCAGGGAAGACATTTTCCAGAAACTCTGGAAGCTCTGTAGATGACAGTTCTGCGGTGTGCGTGTGTTCAAGCTGTGCACAAAGCGTTTCGAATCTGCATAACCACACCCTCCATCCCCATTGTGACAGCACGTGAAGGTTCAGTGTGACAAAGCAAGCTCCATTTCCAGCTCCCTATTCCAAAAATCCATTTAATATATGGTCCCCAAATAGGGGACGTATCAGATAAGAACAGACACTACGCTTGATCTTGAGCCATTTGGCCGAGAAGCGATGATCAGAAATGGTTTGCCACTTGGGCCGCACCAAGGCCTACAACCGAAACCCACTGTGGAGACATAGCAAAAGATTGCCGCAGGGAAGACATTTTCCAGAAACTCTGGAAGCTCTGTCGATGACAGTTCTGTGGTGTGCGTGTGTTCAAGCTGTGCACAACGCGTTTTGAATCTGCATAACCACACCCTCCATCCCCATTGTGACAGCACGTGAAGGTTCCGTGCGACGAAGCAAGCTCCATTTCCAGCTCCCTATTCCAAAAATCCATTTAATATATGGTCCCCAAATAGGGGACGTATCAGATAAGAACAGACACTACGCTTGATCTTGTGCCATTTGGCCGAGAAGCGATGATCAGAAATGGTTTGTCACTTGGGCCACACCAAGGCCTACAACCGAAACCCACTGTGGAGACATAGCAAAAGATTGCCGCAGGGAAGACATTTTCCAGAAACTCTGGAAGCTCTGTAGATGACAGTTCTGCGGTGTGCGTGTGTTCAAGCTGTGCACAACGCGTTTTGAATCTGCATAACCACACCCTCCATCCCCATTGTGACAGCACATGAAGGTTCCGTGCGACAAAGCAAGCTCCATTTCCAGCTCCCTATTCCAAAAATCTATTTAATATATGGTCCCCAAATAGGGGACGTATCAGATAAGAACAGACACTACACTTGATCTTGAGCCATTTGGCCGAGAAGCGATGATCAGAAATGGTTTGCCACTTGGTCCACACCAAGGCCTACAACCGAAACCCACTGTGGAGACATAGCAAAAGATTGCCGCAGGGAAGACATTTTCCAGAAACTCTGGAAGTTCTGTAGATGATAGTTCTGCGGTGTGCGTGTGTTCAAGCTGTGCACAACGTGTTTTGAATCTGCATAACCACACCCTCCATCCCCATTGTGACAGCACGTGAAGGTTCCGTGCGACAAAGCAAGCTCCATTTCCAACTCCCTATTCCAAAAATCTATTTAATATATGGTCCCCAAATAGGGGACGTATCAGATAAGAACAGACACTACGCTTGATCTTGAGCCATTTGGCCGAGAAGCGATGATCAGAAATGGTTTGCCACTTGGGCCGCACCAAGGCCTACAACCGAAACCCACTGTGGAGACATAGCAAAAGATTGCCGCAGGGAAGACATTTTCCAGAAACTCTGGAAGTTCTGTAGATGATAGTTCTGCGGTGTGCGTGTGTTCAAGCTGTGCACAACGCGTTTTGAATCTGCATAACCACACCCTCCATCCCCATTGTGACAGCACGTGAAGGTTCCGTGCGACAAAGCAAGCTCCATTTCCAGCTCCCTATTCCAAAAATCTATTTAATATATGGTCCCCAAATAGGGGACATATCAGATAAGAGCAGACACTACGCTTGATCTTGAGCCATTTGGCCAAGAAGCGATGATCAGAAATGGTTTGCCACTTGGGCCGCACCAAGGCCTACAACCGAAACCCACTGTGGAGACATAGCAAAAGATTGCCGCAGGGAAGACATTTTCCAGAAACTCTGGAAGCTCTGTCGATGACAGTTCTGCGGTGTGCGTGTGTTCAAGCTGTGCACAACGCGTTTTGAATCTGCATAACCACACCCTCCATCCCCATTGTGACAGCACATGAAGGTTCCGTGCGACAAAGCAAGCTCCATTTCCAGCTCCCTATTCCAAAAATCTATTTAATATATGGTCCCCAAATAGGGGACGTATCAGATAAGAACAGACACTACGCTTGATCTTGAGCCATTTGGCCGAGAAGCGATGATCAGAAATGGTTTGCCACTTGGGCCGCACCAAGGCCTACAACCGAAACCCACTGTGGAGACATAGCAAAAGATTGCCGCAGGGAAGACATTTTCCAGAAACTCTGGAAGCTCTGTCGATGACAGTTCTGCGGTGTGCGTGTGTTCAAGCTGTGCACAACGCGTTTTGAATCTGCATAACCACACCCTCCATCCCCATTGTGACAGCATGTGTAGGTTCCGTCTGACGAAGCAAGCTCCATTTCCAGCTCCGTTTTCCAAAAATCCATTTAATATATGGTCCCCAAATAGGGGACGTATCAGATAAGAACAGACACTACGCTTGATCTTGAGCCATTTGGCCGAGAAGCGATGATCAGAAATGGTTTGCCACTTAGGCCTCACCAAGGCCTACAACCGTAACCCACTGTGGAGACATAGCAAAAGATTGCCGCAGGGAAGACATTTTCCAGAAACCCTGGAAGCTCTGTAGCTGACAGTTCTGCGGTGTGCGTGTGTTCAAGCTGTGCACAACGCATTTTGAATCTGCATAACCACACCCTCCATCCTCATTGTGACAGCACGTGAAGGTTCTGTGCGACAAAGCAAGCTCCATTTCCAGCTCCCTATTCCAAAAATCTATTTAATATATGGTCCCCAAATAGGGGACGTATCAGATAAGAACAGACACTACGCTTGATCTTGAGCCATTTGGCCGAGAAACGATGATCAGAAATGGTTTGCCACTTGGGCCGCACCAAGGCCTACAACCGAAACCCACTGTGGAGACATAGCAAAAGATTGCCGCAGGGAAGACATTTTCCAGAAACTCTGGAAGCTTTGTCGATGACAGTTCTGCGGTGTGCGTGTGTTCAAGCTGTGCACAACGCGTTTTGAATCTGCATAATCACACCCTCCATCCCCATTGTGACAGCACGTGAAGGTTCCGTGTGACAAAGCAAGCTCCATTTCCAGCTCCCTATTCCAAAAATCCATTTAATATATGGTCCCCAAATAGGGGACGTATCCGAGAAGAACAGACACTACGCTTGATCTTGAGCCATTTGGCCGAGAAGCGATGATCAGAAATGGTTTGCCACTTGGGCCGCCCCAAGGCCTACAACTGAAACCCACTCTGGAGACATAGCAAAAGATTGCCGCAGGGAAGACATTTTCCAGAAACTCTGGAAGCTCTGTAGATGACAGTTCTGCGGTGTGCGTGTGTTCAAGCTGTGCACAACGCGTTTTGAATCTGCATAACCACACCCTCCATCCCCATTGTGACAGCACGTGAAGGTTCCGTGCGACAAAGCAAGCTCCATTTCCAGCTCCCTATTCCAAAAATCCATTTAATATATGGTCCCCAAATAGGGGACGTATCAGATAAGAACAGACACTACGCTTGATCTTGAGCCATTTGGCCGAGAAGCGATGATCAGAAATGGTGTGCCACTTGGGCCGCACCAAGGCCTACAACCGAAACCCACTGTGGAGACATAGCAAAAGATTGCCGCAGGGAAGACATTTTCCAGAAACTCTGGAAGTTCTGTAGATGACAGTTCTGCGGTGTGCGTGTGTTCAAGCTGTGCACAACGCGTTTTGAATCTGCATAACCACACCCTCCATCCCCATTGTGACAGCAAGTGAAGGTTCCGTGCGACAAAGCAAGCTCCATTTCCAGTTCCCTATTCCAAAAATCTATTTAATATATGGTCCCCAAATAGGGTACGTATCAGATAAGAACAGACACTACGCTTGATCTTGAGCCATTTGGCCGAGATGCGATGATGAGAAATGGTTTGCCACTTGGGCCGCACCAAGGCCTACAACCGAAACCCACTGTGGAGACATAGCAAAAGATTGCCGCAGGGAAGACATTTTCCAGAAACTCTGGAAGCTCTGTAGATGACAGTTCTGCGGTGTGCGTGTGTTCAAGCTGTGCACAACGCGTTTTGAATCTGCATAACCACACCCTCCATCCCCATTGTGACAGCACGTGAAGGTTCCGTGCGACAAAGCAAGCTCCATTTCCAGCTCCCTATTCCAAAAATCCATTTAATATATGGTCCCCAAATAGGGGACGTATCAGATAAGAACAGACTCTACGCTTGATCTTGAGCCATTTGGCCGAGAAGCGATGATCAGAAATGGTTTGCCACTTGGGCCGCACCAAGGCCTACAACCGAAACCCACTGTGGAGACATAGCAAAAGATTGCCGCAGGGAAGACATTTTCCAGAAACTTTGGAAGCTCTGTAGATGACAGTTCTGCGGTGTGCGTGTGTTCAAGCTGTATACAACGCGTTTCGAATCTGCATAACCACACCCTCCATCCCCATTGTGACAGCACGTGAAGGTTCCGTGCGACAAAGCAAGCTCCATTGCCAGCTCCCTATTCCAAAAATCCATTTAATATATGGTCCCCAAATAGGGGACGTATCAGATAAGAACAGACTCTACGCTTGATCTTGAGCCATTTGGCCGAGAAGCGATGATCAGAAATGGTTTGCCATTTGGGCCGCACCAAGGCCTACAACCGAAACCCACTGTGGAGACATAGCAAAAGATTGCCGCAGGGAAGACATTTTCCAGAAACTCTGGAAGCTCTGTAGATGACAGTTCTGCGGTGTGCGTGTGTTCAAGCTGTGCACAACGCGTTTTGAATCTGCATAACCACACCCTCCATCCCCATTGTGACAGCACGTGAAGGTTCCGTGCGACAAAGCAAGCTCCATTTCCAGCATCCTATTCCAAAAATCCATTTAATATATGGTCCCCAAATAGGGGACGTATCAGATAAGAACAGACTCTACGCTTGATCTTGAGCCATTTGGCCGAGAAGCGATGATCAGAAATGGTTTGCCACTTGGGCCGCACCAAGGCCTACAACCGAAACCCACTGTGGAGACTTAGCAAAAGATTGCCGCAGGGAAGACATTTTCCAGAAACTCTGGAAGCTCTGTAGATGACAGTTCTGCGGTGTGCGTGTGTTCAAGCTGTGCACAACGCGTTTCGAATCTGCATAACCACACCCTCCATCCCCATTGTGACAGCACGTGAAGGTTCCGTGTGACAAAGCAAGCTCCATTTCCAGCTCCCTATTCCAAAAATCCATTTATTATATGGTCCCCAAATAGGGGACGTATCAGATAAGAACAGACACTACGCTTGATCTTGAGCCATTTGGCCGAGAAGCGATGATCAGAAATGGTTTGCCACTTGGGCCGCACCAAGGCCTACAACCGAAACCCACTGTGGAGACATAGCAAAAGATTGCCGCAGGGAAGACATTTTCCAGAAACTCTGGAAGCTCTGTCGATGACAGTTCTGTGGTGTGCGTGTGTTCAAGCTGTGCACAACGCGTTTTGAATCTGCATAACCACACCCTCCATCCCCATTGTGACAGCACGTGAAGGTTCCGTGCGACGAAGCAAGCTCCATTTCCAGCTCCCTATTCCAAAAATCCATTTAATATATGGTCCCCAAATAGGGGACGTATCAGATAAGAACAGACACTACGCTTGATCTTGAGCCATTTGGCCGAGAAGCGATGATCAGAAATGGTTTGCCACTTGGGCCACACCAAGGCCTACAACCGAAACCCACTGTGGAGACATAGCAAAAGATTGCCGCAGGGAAGACATTTTCCAGAAACTCTGGAAGCTCTGTAGATGACAGTTCTGCGGTGTGCGTGTGTTCAAGCTGTGCACAACGCGTTTTGAATCTGCATAACCACACCCTCCATCCCCATTGTGACAGCACGTGAAGGTTCCGTGCGACAAAGCAAGCTCCATTTCCAGCTCCCTATTCCAAAAATCTATTTAATATATGGTCCCCAAATAGGGGACGTATCAGATAAGAACAGACACTACACTTGATCTTGAGCCATTTGGCCGAGAAGCGATGATCAGAAATGGTTTGCCACTTGGGCCGCACCAAGGCCTACAACCGAAACCCACTGTGGAGACATAGCAAAAGATTGCCGCAGGGAAGACATTTTCCAAAAACTCTGGAAGCTCTGTAGATGACAGTTCTGCGGTGTGCGTGTGTTCAAGCTGTGCACAACGCGTTTTGAATCTGCATAACCACACCCTCCATCCCCATTGTGACAGCACGTGAAGGTTCCGTGTGACAAAGCAAGCTCCATTTCCAGCTCCCTATTCCAAAAATCCATTTAATATATGGTCCCCAAATAGGGGACGTATCAGATAAGAACAGACACTACGCTTAAACTTGAGCCATTTGGCCGAGAAGCGATGATCAGAAATGGGTTGCCACTTGGGCCGCACCAAGGCCTAAAACCGAAACCCACTGTGGAGACATAGCAAAAGATTGCTGCAGGGAAGACATTTTCCAGAAACTCTGGAAGCTCTGTCGATGACAGTTCTGCGGTGTGCGTGTGTTCAAGCTGTGCACAACGCGTTTTGAATCTGCATAACCACACCCTCCATCCCCATTGTGACAGCACATGAAGGTTCCGTGCGACAAAGCAAGCTCCATTTCCAGCTCCCTATTCCAAAAATCTATTTAATATATGGTCCCCAAATAGGGGACGTATCAGATAAGAACAGACACTACGCTTGATCTTGAGGCATTTGGCCGAGAAGCGATGATCAGAAATGGTTTGCCACTTGGGCCGCACCAAGGCCTACAACCGAAACCCACTGTGGAGACATAGCAAAAGATTGCCGCAGGGAAGACATTTTCCAGAAACTCTGGAAGTTCTGTAGATGATAGTTCTGCGGTGTGCGTGTGTTCAAGCTGTGCACAACGCGTTTTGAATCTGCATAACCACACCCTCCATCCCCATTGTGACAGCACGTGAAGGTTCCGTGCGACAAAGCAAGCTCCATTTCCAACTCCCTATTCCAAAAATCTATTTAATATATGGTCCCCAAATAGGGGACGTATCAGATAAGAACAGACACTACGCTTGATCTTGAGCCATTTGGCCGAGAAGCGATGATCAGAAATGGTTTGCCACTTGGGCCGCACCAAGGCCTACAACCGAAACCCACTGTGGAGACATAGCAAAAGATTGCCGCAGGGAAGACATTTTCCAGAAACTCTGGAAGTTCTGTAGATGATAGTTCTGCGGTGTGCGTGTGTTCAAGCTGTGCACAACGCGTTTTGAATCTGCATAACCACACCCCCCATCCCCATTGTGACAGCACGTGAAGGTTCCGTGCGACAAAGCAAGCTCCATTTCCAGCTCCCTATTCCAAAAATCTATTTAATATATGGTCCCCAAATAGGGGACATATCAGATAAGAGCAGACACTACGCTTGATCTTGAGCCATTTGGCCAAGAAGCGATGATCAGAAATGGTTTGCCACTTGGGCCGCACCAAGGCCTACAACCGAAACCCACTGTGGAGACATAGCAAAAGATTGCCGCAGGGAAGACATTTTCCAGAAACTCTGGAAGCTCTGTCGATGACAGTTCTGCGGTGTGCGTGTGTTCAAGCTGTGCACAACGCGTTTTGAATCTGCATAACCACACCCTCCATCCCCATTGTGACAGCAAGTGAAGGTTCCGTGCGACAAAGCAAGCTCCATTTCCAGTTCCCTATTCCAAAAATCTATTTAATATATGGTCCCCAAATAGGGTACGTATCAGATAAGAACAGACACTACGCTTGATCTTGAGCCATTTGGCCGAGATGCGATGATGAGAAATGGTTTGCCACTTGGGCCGCACCAAGGCCTACAACCGAAACCCACTGTGGAGACATAGCAAAAGATTGCCGCAGGGAAGACATTTTCCAGAAACTCTGGAAGCTCTGTAGATGACAGTTCTGCGGTGTGCGTGTGTTCAAGCTGTGCACAACGCGTTTTGAATCTGCATAACCACACCCTCCATCCCCATTGTGACAGCACGTGAAGGTTCCGTGCGACAAAGCAAGCTCCATTTCCAGCTCCCTATTCCAAAAATCCATTTAATATATGGTCCCCAAATAGGGGACGTATCAGATAAGAACAGACTCTACGCTTGATCTTGAGCCATTTGGCCGAGAAGCGATGATCAGAAATGGTTTGCCACTTGGGCCGCACCAAGGCCTACAACCGAAACCCACTGTGGAGACATAGCAAAAGATTGCCGCAGGGAAGACATTTTCCAGAAACTTTGGAAGCTCTGTAGATGACAGTTCTGCGGTGTGCGTGTGTTCAAGCTGTATACAACGCGTTTCGAATCTGCATAACCACACCCTCCATCCCCATTGTGACAGCACGTGAAGGTTCCGTGCGACAAAGCAAGCTCCATTGCCAGCTCCCTATTCCAAAAATCCATTTAATATATGGTCCCCAAATAGGGGACGTATCAGATAAGAACAGACTCTACGCTTGATCTTGAGCCATTTGGCCGAGAAGCGATGATCAGAAATGGTTTGCCATTTGGGCCGCACCAAGGCCTACAACCGAAACCCACTGTGGAGACATAGCAAAAGATTGCCGCAGGGAAGACATTTTCCAGAAACTCTGGAAGCTCTGTAGATGACAGTTCTGCGGTGTGCGTGTGTTCAAGCTGTGCACAACGCGTTTTGAATCTGCATAACCACACCCTCCATCCCCATTGTGACAGCACGTGAAGGTTCCGTGCGACAAAGCAAGCTCCATTTCCAGCATCCTATTCCAAAAATCCATTTAATATATGGTCCCCAAATAGGGGACGTATCAGATAAGAACAGACTCTACGCTTGATCTTGAGCCATTTGGCCGAGAAGCGATGATCAGAAATGGTTTGCCACTTGGGCCGCACCAAGGCCTACAACCGAAACCCACTGTGGAGACTTAGCAAAAGATTGCCGCAGGGAAGACATTTTCCAGAAACTCTGGAAGCTCTGTAGATGACAGTTCTGCGGTGTGCGTGTGTTCAAGCTGTGCACAACGCGTTTCGAATCTGCATAACCACACCCTCCATCCCCATTGTGACAGCACGTGAAGGTTCCGTGTGACAAAGCAAGCTCCATTTCCAGCTCCCTATTCCAAAAATCCATTTATTATATGGTCCCCAAATAGGGGACGTATCAGATAAGAACAGACACTACGCTTGATCTTGAGCCATTTGGCCGAGAAGCGATGATCAGAAATGGTTTGCCACTTGGGCCGCACCAAGGCCTACAACCGAAACCCACTGTGGAGACATAGCAAAAGATTGCCGCAGGGAAGACATTTTCCAGAAACTCTGGAAGCTCTGTCGATGACAGTTCTGTGGTGTGCGTGTGTTCAAGCTGTGCACAACGCGTTTTGAATCTGCATAACCACACCCTCCATCCCCATTGTGACAGCACGTGAAGGTTCCGTGCGACGAAGCAAGCTCCATTTCCAGCTCCCTATTCCAAAAATCCATTTAATATATGGTCCCCAAATAGGGGACGTATCAGATAAGAACAGACACTACGCTTGATCTTGAGCCATTTGGCCGAGAAGCGATGATCAGAAATGGTTTGCCACTTGGGCCACACCAAGGCCTACAACCGAAACCCACTGTGGAGACATAGCAAAAGATTGCCGCAGGGAAGACATTTTCCAGAAACTCTGGAAGCTCTGTAGATGACAGTTCTGCGGTGTGCGTGTGTTCAAGCTGTGCACAACGCGTTTTGAATCTGCATAACCACACCCTCCATCCCCATTGTGACAGCACGTGAAGGTTCCGTGCGACAAAGCAAGCTCCATTTCCAGCTCCCTATTCCAAAAATCTATTTAATATATGGTCCCCAAATAGGGGACGTATCAGATAAGAACAGACACTACACTTGATCTTGAGCCATTTGGCCGAGAAGCGATGATCAGAAATGGTTTGCCACTTGGGCCGCACCAAGGCCTACAACCGAAACCCACTGTGGAGACATAGCAAAAGATTGCCGCAGGGAAGACATTTTCCAAAAACTCTGGAAGCTCTGTAGATGACAGTTCTGCGGTGTGCGTGTGTTCAAGCTGTGCACAACGCGTTTTGAATCTGCATAACCACACCCTCCATCCCCATTGTGACAGCACGTGAAGGTTCCGTGTGACAAAGCAAGCTCCATTTCCAGCTCCCTATTCCAAAAATCCATTTAATATATGGTCCCCAAATAGGGGACGTATCAGATAAGAACAGACACTACGCTTAAACTTGAGCCATTTGGCCGAGAAGCGATGATCAGAAATGGGTTGCCACTTGGGCCGCACCAAGGCCTAAAACCGAAACCCACTGTGGAGACATAGCAAAAGATTGCTGCAGGGAAGACATTTTCCAGAAACTCTGGAAGCTCTGTCGATGACAGTTCTGCGGTGTGCGTGTGTTCAAGCTGTGCACAACGCGTTTTGAATCTGCATAACCACACCCTCCATCCCCATTGTGACAGCACATGAAGGTTCCGTGCGACAAAGCAAGCTCCATTTCCAGCTCCCTATTCCAAAAATCTATTTAATATATGGTCCCCAAATAGGGGACGTATCAGATAAGAACAGACACTACGCTTGATCTTGAGGCATTTGGCCGAGAAGCGATGATCAGAAATGGTTTGCCACTTGGGCCGCACCAAGGCCTACAACCGAAACCCACTGTGGAGACATAGCAAAAGATTGCCGCAGGGAAGACATTTTCCAGAAACTCTGGAAGTTCTGTAGATGATAGTTCTGCGGTGTGCGTGTGTTCAAGCTGTGCACAACGCGTTTTGAATCTGCATAACCACACCCTCCATCCCCATTGTGACAGCACGTGAAGGTTCCGTGCGACAAAGCAAGCTCCATTTCCAACTCCCTATTCCAAAAATCTATTTAATATATGGTCCCCAAATAGGGGACGTATCAGATAAGAACAGACACTACGCTTGATCTTGAGCCATTTGGCCGAGAAGCGATGATCAGAAATGGTTTGCCACTTGGGCCGCACCAAGGCCTACAACCGAAACCCACTGTGGAGACATAGCAAAAGATTGCCGCAGGGAAGACATTTTCCAGAAACTCTGGAAGTTCTGTAGATGATAGTTCTGCGGTGTGCGTGTGTTCAAGCTGTGCACAACGCGTTTTGAATCTGCATAACCACACCCCCCATCCCCATTGTGACAGCACGTGAAGGTTCCGTGCGACAAAGCAAGCTCCATTTCCAGCTCCCTATTCCAAAAATCTATTTAATATATGGTCCCCAAATAGGGGACATATCAGATAAGAGCAGACACTACGCTTGATCTTGAGCCATTTGGCCAAGAAGCGATGATCAGAAATGGTTTGCCACTTGGGCCGCACCAAGGCCTACAACCGAAACCCACTGTGGAGACATAGCAAAAGATTGCCGCAGGGAAGACATTTTCCAGAAACTCTGGAAGCTCTGTCGATGACAGTTCTGCGGTGTGCGTGTGTTCAAGCTGTGCACAACGCGTTTTGAATCTGCATAACCACACCCTCCATCCCCATTGTGACAGCACATGAAGGTTCCGTGCGACAAAGCAAGCTCCATTTCCAGCTCCCTATTCCAAAAATCTATTTAATATATGGTCCCCAAATAGGGGACGTATCAGATAAGAACAGACACTACGCTTGATCTTGAGCCATTTGGCCGAGAAGCGATGATCAGAAATGGTTTGCCACTTGGGCCGCACCAAGGCCTACAACCGAAACCCACTGTGGAGACATAGCAAAAGATTGCCGCAGGGAAGACATTTTCCAGAAACTCTGGAAGCTCTGTCGATGACAGTTCTGTGGTGTGCGTGTGTTCAAGCTGTGCACAACGCGTTTTGAATCTGCATAACCACACCCTCCATCCCCATTGTGACAGCACGTGAAGGTTCCGTGCGACGAAGCAAGCTCCATTTCCAGCTCCCTATTCCAAAAATCCATTTAATATATGGTCCCCAAATAGGGGACGTATCAGATAAGAACAGACACTACGCTTGATCTTGAGCCATTTGGCCGAGAAGCGATGATCAGAAATGGTTTGCCACTTGGGCCGCACCAAGGCCTACAACCGAAACCCACTGTGGAGACATAGCAAAAGATTGCCGCAGGGAAGACATTTTCCAAAAACTCTGGAAGCTCTGTAGATGACAGTTCTGCGGTGTGCGTGTGTTCAAGCTGTGCACAACGCGTTTTGAATCTGCATAACCACACCCTCCATCCCCATTGTGACAGCACGTGAAGGTTCCGTGTGACAAAGCAAGCTCCATTTCCAGCTCCCTATTCCAAAAATCCATTTAATATATGGTCCCCAAATAGGGGACGTATCAGATAAGAACAGACACTACGCTTAAACTTGAGCCATTTGGCCGAGAAGCGATGATCAGAAATGGGTTGCCACTTGGGCCGCACCAAGGCCTAAAACCGAAACCCACTGTGGAGACATAGCAAAAGATTGCTGCAGGGAAGACATTTTCCAGAAACTCTGGAAGCTCTGTCGATGACAGTTCTGCGGTGTGCGTGTGTTCAAGCTGTGCACAACGCGTTTTGAATCTGCATAACCACACCCTCCATCCCCATTGTGACAGCACATGAAGGTTCCGTGCGACAAAGCAAGCTCCATTTCCAGCTCCCTATTCCAAAAATCTATTTAATATATGGTCCCCAAATAGGGGACGTATCAGATAAGAACAGACACTACGCTTGATCTTGAGGCATTTGGCCGAGAAGCGATGATCAGAAATGGTTTGCCACTTGGGCCGCACCAAGGCCTACAACCGAAACCCACTGTGGAGACATAGCAAAAGATTGCCGCAGGGAAGACATTTTCCAGAAACTCTGGAAGTTCTGTAGATGATAGTTCTGCGGTGTGCGTGTGTTCAAGCTGTGCACAACGCGTTTTGAATCTGCATAACCACACCCTCCATCCCCATTGTGACAGCACGTGAAGGTTCCGTGCGACAAAGCAAGCTCCATTTCCAACTCCCTATTCCAAAAATCTATTTAATATATGGTCCCCAAATAGGGGACGTATCAGATAAGAACAGACACTACGCTTGATCTTGAGCCATTTGGCCGAGAAGCGATGATCAGAAATGGTTTGCCACTTGGGCCGCACCAAGGCCTACAACCGAAACCCACTGTGGAGACATAGCAAAAGATTGCCGCAGGGAAGACATTTTCCAGAAACTCTGGAAGTTCTGTAGATGATAGTTCTGCGGTGTGCGTGTGTTCAAGCTGTGCACAACGCGTTTTGAATCTGCATAACCACACCCCCCATCCCCATTGTGACAGCACGTGAAGGTTCCGTGCGACAAAGCAAGCTCCATTTCCAGCTCCCTATTCCAAAAATCTATTTAATATATGGTCCCCAAATAGGGGACATATCAGATAAGAGCAGACACTACGCTTGATCTTGAGCCATTTGGCCAAGAAGCGATGATCAGAAATGGTTTGCCACTTGGGCCGCACCAAGGCCTACAACCGAAACCCACTGTGGAGACATAGCAAAAGATTGCCGCAGGGAAGACATTTTCCAGAAACTCTGGAAGCTCTGTCGATGACAGTTCTGCGGTGTGCGTGTGTTCAAGCTGTGCACAACGCGTTTTGAATCTGCATAACCACACCCTCCATCCCCATTGTGACAGCACATGAAGGTTCCGTGCGACAAAGCAAGCTCCATTTCCAGCTCCCTATTCCAAAAATCTATTTAATATATGGTCCCCAAATAGGGGACGTATCAGATAAGAACAGACACTACGCTTGATCTTGAGCCATTTGGCCGAGAAGCGATGATCAGAAATGGTTTGCCACTTGGGCCGCACCAAGGCCTACAACCGAAACCCACTGTGGAGACATAGCAAAAGATTGCCGCAGGGAAGACATTTTCCAGAAACTCTGGAAGTTCTGTAGATGATAGTTCTGCGGTGTGCGTGTGTTCAAGCTGTGCACAACGCGTTTTGAATCTGCATAACCACACCCTCCATCCCCATTGTGACAGCACGTGAAGGTTCCGTGCGACAAAGCAAGCTCCATTTCCAACTCCCTATTCCAAAAATCTATTTAATATATGGTCCCCAAATAGGGGACGTATCAGATAAGAACAGACACTACGCTTGATCTTGAGCCATTTGGCCGAGAAGCGATGATCAGAAATGGTTTGCCAATTGGGCCGCACCAAGGCCTACAACCGAAACCCACTGTGGAGACATAGCAAAAGATTGCCGCAGGGAAGACATTTTCCAGAAACTCTGGAAGCTCTGTAGATGACAGTTCTGCGGTGTGCATGTGTTCAAGCTGTGCACAACGCGTTTTGAATCTGCATAACCACACCCTCCATCCCCATTGTGACAGCACGTGAAGGTTCCGTGCGACAAAGCAAGCTCCATTGCCAGCTCCCTATTCCAAAAATCCATTTAATATATGGTCCCCAAATAGGGGACGTATCAGATAAGAACAGACTCTACGCTTGATCTTGAGCCATTTGGCCGAGAAGCGATGATCAGAAATGGTTTGCCATTTGGGCCGCACCAAGGCCTACAACCGAAACCCACTGTGGAGACATAGCAAAAGATTGCCGCAGGGAAGACATTTTCCAGAAACTCTGGAAGCTCTGTAGATGACAGTTCTGCGGTGTGCGTGTGTTCAAGCTGTGCACAACGCGTTTTGAATCTGCATAACCACACCCTCCATCCCCATTGTGACAGCACGTGAAGGTTCCGTGCGACAAAGCAAGCTCCATTTCCAGCATCCTATTCCAAAAATCCATTTAATATATGGTCCCCAAATAGGGGACGTATCAGATAAGAACAGACTCTACGCTTGATCTTGAGCCATTTGGCCGAGAAGCGATGATCAGAAATGGTTTGCCACTTGGGCCGCACCAAGGCCTACAACCGAAACCCACTGTGGAGACTTAGCAAAAGATTGCCGCAGGGAAGACATTTTCCAGAAACTCTGGAAGCTCTGTAGATGACAGTTCTGCGGTGTGCGTGTGTTCAAGCTGTGCACAAAGCGTTTCGAATCTGCATAACCACACCCTCCATCCCCATTGTGACAGCACGTGAAGGTTCAGTGTGACAAAGCAAGCTCCATTTCCAGCTCCCTATTCCAAAAATCCATTTAATATATGGTCCCCAAATAGGGGACGTATCAGATAAGAACAGACACTACGCTTGATCTTGAGCCATTTGGCCGAGAAGCGATGATCAGAAATGGTTTGCCACTTGGGCCGCACCAAGGCCTACAACCGAAACCCACTGTGGAGACATAGCAAAAGATTGCCGCAGGGAAGACATTTTCCAGAAACTCTGGAAGCTCTGTCGATGACAGTTCTGTGGTGTGCGTGTGTTCAAGCTGTGCACAACGCGTTTTGAATCTGCATAACCACACCCTCCATCCCCATTGTGACAGCACGTGAAGGTTCCGTGCGACGAAGCAAGCTCCATTGCCAGCTCCCTATTCCAAAAATCCATTTAATATATGGTCCCCAAATAGGGGACGTATCAGATAAGAACAGACACTACGCTTGATCTTGTGCCATTTGGCCGAGAAGCGATGATCAGAAATGGTTTGTCACTTGGGCCACACCAAGGCCTACAACCGAAACCCACTGTGGAGACATAGCAAAAGATTGCCGCAGGGAAGACATTTTCCAGAAACTCTGGAAGCTCTGTAGATGACAGTTCTGCGGTGTGCGTGTGTTCAAGCTGTGCACAACGCGTTTTGAATCTGCATAACCACACCCTCCATCCCCATTGTGACAGCACATGAAGGTTCCGTGCGACAAAGCAAGCTCCATTTCCAGCTCCCTATTCCAAAAATCTATTTAATATATGGTCCCCAAATAGGGGACGTATCAGATAAGAACAGACACTACACTTGATCTTGAGCCATTTGGCCGAGAAGCGATGATCAGAAATGGTTTGCCACTTGGTCCACACCAAGGCCTACAACCGAAACCCACTGTGGAGACATAGCAAAAGATTGCCGCAGGGAAGACATTTTCCAGAAACTCTGGAAGTTCTGTAGATGATAGTTCTGCGGTGTGCGTGTGTTCAAGCTGTGCACAACGTGTTTTGAATCTGCATAACCACACCCTCCATCCCCATTGTGACAGCACGTGAAGGTTCCGTGCGACAAAGCAAGCTCCATTTCCAACTCCCTATTCCAAAAATCTATTTAATATATGGTCCCCAAATAGGGGACGTATCAGATAAGAACAGACACTACGCTTGATCTTGAGCCATTTGGCCGAGAAGCGATGATCAGAAATGGTTTGCCACTTGGGCCGCACCAAGGCCTACAACCGAAACCCACTGTGGAGACATAGCAAAAGATTGCCGCAGGGAAGACATTTTCCAGAAACTCTGGAAGTTCTGTAGATGATAGTTCTGCGGTGTGCGTGTGTTCAAGCTGTGCACAACGCGTTTTGAATCTGCATAACCACACCCTCCATCCCCATTGTGACAGCACGTGAAGGTTCCGTGCGACAAAGCAAGCTCCATTTCCAGCTCCCTATTCCAAAAATCTATTTAATATATGGTCCCCAAATAGGGGACATATCAGATAAGAGCAGACACTACGCTTGATCTTGAGCCATTTGGCCAAGAAGCGATGATCAGAAATGGTTTGCCACTTGGGCCGCACCAAGGCCTACAACCGAAACCCACTGTGGAGACATAGCAAAAGATTGCCGCAGGGAAGACATTTTCCAGAAACTCTGGAAGCTCTGTCGATGACAGTTCTGCGGTGTGCGTGTGTTCAAGCTGTGCACAACGCGTTTTGAATCTGCATAACCACACCCTCCATCCCCATTGTGACAGCACATGAAGGTTCCGTGCGACAAAGCAAGCTCCATTTCCAGCTCCCTATTCCAAAAATCTATTTAATATATGGTCCCCAAATAGGGGACGTATCAGATAAGAACAGACACTACGCTTGATCTTGAGCCATTTGGCCGAGAAGCGATGATCAGAAATGGTTTGCCACTTGGGCCGCACCAAGGCCTACAACCGAAACCCACTGTGGAGACATAGCAAAAGATTGCCGCAGGGAAGACATTTTCCAGAAACTCTGGAAGCTCTGTCGATGACAGTTCTGCGGTGTGCGTGTGTTCAAGCTGTGCACAACGCGTTTTGAATCTGCATAACCACACCCTCCATCCCCATTGTGACAGCATGTGTAGGTTCCGTCTGACGAAGCAAGCTCCATTTCCAGCTCCGTTTTCCAAAAATCCATTTAATATATGGTCCCCAAATAGGGGACGTATCAGATAAGAACAGACACTACGCTTGATCTTGAGCCATTTGGCCGAGAAGCGATGATCAGAAATGGTTTGCCACTTAGGCCTCACCAAGGCCTACAACCGTAACCCACTGTGGAGACATAGCAAAAGATTGCCGCAGGGAAGACATTTTCCAGAAACCCTGGAAGCTCTGTAGATGACAGTTCTGCGGTGTGCGTGTGTTCAAGCTGTGCACAACGCATTTTGAATCTGCATAACCACACCCTCCATCCTCATTGTGACAGCACGTGAAGGTTCTGTGCGACAAAGCAAGCTCCATTTCCAGCTCCCTATTCCAAAAATCTATTTAATATATGGTCCCCAAATAGGGGACGTATCAGATAAGAACAGACACTACGCTTGATCTTGAGCCATTTGGCCGAGAAACGATGATCAGAAATGGTTTGCCACTTGGGCCGCACCAAGGCCTACAACCGAAACCCACTGTGGAGACATAGCAAAAGATTGCCGCAGGGAAGACATTTTCCAGAAACTCTGGAAGCTTTGTCGATGACAGTTCTGCGGTGTGCGTGTGTTCAAGCTGTGCACAACGCGTTTTGAATCTGCATAATCACACCCTCCATCCCCATTGTGACAGCACGTGAAGGTTCCATGTGACAAAGCAAGCTCCATTTCCAGCTCCCTATTCCAAAAATCCATTTAATATATGGTCCCCAAATAGGGGACGTATCCGAGAAGAACAGACACTACGCTTGATCTTGAGCCATTTGGCCGAGAAGCGATGATCAGAAATGGTTTGCCACTTGGGCCGCCCCAAGGCCTACAACTGAAACCCACTCTGGAGACATAGCAAAAGATTGCCGCAGGGAAGACATTTTCCAGAAACTCTGGAAGCTCTGTAGATGACAGTTCTGCGGTGTGCGTGTGTTCAAGCTGTGCACAACGCGTTTTGAATCTGCATAACCACACCCTCCATCCCCATTGTGACAGCACGTGAAGGTTCCGTGCGACAAAGCAAGCTCCATTTCCAGCTCCCTATTCCAAAAATCCATTTAATATATGGTCCCCAAATAGGGGACGTATCAGATAAGAACAGACACTACGCTTGATCTTGAGCCATTTGGCCGAGAAGCGATGATCAGAAATGGTGTGCCACTTGGGCCGCACCAAGGCCTACAACCGAAACCCACTGTGGAGACATAGCAAAAGATTGCCGCAGGGAAGACATTTTCCAGAAACTCTGGAAGTTCTGTAGATGACAGTTCTGCGGTGTGCGTGTGTTCAAGCTGTGCACAACGCGTTTTGAATCTGCATAACCACACCCTCCATCCCCATTGTGACAGCAAGTGAAGGTTCCGTGCGACAAAGCAAGCTCCATTTCCAGTTCCCTATTCCAAAAATCTATTTAATATATGGTCCCCAAATAGGGTACGTATCAGATAAGAACAGACACTACGCTTGATCTTGAGCCATTTGGCCGAGAAGCGATGATGAGAAATGGTTTGCCACTTGGGCCGCACCAAGGCCTACAACCGAAACCCACTGTGGAGACATAGCAAAAGATTGCCGCAGGGAAGACATTTTCCAGAAACTCTGGAAGCTCTGTAGATGACAGTTCTGCGGTGTGCGTGTGTTCAAGCTGTGCACAACGCGTTTTGAATCTGCATAACCACACCCTCCATCCCCATTGTGACAGCACGTGAAGGTTCCGTGCGACAAAGCAAGCTCCATTTCCAGCTCCCTATTCCAAAAATCCATTTAATATATGGTCCCCAAATAGGGGACGTATCAGATAAGAACAGACTCTACGCTTGATCTTGAGCCATTTGGCCGAGAAGCGATGATCAGAAATGGTTTGCCACTTGGGCCGCACCAAGGCCTACAACCGAAACCCACTGTGGAGACATAGCAAAAGATTGCCGCAGGGAAGACATTTTCCAGAAACTTTGGAAGCTCTGTAGATGACAGTTCTGCGGTGTGCGTGTGTTCAAGCTGTATACAACGCGTTTCGAATCTGCATAACCACACCCTCCATCCCCATTGTGACAGCACGTGAAGGTTCCGTGCGACAAAGCAAGCTCCATTGCCAGCTCCCTATTCCAAAAATCCATTTAATATATGGTCCCCAAATAGGGGACGTATCAGATAAGAACAGACTCTACGCTTGATCTTGAGCCATTTGGCCGAGAAGCGATGATCAGAAATGGTTTGCCATTTGGGCCGCACCAAGGCCTACAACCGAAACCCACTGTGGAGACATAGCAAAAGATTGCCGCAGGGAAGACATTTTCCAGAAACTCTGGAAGCTCTGTAGATGACAGTTCTGCGGTGTGCGTGTGTTCAAGCTGTGCACAACGCGTTTTGAATCTGCATAACCACACCCTCCATCCCCATTGTGACAGCACGTGAAGGTTCCGTGCGACAAAGCAAGCTCCATTTCCAGCATCCTATTCCAAAAATCCATTTAATATATGGTCCCCAAATAGGGGACGTATCAGATAAGAACAGACTCTACGCTTGATCTTGAGCCATTTGGCCGAGAAGCGATGATCAGAAATGGTTTGCCACTTGGGCCGCACCAAGGCCTACAACCGAAACCCACTGTGGAGACTTAGCAAAAGATTGCCGCAGGGAAGACATTTTCCAGAAACTCTGGAAGCTCTGTAGATGACAGTTCTGCGGTGTGCGTGTGTTCAAGCTGTGCACAACGCGTTTCGAATCTGCATAACCACACCCTCCATCCCCATTGTGACAGCACGTGAAGGTTCCGTGTGACAAAGCAAGCTCCATTTCCAGCTCCCTATTCCAAAAATCCATTTATTATATGGTCCCCAAATAGGGGACGTATCAGATAAGAACAGACACTACGCTTGATCTTGAGCCATTTGGCCGAGAAGCGATGATCAGAAATGGTTTGCCACTTGGGCCGCACCAAGGCCTACAACCGAAACCCACTGTGGAGACATAGCAAAAGATTGCCGCAGGGAAGACATTTTCCAGAAACTCTGGAAGCTCTGTCGATGACAATTCTGTGGTGTGCGTGTGTTCAAGCTGTGCACAACGCGTTTTGAATCTGCATAACCACACCCTCCATCCCCATTGTGACAGCACGTGAAGGTTCCGTGCGACGAAGCAAGCTCCATTTCCAGCTCCCTATTCCAAAAATCCATTTAATATATGGTCCCCAAATAGGGGACGTATCAGATAAGAACAGACACTACGCTTGATCTTGAGCCATTTGGCCGAGAAGCGATGATCAGAAATGGTTTGCCACTTGGGCCACACCAAGGCCTACAACCGAAACCCACTGTGGAGACATAGCAAAAGATTGCCGCAGGGAAGACATTTTCCAGAAACTCTGGAAGCTCTGTAGATGACAGTTCTGCGGTGTGCGTGTGTTCAAGCTGTGCACAACGCGTTTTGAATCTGCATAACCACACCCTCCATCCCCATTGTGACAGCACGTGAAGGTTCCGTGCGACAAAGCAAGCTCCATTTCCAGCTCCCTATTCCAAAAATCTATTTAATATATGGTCCCCAAATAGGGGACGTATCAGATAAGAACAGACACTACACTTGATCTTGAGCCATTTGGCCGAGAAGCGATGATCAGAAATGGTTTGCCACTTGGGCCGCACCAAGGCCTACAACCGAAACCCACTGTGGAGACATAGCAAAAGATTGCCGCAGGGAAGACATTTTCCAAAAACTCTGGAAGCTCTGTAGATGACAGTTCTGCGGTGTGCGTGTGTTCAAGCTGTGCACAACGCGTTTTGAATCTGCATAACCACACCCTCCATCCCCATTGTGACAGCACGTGAAGGTTCCGTGTGACAAAGCAAGCTCCATTTCCAGCTCCCTATTCCAAAAATCCATTTAATATATGGTCCCCAAATAGGGGACGTATCAGATAAGAACAGACACTACGCTTAAACTTGAGCCATTTGGCCGAGAAGCGATGATCAGAAATGGGTTGCCACTTGGGCCGCACCAAGGCCTAAAACCGAAACCCACTGTGGAGACATAGCAAAAGATTGCTGCAGGGAAGACATTTTCCAGAAACTCTGGAAGCTCTGTCGATGACAGTTCTGCGGTGTGCGTGTGTTCAAGCTGTGCACAACGCGTTTTGAATCTGCATAACCACACCCTCCATCCCCATTGTGACAGCACATGAAGGTTCCGTGCGACAAAGCAAGCTCCATTTCCAGCTCCCTATTCCAAAAATCTATTTAATATATGGTCCCCAAATAGGGGACGTATCAGATAAGAACAGACACTACGCTTGATCTTGAGGCATTTGGCCGAGAAGCGATGATCAGAAATGGTTTGCCACTTGGGCCGCACCAAGGCCTACAACCGAAACCCACTGTGGAGACATAGCAAAAGATTGCCGCAGGGAAGACATTTTCCAGAAACTCTGGAAGTTCTGTAGATGATAGTTCTGCGGTGTGCGTGTGTTCAAGCTGTGCACAACGCGTTTTGAATCTGCATAACCACACCCTCCATCCCCATTGTGACAGCACGTGAAGGTTCCGTGCGACAAAGCAAGCTCCATTTCCAACTCCCTATTCCAAAAATCTATTTAATATATGGTCCCCAAATAGGGGACGTATCAGATAAGAACAGACACTACGCTTGATCTTGAGCCATTTGGCCGAGAAGCGATGATCAGAAATGGTTTGCCACTTGGGCCGCACCAAGGCCTACAACCGAAACCCACTGTGGAGACATAGCAAAAGATTGCCGCAGGGAAGACATTTTCCAGAAACTCTGGAAGTTCTGTAGATGATAGTTCTGCGGTGTGCGTGTGTTCAAGCTGTGCACAACGCGTTTTGAATCTGCATAACCACACCCCCCATCCCCATTGTGACAGCACGTGAAGGTTCCGTGCGACAAAGCAAGCTCCATTTCCAGCTCCCTATTCCAAAAATCTATTTAATATATGGTCCCCAAATAGGGGACATATCAGATAAGAGCAGACACTACGCTTGATCTTGAGCCATTTGGCCAAGAAGCGATGATCAGAAATGGTTTGCCACTTGGGCCGCACCAAGGCCTACAACCGAAACCCACTGTGGAGACATAGCAAAAGATTGCCGCAGGGAAGACATTTTCCAGAAACTCTGGAAGCTCTGTCGATGACAGTTCTGCGGTGTGCGTGTGTTCAAGCTGTGCACAACGCGTTTTGAATCTGCATAACCACACCCTCCATCCCCATTGTGACAGCACATGAAGGTTCCGTGCGACAAAGCAAGCTCCATTTCCAGCTCCCTATTCCAAAAATCTATTTAATATATGGTCCCCAAATAGGGGACGTATCAGATAAGAACAGACACTACGCTTGATCTTGAGCCATTTGGCCGAGAAGCGATGATCAGAAATGGTTTGCCACTTGGGCCGCACCAAGGCCTACAACCGAAACCCACTGTGGAGACATAGCAAAAGATTGCCGCAGGGAAGACATTTTCCAGAAACTCTGGAAGCTCTGTAGATGACAGTTCTGCGGTGTGCGTGTGTTCAAGCTGTGCACAAAGCGTTTCGAATCTGCATAACCACACCCTCCATCCCCATTGTGACAGCACGTGAAGGTTCAGTGTGACAAAGCAAGCTCCATTTCCAGCTCCCTATTCCAAAAATCCATTTAATATATGGTCCCCAAATAGGGGACGTATCAGATAAGAACAGACACTACGCTTGATCTTGAGCCATTTGGCCGAGAAGCGATGATCAGAAATGGTTTGCCACTTGGGCCGCACCAAGGCCTACAACCGAAACCCACTGTGGAGACATAGCAAAAGATTGCCGCAGGGAAGACATTTTCCAGAAACTCTGGAAGCTCTGTCGATGACAGTTCTGTGGTGTGCGTGTGTTCAAGCTGTGCACAACGCGTTTTGAATCTGCATAACCACACCCTCCATCCCCATTGTGACAGCACGTGAAGGTTCCGTGCGACGAAGCAAGCTCCATTGCCAGCTCCCTATTCCAAAAATCCATTTAATATATGGTCCCCAAATAGGGGACGTATCAGATAAGAACAGACACTACGCTTGATCTTGTGCCATTTGGCCGAGAAGCGATGATCAGAAATGGTTTGTCACTTGGGCCACACCAAGGCCTACAACCGAAACCCACTGTGGAGACATAGCAAAAGATTGCCGCAGGGAAGACATTTTCCAGAAACTCTGGAAGCTCTGTAGATGACAGTTCTGCGGTGTGCGTGTGTTCAAGCTGTGCACAACGCGTTTTGAATCTGCATAACCACACCCTCCATCCCCATTGTGACAGCACATGAAGGTTCCGTGCGACAAAGCAAGCTCCATTTCCAGCTCCCTATTCCAAAAATCTATTTAATATATGGTCCCCAAATAGGGGACGTATCAGATAAGAACAGACACTACACTTGATCTTGAGCCATTTGGCCGAGAAGCGATGATCAGAAATGGTTTGCCACTTGGTCCACACCAAGGCCTACAACCGAAACCCACTGTGGAGACATAGCAAAAGATTGCCGCAGGGAAGACATTTTCCAGAAACTCTGGAAGTTCTGTAGATGATAGTTCTGCGGTGTGCGTGTGTTCAAGCTGTGCACAACGTGTTTTGAATCTGCATAACCACACCCTCCATCCCCATTGTGACAGCACGTGAAGGTTCCGTGCGACAAAGCAAGCTCCATTTCCAACTCCCTATTCCAAAAATCTATTTAATATATGGTCCCCAAATAGGGGACGTATCAGATAAGAACAGACACTACGCTTGATCTTGAGCCATTTGGCCGAGAAGCGATGATCAGAAATGGTTTGCCACTTGGGCCGCACCAAGGCCTACAACCGAAACCCACTGTGGAGACATAGCAAAAGATTGCCGCAGGGAAGACATTTTCCAGAAACTCTGGAAGTTCTGTAGATGATAGTTCTGCGGTGTGCGTGTGTTCAAGCTGTGCACAACGCGTTTTGAATCTGCATAACCACACCCTCCATCCCCATTGTGACAGCACGTGAAGGTTCCGTGCGACAAAGCAAGCTCCATTTCCAGCTCCCTATTCCAAAAATCTATTTAATATATGGTCCCCAAATAGGGGACATATCAGATAAGAGCAGACACTACGCTTGATCTTGAGCCATTTGGCCAAGAAGCGATGATCAGAAATGGTTTGCCACTTGGGCCGCACCAAGGCCTACAACCGAAACCCACTGTGGAGACATAGCAAAAGATTGCCGCAGGGAAGACATTTTCCAGAAACTCTGGAAGCTCTGTCGATGACAGTTCTGCGGTGTGCGTGTGTTCAAGCTGTGCACAACGCGTTTTGAATCTGCATAACCACACCCTCCATCCCCATTGTGACAGCACATGAAGGTTCCGTGCGACAAAGCAAGCTCCATTTCCAGCTCCCTATTCCAAAAATCTATTTAATATATGGTCCCCAAATAGGGGACGTATCAGATAAGAACAGACACTACGCTTGATCTTGAGCCATTTGGCCGAGAAGCGATGATCAGAAATGGTTTGCCACTTGGGCCGCACCAAGGCCTACAACCGAAACCCACTGTGGAGACATAGCAAAAGATTGCCGCAGGGAAGACATTTTCCAGAAACTCTGGAAGCTCTGTCGATGACAGTTCTGCGGTGTGCGTGTGTTCAAGCTGTGCACAACGCGTTTTGAATCTGCATAACCACACCCTCCATCCCCATTGTGACAGCATGTGTAGGTTCCGTCTGACGAAGCAAGCTCCATTTCCAGCTCCGTTTTCCAAAAATCCATTTAATATATGGTCCCCAAATAGGGGACGTATCAGATAAGAACAGACACTACGCTTGATCTTGAGCCATTTGGCCGAGAAGCGATGATCAGAAATGGTTTGCCACTTAGGCCTCACCAAGGCCTACAACCGTAACCCACTGTGGAGACATAGCAAAAGATTGCCGCAGGGAAGACATTTTCCAGAAACCCTGGAAGCTCTGTAGATGACAGTTCTGCGGTGTGCGTGTGTTCAAGCTGTGCACAACGCATTTTGAATCTGCATAACCACACCCTCCATCCTCATTGTGACAGCACGTGAAGGTTCTGTGCGACAAAGCAAGCTCCATTTCCAGCTCCCTATTCCAAAAATCTATTTAATATATGGTCCCCAAATAGGGGACGTATCAGATAAGAACAGACACTACGCTTGATCTTGAGCCATTTGGCCGAGAAACGATGATCAGAAATGGTTTGCCACTTGGGCCGCACCAAGGCCTACAACCGAAACCCACTGTGGAGACATAGCAAAAGATTGCCGCAGGGAAGACATTTTCCAGAAACTCTGGAAGCTTTGTCGATGACAGTTCTGCGGTGTGCGTGTGTTCAAGCTGTGCACAACGCGTTTTGAATCTGCATAATCACACCCTCCATCCCCATTGTGACAGCACGTGAAGGTTCCATGTGACAAAGCAAGCTCCATTTCCAGCTCCCTATTCCAAAAATCCATTTAATATATGGTCCCCAAATAGGGGACGTATCCGAGAAGAACAGACACTACGCTTGATCTTGAGCCATTTGGCCGAGAAGCGATGATCAGAAATGGTTTGCCACTTGGGCCGCCCCAAGGCCTACAACTGAAACCCACTCTGGAGACATAGCAAAAGATTGCCGCAGGGAAGACATTTTCCAGAAACTCTGGAAGCTCTGTAGATGACAGTTCTGCGGTGTGCGTGTGTTCAAGCTGTGCACAACGCGTTTTGAATCTGCATAACCACACCCTCCATCCCCATTGTGACAGCACGTGAAGGTTCCGTGCGACAAAGCAAGCTCCATTTCCAGCTCCCTATTCCAAAAATCCATTTAATATATGGTCCCCAAATAGGGGACGTATCAGATAAGAACAGACACTACGCTTGATCTTGAGCCATTTGGCCGAGAAGCGATGATCAGAAATGGTGTGCCACTTGGGCCGCACCAAGGCCTACAACCGAAACCCACTGTGGAGACATAGCAAAAGATTGCCGCAGGGAAGACATTTTCCAGAAACTCTGGAAGTTCTGTAGATGACAGTTCTGCGGTGTGCGTGTGTTCAAGCTGTGCACAACGCGTTTTGAATCTGCATAACCACACCCTCCATCCCCATTGTGACAGCAAGTGAAGGTTCCGTGCGACAAAGCAAGCTCCATTTCCAGTTCCCTATTCCAAAAATCTATTTAATATATGGTCCCCAAATAGGGTACGTATCAGATAAGAACAGACACTACGCTTGATCTTGAGCCATTTGGCCGAGAAGCGATGATGAGAAATGGTTTGCCACTTGGGCCGCACCAAGGCCTACAACCGAAACCCACTGTGGAGACATAGCAAAAGATTGCCGCAGGGAAGACATTTTCCAGAAACTCTGGAAGCTCTGTAGATGACAGTTCTGCGGTGTGCGTGTGTTCAAGCTGTGCACAACGCGTTTTGAATCTGCATAACCACACCCTCCATCCCCATTGTGACAGCACGTGAAGGTTCCGTGCGACAAAGCAAGCTCCATTTCCAGCTCCCTATTCCAAAAATCCATTTAATATATGGTCCCCAAATAGGGGACGTATCAGATAAGAACAGACTCTACGCTTGATCTTGAGCCATTTGGCCGAGAAGCGATGATCAGAAATGGTTTGCCACTTGGGCCGCACCAAGGCCTACAACCGAAACCCACTGTGGAGACATAGCAAAAGATTGCCGCAGGGAAGACATTTTCCAGAAACTTTGGAAGCTCTGTAGATGACAGTTCTGCGGTGTGCGTGTGTTCAAGCTGTATACAACGCGTTTCGAATCTGCATAACCACACCCTCCATCCCCATTGTGACAGCACGTGAAGGTTCCGTGCGACAAAGCAAGCTCCATTGCCAGCTCCCTATTCCAAAAATCCATTTAATATATGGTCCCCAAATAGGGGACGTATCAGATAAGAACAGACTCTACGCTTGATCTTGAGCCATTTGGCCGAGAAGCGATGATCAGAAATGGTTTGCCATTTGGGCCGCACCAAGGCCTACAACCGAAACCCACTGTGGAGACATAGCAAAAGATTGCCGCAGGGAAGACATTTTCCAGAAACTCTGGAAGCTCTGTAGATGACAGTTCTGCGGTGTGCGTGTGTTCAAGCTGTGCACAACGCGTTTTGAATCTGCATAACCACACCCTCCATCCCCATTGTGACAGCACGTGAAGGTTCCGTGCGACAAAGCAAGCTCCATTTCCAGCATCCTATTCCAAAAATCCATTTAATATATGGTCCCCAAATAGGGGACGTATCAGATAAGAACAGACTCTACGCTTGATCTTGAGCCATTTGGCCGAGAAGCGATGATCAGAAATGGTTTGCCACTTGGGCCGCACCAAGGCCTACAACCGAAACCCACTGTGGAGACTTAGCAAAAGATTGCCGCAGGGAAGACATTTTCCAGAAACTCTGGAAGCTCTGTAGATGACAGTTCTGCGGTGTGCGTGTGTTCAAGCTGTGCACAACGCGTTTCGAATCTGCATAACCACACCCTCCATCCCCATTGTGACAGCACGTGAAGGTTCCGTGTGACAAAGCAAGCTCCATTTCCAGCTCCCTATTCCAAAAATCCATTTATTATATGGTCCCCAAATAGGGGACGTATCAGATAAGAACAGACACTACGCTTGATCTTGAGCCATTTGGCCGAGAAGCGATGATCAGAAATGGTTTGCCACTTGGGCCGCACCAAGGCCTACAACCGAAACCCACTGTGGAGACATAGCAAAAGATTGCCGCAGGGAAGACATTTTCCAGAAACTCTGGAAGCTCTGTCGATGACAGTTCTGTGGTGTGCGTGTGTTCAAGCTGTGCACAACGCGTTTTGAATCTGCATAACCACACCCTCCATCCCCATTGTGACAGCACGTGAAGGTTCCGTGCGACGAAGCAAGCTCCATTTCCAGCTCCCTATTCCAAAAATCCATTTAATATATGGTCCCCAAATAGGGGACGTATCAGATAAGAACAGACACTACGCTTGATCTTGAGCCATTTGGCCGAGAAGCGATGATCAGAAATGGTTTGCCACTTGGGCCACACCAAGGCCTACAACCGAAACCCACTGTGGAGACATAGCAAAAGATTGCCGCAGGGAAGACATTTTCCAGAAACTCTGGAAGCTCTGTAGATGACAGTTCTGCGGTGTGCGTGTGTTCAAGCTGTGCACAACGCGTTTTGAATCTGCATAACCACACCCTCCATCCCCATTGTGACAGCACGTGAAGGTTCCGTGCGACAAAGCAAGCTCCATTTCCAGCTCCCTATTCCAAAAATCTATTTAATATATGGTCCCCAAATAGGGGACGTATCAGATAAGAACAGACACTACACTTGATCTTGAGCCATTTGGCCGAGAAGCGATGATCAGAAATGGTTTGCCACTTGGGCCGCACCAAGGCCTACAACCGAAACCCACTGTGGAGACATAGCAAAAGATTGCCGCAGGGAAGACATTTTCCAAAAACTCTGGAAGCTCTGTAGATGACAGTTCTGCGGTGTGCGTGTGTTCAAGCTGTGCACAACGCGTTTTGAATCTGCATAACCACACCCTCCATCCCCATTGTGACAGCACGTGAAGGTTCCGTGTGACAAAGCAAGCTCCATTTCCAGCTCCCTATTCCAAAAATCCATTTAATATATGGTCCCCAAATAGGGGACGTATCAGATAAGAACAGACACTACGCTTAAACTTGAGCCATTTGGCCGAGAAGCGATGATCAGAAATGGGTTGCCACTTGGGCCGCACCAAGGCCTAAAACCGAAACCCACTGTGGAGACATAGCAAAAGATTGCTGCAGGGAAGACATTTTCCAGAAACTCTGGAAGCTCTGTCGATGACAGTTCTGCGGTGTGCGTGTGTTCAAGCTGTGCACAACGCGTTTTGAATCTGCATAACCACACCCTCCATCCCCATTGTGACAGCACATGAAGGTTCCGTGCGACAAAGCAAGCTCCATTTCCAGCTCCCTATTCCAAAAATCTATTTAATATATGGTCCCCAAATAGGGGACGTATCAGATAAGAACAGACACTACGCTTGATCTTGAGGCATTTGGCCGAGAAGCGATGATCAGAAATGGTTTGCCACTTGGGCCGCACCAAGGCCTACAACCGAAACCCACTGTGGAGACATAGCAAAAGATTGCCGCAGGGAAGACATTTTCCAGAAACTCTGGAAGTTCTGTAGATGATAGTTCTGCGGTGTGCGTGTGTTCAAGCTGTGCACAACGCGTTTTGAATCTGCATAACCACACCCTCCATCCCCATTGTGACAGCACGTGAAGGTTCCGTGCGACAAAGCAAGCTCCATTTCCAACTCCCTATTCCAAAAATCTATTTAATATATGGTCCCCAAATAGGGGACGTATCAGATAAGAACAGACACTACGCTTGATCTTGAGCCATTTGGCCGAGAAGCGATGATCAGAAATGGTTTGCCACTTGGGCCGCACCAAGGCCTACAACCGAAACCCACTGTGGAGACATAGCAAAAGATTGCCGCAGGGAAGACATTTTCCAGAAACTCTGGAAGTTCTGTAGATGATAGTTCTGCGGTGTGCGTGTGTTCAAGCTGTGCACAACGCGTTTTGAATCTGCATAACCACACCCCCCATCCCCATTGTGACAGCACGTGAAGGTTCCGTGCGACAAAGCAAGCTCCATTTCCAGCTCCCTATTCCAAAAATCTATTTAATATATGGTCCCCAAATAGGGGACATATCAGATAAGAGCAGACACTACGCTTGATCTTGAGCCATTTGGCCAAGAAGCGATGATCAGAAATGGTTTGCCACTTGGGCCGCACCAAGGCCTACAACCGAAACCCACTGTGGAGACATAGCAAAAGATTGCCGCAGGGAAGACATTTTCCAGAAACTCTGGAAGCTCTGTCGATGACAGTTCTGCGGTGTGCGTGTGTTCAAGCTGTGCACAACGCGTTTTGAATCTGCATAACCACACCCTCCATCCCCATTGTGACAGCACATGAAGGTTCCGTGCGACAAAGCAAGCTCCATTTCCAGCTCCCTATTCCAAAAATCTATTTAATATATGGTCCCCAAATAGGGGACGTATCAGATAAGAACAGACACTACGCTTGATCTTGAGCCATTTGGCCGAGAAGCGATGATCAGAAATGGTTTGCCACTTGGGCCGCACCAAGGCCTACAACCGAAACCCACTGTGGAGACATAGCAAAAGATTGCCGCAGGGAAGACATTTTCCAGAAACTCTGGAAGTTCTGTAGATGATAGTTCTGCGGTGTGCGTGTGTTCAAGCTGTGCACAACGCGTTTTGAATCTGCATAACCACACCCTCCATCCCCATTGTGACAGCACGTGAAGGTTCCGTGCGACAAAGCAAGCTCCATTTCCAACTCCCTATTCCAAAAATCTATTTAATATATGGTCCCCAAATAGGGGACGTATCAGATAAGAACAGACACTACGCTTGATCTTGAGCCATTTGGCCGAGAAGCGATGATCAGAAATGGTTTGCCAATTGGGCCGCACCAAGGCCTACAACCGAAACCCACTGTGGAGACATAGCAAAAGATTGCCGCAGGGAAGACATTTTCCAGAAACTCTGGAAGCTCTGTAGATGACAGTTCTGCGGTGTGCATGTGTTCAAGCTGTGCACAACGCGTTTTGAATCTGCATAACCACACCCTCCATCCCCATTGTGACAGCACGTGAAGGTTCCGTGCGACAAAGCAAGCTCCATTGCCAGCTCCCTATTCCAAAAATCCATTTAATATATGGTCCCCAAATAGGGGACGTATCAGATAAGAACAGACTCTACGCTTGATCTTGAGCCATTTGGCCGAGAAGCGATGATCAGAAATGGTTTGCCATTTGGGCCGCACCAAGGCCTACAACCGAAACCCACTGTGGAGACATAGCAAAAGATTGCCGCAGGGAAGACATTTTCCAGAAACTCTGGAAGCTCTGTAGATGACAGTTCTGCGGTGTGCGTGTGTTCAAGCTGTGCACAACGCGTTTTGAATCTGCATAACCACACCCTCCATCCCCATTGTGACAGCACGTGAAGGTTCCGTGCGACAAAGCAAGCTCCATTTCCAGCATCCTATTCCAAAAATCCATTTAATATATGGTCCCCAAATAGGGGACGTATCAGATAAGAACAGACTCTACGCTTGATCTTGAGCCATTTGGCCGAGAAGCGATGATCAGAAATGGTTTGCCACTTGGGCCGCACCAAGGCCTACAACCGAAACCCACTGTGGAGACTTAGCAAAAGATTGCCGCAGGGAAGACATTTTCCAGAAACTCTGGAAGCTCTGTAGATGACAGTTCTGCGGTGTGCGTGTGTTCAAGCTGTGCACAAAGCGTTTCGAATCTGCATAACCACACCCTCCATCCCCATTGTGACAGCACGTGAAGGTTCAGTGTGACAAAGCAAGCTCCATTTCCAGCTCCCTATTCCAAAAATCCATTTAATATATGGTCCCCAAATAGGGGACGTATCAGATAAGAACAGACACTACGCTTGATCTTGAGCCATTTGGCCGAGAAGCGATGATCAGAAATGGTTTGCCACTTGGGCCGCACCAAGGCCTACAACCGAAACCCACTGTGGAGACATAGCAAAAGATTGCCGCAGGGAAGACATTTTCCAGAAACTCTGGAAGCTCTGTCGATGACAGTTCTGTGGTGTGCGTGTGTTCAAGCTGTGCACAACGCGTTTTGAATCTGCATAACCACACCCTCCATCCCCATTGTGACAGCACGTGAAGGTTCCGTGCGACGAAGCAAGCTCCATTTCCAGCTCCCTATTCCAAAAATCCATTTAATATATGGTCCCCAAATAGGGGACGTATCAGATAAGAACAGACACTACGCTTGATCTTGTGCCATTTGGCCGAGAAGCGATGATCAGAAATGGTTTGTCACTTGGGCCACACCAAGGCCTACAACCGAAACCCACTGTGGAGACATAGCAAAAGATTGCCGCAGGGAAGACATTTTCCAGAAACTCTGGAAGCTCTGTAGATGACAGTTCTGCGGTGTGCGTGTGTTCAAGCTGTGCACAACGCGTTTTGAATCTGCATAACCACACCCTCCATCCCCATTGTGACAGCACATGAAGGTTCCGTGCGACAAAGCAAGCTCCATTTCCAGCTCCCTATTCCAAAAATCTATTTAATATATGGTCCCCAAATAGGGGACGTATCAGATAAGAACAGACACTACACTTGATCTTGAGCCATTTGGCCGAGAAGCGATGATCAGAAATGGTTTGCCACTTGGTCCACACCAAGGCCTACAACCGAAACCCACTGTGGAGACATAGCAAAAGATTGCCGCAGGGAAGACATTTTCCAGAAACTCTGGAAGTTCTGTAGATGATAGTTCTGCGGTGTGCGTGTGTTCAAGCTGTGCACAACGTGTTTTGAATCTGCATAACCACACCCTCCATCCCCATTGTGACAGCACGTGAAGGTTCCGTGCGACAAAGCAAGCTCCATTTCCAACTCCCTATTCCAAAAATCTATTTAATATATGGTCCCCAAATAGGGGACGTATCAGATAAGAACAGACACTACGCTTGATCTTGAGCCATTTGGCCGAGAAGCGATGATCAGAAATGGTTTGCCACTTGGGCCGCACCAAGGCCTACAACCGAAACCCACTGTGGAGACATAGCAAAAGATTGCCGCAGGGAAGACATTTTCCAGAAACTCTGGAAGTTCTGTAGATGATAGTTCTGCGGTGTGCGTGTGTTCAAGCTGTGCACAACGCGTTTTGAATCTGCATAACCACACCCTCCATCCCCATTGTGACAGCACGTGAAGGTTCCGTGCGACAAAGCAAGCTCCATTTCCAGCTCCCTATTCCAAAAATCTATTTAATATATGGTCCCCAAATAGGGGACATATCAGATAAGAGCAGACACTACGCTTGATCTTGAGCCATTTGGCCAAGAAGCGATGATCAGAAATGGTTTGCCACTTGGGCCGCACCAAGGCCTACAACCGAAACCCACTGTGGAGACATAGCAAAAGATTGCCGCAGGGAAGACATTTTCCAGAAACTCTGGAAGCTCTGTCGATGACAGTTCTGCGGTGTGCGTGTGTTCAAGCTGTGCACAACGCGTTTTGAATCTGCATAACCACACCCTCCATCCCCATTGTGACAGCACATGAAGGTTCCGTGCGACAAAGCAAGCTCCATTTCCAGCTCCCTATTCCAAAAATCTATTTAATATATGGTCCCCAAATAGGGGACGTATCAGATAAGAACAGACACTACGCTTGATCTTGAGCCATTTGGCCGAGAAGCGATGATCAGAAATGGTTTGCCACTTGGGCCGCACCAAGGCCTACAACCGAAACCCACTGTGGAGACATAGCAAAAGATTGCCGCAGGGAAGACATTTTCCAGAAACTCTGGAAGTTCTGTAGATGATAGTTCTGCGGTGTGCGTGTGTTCAAGCTGTATACAACGCGTTTTGAATCTGCATAACCACACCCTCCATCCCCATTGTGACAGCACGTGAAGGTTCCGTGCGACAAAGCAAGCTCCATTTCCAACTCCCTATTCCAAAAATCTATTTAATATATGGTCCCCAAATAGGGGACGTATCAGATAAGAACAGACACTACGCTTGATCTTGAGCCATTTGGCCGAGAAGCGATGATCAGAAATGGTTTGCCACTTGGGCCGCACCAAGGCCTACAACCGAAACCCACTGTGGAGACATAGCAAAAGATTGCCGCAGGGAAGACATTTTCCAGAAACTCTGGAAGCTCTGTCGATGACAGTTCTGCGGTGTGCGTGTGTTCAAGCTGTGCACAACGCGTTTTGAATCTGCATAACCACACCCTCCATCCCCATTGTGACAGCATGTGAAGGTTCCGTCCGACGAAGCAAGCTCCATTTCCAGCTCCGTATTCCAAAAATCCATTTAATATATGGTCCCCAAATAGGGGACGTATCAGATAAGAACAGACACTACGCTTGATCTTGAGCCATTTGGCCGAGAAGCGATGATCAGAAATGGTTTGCCACTTAGGCCTCACCAAGGCCTACAACCGTAACCCACTGTGGAGACATAGCAAAAGATTGCCGCAGGGAAGACATTTTCCAGAAACCCTGGAAGCTCTGTAGATGACAGTTCTGCGGTGTGCGTGTGTTCAAGCTGTGGACAACGCATTTTGAATCTGCATAACCACACCCTCCATCCCCATTGTGACAGCACGTGAAGGTTCCGTGCGACAAAGCAAGCTCCATTTCCAGCTCCCTATTCCAAAAATCTATTTAATATATGGTCCCCAAATACGGGACGTATCAGATAAGAACAGACACTACGCTTGATCTTGAGCCATTTGGCCGAGAAGCGATGATCAGAAATGGTGTGCCACTTGGGCCGCACCAAGGCCTACAACCGAAACCCACTGTGGAGACATAGCAAAAGATTGCCGCAGGGAAGACATTTTCCAGAAACTCTGGAAGTTCTGTAGATGACAGTTCTGCGGTGTGCGTGTGTTCAAGCTGTGCACAACGCGTTTTGAATCTGCATAACCACACCCTCCATCCCCATTGTGACAGCAAGTGAAGGTTCCGTGCGACAAAGCAAGCTCCATTTCCAGTTCCCTATTCCAAAAATCTATTTAATATATGGTCCCCAAATAGGGTACGTATCAGATAAGAACAGACACTACGCTTGATCTTGAGCCATTTGGCCGAGAAGCGATGATCAGAAATGGTTTGCCACTTGGGCCGCACCAAGGCCTACAACCGAAACCCACTGTGGAGACATAGCAAAAGATTGCCGCAGGGAAGACATTTTCCAGAAACTCTGGAAGCTCTGTAGATGACAGTTCTGCGGTGTGCGTGTGTTCAAGCTGTGCACAACGCATTTTGAATCTGCATAACCACACCCTCCATCCCCATTGTGACAGCACGTGAAGGTTCCATGCGACAAAGCAAGCTCCATTTCCAGCTCCCTATTCCAAAAATCTATTTAATATATGGTCCCCAAATAGGGGACGTATCAGATAAGAACAGACACTACGCTTGATCTTGAGCCATTTGGCCGAGAAGCGATGATCAGAAATGGTTTGCCACTTGGGCCGCACCAAGGCCTACAACCGAAACTGTTGTGAATTCGCTTTTTGCTCCCTCTAGTGGTTACTAGTTTTTTGACTCTGGTTTTTCTGTCATTCCTTTTATCCGCACCTGGGTCGTTAGTTAGGGGTGTTGCTATTTAAGCTCCCTGGACCTTCAGTTCAATGCCTGGCAACGTAGTTATCAGAGCTAGTCTGCTGTGCTCTTGTCTACTGATCCTGGTTCCAGTTATATCAGCTAAGTCTGCCTTTTTGCTTTTTGCTTTTTGTTTTGGTTTTGTATTTTTGTCCAGCTTGTTCCAAATCTATATCCTGATCTTTGCTGGAAGCTCTAGGGGGCTGGTGTTCTCCCCCCGGACCGTTAGACGGTTCGGGGGTTCTTGAATTTCCAGTGTGGATTTTGATAGGGTTTTTGTTGACCATATAAGTTACCTTTCTTTATTCTGCTATCAGTAAGCGGGCCTCTCTGTGCTAAACCTGGTTCATTTCTGTGTTTGTCATTTCCTCTTACCTCACCGTTATTATTTGTGGGGGGGGCTTCTATCCAGCTTTGGGGTTCCCTTCTCTGGAGGCAAGAAAGGTCTTTGTTTTTCCTTTACTAGGGGTAGTTAGATTCTCCGGCTGGAGCGTGTCATCTAGAATCATCGTAGGAATGATCCCCGGCTACTTCTAGTGTTGGCGTTAGGAGTAGATATATGGTCAACCCAGTTACCACTGCCCTATGAGCTGGTTTTTTGTATTCTGCAGACTTCCACGTTCCTCTGAGACCCTCGCCATTGGGGTCATAACAGTTTGCCAGGCCAGTATTAAATGTTTAATGCATTGCAGAAGAGGGATTATAAGAAAGAAGATTCTGAGTTTTGTTTTTTTTTTTCCTTCTTCCCCTTTACCTCAGAGTGGCTATGCTTGCTGCAGACATGAATGTCCAGACCTTGATTACAAGTGTGGACCAGCTGGCTACTCGTGTGCAGGGCATACAAGACTATGTTATCAGAAATCCTAGGTCAGAACCTAAAATACCGATTCCTGAACTGTTTTCCGGAGACAGGTTTAAGTTTAGGAATTTCGTGAATAATTGTAAATTGTTTTTGTCCCTGAGACCCTGTTCATCTGGAGACGCTGCTCAGCAAGTAAAAATTGTTATTTCGTTCTTACGGGGCAACCCTCAGGATTGGGCGTTTTCGCTGGCGCCAGGAGATCCGGCATTGGCTGATATTGATGCGTTTTTTCTGGCGCTCGGTTTGCTTTATGAGGAACCCAATCTTGAGATTCAGGCAGAAAAGGCCTTGCTGGCTATGTCTCAGGGACAGGACGAGGCTGAAGTGTATTGCCAAAAATTTCGGAAATGGTCCGTGCTGACACATTGGAACGAGTGTGCACTGGCCGCTAATTTTAGAAATGGCCTTTCTGAAGCCATTAAGAATGTTATGGTGGGTTTTCCCATTCCCACAGGTCTGAATGATACTATGGCACTGGCTATTCAAATTGACCGGCGGTTGCGGGAGCGCAAAACCGCAAATTCCCTCATGGTGTTGTCTGAACAGACACCTGATTTAATGCAATGTGATAGAATCCTGACTAGAAATGAGCGGAAAATTCATAGACGCCGGAATGGCTTGTGCTACTACTGTGGTGATTCTACACATGTTATCTCAGCATGCTCTAAACGTATAGCTAAGGTTGTTAGTCCTGTCACCGTTGGTAATTTGCAACCTAAATTTATTCTGTCTGTAACTTTGATTTGCTCACTGTCGTCTTATCCTGTCATGGCGTTTGTAGATTCAGGTGCAGCCCTGAGTCTTATGGATCTGTCATTTGCTAAGCGCTGTGGTTTTACTCTTGAACCATTGGAAAATCCTATTCCTCTCAGGGGTATTGATGCTACGCCATTGGCAGCAAATAAACCGCAGTATTGGACACAAGTTACCATGTGCATGACTCCTGAACACCGCGAGGTGGTACGTTTCCTGGTTTTACATAAAATGCATGATTTGGTTATTTTAGGGCTGCCATGGTTACAGACCCATAATCCAGTCCTGGACTGGAAGGCTATGTCAGTCTCAAGTTGGGGCTGTCGTGGTATTCATGGGGATTCCCTGCCTGTGTCTATTGCTTCTTCTACGCCTTCGGAAGTTCCTGAGTATTTGTCTGATTATCAGGATGTCTTCAGTGAGTCTGAGTCCAGTGCACTGCCTCCTCATAGGGACTGTGACTGTGCTATAGATTTGATCCCTGGCAGTAAATTTCCTAAGGGAAGACTGTTTAATCTGTCGGTACCCGAACATACCGCTATGCGTTCATATATCAAGGAGTCTCTGGAGAAAGGACATATTCGTCCGTCTTCTTCCCCTCTTGGTGCGGGATTCTTTTTTGTGGCAAAAAAGGACGGATCTTTGAGGCCTTGTATTGATTATCGGCTTTTAAATAAGATCACTGTCAAATTTCAGTATCCTTTACCGCTGTTGTCTGACTTGTTTGCCCGGATTAAGGGTGCCAAGTGGTTCACCAAGATAGACCTTCGTGGTGCGTACAACCTTGTGCGCATTAAGCAAGGTGATGAATGGAAAACCGCATTCAATACGCCCGAAGGTCATTTTGAGTACTTGGTGATGCCTTTTGGGCTCTCCAATGCGCCTTCAGTTTTTCAGTCCTTTATGCATGACATCTTCCGGAAGTATCTGGATAAATTTTTGATTGTTTATCTGGATGATATTTTGGTTTTTTCTGATAATTGGGATTCACATGTGGAGCAGGTCAGGTTGGTCTTTAAAATTTTGCGTGAAAATTCTTTGTTTGTCAAGGGCTCAAAGTGTCTCTTTGGTGTACAGAAGGTTCCCTTTTTGGGGTTCATTTTTTCCCCTTCTGCTGTGGAGATGGACCCAGTCAAGGTCCGAGCTATTCTTGATTGGACTCAGCCCTCGTCTGTTAAGAGTCTTCAGAAATTCTTGGGTTTCGCTAACTTCTACCGTCGTTTTATCGCTAATTTTTCTAGCATTGTGAAACCTTTGACGGATATGACCAAGAAGGGCTCCGATGTAGCCAACTGGGCTCCTGCTGCCGTGGAGGCTTTCCAGGAGTTGAAACGCCGGTTTACTTCGGCGCCTGTTTTGTGCCAGCCCGATGTCTCACTTCCCTTTCAGGTTGAGGTGGATGCTTCAGAGATTGGAGCGGGGGCCGTTTTGTCGCAGAGAGGCCCTGGTTGCTCTGTTATGAAACCTTGTGCCTTTTTCTCTAGGAAGTTTTCGCCTGCCGAGCGAAATTATGATGTGGGCAATCGGGAGTTGTTGGCCATGAAATGGGCATTTGAGGAGTGGCGTCATTGGCTCGAGGGTGCTAAGCATCGTGTGGTGGTCTTGACTGATCACAAAAATCTGATGTATCTCGAGTCTGCTAAACGCCTTAATCCGAGACAGGCCCGCTGGTCATTGTTTTTCTCCCGCTTTGATTTTGTTGTCTCGTATTTACCAGGTTCAAAGAATGTGAAGGCCGATGCTCTTTCTAGGAGCTTTGTGCCTGATGCTCCTGAAGTCGCTGATCCTGTTGGTATTCTTAAAGATGGAGTTATCTTGTCAGCTATTTCTCCGGATCTGCGACGTGTGTTGCAGAGATTTCAGGCGGATAGGCCTGAGTCTTGTCCACCTGACAGACTGTTTGTCCCGGATAAGTGGACCAGCAGAGTCATTTCCGAGGTTCATTCCTCGGTGTTGGCAGGTCACCCGGGAATTTTTGGCACCAGAGATCTGGTGGCCAGGTCCTTTTGGTGGCCTTCTTTGTCAAGGGATGTGCGGTCATTTGTGCAGTCCTGTGGGACTTGTGCTCGAGCTAAGCCTTGCTGTTCTCGTGCCAGCGGTTTGCTCTTGCCCTTGCCTGTCCCGAAGAGACCTTGGACACATATCTCCATGGATTTCATTTCTGATCTTCCGCTATCTCAGGGCATGTCCGTTATCTGGGTGATATGTGATCGCTTCTCCAAGATGGTCCATTTGGTTCCTTTGCCTAAGCTGCCTTCCTCTTCCGATCTGGTTCCTGTGTTTTTCCAGAACGTGGTTCGTTTGCACGGCATCCCTGAGAATATTGTGTCAGACAGAGGATCCCAGTTCGTTTCCAGGTTCTGGCGATCCTTTTGTAGTAGGATGGGCATTGATTTGTCGTTTTCGTCTGCTTTCCATCCTCAGACTAATGGACAGACGGAGCGAACCAATCAGACTTTGGAGGCTTATTTGAGGTGTTTTGTCTCTGCTGATCAGGACGATTGGGTGACATTCTTGCCGTTGGCTGAGTTTGCCCTTAATAATCGGGCTAGTTCCGCCACCTTGGTTTCGCCTTTTTTCTGCAACTCTGGTTTCCATCCTCGCTTTTCTTCGGGTCATGTGGAGCCTTCTGACTGTCCTGGGGTGGATTCTGTGGTGGATAGGTTGCAGCGGATCTGGAATCATGTGGTGGACAACTTGAAGTTGTCACAGGAGAGGGCTCAGCGCTTTGCCAACCGCCGCCGCGGTGTGGGTCCCCGACTACGCGTTGGGGATTTGGTGTGGCTTTCTTCCCGCTTTGTTCCTATGAAGGTCTCCTCTCCCAAGTTTAAACCTCGTTTTATTGGGCCTTACAAGATATTGGAAATCCTTAATCCTGTATCTTTTCGTCTGGATCTTCCTGTGTCGTTTGCTATTCACAATGTATTTCATAGGTCCTTGTTGCGGCGGTACATTGTGCCTGTAGTTCCTTCTGCCGAGCCTCCTGCTCCGGTGTTGGTTGAGGGCGAGTTGGAGTACGTGGTGGAGAAGATCTTGGATTCTCGCCTCTCCAGGCGGAGGCTTCAGTACCTGGTCAAGTGGAAGGGCTATGGTCAGGAGGATAATTCCTGGGTGGTCGCCTCTGATGTTCATGCGGCCGATTTAGTTCGTGCCTTTCATGCCGCTCATCCTGATCGCCCTGGTGGTCGTGGTGAGGGTTCGGTGACCCCTCACTAAGGGGGGGGTACTGTTGTGAATTCGCTTTTTGCTCCCTCTAGTGGTTACTAGTTTTTTGACTCTGGTTTTTCTGTCATTCCTTTTATCCGCACCTGGGTCGTTAGTTAGGGGTGTTGCTATTTAAGCTCCCTGGACCTTCAGTTCAATGCCTGGCAACGTAGTTATCAGAGCTAGTCTGCTGTGCTCTTGTCTACTGATCCTGGTTCCAGTTATATCAGCTAAGTCTGCCTTTTTGCTTTTTGCTTTTTGTTTTGGTTTTGTATTTTTGTCCAGCTTGTTCCAAATCTATATCCTGATCTTTGCTGGAAGCTCTAGGGGGCTGGTGTTCTCCCCCCGGACCGTTAGACGGTTCGGGGGTTCTTGAATTTCCAGTGTGGATTTTGATAGGGTTTTTGTTGACCATATAAGTTACCTTTCTTTATTCTGCTATCAGTAAGCGGGCCTCTCTGTGCTAAACCTGGTTCATTTCTGTGTTTGTCATTTCCTCTTACCTCACCGTTATTATTTGTGGGGGGGCTTCTATCCAGCTTTGGGGTTCCCTTCTCTGGAGGCAAGAAAGGTCTTTGTTTTTCCTCTACTAGGGGTAGTTAGATTCTCCGGCTGGAGCGTGTCATCTAGAATCATCGTAGGAATGATCCCCGGCTATTTCTAGTGTTGGCGTTAGGAGTAGATATATGGTCAACCCAGTTACCACTGCCCTATGAGCTGGTTTTTTGTATTCTGCAGACTTCCACGTTCCTCTGAGACCCTCGCCATTGGGGTCATAACACGAAACCCACTGTGGAGACATAGCAAAAGATTGCCGCAGGGAAGACATTTTCCAGAAACTCTGGAAGCTCTGTAGATGACAGTTCTGCGGTGTGCGTGTGTTCAAGCTGTGCACAACGCGTTTTGAATCTGCATAACCACACCCTCCATCCCCATTGTGACAGCACGTGAAGGTTCCATGCGACAAAGCAAGCTCCATTTCCAGCTCCCTATTCCAAAAATCCATTTAATATATGGTCCCCAAATAGGGGACGTATCAGATAAGAACAGACTCTACGCTTGATCTTGAGCCATTTGGCCGAGAAGCGATGATCAGAAATGGTTTGCCACTTGGGCCGCACCAAGGCCTACAACCAAAACCCACTGTGGAGACATAGCAAAAGATTGCCGCAGGGAAGACATTTTCCAGAAACTTTGGAAGCTCTGTAGATGACAGTTCTGCGGTGTGCGTGTGTTCAAGCTGTATACAACGCGTTTCGAATCTGCATAACCACACCCTCCATCCCCATTGTGACAGCACGTGAAGGTTCCGTGCGACAAAGCAAGCTCCATTGCCAGCTCCCTATTCCAAAAATCCATTTAATATATGGTCCCCAAATAGGGGACGTATCAGATAAGAACAGACTCTACGCTTGATCTTGAGCCATTTGGCCGAGAAGCGATGATCAGAAATGGTTTGCCACTTGGGCCGCACCAAGGCCTACAACCGAAACCCACTGTGGAGACATAGCAAAAGATTGCCGCAGGGAAGACATTTTCCAGAAACTCTGGAAGCTCTGTCGATGACAGTTCTGCGGTGTGCGTGTGTTCAAGCTGTGCACAACGCATTTTGAATCTGCATAACCACACCCTCCATCCAAATTGTGACAGCATGTGAAGGTTCCGTCCGACGAAGCAATCTCCATTTCCAGCTCCCTATTCCAAAAATCCATTTAATATATGGTCCCCAAATAGGGGACGTATCACATAAGAACAGACACTACGCTTGATCTTGAGCCATTTGGCCAAGAAGCGATGATCAGAAATGGTTTGCCACTTAGGCCTCACCAAGGCCTACAACCGTAACCCACTGTGGAGACATAGCAAAAGATTGCCGCAGGGAAGACATTTTCCAGAAACTCTGGAAGCTCTGTAGATGACAGTTCTGCGGTGTGCGTGTGTTCAAGCTGTGCACAACGCGTTTTGAATCTGCATAACCACACCCTCCATCCCCATTGTGACAGCACGTGAAGGTTCTGTGCGACAAAGCAAGCTCCATTTCCAGCTCCCTATTCCAAAAATCTATTTAATATATGGTCCCCAAATAGGGGACGTATCAGATAAGAACAGACACTACGCTTGATCTTGAGCCATTTGGCCGAGAAGCGATGATCAGAAATGGTTTGCCACTTGGGCCGCACCAAGGCCTACAACCGAAACCCACTGTGGAGACATAGCAAAAGATTGCCGCAGAGAAGACATTTTCCAGAAACTCTGGCAGCTTTGTCGATGACAATTCTGCGGTGTGCGTGTGTTCAAGCTGTGCACAACGCGTTTTGAATCTGCATAATCACACCCTCCATCCCCATTGTGACAGCACGTGAAGGTTCCGTGTGACAAAGCAAGCTCCATTTCCAGCTCCCTATTCCAAAAATCCATTTAATATATGGTCCCCAAATAGGGGACGTATCAGATAAGAACAGACACTACGCTTGATCTTGAGCCATTTGGCCGAGAAGCGATGATCAGAAATGGTTTGCCACTTGGGCCGCCCCAAGGCCTACAACCGAAACCCACTGTGGAGACATAGCAAAAGATTGCCGCAGGGAAGACATTTTCCAGAAACTCTGGAAGCTCTGTCGATGACAGTTCTGCGGTGTGCGTGTGTTCAAGCTGTGCACAACGCGTTTTGAATCTGCATAACCACACCCTCCATCCCCATTGTGACAGCACGTGAAGGTTCCGTGCGACAAAGCAAGCTCCATTTCCAGCTCCCTATTCCAAAAATCCATTTAATATATGGTCCCCAAATAGGGGACGTATCAGATAAGAACAGACACTACGCTTGATCTTGAGCCATTTGGCCGAGAAGCGATGATCAGAAATGGTGTGCCACTTGGGCCGCACCAAGGCCTACAACCGAAACCCACTGTGGAGACATAGCAAAAGATTGCCGCAGGGAAGACATTTTCCAGAAACTCTGGAAGCTCTGTAGATGACAGTTCTGCGGTGTGCGTGTGTTCAAGCTGTGCACAACGCGTTTTGAATCTGCATAACCACACCCTCCATCCCCATTGTGACAGCACGTGAAGGTTCCGTGCGACAAAGCAAGCTCCATTTCCAGTTCCCTATTCCAAAAATCTATTTAATATATGGTCCCCAAATAGGGGACGTATCAGATAAGAACAGACACTACGCTTGATCTTGAGCCATTTGGCCGAGAAGCGATGATCAGAAATGGTTTGCCACTTGGGCTGCCCCAAGGCCTACAACCGAAACCCACTGTGGAGACATAGCAAAAGATTGCCGCAGGGAAGACATTTTCCAGAAACTCTGGAAGCTCTGTCGATGACAGTTCTGCGGTGTGCGTGTGTTCAAGCTGTGCACAACGCGTTTTGAATCTGCATAACCACACCCTCCATCCCCATTGTGACAGCACGTGAAGGTTCCGTGCGACAAAGCAAGCTCCATTTCCAGCTCCCTATTCCAAAAATCCATTTAATATATGGTCCCCAAATAGGGGACGTATCAGATAAGAACAGACACTACGCTTGATCTTGAGCCATTTGGCCGAGAAGCGATGATCAGAAATGGTGTGCCACTTGGGCCGCACCAACGCCTACAACCGAAACCCACTGTGGAGACATAGCAAAAGATTGCCGCAGGGAAGACATTTTCCAGAAACTCTGGAAGCTCTGTAGATGACAGTTCTGCGGTGTGCGTGTGTTCAAGCTGTGCGCAACGCGTTTTGAATCTGCATAACCACACCCTCCATCCCCATTGTGACAGCAAGTGAAGGTTCCGTGCGACAAAGCAAGCTCCATTTCCAGTTCCCTATTCCAAAAATCTATTTAATATATGGTCCCCAAATAGGGTACGTATCAGATAAGAACAGACACTACGCTTGATCTTGAGCCATTTGTCCGAGAAGCGATGATCAGAAATGGTTTGCCACTTGGGCCGCACCAACGCCTACAACCGAAACCCACTGTGGAGACATAGCAAAAGATTGCCGCAGGGAAGACATTTTCCAGAAACTCTGGAAGCTCTGTAGATGACAGTTCTGCGGTGTGCGTGTGTTCAAGCTGTGCACAACGCGTTTTGAATCTGCATAACCACACCCTCCATCCCCATTGTGACAGCACGTGAAGGTTCCATGCGACAAAGCAAGCTCCATTTCCAGCTCCCTATTCCAAAAATCTATTTAATATATGGTCCCCAAATAGGGGACCTATCAGATAAGAACAGACACTACGCTTGATCTTGAGCCATTTGGCCGAGAAGCGATGATCAGAAATGGTTTGCCACTTGGGCCGCACAAAGGCCTACAACCGAAAACCACTGTGGAGACATAGCAAAAGATTGCCACAGGGAAGACATTTTCCAGAAACTCTGGAAGCTCTGTAGATGACAGTTCTGCGGTGTGCGTGTGTTCAAGCTGTGCACAACGCGTTTTGAATCTGCATAACCACACCCTCCATCCCCATTGTGACAGCACGTGAAGGTTCCATGCGACAAAGCAAGCTCCATTTCCAGCTCCCTATTCCAAAAATCTATTTAATATATGGTCCCCAAATAGGGGACGTATCAGATAAGAACAGACACTACGCTTGATCTTGAGCCATTTGGCCGAGAAGCGATGAACAGAAATGATTTGCCACTTGGGCCGCACCAAGGCCTACAACCGAAACCCACTGTGGAGACATAGCAAAAGATTGCCGCAGGGAAGACATTTTCCAGAAACTCTGGAAGCTCTGTAGATGACAGTTCTGCGGTGTGCGTGTGTTCAAGCTGTGCACAACGCGTTTTGAATCTGCATAACCACACCCTCCATCCCCATTGTGACAGCACGTGAAGGTTCCGTGCGACAAAGCAAGCTCCGTTTCCAGCTCCCTATTCCAAAAATCTATTTAATATATGGTCCCCAAATAGGGGACGTATCACATAAGAACAGACACTACGCTTGATCTTGAGCCATTTGGCCGAGAAGCGATGATCAGAAATGGTTTGCCACTTAGGCCTCACCAAGGCCTACAACCGTAACCCACTGTGGAGACATAGCAAAAGATTGCCGCAGGGAAGACATTTTCCAGAAACTCTGGAAGCTCTGTAGATGACAGTTCTGCGGTGTGCGTGTGTTCAAGCTGTGCACAACGCGTTTTGAATCTGCATAACCACACCCTCCATCCCCATTGTGACAGCACGTGAAGGTTCTGTGCGACAAAGCAAGCTCCATTTCCAGCTCCCTATTCCAAAAATCTATTTAATATATGGTCCCCAAATAGGGGACGTATCAGATAAGAACAGACACTACGCTTGATCTTGAGCCATTTGGCCGAGAAGCGATGATCAGAAATGGTTTGCCACTTGGGCCGCACCAAGGCCTACAACCAAAACCCACTGTGGAGACATAGCAAAAGATTGCCGCAGAGAAGACATTTTCCAGAAACTCTGGCAGCTTTGTCGATGACAATTCTGCGGTGTGCGTGTGTTCAAGCTGTGCACAACGCGTTTTGAATCTGCATAATCACACCCTCCATCCCCATTGTGACAGCACGTGAAGGTTCCGTGTGACAAAGCAAGCTCCATTTCCAGCTCCCTATTCCAAAAATCCATTTAATATATGGTCCCCAAATAGGGGACGTATCAGATAAGATCAGACACTACGCTTGATCTTGAGCCATTTGGCCGAGAAGCGATGATCAGAAATGGTTTGCCACTTGGGCCGCCCCAAGGCCTACAACCGAAACCCACTGTGGAGACATAGCAAAAGATTGCCGCAGGGAAGACATTTTCCAGAAACTCTGGAAGCTCTGTCGATGACAGTTCTGCGGTGTGCGTGTGTTCAAGCTGTGCACAACGCGTTTTGAATCTGCATAACCACACCCTCCATCCCCATTGTGACAGCACGTGAAGGTTCCGTGCGACAAAGCAAGCTCCATTTCCAGCTCCCTATTCCAAAAATCCATTTAATATATGGTCCCCAAATAGGGGACGTATCAGATAAGAACAGACACTACGCTTGATCTTGAGCCATTTGGCCGAGAAGCGATGATCAGAAATGGTGTGCCACTTGGGCCGCACCAAGGCCTACAACCGAAACCCACTGTGGAGACATAGCAAAAGATTGCCGCAAGGAAGACATTTTCCAGAAACTCTGGAAGCTCTGTAGATGACAGTTCTGCGGTGTGCGTGTGTTCAAGCTGTGCACAACGCGTTTTGAATCTGCATAACCACACCCTCCATCCCCATTGTGACAGCACGTGAAGGTTCCGTGCGACAAAGCAAGCTCCATTTCCAGTTCCCTATTCCAAAAATCTATTTAATATATGGTCCCCAAATAGGGGACGTATCAGATAAGAACAGACACTACGCTTGATCTTGAGCCATTTGGCCGAGAAGCGATGATCAGAAATGGTTTGCCACTTGGGCTGCCCCAAGGCCTACAACCGAAACCCACTGTGGAGACATAGCAAAAGATTGCCGCAGGGAAGACAATTTCCAGAAACTCTGGAAGCTCTGTCGATGACAGTTCTGCGGTGTGCGTGTGTTCAAGCTGTGCACAACGCGTTTTGAATCTGCATAACCACACCCTCCATCCCCATTGTGACAGCACGTGAAGGTTCCGTGCGACAAAGCAAGCTCCATTTCCAGCTCCCTATTCCAAAAATCCATTTAATATATGGTCCCCAAATAGGGGACGTATCAGATAAGAACAGACACTACGCTTGATCTTGAGCCATTTGGCCGAGAAGCGATGATCAGAAATGGTGTGCCACTTGGGCCGCACCAACGCCTACAACCGAAACCCACTGTGGAGACATAGCAAAAGATTGCCGCAGGGAAGACATTTTCCAGAAACTCTGGAAGCTCTGTAGATGACAGTTCTGCGGTGTGCGTGTGTTCAAGCTGTGCACAACGCGTTTTGAATCTGCATAACCACACCCTCCATCCCCATTGTGACAGCAAGTGAAGGTTCCGTGCGACAAAGCAAGCTCCATTTCCAGTTCCCTATTCCAAAAATCTATTTAATATATGGTCCCCAAATAGGGTACGTATCAGATAAGAACAGACACTACGCTTGATCTTGAGCCATTTGTCCGAGAAGCGATGATCAGAAATGGTTTGCCACTTGGGCCGCACCAACGCCTACAACCGAAACCCACTGTGGAGACATAGCAAAAGATTGCCGCAGGGAAGACATTTTCCAGAAACTCTGGAAGCTCTGTAGATGACAGTTCTGCGGTGTGCGTGTGTTCAAGCTGTGCACAACGCGTTTTGAATCTGCATAACCACACCCTCCATCCCCATTGTGACAGCACGTGAAGGTTCCATGCGACAAAGCAAGCTCCATTTCCAGCTCCCTATTCCAAAAATCTATTTAATATATGGTCCCCAAATAGGGGACCTATCAGATAAGAACAGACACTACGCTTGATCTTGAGCCATTTGGCCGAGAAGCGATGATCAGAAATGGTTTGCCACTTGGGCCGCACAAAGGCCTACAACCGAAACCCACTGTGGAGACATAGCAAAAGATTGCCACAGGGAAGACATTTTCCAGAAACTCTGGAAGCTCTGTAGATGACAGTTCTGCGGTGTGCGTGTGTTCAAGCTGTGCACAACGCGTTTTGAATCTGCATAACCACACCCTCCATCCCCATTGTGACAGCACGTGAAGGTTCCATGCGACAAAGCAAGCTCCATTTCCAGCTCCCTATTCCAAAAATCTATTTAATATATGGTCCCCAAATAGGGGACGTATCAGATAAGAACAGACACTACGCTTGATCTTGAGCCATTTGGCCGAGAAGCGATGAACAGAAATGATTTGCCACTTGGGCCGCACCAAGGCCTACAACCAAAACCCACTGTGGAGACATAGCAAAAGATTGCCGCAGGGAAGACATTTTCCAGAAACTCTGGAAGCTCTGTAGATGACAGTTCTGCGGTGTGCGTGTGTTCAAGCTGTGCACAACGCGTTTTGAATCTGCATAACCACACCCTCCATCCCCATTGTGACAGCACGTGAAGGTTCCGTGCGACAAAGCAAGCTCCGTTTCCAGCTCCCTATTCCAAAAATCTATTTAATATATGGTCCCCAAATAGGGGACGTATCAGATAAGAACAGACACTACGCTTGATCTTGAGCCATTTGGCCGAGAAGCGATGATCAGAAATGGTTTGCCATTTGGGCCGCACCAAGGCCTACAACCGAAACCCACTGTGGAGACTTAGCAAAAGATTGCCGCAGGGAAGACATTTTCCAGAAACTCTGGAAGCTCTGTAGATGACAGTTCTGCGGTGTGCGTGTGTTCAAGCTGTGCACAACGCGTTTTGAATCTGCATAACCACACCCTCCATCCCCATTGTGACAGCACGTGAAGGTTCCGTGCGACAAAGCAAGCTCCATTTCCAGCTCCCTATTCCAAAAATCCATTAAATATATGGTCCCCAAATAGGGGACGTATCAGATAAGAACAGACTCTACGCTTGATCTTGAGCCATTTGTCCGGGAAGCGATGATCAGAAATGGTTTGCCACTTGGGCCGCACCAAGGCCTACAACCGAAACCCACTGTGGAGACATAGCAAAAGATTGCCGCAGGGAAGACATTTTCCAGAAACTTTGGAAGTTCTGTAGATGACAGTTCTGCGGTGTGCGTGTGTTCAAGCTGTATACAACGCGTTTCGAATCTGCATAACCACACCCTCCATCCCCATTGTGACAGCACGTGAAGGTTCCGTGCGACAAAGCAAGCTCCATTTCCAGCTCCGTATTGCAAAAATCCATTTAATATATGGTCCCCAAATAGGGGACGTATCAGATAAGAACAGACTCTACGCTTGATCGTGAGCCATTTGGCCGAGAAACGATGATCAGAAATGGTTTGCCACTTGGGCCGCACCAAGGCCTACAACCAAAACCCACTGTGGAGACATAGCAAAAGATTGCCGCAGAGAAGACATTTTCCAGAAACTCTGGCAGCTTTGTCGATGACAATTCTGCGGTGTGCGTGTGTTCAAGCTGTGCACAACGCGTTTTGAATCTGCATAATCACACCCTCCATCCCCATTGTGACAGCACGTGAAGGTTCCGTGTGACAAAGCAAGCTCCATTTCCAGCTCCCTATTCCAAAAATCCATTTAATATATGGTCCCCAAATAGGGGACGTATCAGATAAGATCAGACACTACGCTTGATCTTGAGCCATTTGGCCGAGAAGCGATGATCAGAAATGGTTTGCCACTTGGGCCGCCCCAAGGCCTACAACCGAAACCCACTGTGGAGACATAGCAAAAGATTGCCGCAGGGAAGACATTTTCCAGAAACTCTGGAAGCTCTGTCGATGACAGTTCTGCGGTGTGCGTGTGTTCAAGCTGTGCACAACGCGTTTTGAATCTGCATAACCACACCCTCCATCCCCATTGTGACAGCACGTGAAGGTTCCGTGCGACAAAGCAAGCTCCATTTCCAGCTCCCTATTCCAAAAATCCATTTAATATATGGTCCCCAAATAGGGGACGTATCAGATAAGAACAGACACTACGCTTGATCTTGAGCCATTTGGCCGAGAAGCGATGATCAGAAATGGTGTGCCACTTGGGCCGCACCAAGGCCTACAACCGAAACCCACTGTGGAGACATAGCAAAAGATTGCCGCAGGGAAGACATTTTCCAGAAACTCTGGAAGCTCTGTAGATGACAGTTCTGCGGTGTGCGTGTGTTCAAGCTGTGCACAACGCGTTTTGAATCTGCATAACCACACCCTCCATCCCCATTGTGACAGCACGTGAAGGTTCCGTGCGACAAAGCAAGCTCCATTTCCAGTTCCCTATTCCAAAAATCTATTTAATATATGGTCCCCAAATAGGGGACGTATCAGATAAGAACAGACACTACGCTTGATCTTGAGCCATTTGGCCGAGAAGCGATGATCAGAAATGGTTTGCCACTTGGGCTGCCCCAAGGCCTACAACCGAAACCCACTGTGGAGACATAGCAAAAGATTGCCGCAGGGAAGACAATTTCCAGAAACTCTGGAAGCTCTGTCGATGACAGTTCTGCGGTGTGCGTGTGTTCAAGCTGTGCACAACGCGTTTTGAATCTGCATAACCACACCCTCCATCCCCATTGTGACAGCACGTGAAGGTTCCGTGCGACAAAGCAAGCTCCATTTCCAGCTCCCTATTCCAAAAATCCATTTAATATATGGTCCCCAAATAGGGGACGTATCAGATAAGAACAGACACTACGCTTGATCTTGAGCCATTTGGCCGAGAAGCGATGATCAGAAATGGTGTGCCACTTGGGCCGCACCAACGCCTACAACCGAAACCCACTGTGGAGACATAGCAAAAGATTGCCGCAGGGAAGACATTTTCCAGAAACTCTGGAAGCTCTGTAGATGACAGTTCTGCGGTGTGCGTGTGTTCAAGCTGTGCACAACGCGTTTTGAATCTGCATAACCACACCCTCCATCCCCATTGTGACAGCAAGTGAAGGTTCCGTGCGACAAAGCAAGCTCCATTTCCAGTTCCCTATTCCAAAAATCTATTTAATATATGGTCCCCAAATAGGGTACGTATCAGATAAGAACAGACACTACGCTTGATCTTGAGCCATTTGTCCGAGAAGCGATGATCAGAAATGGTTTGCCACTTGGGCCGCACCAACGCCTACAACCGAAACCCACTGTGGAGACATAGCAAAAGATTGCCGCAGGGAAGACATTTTCCAGAAACTCTGGAAGCTCTGTAGATGACAATTCTGCGGTGTGCGTGTGTTCAAGCTGTGCACAACGCGTTTTGAATCTGCATAACCACACCCTCCATCCCCATTGTGACAGCACGTGAAGGTTCCATGCGACAAAGCAAGCTCCATTTCCAGCTCCCTATTCCAAAAATCTATTTAATATATGGTCCCCAAATAGGGGACCTATCAGATAAGAACAGACACTACGCTTGATCTTGAGCCATTTGGCCGAGAAGCGATGATCAGAAATGGTTTGCCACTTGGGCCGCACAAAGGCCTACAACCGAAACCCACTGTGGAGACATAGCAAAAGATTGCCACAGGGAAGACATTTTCCAGAAACTCTGGAAGCTCTGTAGATGACAGTTCTGCGGTGTGCGTGTGTTCAAGCTGTGCACAACGCGTTTTGAATCTGCATAACCACACCCTCCATCCCCATTGTGACAGCACGTGAAGGTTCCATGCGACAAAGCAAGCTCCATTTCCAGCTCCCTATTCCAAAAATCTATTTAATATATGGTCCCCAAATAGGGGACGTATCAGATAAGAACAGACACTACGCTTGATCTTGAGCCATTTGGCCGAGAAGCGATGAACAGAAATGATTTGCCACTTGGGCCGCACCAAGGCCTACAACCGAAACCCACTGTGGAGACATAGCAAAAGATTGCCGCAGGGAAGACATTTTCCAGAAACTCTGGAAGCTCTGTAGATGACAGTTCAGCGGTGTGCGTGTGTTCAAGCTGTGCACAACGCGTTTTGAATCTGCATAACCACACCCTCCATCCCCATTGTGACAGCACGTGAAGGTTCCGTGCGACAAAGCAAGCTCCGTTTCCAGCTCCCTATTCCAAAAATCTATTTAATATATGGTCCCCAAATAGGGGACGTATCAGATAAGAACAGACACTACGCTTGATCTTGAGCCATTTGGCCGAGAAGCGATGATCAGAAATGGTTTGCCATTTGGGCCGCACCAAGGCCTACAACCGAAACCCACTGTGGAGACTTAGCAAAAGATTGCCGCAGGGAAGACATTTTCCAGAAACTCTGGAAGCTCTGTAGATGACAGTTCTGCGGTGTGCGTGTGTTCAAGCTGTGCACAACGCGTTTTGAATCTGCATAACCACACCCTCCATCCCCATTGTGACAGCACGTGAAGGTTCCGTGCGACAAAGCAAGCTCCATTTCCAGCTCCCTATTCCAAAAATCCATTAAATATATGGTCCCCAAATAGGGGACGTATCAGATAAGAACAGACTCTACGCTTGATCTTGAGCCATTTGTCCGGGAAGCGATGATCAGAAATGGTTTGCCACTTGGGCCGCACCAAGGCCTACAACCGAAACCCACTGTGGAGACATAGCAAAAGATTGCCGCAGGGAAGACATTTTCCAGAAACTTTGGAAGTTCTGTAGATGACAGTTCTGCGGTGTGCGTGTGTTCAAGCTGTATACAACGCGTTTCGAATCTGCATAACCACACCCTCCATCCCCATTGTGACAGCACGTGAAGGTTCCGTGCGACAAAGCAAGCTCCATTTCCAGCTCCGTATTGCAAAAATCCATTTAATATATGGTCCCCAAATAGGGGACGTATCAGATAAGAACAGACTCTACGCTTGATCGTGAGCCATTTGGCCGAGAAACGATGATCAGAAATGGTTTGCCACTTGGGCCGCACCAAGGCCTACAACCAAAACCCACTGTGGAGACATAGCAAAAGATTGCCGCAGGGAAGACATTTTCCAGAAACTCTGGAAGCTCTGTAGATGACAGTTCTGCGGTGTGCGTGTGTTCAAGCTGTGCACAATGCGTTTCGAATCTGCATAACCACACCCTCCATCCCCATTGTGACAGCACGTGAAGGTTCCGTGTGACAAAGCAAGCTCCATTTCCAGCTCCCTATTCCAAAAATCCATTTAATATATGGTCCCCAAATAGGGGACGTATCAGATAAGAACAGACACTACGCTTGATCTTGAGCCATTTGGCCGAGAAGCGATGAACAGAAATGGTTTGCCACTTGGGCCGCACCAAGGCCTACAACCGAAACCCACTGTGGAGACATAGCAAAAGATTGCCGCAGGGAAGACATTTTCCAGAAACTCTGGAAGCTCTGTCGATGACAGTTCTGCGGTGTGCGTGTGTTCAAGCTGTGCACAATGCGTTTTGAATCTGCATAACCACACCCTCCATCCCCATTGTGACAGCACGTGAAGGTTCCGTGCGACAAAGCAAGCTCCATTTCCAGCTCCCTGTTCCAAAAATCTATTTAATATATGGTCCACAAATAGGGGACGTATCAGATAAGAACAGACACTACGCTTGATCTTGAGCCATTTGGCCGAGAAGCGATGATCAGAAATGGTTTGCCACTTGGGCTGCACCAAGGCCTACAACCAAAACCCACTGTGGAGACATAGCAAAAGATTGCCGCAGGGAAGACATTTTCCAGAAACTCTGGAAGTTCTGTAGATGACAGTTCTGCGGTGTGCGTGTGTTCAAGCTGTGCACAACGCGTTTTGAATCTGCATAACCACACCCTCCATCCCCATTGTGACAGCACGTGAAGGTTCCGTGTGACAAAGCAAGCTCCATTTCCAGCTCCCTATTCCAAAAATCCATTTAATATATGGTCCCAAAATAGGGGACGTATCAGATAAGAACAGACACTACGCTTGATCTTGAGCCATTTGGCCGAGAAGCGATGAACAGAAATGGTTTGCCACTTGGGCCGCACCAAGGCCTACAACCGAAACCCACTGTGGAGACATAGCAAAAGATTGCCGCAGGGAAGACATTTTCCAGAAACTCTGGAAGCTCTGTAGATGACAAATCTGCGGTGTGCATGTGTTCAAGCTGTGCACAACGCGGTTTGAATCTGCATAACCACACCCTCCATCCCCATTGTGACAGCACGTGAAGGTTCCGTGCGACAAAGCAAGCTCCATTTCCAGCTCCCTATTCCAAAAATCTATTTAATATATGGTCCCCAAATAGGGGACGTATCAGATAAGAACAGACACTACGCTTGATCTTGAGACATTTGGCCAAGAAGCGATGATCAGAAATGGTTTGCCACTTGGGCCGCACCAAGGCCTACAACCGAAACCCACTGTGGAGACATAGCAAAAGATTGCCGCAGGGAAGACATTTTCCAGAAACTCTGGAAGCTCTGTCGATGACAGTTCTGCGGTGTGCGTGTGTTCAAGCTGTGCACAATGCGTTTTGAATCTGCATAACCACACCCTCCATCCCCATTGTGACAGCACGTGAAGGTTCCGTGCGACAAAGCAAGCTCCATTTCCAGCTCCCTGTTCCAAAAATCTATTTAATATATGGTCCACAAATAGGGGACGTATCAGATAAGAACAGACACTACGCTTGATCTTGAGCCATTTGGCCGAGAAGCGATGATCAGAAATGGTTTGCCACTTGGGCCGCACCAAGGCCTACAACCGAAACCCACTGTGGAGACATAGCAAAAGATTGCCGCAGGGAAGACATTTTCCAGAAACTCTGGAAGTTCTGTAGATGACAGTTCTGCGGTGTGCGTGTGTTCAAGCTGTGCACAACGCGTTTTGAATCTGCATAACCACACCCTCCATCCCCATTGTGACAGCACGTGAAGGTTCCGTGTGACAAAGCAAGCTCCATTTCCAGCTCCCTATTCCAAAAATCCATTTAATATATGGTCCCAAAATAGGGGACGTATCAGATAAGAACAGACACTACGCTTGATCTTGAGCCATTTGGCCGAGAAGCGATGATAAGAAATGGTTTGCCACTTGGGCCGCACCAAGGCCTACAACCGAAACCCACTGTGGAGACATAGCAAAAGATGGCCGCAGGGAAGACATTTTCCAGAAACTCTGGAAGCTCTGTTGATGACAGTTCTGCGGTGTGCGTGTGTTCAAGCTGTGCACAACGCGTTTTGAATCTGCATAACCACACCCTCCATCCCCATTGTGACAGCACGTGAAGGTTCCGTGCGACAAAGCAAGCTCCATTTCCAGCTCCCTATTCCAAAAATCTATTTAACATATGGTCCCCAAATAGGGGACGTATCAGATAAGAACAGACACTACGCTTGATCTTGAGCCATTTGGCCGAGAAGCGATGATCAGAAATGGTTTGCCACTTGGGCCGCACCAAGGCCTACAACCGAAACCCACTGTGGAGACATAGCAAAAGATTGCCGCAGGGAAGACATTTTCCAGAAACTCTGGAAGTTCTGTAGATGACAGTTCTGCGGTGTGCGTGTGTTCAAGCTGTGCACAACGCGTTTTGAATCTGCATAACCACACCCTCCATCCCCATTGTGACAGCACGTGAAGGTTCCGTGTGACAAAGCAAGCTCCATTTCCAGCTCCCTATTCCAAAAATCCATTTAATATATGGTCCCAAAATAGGGGACGTATCAGATAAGAACAGACACAACGCTTGATCTTGAGCCATTTGGCCGAGAAGCGATGATAAGAAATGGTTTGCCACTTGGGCCGCACCAAGGCCTACAACCGAAACCCACTGTGGAGACATAGCAAAAGATTGCCGTAGGAAAGACATTTTCCAGAAACTCTGGAAGCTCTGTCGATGACAGTTCTGCGGTGTGCTTGTGTTCAAGCTGTGCACAACGCGTTTTGAATCTGCATAACCACACCCTCCATCCCCATTGTGACAGCACGTGAAGGTTCCGTGTCACAAAGCAAGCTCCATTTCCAGCTCCCTATTCCAAAAATCCATTTAATATATGGTCCCAAATAGGGGACGTATCAGATAAGAACAGACACTACGCTTGATCTTGAGCCATTTGGCCGAGAAGCGATGATCAGAAATGGTTTGCCACTTGGGCCGCACCAAGGCCTAAAACCGAAACCCACTGTGGAGACATAGCAAAAGATTGCTGCAGGGAAGACATTTTCCAGAAACTCTGGAAGTTCTGTAGATGACAGTTCTGCGGTGTGCGTGTGTTCAAGCTGTGCACAACGCGTTTTGAATCTGCATAATTACACCCTCCATCCCCATTGTGACAGCACGTGAAGGTTCCGTGCGACAAAGCAAGCTCCATTTCCAGCTCCCTATTCCAAAAATCTATTTAATATATGGTCCCCAAATAGGGGACGTATCAGATAAGAACAGACACTACGCTTGATCTTGAGCCATTTGGCCAAGAAGCGATGATCAGAAATGGTTTGCCACTTGGGCCGCACCAAGGCCTACAACCGAAACCCACTGTGGAGACATAGCAAAAGATTGCCGCAGGGAAGACATTTTCCAGAAACTCTGGAAGCTCTGTCGATGACAGTTCTGCGGTGTGCGTGTGTTCAAGCTGTGCACAACGCGTTTTGAATCTGCATAACCACACCCTCCATCCCCATTGTGACAGCACGTGAAGGTTCCGTGCGACGAAGCAAGCTCCATTTCCAGCTCCGTATTCCAAAAATCCATTTAATATATGGTCCCCAAATAGGGGACGTATCAGATAAGAACAGACACTACGCTTGATCTTGAGCCATTTGGCCGAGAAGCGATGATCAGAAATGATTTGCCACTTAGGCCACACCAAGGCCTACAACCGAAACCCACTGTGGAGACATAGCAAAAGACTGCCGCAGGGAAGACATTTTCCAGAAACTCTGGAAGTTCTGTAGATGACAGTTCTGCGGTGTGCGTGTGTTCAAGCTGTGCACAACGCGTTTTTAATCTGCATAACCACACCCTCCATCCCCATTGTGACAGCACGTGAAGGTTCCGTGCGACAAAGCAAGCTCCATTTCCAGCTCCCTATTCCAAAAATCTATTTAATATATGGTCCCCAAATAGGGGATGTATCAGATAAGAACAGACACTACGCTTGATCTTGAGCCATTTGGCCAAGAAGCGATGATCAGAAATGGTTTGCCACTTGGGCCGCACAAAGGTCTACAACCGAAACCCACTGTGGAGACATAGCAAAAGATTGCCACAGGGAAGACATTTTCCAGAAACTCTGGAAGCTCTGTCGATGACAGTTCTGTGGTGTGCGTGTGTTCAAGCTGTGCACAACGCGTTTTGAATCTGCATAACCACACCCTCCATCCCCATTGTGACAGCACGTGAAGGTTCCATGCGACAAAGCAAGCTCCATTTCCAGCTCCCTATTCCAAAAATCTATTTAATATATGGTCCCCAAATAGGGGACATATCAGATAAGAACAGACACTACGCTTGATCTTGAGCCATTTGGCCGAGAAGCGATGATCAGAAATGGTTTGCCACTTGGGCCGCACCAAGGCCTACAACCGAAACCCACTGTGGAGACATAGCAAAAGATTGCCGCAGGGAAGACATTTTCCAGAAACTCTGGAAGCTCTGTAGATGACAGTTCTGCTGTGTGCGTGTGTTCAAGCTGTGCACAACGCGTTTTGAATCTGCATAACCACACCCTCCATCCCCATTGTTACAGCACGTGAAGGTTCCGTGCGACAAAGCAAGCTCCATTTCCAGCTCCCTATTCCAAAAATCCATGTAATATATGGTACCCAAATAGGGGACGTATCAGATAAGAACAGACACTACGCTTGATCTTGAGCCATTTGGCCGAGAAGCGATGATCAGAAATGGTTTGCCACTTGGGCCGCACCAAGGCCTACAACCGAAACCCACTGTGGAGACAAGCTGTGCACAACGCGTTTTGAATCTGCATAACCACACCCTCCATCCCCATTGTGACAGCACGTGAAGGTTCCATGCGACAAAGCAAGCTCCATTTCCAGCTCCCTATTCCAAAAATCTATTTAATATATGGTCCCCAAATAGGGGACGTATCAGATAAGAACAGACACTACGCTTGATCTTGAGCCATTTGGCCGAGAAGCGATGATCAGAAATGGTTTGCCACTTGGGCCGCACCAAGGCCTACAACCGAAACCCACTGTGGAGACATAGCAAAAGATTGCCGCAGGGAAGACATTTTCCAGAAACTCTGGAAGCTCTGTAGATGACAGTTCTGCGGTGTGCATGTGTTCAAGCTGTGCACAACGCGTTTTGAATCTGCATAACCACACCCTCCATCCCCATTGTGACAGCACGTGAAGGTTCCGTGCGACAAAGCAAGCTCCATTTCCAGCTCCCTATTCCAAAAATCTATTTAATATATGGTCCCCAAATAGGGGACGTATCAGATAAGAACAGACACTACGCTTGATCTTGAGCCATTTGGCCGAGAAGCGATGATCAGAAATGGTTCGCCATTTGGGCCGCACCAAGGCCTACAACCGAAACCCACTGTGGAGACATAGCAAAAGATTGCCGCAGGGAAGACATTTTCCAGAAACTCTGGAAGCTCTGTAGATGACAGTTCTGCGGTGTGCGTGTGTTCAAGCTGTGCACAACGCGTTTTGGATCTGCATAACCACACCCTCCATCCCCATTGTGACAGCACGTGAAGGTTCCGTGCGACAAAGCAAGCTCCATTTCCAGCATCCTATTCCAAAAATCCATTTAATATATGGTCCCCAAATAGGGGACGTATCAGATAAGAACAGACTCTACGCTTGATCTTGAGCCATTTGGCCGAGAAGCGATGATCAGAAGTGGTTTGCCACTTGGGCCGCACCAAGGCCTACAACCGAAACCCACTGTGGAGACTTAGCAAAAGATTGCCGCAGGGAAGACATTTTCCAGAAACTCTGGAAGCTCTGTAGATGACAGTTCTGCGGTGTGCGTGTGTTCAAGCTGTGCACAACGCGTTTCGAATCTGCATAACCACACCCTCCATCCCCATTGTGACAGCATGTGAAGGTTCCGTGTGACAAAGCAAGCTCCATTTCCAGCTCCCTATTCCAAAAATCCATTTAATATATGGTCCCCAAATAGGGGACGTATCAGATAAGAACAGACACTACGCTTGATCTTGAGCCATTTGGCCGAGAAGCGATGATCAGAAATGGTTTGCCACTTGGGCCGCACCAAGGCCTACAACCGAAACCCACTGTGGAGACATAGCAAAAGATTGCCGCAGGGAAGACATTTTCCAGAAACTCTGGAAGCTCTGTAGATGACAGTTCTGCGGTGTGCGTGTGTTCAAGCTGTGCACAACGCGTTTTGAATCTGCATAACCACACCCTCCATCCCCATTGTGACAGCACGTGAAGGTTCCGTGCGACAAAGCAAGCTCCATTTCCAGCTCCCTATTCCAAAAATCTATTTAATATATGGTCCCCAAATAGGGGACGTATCAGATAAGAACAGACACTACGCTTGATCTTGAGCCATTTGGCCAAGAAGCGATGATCAGAAATGGTTTGCCACTTGGGCCACACCAAGGTCTACAACCGAAACCCACTGTGGAGACATAGCAAAAGATTGCCACAGGGAAGACATTTTCCAGAAACTCTGGAAGCTCTGTCGATGACAGTTCTGTGGTGTGCGTGTGTTGAAGCTGTGCACAACGCGTTTTGAATCTGCATAACCACACCCTCCATCCCCATTGTGACAGCACGTGAAGGTTCCGTGCGACGAAGCAAGCTCCATTTCCAGCTCCCTATTCCAAAAATCCATTTAATATATGGTCCCCAAATAGGGGACGTATCAGATAAGAACAGACACTACGCTTGATCTTGAGCCATTTGGCCGAGAAGCGATGATCAGAAATGGTTTGCCACTTGGGCCACACCAAGGCCTACAACCGAAACCCACTGTGGAGACATAGCAAAAGATTGCCGCAGGGAAGACATTTTCCAGAAACTCTGGAAGCTCTGTAGATGACAGTTCTGCGGTGTGCGTGTGTTCAAGCTGTGCACAACGCGTTTTGAATCTGCATAACCACACCCTCCATCCCCATTGTGACAGCACGTGAAGGTTCCGTGCGACAAAGCAAGCTCCATTTCCAGCTCCCTATTCCAAAAATCTATTTAATATATGGTCCCCAAATAGGGGACGTATCAGATAAGAACAGACACTACACTTGATCTTGAGCCATTTGGCCGAGAAGCGATGATCAGAAATGGTTTGCCACTTGGGCCGCACCAAGGCCTACAACCGAAACCCACTGTGGAGACATAGCAAAAGATTGCCGCAGGGAAGACATTTTCCAAAAACTCTGGAAGCTCTGTAGATGACAGTTCTGCGGTGTGCGTGTGTTCAAGCAGTGCACAACGCGTTTTGAATCTGCATAACCACACCCTCCATCCCCATTGTGACAGCACGTGAAGGTTCCGTGTGACAAAGCAAGCTCCATTTCCAGCTCCCTATTCCAAAAATCTATTTAATATATGGTCCCCAAATAAGGGACGTATCAGATAAGAACAGACACTACGCTTGATCTTGAGCCATTTGGCCGAGAAGCGATGATCAGAAATGGTTTGCCACTTGGGCCGCACCAAGGCCTACAACCGAAACCCACTGTGGAGACATAGCAAAAGATTGCCGCAGGGAAGACATTTTCCAAAAACTCTGGAAGCTCTGTAGATGACAGTTCTGCGGTGTGCGTGTGTTCAAGCTGTGCACAACACGTTTTGAATCTGCATAACCACACCCTCCATCCCCATTGTGACAGCACGTGAAGGTTCCGTGTGACAAAGCAAGCTCCATTTCCAGCTCCCTATTCCAAAAATCCATTTAATATATGGTCCCCAAATAGGGGACGTATCAGATAAGAACAGACACTACGCTTGATCTTGAGCCATTTGGCCGAGAAGCGATGATCAGAAATGGTTTGCCACTTGGGCCGCACCAAGGCCTAAAACCGAAACCCACTGTGGAGACATAGCAAAAGATTGCCGCAGGGAAGACATTTTCCAGAAACTCTGGAAGCTCTGTCGATGACAGTTCTGCGGTGTGCGTGTGTTCAAGCTGTGCACAACGCGTTTTGAATCTGCATAACCACACCCTCCATCCCCATTGTGACAGCACGTGAAGGTTCCGTGCGACAAAGCAAGCTCCATTTCCAGCTCCCTATTCCAAAAATCTATTTAATATATGGTCCCCAAATAGGGGACGTATCAGATAAGAACAGACACTACGCTTGATCTTGAGCCATTTGGCCGAGAAGCGATGATCAGAAATGGTTTGCCACTTGGGCCGCACCAAGGCCTACAACCGAAACCCACTGTGGAGACATAGCAAAAGATTGCCGCAGGGAAGACATTTTCCAGAAACTCTGGAAGCTCTGTCGATGACAGTTCTGCAGTGTGCGTGTGTTCAAGCTGTGCACAACGCGTTTTGAATCTGCATAACCACACCCTCCATCCCCATTGTGACAGCACGTGAAGGTTCCGTGTGACAAAGCAAGCTCCATTTCCAGCTCCCTATTCCAAAAATCCATTTAATATATGGTCCCCAAATAGGGGACGTATCAGATAAGAACAGACACTACGCTTGATCTTGAGCCATTTGGCCGAGAAGCGATGATCAGAAATGGTTTGCCACTTGGGCCGCACCAAGGCCTACAACCGAAACCCAATGTGGAGACATAGCAAAAGATTGCCGCAGGGAAGACATTTTCCAGAAACTCTGGAAGTTCTGTAGATGATAGTTCTGCGGTGTGCGTGTGTTCAAGCTGTGCACAACGCGTTTTGAATCTGCATAACCACACCCTCCATCCCCATTGTGACAGCACGTGAAGGTTCCGTGCGACAAAGCAAGCTCCATTTCCAGCTCCCTATTCCAAAAATCTATTTAATATATGGTCCCCAAATAGGGGACATATCAGATAAGAGCAGACACTACGCTTGATCTTGAGCCATTTGGCCAAGAAGCGATGATCAGAAATGGTTTGCCACTTGGGCCGCACCAAGGCCTACAACCGAAACCCACTGTGGAGACATAGCAAAAGATTGCCGCAGGGAAGACATTTTCCAGAAACTCTGGAAGCTCTGTCGATGACAGTTCTGCGGTGTGCGTGTGTTCAAGCTGTGCACAACGCGTTTTGAATCTGCATAACCACACCCTCCATCCCCATTGTGACAGCACGTGAAGGTTCCGTGCGACAAAGCAAGCTCCATTTCCAGCTCCCTATTCCAAAAATCCATTTAATATATGGTCCCCAAATAGGGGACGTATCAGATAAGAACAGACACTACGCTTGATCTTGAGCCATTTGGCCGAGAAGCGATGATCAGAAATGGTTTGCCACTTGGGCCGCACCAAGGCCTACAACCGAAACCCACTGTGGAGACATAGCAAAAGATTGCCGCAGGGAAGACATTTTCCAGAAACTCTGGAAGCTCTGTCGATGACAGTTCTGCGGTGTGCGTGTGTTCAAGCTGTGCACAACGCGTTTTAAATCTGCATAACCACACCCTCCATCCCCATTGTGACAGCACGTGAAGGTTCCGTGTGACAAAGCAAGCTCCATTTCCAGCTCCCTATTCCAAAAATCCATTTAATATATGGTCCCCAAATAGGGGACGTATCAGATAAGAACAGACACTACGCTTGATCTTGAGCCATTTGGCCGAGAAGCGATGATCAGAAATGGTTTGCCACTTGGGCCGCACCAAGGCCTACAACCGAAACCCACTGTGGAGACATAGCAAAAGATTGCCGCAGGGAAGACATTTTCCAGAAACTCTGGAAGTTCTGTAGATGATAGTTCTGCGGTGTGCGTGTGTTCAAGCTGTGCACAACGCGTTTTGAATCTGCATAACCACACCCTCCATCCCCATTGTGACAGCACGTGAAGGTTCCGTGCGACAAAGCAAGCTCCATTTCCAGCTCCCTATTCCAAAAATCTATTTAATATATCGTCCCCAAATAGGGGACATATCAGATAAGAGCAGACACTACGCTTGATCTTGAGCCATTTGGCCAAGAAGCGATGATCAGAAATGGTTTGCCACTTGGGCCGCACCAAGGCCTTCAACCGAAACCCACTGTGGAGACATAGCAAAAGATTGCCGCAGGGAAGACATTTTCCAGAAACTCTGGAAGCTCTGTCGATGACAGTTCTGCGGTGTGCGTGTGTTCAAGCTGTGCACAACGCGTTTTGAATCTGCATAACCACACCCTCCATCCCCATTGTGACAGCATGTGAAGGTTCCGTCCGACGAAGCAAGCTCCATTTCCAGCTCCGTTTTCCAAAAATCCATTTAATATATGGTCCCCAAATAGGGGACGTATCAGATAAGAACAGACACTACGCTTGATCTTGAGCCATTTGTCCGAGAAGCGATGATCAGAAATGGTTTGCCACTTGGGCCGCACCAAGGCCTAAAACCGAAACCCACTGTGGAGACATAGCAAAAGATTGCCGCAGGGAAGACATTTTCCAGAAACTCTGGAAGCTCTGTCGATGACAGTTCTGCGGTGTGCGTGTGTTCAAGCTGTGCACAACGCGTTTTGAATCTGCATAACCACACCCTCCATCCCCATTGTGACAGCACGTGAAGGTTCCGTGCGACAAAGCAAGCTCCATTTCCAGCTCCCTATTCCAAAAATCTATTTAATATATGGTCCCCAAATAGGGGACGTATCAGATAAGAACAGACACTACGCTTGATCTTGAGCCATTTGGCCGAGAAGCGATGATCAGAAATGGTTTGCCACTTGGGCCGCACCAAGGCCTACAACCGAAACCCACTGTGGAGACATAGCAAAAGATTGCCGCAGGGAAGACATATTCCAAAAACTCTGGAAGCTCTGTAGATGACAGTTCTGCGGTGTGCGTGTGTTCAAGCTGTGCACAACGCGTTTTGAATCTGCATAACCACACCCTCCATCCCCATTGTGACAGCACGTGAAGGTTCCGTGTGACAAAGCAAGCTCCATTTCCAGCTCCCTATTCCAAAAATCCATTTAATATATGGTCCCCAAATAGGGGACGTATCAGATAAGAACAGACACTACGCTTGATCTTGAGCCATTTGGCCGAGAAGCGATGATCAGAAATGGTTTGCCACTTGGGCCACACCAAGGCCTACAACCGAAACCCACTGTGGAGACATAGCAAAAGATTGCCGCAGGGAAGACATTTTCCAGAAACTCTGGAAGCTCTGTAGATGACAGTTCTGCGGTGTGCGTGTGTTCAAGCTGTGCACAACGCGTTTTGAATCTGCATAACCACACCCTCCATCCCCATTGTGACAGCACGTGAAGGTTCCGTGCGACAAAGCAAGCTCCATTTCCAGCTCCCTATTCCAAAAATCTATTTAATATATGGTCCCCAAATAGGGGACGTATCAGATAAGAACAGACACTACACTTGATCTTGAGCCATTTGGCCGAGAAGCGATGATCAGAAATGGTTTGCCACTTGGGCCGCACCAAGGCCTACAACCGAAACCCACTGTGGAGACATAGCAAAAGATTGCCGCAGGGAAGACATTTTCCAAAAACTCTGGAAGCTCTGTAGATGACAGTTCTGCGGTGTGCGTGTGTTCAAGCAGTGCACAACGCGTTTTGAATCTGCATAACCACACCCTCCATCCCCATTGTGACAGCACGTGAAGGTTCCGTGTGACAAAGCAAGCTCCATTTCCAGCTCCCTATTCCAAAAATCTATTTAATATATGGTCCCCAAATAAGGGACGTATCAGATAAGAACAGACACTACGCTTGATCTTGAGCCATTTGGCCGAGAAGCGATGATCAGAAATGGTTTGCCACTTGGGCCGCACCAAGGCCTACAACCGAAACCCACTGTGGAGACATAGCAAAAGATTGCCGCAGGGAAGACATTTTCCAAAAACTCTGGAAGCTCTGTAGATGACAGTTCTGCGGTGTGCGTGTGTTCAAGCTGTGCACAACACGTTTTGAATCTGCATAACCACACCCTCCATCCCCATTGTGACAGCACGTGAAGGTTCCGTGTGACAAAGCAAGCTCCATTTCCAGCTCCCTATTCCAAAAATCCATTTAATATATGGTCCCCAAATAGGGGACGTATCAGATAAGAACAGACACTACGCTTGATCTTGAGCCATTTGGCCGAGAAGCGATGATCAGAAATGGTTTGCCACTTGGGCCGCACCAAGGCCTAAAACCGAAACCCACTGTGGAGACATAGCAAAAGATTGCCGCAGGGAAGACATTTTCCAGAAACTCTGGAAGCTCTGTCGATGACAGTTCTGCGGTGTGCGTGTGTTCAAGCTGTGCACAACGCGTTTTGAATCTGCATAACCACACCCTCCATCCCCATTGTGACAGCACGTGAAGGTTCCGTGCGACAAAGCAAGCTCCATTTCCAGCTCCCTATTCCAAAAATCTATTTAATATATGGTCCCCAAATAGGGGACGTATCAGATAAGAACAGACACTACGCTTGATCTTGAGCCATTTGGCCGAGAAGCGATGATCAGAAATGGTTTGCCACTTGGGCCGCACCAAGGCCTACAACCGAAACCCACTGTGGAGACATAGCAAAAGATTGCCGCAGGGAAGACATTTTCCAGAAACTCTGGAAGCTCTGTCGATGACAGTTCTGCAGTGTGCGTGTGTTCAAGCTGTGCACAACGCGTTTTGAATCTGCATAACCACACCCTCCATCCCCATTGTGACAGCACGTGAAGGTTCCGTGTGACAAAGCAAGCTCCATTTCCAGCTCCCTATTCCAAAAATCCATTTAATATATGGTCCCCAAATAGGGGACGTATCAGATAAGAACAGACACTACGCTTGATCTTGAGCCATTTGGCCGAGAAGCGATGATCAGAAATGGTTTGCCACTTGGGCCGCACCAAGGCCTACAACCGAAACCCAATGTGGAGACATAGCAAAAGATTGCCGCAGGGAAGACATTTTCCAGAAACTCTGGAAGTTCTGTAGATGATAGTTCTGCGGTGTGCGTGTGTTCAAGCTGTGCACAACGCGTTTTGAATCTGCATAACCACACCCTCCATCCCCATTGTGACAGCACGTGAAGGTTCCGTGCGACAAAGCAAGCTCCATTTCCAGCTCCCTATTCCAAAAATCTATTTAATATATGGTCCCCAAATAGGGGACATATCAGATAAGAGCAGACACTACGCTTGATCTTGAGCCATTTGGCCAAGAAGCGATGATCAGAAATGGTTTGCCACTTGGGCCGCACCAAGGCCTACAACCGAAACCCACTGTGGAGACATAGCAAAAGATTGCCGCAGGGAAGACATTTTCCAGAAACTCTGGAAGCTCTGTCGATGACAGTTCTGCGGTGTGCGTGTGTTCAAGCTGTGCACAACGCGTTTTGAATCTGCATAACCACACCCTCCATCCCCATTGTGACAGCACGTGAAGGTTCCGTGCGACAAAGCAAGCTCCATTTCCAGCTCCCTATTCCAAAAATCCATTTAATATATGGTCCCCAAATAGGGGACGTATCAGATAAGAACAGACACTACGCTTGATCTTGAGCCATTTGGCCGAGAAGCGATGATCAGAAATGGTTTGCCACTTGGGCCGCACCAAGGCCTACAACCGAAACCCACTGTGGAGACATAGCAAAAGATTGCCGCAGGGAAGACATTTTCCAGAAACTCTGGAAGCTCTGTCGATGACAGTTCTGCGGTGTGCGTGTGTTCAAGCTGTGCACAACGCGTTTTAAATCTGCATAACCACACCCTCCATCCCCATTGTGACAGCACGTGAAGGTTCCGTGTGACAAAGCAAGCTCCATTTCCAGCTCCCTATTCCAAAAATCCATTTAATATATGGTCCCCAAATAGGGGACGTATCAGATAAGAACAGACACTACGCTTGATCTTGAGCCATTTGGCCGAGAAGCGATGATCAGAAATGGTTTGCCACTTGGGCCGCACCAAGGCCTACAACCGAAACCCACTGTGGAGACATAGCAAAAGATTGCCGCAGGGAAGACATTTTCCAGAAACTCTGGAAGTTCTGTAGATGATAGTTCTGCGGTGTGCGTGTGTTCAAGCTGTGCACAACGCGTTTTGAATCTGCATAACCACACCCTCCATCCCCATTGTGACAGCACGTGAAGGTTCCGTGCGACAAAGCAAGCTCCATTTCCAGCTCCCTATTCCAAAAATCTATTTAATATATCGTCCCCAAATAGGGGACATATCAGATAAGAGCAGACACTACGCTTGATCTTGAGCCATTTGGCCAAGAAGCGATGATCAGAAATGGTTTGCCACTTGGGCCGCACCAAGGCCTTCAACCGAAACCCACTGTGGAGACATAGCAAAAGATTGCCGCAGGGAAGACATTTTCCAGAAACTCTGGAAGCTCTGTCGATGACAGTTCTGCGGTGTGCGTGTGTTCAAGCTGTGCACAACGCGTTTTGAATCTGCATAACCACACCCTCCATCCCCATTGTGACAGCATGTGAAGGTTCCGTCCGACGAAGCAAGCTCCATTTCCAGCTCCGTTTTCCAAAAATCCATTTAATATATGGTCCCCAAATAGGGGACGTATCAGATAAGAACAGACACTACGCTTGATCTTGAGCCATTTGTCCGAGAAGCGATGATCAGAAATGGTTTGCCACTTGGGCCGCACCAAGGCCTAAAACCGAAACCCACTGTGGAGACATAGCAAAAGATTGCCGCAGGGAAGACATTTTCCAGAAACTCTGGAAGCTCTGTCGATGACAGTTCTGCGGTGTGCGTGTGTTCAAGCTGTGCACAACGCGTTTTGAATCTGCATAACCACACCCTCCATCCCCATTGTGACAGCACGTGAAGGTTCCGTGCGACAAAGCAAGCTCCATTTCCAGCTCCCTATTCCAAAAATCTATTTAATATATGGTCCCCAAATAGGGGACGTATCAGATAAGAACAGACACTACGCTTGATCTTGAGCCATTTGGCCGAGAAGCGATGATCAGAAATGGTTTGCCACTTGGGCCGCACCAAGGCCTACAACCGAAACCCACTGTGGAGACATAGCAAAAGATTGCCGCAGGGAAGACATTTTCCAAAAACTCTGGAAGCTCTGTAGATGACAGTTCTGCGGTGTGCGTGTGTTCAAGCTGTGCACAACGCGTTTTGAATCTGCATAACCACACCCTCCATCCCCATTGTGACAGCACGTGAAGGTTCCGTGTGACAAAGCAAGCTCCATTTCCAGCTCCCTATTCCAAAAATCCATTTAATATATGGTCCCCAAATAGGGGACGTATCAGATAAGAACAGACACTACGCTTGATCTTGAGCCATTTGGCCGAGAAGCGATGATCAGAAATGGTTTGCCACTTGGGCCGCACCAAGGCCTAAAACCGAAACCCACTGTGGAGACATAGCAAAAGATTGCCGCAGGGAAGACATTTTCCAGAAACTCTGGAAGCTCTGTCGATGACAGTTCTGCGGTGTGCGTGTGTTCAAGCTGTGCACAACGCGTTTTGAATCTGCATAACCACACCCTCCATCCCCATTGTGACAGCACGTGAAGGTTCCGTGCGACAAAGCAAGCTCCATTTCCAGCTCCCTATTCCAAAAATCTATTTAATATATGGTCCCCAAATAGGGGACGTATCAGATAAGAACAGACACTACGCTTGATCTTGAGCCATTTGGCCGAGAAGCGATGATCAGAAATGGTTTGCCACTTGGGCCGCACCAAGGCCTACAACCGAAACCCACTGTGGAGACATAGCAAAAGATTGCCGCAGGGAAGACATTTTCCAGAAACTCTGGAAGCTCTGTCGATGACAGTTCTGCAGTGTGCGTGTGTTCAAGCTGTGCACAACGCGTTTTGAATCTGCATAACCACACCCTCCATCCCCATTGTGACAGCACGTGAAGGTTCCGTGTGACAAAGCAAGCTCCATTTCCAGCTCCCTATTCCAAAAATCCATTTAATATATGGTCCCCAAATAGGGGACGTATCAGATAAGAACAGACACTACGCTTGATCTTGAGCCATTTGGCCGAGAAGCGATGATCAGAAATGGTTTGCCACTTGGGCCGCACCAAGGCCTACAACCGAAACCCACTGTGGAGACATAGCAAAAGATTGCCGCAGGGAAGACATTTTCCAGAAACTCTGGAGGTTCTGTAGATGATAGTTCTGCGGTGTGCGTGTGTTCAAGCTGTGCACAACGCGTTTTGAATCTGCATAACCACACCCTCCATCCCCATTGTGACAGCACGTGAAGGTTCCGTGCGACAAAGCAAGCTCCATTTCCAGCTCCCTATTCCAAAAATCTATTTAATATATGGTCCCCAAATAGGGGACATATCAGATAAGAGCAGACACTACGCTTGATCTTGAGCCATTTGGCCAAGAAGCGATGATCAGAAATGGTTTGCCACTTGGGCCGCACCAAGGCCTACAACCGAAACCCACTGTGGAGACATAGCAAAAGATTGCCGCAGGGAAGACATTTTCCAGAAACTCTGGAAGCTCTGTCGATGACAGTTCTGCGGTGTGCGTGTGTTCAAGCTGTGCACAACGCGTTTTGAATCTGCATAACCACACCCTCCATCCCCATTGTGACAGCATGTGAAGGTTCCGTCCGACGAAGCAAGCTCCATTTCCAGCTCCGTTTTCCAAAAATCCATTTAATATATGGTCCCCAAATAGGGGACGTATCAGATAAGAACAGACACTACGCTTGATCTTGAGCCATTTGGCCGAGAAGCGATGATCAGAAATGGTTTGCCACTTAGGCCTCACCAAGGCCTACAACCGTAACCCACTGTGGAGACATAGCAAAAGATTGCCGCAGGGAAGACATTTTCCAGAAACCCTGGAAGCTCTGTAGATGACAGTTCTGCGGTGTGCGTGTGTTCAAGCTGTGCACAACGCATTTTGAATCTGCATAACCACACCCTCCATCCCCATTGTGACAGCACGTGAAGGTTCTGTGCGACAAAGCAAGCTCCATTTCCAGCTCCCTATTCCAAAAATCTATTTAATATATGGTCCCCAAATAGGGGACGTATCAGATAAGAACAGACACTACGCTTGATCTTGAGCCATTTGGCCGAGAAACGATGATCAGAAATGGTTTGCCACTTGGGCCGCACCAAGGCCTACAACCGAAACCCACTGTGGAGACATAGCAAAAGATTGCCGCAGGGAAGACATTTTCCAGAAACTCTGGAAGCTTTGTCGATGACAGTTCTGCGGTGTGCGTGTGTTCAAGCTGTGCACAACGCGTTTTGAATCTGCATAATCACACCCTCCATCCCCATTGTGACAGCACGTGAAGGTTCCGTGTGACAAAGCAAGCTCCATTTCCAGCTCCCTATTCCAAAAATCCATTTAATATATGGTCCCCAAATAGGGGACGTATCCGAGAAGAACAGACACTACGCTTGATCTTGAGCCATTTGGCCGAGAAGCGATGATCAGAAATTGTTTGCCACTTGGGCCGCACCAAGGCCTACAACTGAAACCCACTGTGGAGACATAGCAAAAGATTGCCGCAGGGAAGACATTTTCCAGAAACTCTGGAAGCTCTGTAGATGACAGTTCTGCGGTGTGCGTGTGTTCAAGCTGTGCACAACGCGTTTTGAATCTGCATAACCACACCCTCCATCCCCATTGTGACAGCACGTGAAGGTTCCGTGCGACAAAGCAAGCTCCATTTCCAGCTCCCTATTCCAAAAATCCATTTAATATATGGTCCCCAAATAGGGGACGTATCAGATAAGAACAGACACTACGCTTGATCTTGAGCCATTTGGCCGAGAAGCGATGATCAGAAATGGTGTGCCACTTGGGCCGCACCAAGGCCTACAACCGAAACCCACTGTGGAGACATAGCAAAAGATTGCCGCAGGGAAGACATTTTCCAGAAACTCTGGAAGTTCTGTAGATGACAGTTCTGCGGTGTGCGTGTGTTCAAGCTGTGCACAACGCGTTTTGAATCTGCATAACCACACCCTCCATCCCCATTGTGACAGCAAGTGAAGGTTCCGTGCGACAAAGCAAGCTCCATTTCCAGTTCCCTATTCCAAAAATCTATTTAATATATGGTCCCCAAATAGGGTACGTATCAGATAAGAACAGACACTACGCTTGATCTTGAGCCATTTGGCCGAGAAGCGATGATCAGAAATGGTTTGCCACTTGGGCCGCACCAAGGCCTACAACCGAAACCCACTGTGGAGACATAGCAAAAGATTGCCGCAGGGAAGACATTTTCCAGAAACTCTGGAAGCTCTGTAGATGACAGTTCTGCGGTGTGCGTGTGTTCAAGCTGTGCACAACGCGTTTTGAATCTGCATAACCACACCCTCCATCCCCATTGTGACAGCACGTGAAGGTTCCGTGCGACAAAGCAAGCTCCATTTCCAGCTCCCTATTCCAAAAATCCATTTAATATATGGTCCCCAAATAGGGGACGTATCAGATAAGAACAGACTCTACGCTTGATCTTGAGCCATTTGGCCGAGAAGCGATGATCAGAAATGGTTTGCCACTTGGGCCGCACCAAGGCCTACAACCGAAACCCACTGTGGAGACATAGCAAAAGATTGCCGCAGGGAAGACATTTTCCAGAAACTCTGGAAGCTCTGTAGATGACAGTTCTGCGGTGTGCGTGTGTTCAAGCTGTGCACAACGCGTTTTGAATCTGCATAACCACACCCTCCATCCCCATTGTGACAGCACGTGAAGGTTCCGTGTGACAAAGCAAGCTCCATTTCCAGCTCCCTATTCCAAAAATCCATTTAATATATGGTCCCCAAATAGGGGACGTATCAGATAAGAACAGACACTACGCTTGATCTTGAGCCATTTGGCCGAGAAGCGATGATCAGAAATGGTTTGCCACTTGGGCCGCACCAAGGCCTAAAACCGAAACCCACTGTGGAGACATAGCAAAAGATTGCCGCAGGGAAGACATTTTCCAGAAACTCTGGAAGCTCTGTCGATGACAGTTCTGCGGTGTGCGTGTGTTCAAGCTGTGCACAACGCGTTTTGAATCTGCATAACCACACCCTCCATCCCCATTGTGACAGCACGTGAAGGTTCCGTGCGACAAAGCAAGCTCCATTTCCAGCTCCCTATTCCAAAAATCTATTTAATATATGGTCCCCAAATAGGGGACGTATCAGATAAGAACAGACACTACGCTTGATCTTGAGCCATTTGGCCGAGAAGCGATGATCAGAAATGGTTTGCCACTTGGGCCGCACCAAGGCCTACAACCGAAACCCACTGTGGAGACATAGCAAAAGATTGCCGCAGGGAAGACATTTTCCAGAAACTCTGGAAGCTCTGTCGATGACAGTTCTGCAGTGTGCGTGTGTTCAAGCTGTGCACAACGCGTTTTGAATCTGCATAACCACACCCTCCATCCCCATTGTGACAGCACGTGAAGGTTCCGTGTGACAAAGCAAGCTCCATTTCCAGCTCCCTATTCCAAAAATCCATTTAATATATGGTCCCCAAATAGGGGACGTATCAGATAAGAACAGACACTACGCTTGATCTTGAGCCATTTGGCCGAGAAGCGATGATCAGAAATGGTTTGCCACTTGGGCCGCACCAAGGCCTACAACCGAAACCCACTGTGGAGACATAGCAAAAGATTGCCGCAGGGAAGACATTTTCCAGAAACTCTGGAGGTTCTGTAGATGATAGTTCTGCGGTGTGCGTGTGTTCAAGCTGTGCACAACGCGTTTTGAATCTGCATAACCACACCCTCCATCCCCATTGTGACAGCACGTGAAGGTTCCGTCCGACGAAGCAAGCTCCATTTCCAGCTCCGTTTTCCAAAAATCCATTTAATATATGGTCCCCAAATAGGGGACGTATCAGATAAGAACAGACACTACGCTTGATCTTGAGCCATTTGGCCGAGAAGCGATGATCAGAAATGGTTTGCCACTTAGGCCTCACCAAGGCCTACAACCGTAACCCACTGTGGAGACATAGCAAAAGATTGCCGCAGGGAAGACATTTTCCAGAAACCCTGGAAGCTCTGTAGATGACAGTTCTGCGGTGTGCGTGTGTTCAAGCTGTGCACAACGCATTTTGAATCTGCATAACCACACCCTCCATCCCCATTGTGACAGCACGTGAAGGTTCTGTGCGACATAGCAAGCTCCATTTCCAGCTCCCTATTCCAAAAATCTATTTAATATATGGTCCCCAAATAGGGGACGTATCAGATAAGAACAGACACTACGCTTGATCTTGAGCCATTTGGCCGAGAAACGATGATCAGAAATGGTTTGCCACTTGGGCCGCACCAAGGCCTACAACCGAAACCCACTGTGGAGACATAGCAAAAGATTGCCGCAGGGAAGACATTTTCCAGAAACTCTGGAAGCTTTGTCGATGACAGTTCTGCGGTGTGCGTGTGTTCAAGCTGTGCACAACGCGTTTTGAATCTGCATAATCACACCCTCCATCCCCATTGTGACAGCACGTGAAGGTTCCGTGTGACAAAGCAAGCTCCATTTCCAGCTCCCTATTCCAAAAATCCATTTAATATATGGTCCCCAAATAGGGGACGTATCCGAGAAGAACAGACACTACGCTTGATCTTGAGCCATTTGGCCGAGAAGCGATGATCAGAAATTGTTTGCCACTTGGGCCGCACCAAGGCCTACAACTGAAACCCACTGTGGAGACATAGCAAAAGATTGCCGCAGGGAAGACATTTTCCAGAAACTCTGGAAGCTCTGTAGATGACAGTTCTGCGGTGTGCGTGTGTTCAAGCTGTGCACAACGCGTTTTGAATCTGCATAACCACACCCTCCATCCCCATTGTGACAGCACGTGAAGGTTCCGTGCGACAAAGCAAGCTCCATTTCCAGCTCCCTATTCCAAAAATCCATTTAATATATGGTCCCCAAATAGGGGACGTATCAGATAAGAACAGACACTACGCTTGATCTTGAGCCATTTGGCCGAGAAGCGATGATCAGAAATGGTGTGCCACTTGGGCCGCACCAAGGCCTACAACCGAAACCCACTGTGGAGACATAGCAAAAGATTGCCGCAGGGAAGACATTTTCCAGAAACTCTGGAAGTTCTGTAGATGACAGTTCTGCGGTGTGCGTGTGTTCAAGCTGTGCACAACGCGTTTTGAATCTGCATAACCACACCCTCCATCCCCATTGTGACAGCAAGTGAAGGTTCCGTGCGACAAAGCAAGCTCCATTTCCAGTTCCCTATTCCAAAAATCTATTTAATATATGGTCCCCAAATAGGGTACGTATCAGATAAGAACAGACACTACGCTTGATCTTGAGCCATTTGGCCGAGAAGCGATGATCAGAAATGGTTTGCCACTTGGGCCGCACCAAGGCCTACAACCGAAACCCACTGTGGAGACATAGCAAAAGATTGCCGCAGGGAAGACATTTTCCAGAAACTCTGGAAGCTCTGTAGATGACAGTTCTGCGGTGTGCGTGTGTTCAAGCTGTGCACAACGCGTTTTGAATCTGCATAACCACACCCTCCATCCCCATTGTGACAGCACGTGAAGGTTCCGTGCGACAAAGCAAGCTCCATTTCCAGCTCCCTATTCCAAAAATCCATTTAATATATGGTCCCCAAATAGGGGACGTATCAGATAAGAACAGACTCTACGCTTGATCTTGAGCCATTTGGCCGAGAAGCGATGATCAGAAATGGTTTGCCACTTGGGCCGCACCAAGGCCTACAACCGAAACCCACTGTGGAGACATAGCAAAAGATTGCCGCAGGGAAGACATTTTCCAGAAACTTTGGAAGCTCTGTAGATGACAGTTCTGCGGTGTGCGTGTGTTCAAGCTGTATACAACGCGTTTCGAATCTGCATAACCACACCCTCCATCCCCATTGTGACAGCACGTGAAGGTTCCGTGCGACAAAGCAAGCTCCATTGCCAGCTCCCTATTCCAAAAATCCATTTAATATATGGTCCCCAAATAGGGGACGTATCAGATAAGAACAGACTCTACGCTTGATCTTGAGCCATTTGGCCGAGAAGCGATGATCAGAAATGGTTTGCCATTTGGGCCGCACCAAGGCCTACAACCGAAACCCACTGTGGAGATATAGCAAAAGATTGCCGCAGGGAAGACATTTTCCAGAAACTCTGGAAGCTCTGTAGATGACAGTTCTGCGGTGTGCGTGTGTTCAAGCTGTGCACAACGCGTTTTGAATCTGCATAACCACACCCTCCATCCCCATTGTGACAGCACGTGAAGGTTCCGTGCGACAAAGCAAGCTCCATTTCCAGCATCCTATTCCAAAAATCCATTTAATATATGGTCCCCAAATAAGGGACGTATCAGATAAGAACAGACTCTACGCTTGATCTTGAGCCATTTGGCCGAGAAGCGATGATCAGAAATGGTTTGCCACTTGGGCCGCACCAAGGCCTACAACCGAAACCCACTGTGGAGACTTAGCAAAAGATTGCCGCAGGGAAGACATTTTCCAGAAACTCTGGAAGCTCTGTAGATGACAGTTCTGCGGTGTGCGTGTGTTCAAGCTGTGCACAACGCGTTTCGAATCTGCATAACCACACCCTCCATCCCCATTGTGACAGCACGTGAAGGTTCCGTGTGACAAAGCAAGCTCCATTTCCAGCTCCCTATTCCAAAAATCCATGTAATATATGGTCCCCAAATAGGGGACGTATCAGATAAGAACAGACACTACGCTTGATCTTGAGCCATTTGGCCGAGAAGCGATGATCAGAAATGGTTTGCCACTTGGGCCGCACCAAGGCCTACAACCGAAACCCACTGTGGAGACATAGCAAAAGATTGCCGCAGGGAAGACATTTTCCAGAAACTCTGGAAGCTCTGTCGATGACAGTTCTGTGGTGTGCGTGTGTTCAAGCTGTGCACAACGCGTTTTGAATCTGCATAACCACACCCTCCATCCCCATTGTGACAGCACGTGAAGGTTCCGTGCGACGAAGCAAGCTCCATTTCCAGCTCCCTATTCCAAAAATCCATTTAATATATGGTCCCCAAATAGGGGACGTATCAGATAAGAACAGACACTACGCTTGATCTTGAGCCATTTGGCCGAGAAGCGATGATCAGAAATGGTTTGCCACTTGGGCCACACCAAGGCCTACAACCGAAACCCACTGTGGAGACATAGCAAAAGATTGCCGCAGGGAAGACATTTTCCAGAAACTCTGGAAGCTCTGTAGATGACAGTTCTGCGGTGTGCGTGTGTTCAAGCTGTGCACAACGCGTTTTGAATCTGCATAACCACACCCTCCATCCCCATTGTGACAGCACGTGAAGGTTCCGTGCGACAAAGCAAGCTCCATTTCCAGCTCCCTATTCCAAAAATCTATTTAATATATGGTCCCCAAATAGGGGACGTATCAGATAAGAACAGACACTACACTTGATCTTGAGCCATTTGGCCGAGAAGCGATGATCAGAAATGGTTTGCCACTTGGGCCGCACCAAGGCCTACAACCGAAACCCACTGTGGAGACATAGCAAAAGATTGCCGCAGGGAAGACATTTTCCAAAAACTCTGGAAGCTCTGTAGATGACAGTTCTGCGGTGTGCGTGTGTTCAAGCAGTGCACAACGCGTTTTGAATCTGCATAACCACACCCTCCATCCCCATTGTGACAGCACGTGAAGGTTCCGTGTGACAAAGCAAGCTCCATTTCCAGCTCCCTATTCCAAAAATCCATTTAATATATGGTCCCCAAATAGGGGACGTATCAGATAAGAACAGACACTACGCTTGATCTTGAGCCATTTGGCCGAGAAGCGATGATCAGAAATGGTTTGCCACTTGGGCCGCACCAAGGCCTAAAACCGAAACCCACTGTGGAGACATAGCAAAAGATTGCCGCAGGGAAGACATTTTCCAGAAACTCTGGAAGCTCTGTCGATGACAGTTCTGCGGTGTGCGTGTGTTCAAGCTGTGCACAACGCGTTTTGAATCTGCATAACCACACCCTCCATCCCCATTGTGACAGCACGTGAAGGTTCCGTGCGACAAAGCAAGCTCCATTTCCAGCTCCCTATTCCAAAAATCTATTTAATATATGGTCCCCAAATAGGGGACGTATCAGATAAGAACAGACACTACGCTTGATCTTGAGCCATTTGGCCGAGAAGCGATGATCAGAAATGGTTTGCCACTTGGGCCGCACCAAGGCCTACAACCGAAACCCACTGTGGAGACATAGCAAAAGATTGCCGCAGGGAAGACATTTTCCAAAAACTCTGGAAGCTCTGTAGATGACAGTTCTGCGGTGTGCGTGTGTTCAAGCTGTGCACAACGCGTTTTGAATCTGCATAACCACACCCTCCATCCCCATTGTGACAGCACGTGAAGGTTCCATGCGACAAAGCAAGCTCCATTTCCAGCTCCCTATTCCAAAAATCTATTTAATATATGGTCCCCAAATAGGGGACATATCAGATAAGAACAGACACTACGCTTGATCTTGAGCCATTTGGCCGAGAAGCGATGATCAGAAATGGTTTGCCACTTGGGCCGCACCAAGGCCTACAACCGAAACCCACTGTGGAGACATAGCAAAAGATTGCCGCAGGGAAGACATTTTCCAGAAACTCTGGAAGCTCTGTAGATGACAGTTCTGCGGTGTGCGTGTGTTCAAGCTGTGCACAACGCGTTTTGAATCTGCATAACCACACCCTCCATCCCCATTATGACAGCACGTGAAGGTTCCGTGCGACAAAGCAAGCTCCATTTCCAGCTCCCTATTCCAAAAATCCATTTAATATATGGTCCCCAAATAGGGGACGTATCAGATAAGAACAGACACTACGCTTGATCTTGAGCCATTTGGCCGAGAAGCGATGATCAGAAATGGTTTGCCACTTGGGCCGCACCAAGGCCTACAACCGAAACCCACTGTGGAGACAAGCTGTGCACAACGCGTTTTGAATCTGCATAACCACACCCTCCATCCCCATTGTGACAGCACGTGAAGGTTCCATGCGACAAAGCAAGCTCCATTTCCAGCTCCCTATTCCAAAAATCTATTTAATATATGGTCCCCAAATAGGGGACGTATCAGATAAGAACAGACACTACGCTTGATCTTGAGCCATTTGGCCGAGAAGCGATGATCAGAAATGGTTTGCCACTTGGGCCGCACCAAGGCCTACAACCGAAACCCACTGTGGAGACATAGCAAAAGATTGCCGCAGGGAAGACATTTTCCAGAAACTCTGGAAGCTCTGTAGATGACAGTTCTGCGGTGTGCGTGTGTTCAAGCTGTGCACAACGCGTTTTGAATCTGCATAACCACACCCTCCATCCCCATTGTGACAGCACGTGAAGGTTCCGTGCGACAAAGCAAGCTCCATTTCCAGCTCCCTATTCCAAAAATCTATTTAATATATGGTCCCCAAATAGGGGACGTATCAGATAAGAACAGACACTACGCTTGATCTTGAGCCATTTGGCCGAGAAGCGATGATCAGAAATGGTTCGCCATTTGGGCCGCACCAAGGCCTACAACCGAAACCCACTGTGGAGACATAGCAAAAGATTGCCGCAGGGAAGACATTTTCCAGAAACTCTGGAAGCTCTGTAGATGACAGTTCTGCGGTGTGCGTGTGTTCAAGCTGTGCACAACGCGTTTTGAATCTGCATAACCACACCCTCCATCCCCATTGTGACAGCACGTGAAGGTTCCGTGCGACAAAGCAAGCTCCATTTCCAGCATCCTATTCCAAAAATCCATTTAATATATGGTCCCCAAATAGGGGACGTATCAGATAAGAACAGACTCTACGCTTGATCTTGAGCCATTTGGCCGAGAAGCGATGATCAGAAATGATTTGCCACTTGGGCCGCACCAAGGCCTACAACCGAAACCCACTGTGGAGACTTAGCAAAAGATTGCCGCAGGGAAGACATTTTCCAGAAACTCTGAAAGCTCTGTAGATGACAGTTCTGCGGTGTGCGTGTGTTCAAGCTGTGCACAACGCGTTTCGAATCTGCATAACCACACCCTCCATCCCCATTGTGACAGCACGTGAAGGTTCCGTGTGACAAAGCAAGCTCCATTTCCAGCTCCCTATTCCAAAAATCCATTTAATATATGGTCCCCAAATAGGGGACGTATCAGATAAGAACAGACACTACGCTTGATCTTGAGCCATTTGGCCGAGAAGCGATGATCAGAAATGGTTTGCCACTTGGGCCGCACCAAGGCCTACAACCGAAACCCACTGTGGAGACATAGCAAAAGATTGCCGCAGGGAAGACATTTTCCAGAAACTCTGGAAGCTCTGTAGATGACAGTTCTGCGGTGTGCGTGTGTTCAAGCTGTGCACAACGCGTTTTGAATCTGCATAACCACACCCTCCATCCCCATTGTGACAGCACGTGAAGGTTCCGTGCGACGAAGCAAGCTCCATTTCCAGCTCCCTATTCCAAAAATCCATTTAATATATGGTCCCCAAATAGGGGACGTATCAGATAAGAACAGACACTACGCTTGATCTTGAGCCATTTGGCCGAGAAGCGATGATCAGAAATGGTTTGCCACTTGGGCCACACCAAGGCCTACAACCGAAACCCACTGTGGAGACATAGCAAAAGATTGCCGCAGGGAAGACATTTTCCAGAAACTCTGGAAGCTCTGTAGATGACAGTTCTGCGGTGTGCGTGTGTTCAAGCTGTGCACAACGCGTTTTGAATCTGCATAACCACACCCTCCATCCCCATTGTGACAGCACGTGAAGGTTCCGTGCGACAAAGCAAGCTCCATTTCCAGCTCCCTATTCCAAAAATCTATTTAATATATGGTCCCCAAATAGGGGACGTATCAGATAAGAACAGACACTACACTTGATCTTGAGCCATTTGGCCGAGAAGCGATGATCAGAAATGGTTTGCCACTTGGGCCGCACCAAGGCCTACAACCGAAACCCACTGTGGAGACATAGCAAAAGATTGCCGCAGGGAAGACATTTTCCAAAAACTCTGGAAGCTCTGTAGATGACAGTTCTGCGGTGTGCGTGTGTTCAAGCAGTGCACAACGCGTTTTGAATCTGCATAACCACACCCTCCATCCCCATTGTGACAGCACGTGAAGGTTCCGTGCGACAAAGCAAGCTCCATTTCCAGCATCCTATTCCAAAAATCCATTTAATATATGGTCCCCAAATAGGGGACGTATCAGATAAGAACAGACTCTACGCTTGATCTTGAGCCATTTGGCCGAGAAGCGATGATCAGAAATGATTTGCCACTTGGGCCGCACCAAGGCCTACAACCGAAACCCACTTTGGAGACTTAGCAAAAGATTGCCGCAGGGAAGACATTTTCCAGAAACTCTGGAAGCTCTGTAGATGACAGTTCTGCGGTGTGCGTGTGTTCAAGCTGTGCACAACGCGTTTCGAATCTGCATAACCACACCCTCCATCCCCATTGTGACAGCACGTGAAGGTTCCGTGTGACAAAGCAAGCTCCATTTCCAGCTCCCTATTCCAAAAATCCATTTAATATATGGTCCCCAAATAGGGGACGTATCAGATAAGAACAGACACTACGCTTGATCTTGAGCCATTTGGCCGAGAAGCGATGATCAGAAATGGTTTGCCACTTGGGCCGCACCAAGGCCTACAACCGAAACCCACTGTGGAGACATAGCAAAAGATTGCCGCAGGGAAGACATTTTCCAGAAACTCTGGAAGCTCTGTAGATGACAGTTCTGCGGTGTGCGTGTGTTCAAGCTGTGCACAACGCGTTTTGAATCTGCATAACCACACCCTCCATCCCCATTGTGACAGCACGTGAAGGTTCCGTGCGACGAAGCAAGCTCCATTTCCAGCTCCCTATTCCAAAAATCCATTTAATATATGGTCCCCAAATAGGGGATGTATCAGATAAGAACAGACACTACGCTTGATCTTGAGCCATTTGGCCGAGAAGCGATGATCAGAAATGGTTTGCCACTTGGGCCACACCAAGGCCTACAACCGAAACCCACTGTGGAGACATAGCAAAAGATTGCCGCAGGGAAGACATTTTCCAAAAACTCTGGAAGCTCTGTAGATGACAGTTCTGCGGTGTGCGTGTGTTCAAGCAGTGCACAACGCGTTTTGAATCTGCATAACCACACCCTCCATCCCCATTGTGACAGCACGTGAAGGTTCCGTGTGACAAAGCAAGCTCCATTTCCAGCTCCCTATTCCAAAAATCTATTTAATATATGGTCCCCAAATAGGGGACGTATCAGATAAGAACAGACACTACGCTTGATCTTGAGCCATTTGGCCGAGAAGCGATGATCAGAAATGGTTTGCCACTTGGGCCGCACCAAGGCCTACAACCGAAACCCACTGTGGAGACATAGCAAAAGATTGCCGCAGGGAAGACATTTTCCAGAAACTCTGGAAGCTCTGTCGATGACAGTTCTGCAGTGTGCGTGTGTTCAAGCTGTGCACAACGCGTTTTGAATCTGCATAACCACACCCTCCATCCCCATTGTGACAGCACGTGAAGGTTCCGTGTGACAAAGCAAGCTCCATTTCCAGCTCCCTATTCCAAAAATCCATTTAATATATGGTCCCCAAATAGGGGACGTATCAGATAAGAACAGACACTACGCTTGATCTTGAGCCATTTGGCCGAGAAGCGATGATCAGAAATGGTTTGCCACTTGGGCCGCACCAAGGCCTACAACCGAAACCCACTGTGGAGACATAGCAAAAGATTGCCGCAGGGAAGACATTTTCCAGAAACTCTGGAAGTTCTGTAGATGATAGTTCTGCGGTGTGCGTGTGTTCAAGCTGTGCACAACGCGTTTTGAATCTGCATAACCACACCCTCCATCCCCATTGTGACAGCACGTGAAGGTTCCGTGTGACAAAGCAAGCTCCATTTCCAGCTCCCTATTCCAAAAATCCATTTAATATATGGTCCCCAAATAGGGGACGTATCAGATAAGAACAGACACTACGCTTGATCTTGAGCCATTTGGCCGAGAAGCGATGATCAGAAATGGTTTGCCACTTGGGCCGCACCAAGGCCTACAACCGAAACCCACTGTGGAGACATAGCAAAAGATTGCCGCAGGGAAGACATTTTCCAGAAACTCTGGAAGTTCTGTAGATGATAGTTCTGCGGTGTGCGTGTGTTCAAGCTGTGCACAACGCGTTTTGAATCTGCATAACCACACCCTCCATCCCCATTGTGACAGCACGTGAAGGTTCCGTGCGACAAAGCAAGCTCCATTTCCAGCACCCTATTCCAAAAATCTATTTAATATATGGTCCCCAAATAGGGGACATATCAGATAAGAGCAGACACTACGCTTGATCTTGAGCCATTTGGCCAAGAAGCGATGATCAGAAATGGTTTGCCACTTGGGCCGCACCAAGGCCTACAACCGAAACCCACTGTGGAGACATAGCAAAAGATTGCCGCAGGGAAGACATTTTCCAGAAACTCTGGAAGCTCTGTCGATGACAGTTCTGCGGTGTGCGTGTGTTCAAGCTGTGCACAACGCGTTTTGAATCTGCATAACCACACCCTCCATCCCCATTGTGACAGCACGTGAAGGTTCCGTGCGACAAAGCAAGCTCCATTTCCAGCTCCCTATTCCAAAAATCCATTTAATATATGGTCCCCAAATAGGGGACGTATCAGATAAGAACAGACACTACGCTTGATCTTGAGCCATTTGGCCGAGAAGCGATGATCAGAAATGGTTTGCATCTTGGGCCGCACCAAGGCCTACAACCGAAACCCACTGTGGAGACATAGCAAAAGATTGCCGCAGGGAAGACATTTTCCAGAAACTCTGGAAGCTCTGTCGATGACAGTTCTGCGGTGTGCGTGTGTTCAAGCTGTGCACAACGCGTTTTGAATCTGCATAACCACACCCTCCATCCCCATTGTGACAGCACGTGAAGGTTCCGTGCGACAAAGCAAGCTCCATTTCCAGCTCCCTATTCCAAAAATCCATTTAATATATGGTCCCCAAATAGGGGACGTATCAGATAAGAACAGACACTACGCTTGATCTTGAGCCATTTGGCCGAGAAGCGATGATCAGAAATGGTTTGCCACTTGGGCCGCACCAAGGCCTACAACCGAAACCCACTGTGGAGACATAGCAAAAGATTGCCGCAGGGAAGACATTTTCCAGAAACTCTGGAAGCTCTGTCGATGACAGTTCTGCGGTGTGCGTGTGTTCAAGCTGTGCACAACGCGTTTTAAATCTGCATAACCACACCCTCCATCCCCATTGTGACAGCACGTGAAGGTTCCGTGCGACAAAGCAAGCTCCATTTCCAGCTCCCTATTCCAAAAATCTATTTAATATATGGTCCCCAAATAGGGGACGTATCAGATAAGAACAGACACTATGCTTGATCTTGAGCCATTTGGCCGAGAAGCGATGATCAGAAATGGTTTGCCACTTGGGCCGCACCAAGGCCTACAACCGAAACCCACTGTGGAGACATAGCAAAAGATTGCCGCAGGGAAGACATTTTCCAAAAACTCTGGAAGCTCTGTAGATGACAGTTCTGCGGTGTGCGTGTGTTCAAGCTGTGCACAACGCGTTTTGAATCTGCATAACCACACCCTCCATCCCCATTGTGACAGCACGTGAAGGTTCCGTGTGACAAAGCAAGCTCCATTTCCAGCTCCCTATTCCAAAAATCCATTTAATATATGGTCCCCAAATAGGGGACGTATCAGATAAGAACAGACACTACGCTTGATCTTGAGCCATTTGGCCGAGAAGCGATGATCAGAAATGGTTTGCCACTTGGGCCGCACCAAGGCCTAAAACCGAAACCCACTGTGGAGACATAGCAAAAGATTGCCGCAGGGAAGACATTTTCCAGAAACTCTGGAAGCTCTGTTGATGACAGTTCTGCGGTGTGCGTGTGTTCAAGCTGTGCACAACGCGTTTTGAATCTGCATAACCACACCCTCCATCCCCATTGTGACAGCACGTGAAGGTTCCGTGCGACAAAGCAAGCTCCATTTCCAGCTCCCTATTCCAAAAATCTATTTAATATATGGTCCCCAAATAGGGGACGTATCAGATAAGAACAGACACTACGCTTGATCTTGAGCCATTTGGCCGAGAAGCGATGATCAGAAATGGTTTGCCACTTGGGCCGCACCAAGGCCTACAACCGAAACCCACTGTGGAGACATAGCAAAAGATTGCCGCAGGGAAGACATTTTCCAGAAACTCTGGAAGCTCTGTCGATGACAGTTCTGCAGTGTGCGTGTGTTCAAGCTGTGCACAACGCGTTTTGAATCTGCATAACCACACCCTCCATCCCCATTGTGACAGCACGTGAAGGTTCCGTGTGACAAAGCAAGCTCCATTTCCAGCTCCCTATTCCAAAAATCCATTTAATATATGGTCCCCAAATAGGGGACGTATCAGATAAGAACAGACACTACGCTTGATCTTGAGCCATTTGGCCGAGAAGCGATGATCAGAAATGGTTTGCCACTTGGGCCGCACCAAGGCCTACAACCGAAACCCACTGTGGAGACATAGCAAAAGATTGCCGCAGGGAAGACATTTTCCAGAAACTCTGGAGGTTCTGTAGATGATAGTTCTGCGGTGTGCGTGTGTTCAAGCTGTGCACAACGCGTTTTGAATCTGCATAACCACACCCTCCATCCCCATTGTGAAAGCACGTGAAGGTTCCGTGCGACAAAGCAAGCTCCATTTCCAGCTCCCTATTCCAAAAATCTATTTAATATATGGTCCCCAAATAGGGGACATATCAGATAAGAGCAGACACTACGCTTGATCTTGAGCCATGTGGCCAAGAAGCGATGATCAGAAATGGTTTGCCACTTGGGCCGCACCAAGGCCTACAACCGAAACCCACTGTGGAGACATAGCAAAAGATTGCCGCAGGGAAGACATTTTCCAGAAACTCTGGAAGCTCTGTCGATGACAGTTCTGCGGTGTGCGTGTGTTCAAGCTGTGCACAACGCGTTTTGAATCTGCATAACCACACCCTCCATCCCCATTGTGACAGCATGTGAAGGTTCCGTCCGACGAAGCAAGCTCCATTTCCAGCTCCGTTTTCCAAAAATCCATTTAATATATGGTCCCCAAATAGGGGACGTATCAGATAAGAACAGACACTACGCTTGATCTTGAGCCATTTGGCCGAGAAGCGATGATCAGAAATGGTTTGCCACTTAGGCCTCACCAAGGCCTACAACCGTAACCCACTGTGGAGACATAGCAAAAGATTGCCGCAGGGAAGACATTTTCCAGAAACCCTGGAAGCTCTGTAGATGACAGTTCTGCGGTGTGCGTGTGTTCAAGCTGTGCACAACGCATTTTGAATCTGCATAACCACACCCTCCATCCCCATTGTGACAGCACGTGAAGGTTCTGTGCGACAAAGCAAGCTCCATTTCCAGCTCCCTATTCCAAAAATCTATTTAATATATGGTCCCCAAATAGGGGACGTATCAGATAAGAACAGACACTACGCTTGATCTTGAGCCATTTGGCCGAGAAACGATGATCAGAAATGGTTTGCCACTTGGGCCGCACCAAGGCCTACAACCGAAACCCACTGTGGAGACATAGCAAAAGATTGCCGCAGGGAAGACATTTTCCAGAAACTCTGGAAGCTTTGTCGATGACAGTTCTGCGGTGTGCGTGTGTTCAAGCTGTGCACAACGCGTTTTGAATCTGCATAATCACACCCTCCATCCCCATTGTGACAGCACGTGAAGGTTCCGTGTGACAAAGCAAGCTCCATTTCCAGCTCCCTATTCCAAAAATCCATTTAATATATGGTCCCCAAATAGGGGACGTATCCGAGAAGAACAGACACTACGCTTGATCTTGAGCCATTTGGCCGAGAAGCGATGATCAGAAATTGTTTGCCACTTGGGCCGCACCAAGGCCTACAACTGAAACCCACTGTGGAGACATAGCAAAAGATTGCCGCAGGGAAGACATTTTCCAGAAACTCTGGAAGCTCTGTAGATGACAGTTCTGCGGTGTGCGTGTGTTCAAGCTGTGCACAACGCGTTTTGAATCTGCATAACCACACCCTCCATCCCCATTGTGACAGCACGTGAAGGTTCCGTGCGACAAAGCAAGCTCCATTTCCAGCTCCCTATTCCAAAAATCCATTTAATATATGGTCCCCAAATAGGGGACGTATCAGATAAGAACAGACACTACGCTTGATCTTGAGCCATTTGGCCGAGAAGCGATGATCAGAAATGGTGTGCCACTTGGGCCGCACCAAGGCCTACAACCGAAACCCACTGTGGAGACATAGCAAAAGATTGCCGCAGGGAAGACATTTTCCAGAAACTCTGGAAGTTCTGTAGATGACAGTTCTGCGGTGTGCGTGTGTTCAAGCTGTGCACAACGCGTTTTGAATCTGCATAACCACACCCTCCATCCCCATTGTGACAGCAAGTGAAGGTTCCGTGCGACAAAGCAAGCTCCATTTCCAGTTCCCTATTCCAAAAATCTATTTAATATATGGTCCCCAAATAGGGTACGTATCAGATAAGAACAGACACTACGCTTGATCTTGAGCCATTTGGCCGAGAAGCGATGATCAGAAATGGTTTGCCACTTGGGCCGCACCAAGGCCTACAACCGAAACCCACTGTGGAGACATAGCAAAAGATTGCCGCAGGGAAGACATTTTCCAGAAACTCTGGAAGCTCTGTAGATGACAGTTCTGCGGTGTGCGTGTGTTCAAGCTGTGCACAACGCGTTTTGAATCTGCATAACCACACCCTCCATCCCCATTGTGACAGCACGTGAAGGTTCCGTGCGACAAAGCAAGCTCCATTTCCAGCTCCCTATTCCAAAAATCCATTTAATATATGGTCCCCAAATAGGGGACGTATCAGATAAGAACAGACTCTACGCTTGATCTTGAGCCATTTGGCCGAGAAGCGATGATCAGAAATGGTTTGCCACTTGGGCCGCACCAAGGCCTACAACCGAAACCCACTGTGGAGACATAGCAAAAGATTGCCGCAGGGAAGACATTTTCCAGAAACTTTGGAAGCTCTGTAGATGACAGTTCTGCGGTGTGCGTGTGTTCAAGCTGTATACAACGCGTTTCGAATCTGCATAACCACACCCTCCATCCCCATTGTGACAGCACGTGAAGGTTCCGTGCGACAAAGCAAGCTCCATTGCCAGCTCCCTATTCCAAAAATCCATTTAATATATGGTCCCCAAATAGGGGACGTATCAGATAAGAACAGACTCTACGCTTGATCTTGAGCCATTTGGCCGAGAAGCGATGATCAGAAATGGTTTGCCATTTGGGCCGCACCAAGGCCTACAACCGAAACCCACTGTGGAGATATAGCAAAAGATTGCCGCAGGGAAGACATTTTCCAGAAACTCTGGAAGCTCTGTAGATGACAGTTCTGCGGTGTGCGTGTGTTCAAGCTGTGCACAACGCGTTTTGAATCTGCATAACCACACCCTCCATCCCCATTGTGACAGCACGTGAAGGTTCCGTGCGACAAAGCAAGCTCCATTTCCAGCATCCTATTCCAAAAATCCATTTAATATATGGTCCCCAAATAAGGGACGTATCAGATAAGAACAGACTCTACGCTTGATCTTGAGCCATTTGGCCGAGAAGCGATGATCAGAAATGGTTTGCCACTTGGGCCGCACCAAGGCCTACAACCGAAACCCACTGTGGAGACTTAGCAAAAGATTGCCGCAGGGAAGACATTTTCCAGAAACTCTGGAAGCTCTGTAGATGACAGTTCTGCGGTGTGCGTGTGTTCAAGCTGTGCACAACGCGTTTCGAATCTGCATAACCACACCCTCCATCCCCATTGTGACAGCACGTGAAGGTTCCGTGTGACAAAGCAAGCTCCATTTCCAGCTCCCTATTCCAAAAATCCATGTAATATATGGTCCCCAAATAGGGGACGTATCAGATAAGAACAGACACTACGCTTGATCTTGAGCCATTTGGCCGAGAAGCGATGATCAGAAATGGTTTGCCACTTGGGCCGCACCAAGGCCTACAACCGAAACCTACTGTGGAGACATAGCAAAAGATTGCCGCAGGGAAGACATTTTCCAGAAACTCTGGAAGCTCTGTCGATGACAGTTCTGTGGTGTGCGTGTGTTCAAGCTGTGCACAACGCGTTTTGAATCTGCATAACCACACCCTCCATCCCCATTGTGACAGCACGTGAAGGTTCCGTGCGACGAAGCAAGCTCCATTTCCAGCTCCCTATTCCAAAAATCCATTTAATATATGGTCCCCAAATAGGGGACGTATCAGATAAGAACAGACACTACGCTTGATCTTGAGCCATTTGGCCGAGAAGCGATGATCAGAAATGGTTTGCCACTTGGGCCACACCAAGGCCTACAACCGAAACCCACTGTGGAGACATAGCAAAAGATTGCCGCAGGGAAGACATTTTCCAGAAACTCTGGAAGCTCTGTAGATGACAGTTCTGCGGTGTGCGTGTGTTCAAGCTGTGCACAACGCGTTTTGAATCTGCATAACCACACCCTCCATCCCCATTGTGACAGCACGTGAAGGTTCCGTGCGACAAAGCAAGCTCCATTTCCAGCTCCCTATTCCAAAAATCTATTTAATATATGGTCCCCAAATAGGGGACGTATCAGATAAGAACAGACACTACACTTGATCTTGAGCCATTTGGCCGAGAAGCGATGATCAGAAATGGTTTGCCACTTGGGCCGCACCAAGGCCTACAACCGAAACCCACTGTGGAGACATAGCAAAAGATTGCCGCAGGGAAGACATTTTCCAAAAACTCTGGAAGCTCTGTAGATGACAGTTCTGCGGTGTGCGTGTGTTCAAGCAGTGCACAACGCGTTTTGAATCTGCATAACCACACCCTCCATCCCCATTGTGACAGCACGTGAAGGTTCCGTGTGACAAAGCAAGCTCCATTTCCAGCTCCCTATTCCAAAAATCCATTTAATATATGGTCCCCAAATAGGGGACGTATCAGATAAGAACAGACACTACGCTTGATCTTGAGCCATTTGGCCGAGAAGCGATGATCAGAAATGGTTTGCCACTTGGGCCGCACCAAGGCCTAAAACCGAAACCCACTGTGGAGACATAGCAAAAGATTGCCGCAGGGAAGACATTTTCCAGAAACTCTGGAAGCTCTGTCGATGACAGTTCTGCGGTGTGCGTGTGTTCAAGCTGTGCACAACGCGTTTTGAATCTGCATAACCACACCCTCCATCCCCATTGTGACAGCACGTGAAGGTTCCGTGCGACAAAGCAAGCTCCATTTCCAGCTCCCTATTCCAAAAATCTATTTAATATATGGTCCCCAAATAGGGGACGTATCAGATAAGAACAGACACTACGCTTGATCTTGAGCCATTTGGCCGAGAAGCGATGATCAGAAATGGTTTGCCACTTGGGCCGCACCAAGGCCTACAACCGAAACCCACTGTGGAGACATAGCAAAAGATTGCCGCAGGGAAGACATTTTCCAAAAACTCTGGAAGCTCTGTAGATGACAGTTCTGCGGTGTGCGTGTGTTCAAGCTGTGCACAACGCGTTTTGAATCTGCATAACCACACCCTCCATCCCCATTGTGACAGCACGTGAAGGTTCCATGCGACAAAGCAAGCTCCATTTCCAGCTCCCTATTCCAAAAATCTATTTAATATATGGTCCCCAAATAGGGGACATATCAGATAAGAACAGACACTACGCTTGATCTTGAGCCATTTGGCCGAGAAGCGATGATCAGAAATGGTTTGCCACTTGGGCCGCACCAAGGCCTACAACCGAAACCCACTGTGGAGACATAGCAAAAGATTGCCGCAGGGAAGACATTTTCCAGAAACTCTGGAAGCTCTGTAGATGACAGTTCTGCGGTGTGCGTGTGTTCAAGCTGTGCACAACGCGTTTTGAATCTGCATAACCACACCCTCCATCCCCATTATGACAGCACGTGAAGGTTCCGTGCGACAAAGCAAGCTCCATTTCCAGCTCCCTATTCCAAAAATCCATTTAATATATGGTCCCCAAATAGGGGACGTATCAGATAAGAACAGACACTACGCTTGATCTTGAGCCATTTGGCCGAGAAGCGATGATCAGAAATGGTTTGCCACTTGGGCCGCACCAAGGCCTACAACCGAAACCCACTGTGGAGACAAGCTGTGCACAACGCGTTTTGAATCTGCATAACCACACCCTCCATCCCCATTGTGACAGCACGTGAAGGTTCCATGCGACAAAGCAAGCTCCATTTCCAGCTCCCTATTCCAAAAATCTATTTAATATATGGTCCCCAAATAGGGGACGTATCAGATAAGAACAGACACTACGCTTGATCTTGAGCCATTTGGCCGAGAAGCGATGATCAGAAATGGTTTGCCACTTGGGCCGCACCAAGGCCTACAACCGAAACCCACTGTGGAGACATAGCAAAAGATTGCCGCAGGGAAGACATTTTCCAGAAACTCTGGAAGCTCTGTAGATGACAGTTCTGCGGTGTGCGTGTGTTCAAGCTGTGCACAACGCGTTTTGAATCTGCATAACCACACCCTCCATCCCCATTGTGACAGCACGTGAAGGTTCCGTGCGACAAAGCAAGCTCCATTTCCAGCTCCCTATTCCAAAAATCTATTTAATATATGGTCCCCAAATAGGGGACGTATCAGATAAGAACAGACACTACGCTTGATCTTGAGCCATTTGGCCGAGAAGCGATGATCAGAAATGGTTCGCCATTTGGGCCGCACCAAGGCCTACAACCGAAACCCACTGTGGAGACATAGCAAAAGATTGCCGCAGGGAAGACATTTTCCAGAAACTCTGGAAGCTCTGTAGATGACAGTTCTGCGGTGTGCGTGTGTTCAAGCTGTGCACAACGCGTTTTGAATCTGCATAACCACACCCTCCATCCCCATTGTGACAGCACGTGAAGGTTCCGTGCGACAAAGCAAGCTCCATTTCCAGCATCCTATTCCAAAAATCCATTTAATATATGGTCCCCAAATAGGGGACGTATCAGATAAGAACAGACTCTACGCTTGATCTTGAGCCATTTGGCCGAGAAGCGATGATCAGAAATGATTTGCCACTTGGGCCGCACCAAGGCCTACAACCGAAACCCACTGTGGAGACTTAGCAAAAGATTGCCGCAGGGAAGACATTTTCCAGAAACTCTGAAAGCTCTGTAGATGACAGTTCTGCGGTGTGCGTGTGTTCAAGCTGTGCACAACGCGTTTCGAATCTGCATAACCACACCCTCCATCCCCATTGTGACAGCACGTGAAGGTTCCGTGTGACAAAGCAAGCTCCATTTCCAGCTCCCTATTCCAAAAATCCATTTAATATATGGTCCCCAAATAGGGGACGTATCAGATAAGAACAGACACTACGCTTGATCTTGAGCCATTTGGCCGAGAAGCGATGATCAGAAATGGTTTGCCACTTGGGCCGCACCAAGGCCTACAACCGAAACCCACTGTGGAGACATAGCAAAAGATTGCCGCAGGGAAGACATTTTCCAGAAACTCTGGAAGCTCTGTAGATGACAGTTCTGCGGTGTGCGTGTGTTCAAGCTGTGCACAACGCGTTTTGAATCTGCATAACCACACCCTCCATCCCCATTGTGACAGCACGTGAAGGTTCCGTGCGACGAAGCAAGCTCCATTTCCAGCTCCCTATTCCAAAAATCCATTTAATATATGGTCCCCAAATAGGGGACGTATCAGATAAGAACAGACACTACGCTTGATCTTGAGCCATTTGGCCGAGAAGCGATGATCAGAAATGGTTTGCCACTTGGGCCACACCAAGGCCTACAACCGAAACCCACTGTGGAGACATAGCAAAAGATTGCCGCAGGGAAGACATTTTCCAGAAACTCTGGAAGCTCTGTAGATGACAGTTCTGCGGTGTGCGTGTGTTCAAGCTGTGCACAACGCGTTTTGAATCTGCATAACCACACCCTCCATCCCCATTGTGACAGCACGTGAAGGTTCCGTGCGACAAAGCAAGCTCCATTTCCAGCTCCCTATTCCAAAAATCTATTTAATATATGGTCCCCAAATAGGGGACGTATCAGATAAGAACAGACACTACACTTGATCTTGAGCCATTTGGCCGAGAAGCGATGATCAGAAATGGTTTGCCACTTGGGCCGCACCAAGGCCTACAACCGAAACCCACTGTGGAGACATAGCAAAAGATTGCCGCAGGGAAGACATTTTCCAAAAACTCTGGAAGCTCTGTAGATGACAGTTCTGCGGTGTGCGTGTGTTCAAGCAGTGCACAACGCGTTTTGAATCTGCATAACCACACCCTCCATCCCCATTGTGACAGCACGTGAAGGTTCCGTGCGACAAAGCAAGCTCCATTTCCAGCATCCTATTCCAAAAATCCATTTAATATATGGTCCCCAAATAGGGGACGTATCAGATAAGAACAGACTCTACGCTTGATCTTGAGCCATTTGGCCGAGAAGCGATGATCAGAAATGATTTGCCACTTGGGCCGCACCAAGGCCTACAACCGAAACCCACTGTGGAGACTTAGCAAAAGATTGCCGCAGGGAAGACATTTTCCAGAAACTCTGGAAGCTCTGTAGATGACAGTTCTGCGGTGTGCGTGTGTTCAAGCTGTGCACAACGCGTTTCGAATCTGCATAACCACACCCTCCATCCCCATTGTGACAGCACGTGAAGGTTCCGTGTGACAAAGCAAGCTCCATTTCCAGCTCCCTATTCCAAAAATCCATTTAATATATGGTCCCCAAATAGGGGACGTATCAGATAAGAACAGACACTACGCTTGATCTTGAGCCATTTGGCCGAGAAGCGATGATCAGAAATGGTTTGCCACTTGGGCCGCACCAAGGCCTACAACCGAAACCCACTGTGGAGACATAGCAAAAGATTGCCGCAGGGAAGACATTTTCCAGAAACTCTGGAAGCTCTGTAGATGACAGTTCTGCGGTGTGCGTGTGTTCAAGCTGTGCACAACGCGTTTTGAATCTGCATAACCACACCCTCCATCCCCATTGTGACAGCACGTGAAGGTTCCGTGCGACGAAGCAAGCTCCATTTCCAGCTCCCTATTCCAAAAATCCATTTAATATATGGTCCCCAAATAGGGGATGTATCAGATAAGAACAGACACTACGCTTGATCTTGAGCCATTTGGCCGAGAAGCGATGATCAGAAATGGTTTGCCACTTGGGCCACACCAAGGCCTACAACCGAAACCCACTGTGGAGACATAGCAAAAGATTGCCGCAGGGAAGACATTTTCCAAAAACTCTGGAAGCTCTGTAGATGACAGTTCTGCGGTGTGCGTGTGTTCAAGCAGTGCACAACGCGTTTTGAATCTGCATAACCACTCCCTCCATCCCCATTGTGACAGCACGTGAAGGTTCCGTGTGACAAAGCAAGCTCCATTTCCAGCTCCCTATTCCAAAAATCTATTTAATATATGGTCCCCAAATAGGGGACGTATCAGATAAGAACAGACACTACGCTTGATCTTGAGCCATTTGGCCGAGAAGCGATGATCAGAAATGGTTTGCCACTTGGGCCGCACCAAGGCCTACAACCGAAACCCACTGTGGAGACATAGCAAAAGATTGCCGCAGGGAAGACATTTTCCAAAAACTCTGGAAGCTCTGTAGATGACAGTTCTGCGGTGTGCGTGTGTTCAAGCTGTGCACAACACGTTTTGAATCTGCATAACCACACCCTCCATCCCCATTGTGACAGCACGTGAAGGTTCCGTGTGACAAAGCAAGCTCCATTTCCAGCTCCCTATTCCAAAAATCCATTTAATATATGGTCCCCAAATAGGGGACGTATCAGATAAGAACAGACACTACGCTTGATCTTGAGCCATTTGGCCGAGAAGCGATGATCAGAAATGGTTTGCCACTTGGGCCGCACCAAGGCCTAAAACCGAAACCCACTGTGGAGACATAGCAAAAGATTGCCGCAGGGAAGACATTTTCCAGAAACTCTGGAAGCTCTGTCGATGACAGTTCTGCGGTGTGCGTGTGTTCAAGCTGTGCACAACGCGTTTTGAATCTGCATAACCACACCCTCCATCCCCATTGTGACAGCACGTGAAGGTTCCGTGCGACAAAGCAAGCTCCATTTCCAGCTCCCTATTCCAAAAATCTATTTAATATATGGTCCCCAAATAGGGGACGTATCAGATAAGAACAGACACTACGCTTGATCTTGAGCCATTTGGCCGAGAAGCGATGATCAGAAATGGTTTGCCACTTGGGCCGCACCAAGGCCTACAACCGAAACCCACTGTGGAGACATAGCAAAAGATTGCCGCAGGGAAGACATTTTCCAGAAACTCTGGAAGCTCTGTCGATGACAGTTCTGCAGTGTGCGTGTGTTCAAGCTGTGCACAACGCGTTTTGAATCTGCATAACCACACCCTCCATCCCCATTGTGACAGCACGTGAAGGTTCCGTGTGACAAAGCAAGCTCCATTTCCAGCTCCCTATTCCAAAAATCCATTTAATATATGGTCCCCAAATAGGGGACGTATCAGATAAGAACAGACACTACGCTTGATCTTGAGCCATTTGGCCGAGAAGCGATGATCAGAAATGGTTTGCCACTTGGGCCGCACCAAGGCCTACAACCGAAACCCACTGTGGAGACATAGCAAAAGATTGCCGCAGGGAAGACATTTTCCAAAAACTCTGGAAGCTCTGTAGATGACAGTTCTGCGGTGTGCGTGTGTTCAAGCTGTGCACAACACGTTTTGAATCTGCATAACCACACCCTCCATCCCCATTGTGACAGCACGTGAAGGTTCCGTGTGACAAAGCAAGCTCCATTTCCAGCTCCCTATTCCAAAAATCCATTTAATATATGGTCCCCAAATAGGGGACGTATCAGATAAGAACAGACACTACGCTTGATCTTGAGCCATTTGGCCGAGAAGCGATGATCAGAAATGGTTTGCCACTTGGGCCGCACCAAGGCCTAAAACCGAAACCCACTGTGGAGACATAGCAAAAGATTGCCGCAGGGAAGACATTTTCCAAAAACTCTGGAAGCTCTGTAGATGACAGTTCTGCAGTGTGCGTGTGTTCAAGCTGTGCACAACGCGTTTTGAATCTGCATAACCACACCCTCCATCCCCATTGTGACAGCACGTGAAGGTTCCGTGTGACAAAGCAAGCTCCATTTCCAGCTCCCTATTCCAAAAATCCATTTAATATATGGTCCCCAAATAGGGGACGTATCAGATAAGAACAGACACTACGCTTGATCTTGAGCCATTTGGCCGAGAAGCGATGATCAGAAATGGTTTGCCACTTGGGCCGCACCAAGGCCTACAACCGAAACCCACTGTGGAGACATAGCAAAAGATTGCCGCAGGGAAGACATTTTCCAAAAACTCTGGAAGCTCTGTAGATGACAGTTCTGCGGTGTGCGTGTGTTCAAGCTGTGCACAACACGTTTTGAATCTGCATAACCACACCCTCCATCCCCATTGTGACAGCACGTGAAGGTTCCGTGTGACAAAGCAAGCTCCATTTCCAGCTCCCTATTCCAAAAATCCATTTAATATATGGTCCCCAAATAGGGGACGTATCAGATAAGAACAGACACTACGCTTGATCTTGAGCCATTTGGCCGAGAAGCGATGATCAGAAATGGTTTGCCACTTGGGCCGCACCAAGGCCTAAAACCGAAACCCACTGTGGAGACATAGCAAAAGATTGCCGCAGGGAAGACATTTTCCAGAAACTCTGGAAGCTCTGTCGATGACAGTTCTGCGGTGTGCGTGTGTTCAAGCTGTGCACAACGCGTTTTGAATCTGCATAACCACACCCTCCATCCCCATTGTGACAGCACGTGAAGGTTCCGTGCGACAAAGCAAGCTCCATTTCCAGCTCCCTATTCCAAAAATCTATTTAATATATGGTCCCCAAATAGGGGACGTATCAGATAAGAACAGACACTACGCTTGATCTTGAGCCATTTGGCCGAGAAGCGATGATCAGAAATGGTTTGCCACTTGGGCCGCACCAAGGCCTACAACCGAAACCCACTGTGGAGACATAGCAAAAGATTGCCGCAGGGAAGACATTTTCCAGAAACTCTGGAAGCTCTGTCGATGACAGTTCTGCAGTGTGCGTGTGTTCAAGCTGTGCACAACGCGTTTTGAATCTGCATAACCACACCCTCCATCCCCATTGTGACAGCACGTGAAGGTTCCGTGTGACAAAGCAAGCTCCATTTCCAGCTCCCTATTCCAAAAATCCATTTAATATATGGTCCCCAAATAGGGGACGTATCAGATAAGAACAGACACTACGCTTGATCTTGAGCCATTTGGCCGAGAAGCGATGATCAGAAATGGTTTGCCACTTGGGCCGCACCAAGGCCTACAACCGAAACCCACTGTGGAGACATAGCAAAAGATTGCCGCAGGGAAGACATTTTCCAGAAACTCTGGAAGTTCTGTAGATGATAGTTCTGCGGTGTGCGTGTGTTCAAGCTGTGCACAACGCGTTTTGAATCTGCATAACCACACCCTCCATCCCCATTGTGACAGCACGTGAAGGTTCCGTGTGACAAAGCAAGCTCCATTTCCAGCTCCCTATTCCAAAAATCCATTTAATATATGGTCCCCAAATAGGGGACGTATCAGATAAGAACAGACACTACGCTTGATCTTGAGCCATTTGGCCGAGAAGCGATGATCAGAAATGGTTTGCCACTTGGGCCGCACCAAGGCCTACAACCGAAACCCACTGTGGAGACATAGCAAAAGATTGCCGCAGGGAAGACATTTTCCAGAAACTCTGGAAGTTCTGTAGATGATAGTTCTGCGGTGTGCGTGTGTTCAAGCTGTGCACAACGCGTTTTGAATCTGCATAACCACACCCTCCATCCCCATTGTGACAGCACGTGAAGGTTCCGTGCGACAAAGCAAGCTCCATTTCCAGCACCCTATTCCAAAAATCTATTTAATATATGGTCCCCAAATAGGGGACATATCAGATAAGAGCAGACACTACGCTTGATCTTGAGCCATTTGGCCAAGAAGCGATGATCAGAAATGGTTTGCCACTTGGGCCGCACCAAGGCCTACAACCGAAACCCACTGTGGAGACATAGCAAAAGATTGCCGCAGGGAAGACATTTTCCAGAAACTCTGGAAGCTCTGTCGATGACAGTTCTGCGGTGTGCGTGTGTTCAAGCTGTGCACAACGCGTTTTGAATCTGCATAACCACACCCTCCATCCCCATTGTGACAGCATGTGAAGGTTCCGTCCGACGAAGCAAGCTCCATTTCCAGCTCCGTTTTCCAAAAATCCATTTAATATATGGTCCCCAAATAGGGGACGTATCAGATAAGAACAGACACTACGCTTGATCTTGAGCCATTTGGCCGAGAAGCGATGATCAGAAATGGTTTGCCACTTGGGCCGCACCAAGGCCTAAAACCGAAACCCACTGTGGAGACATAGCAAAAGATTGCCGCAGGGAAGACATTTTCCAGAAACTCTGGAAGCTCTGTCGATGACAGTTCTGCGGTGTGCGTGTGTTCAAGCTGTGCACAACGCGTTTTGAATCTGCATAACCACACCCTCCATCCCCATTGTGACAGCACGTGAAGGTTCCGTGCGACAAAGCAAGCTCCATTTCCAGCTCCCTATTCCAAAAATCTATTTAATATATGGTCCCCAAATAGGGGACGTATCAGATAAGAACAGACACTACGCTTGATCTTGAGCCATTTGGCCGAGAAGCGATGATCAGAAATGGTTTGCCACTTGGGCCGCACCAAGGCCTACAACCGAAACCCACTGTGGAGACATAGCAAAAGATTGCCGCAGGGAAGACATTTTCCAAAAACTCTGGAAGCTCTGTAGATGACAGTTCTGCGGTGTGCGTGTGTTCAAGCTGTGCACAACGCGTTTTGAATCTGCATAACCACACCCTCCATCCCCATTGTGACAGCACGTGAAGGTTCCGTGTGACAAAGCAAGCTCCATTTCCAGCTCCCTATTCCAAAAATCCATTTAATATATGGTCCCCAAATAGGGGACGTATCAGATAAGAACAGACACTACGCTTGATCTTGAGCCATTTGGCCGAGAAGCGATGATCAGAAATGGTTTGCCACTTGGGCCGCACCAAGGCCTAAAACCGAAACCCACTGTGGAGACATAGCAAAAGATTGCCGCAGGGAAGACATTTTCCAGAAACTCTGGAAGCTCTGTCGATGACAGTTCTGCGGTGTGCGTGTGTTCAAGCTGTGCACAACGCGTTTTGAATCTGCATAACCACACCCTCCATCCCCACTGTGACAGCACGTGAAGGTTCCGTGCGACAAAGCAAGCTCCATTTCCAGCTCCCTATTCCAAAAATCTATTTAATATATGGTCCCCAAATAGGGGACGTATCAGATAAGAACAGACACTACGCTTGATCTTGAGCCATTTGGCCGAGAAGCGATGATCAGAAATGGTTTGCCACTTGGGCCGCACCAAGGCCTACAACCGAAACCCACTGTGGAGACATAGCAAAAGATTGCCGCAGGGAAGACATTTTCCAGAAACTCTGGAAGCTCTGTCGATGACAGTTCTGCAGTGTGCGTGTGTTCAAGCTGTGCACAACGCGTTTTGAATCTGCATAACCACACCCTCCATCCCCATTGTGACAGCACGTGAAGGTTCCGTGTGACAAAGCAAGCTCCATTTCCAGCTCCCTATTCCAAAAATCCATTTAATATATGGTCCCCAAATAGGGGACGTATCAGATAAGAACAGACACTACGCTTGATCTTGAGCCATTTGGCCGAGAAGCGATGATCAGAAATGGTTTGCCACTTGGGCCGCACCAAGGCCTACAACCGAAACCCACTGTGGAGACATAGCAAAAGATTGCCGCAGGGAAGACATTTTCCAGAAACTCTGGAGGTTCTGTAGATGATAGTTCTGCGGTGTGCGTGTGTTCAAGCTGTGCACAACGCGTTTTGAATCTGCATAACCACACCCTCCATCCCCATTGTGACAGCACGTGAAGGTTCCGTGCGACAAAGCATGCTCCATTTCCAGCTCCCTATTCCAAAAATCTATTTAATATATGGTCCCCAAATAGGGGACATATCAGATAAGAGCAGACACTACGCTTGATCTTGAGCCATTTGGCCAAGAAGCGATGATCAGAAATGGTTTGCCACTTGGGCCGCACCAAGGCCTACAACCGAAACCCACTGTGGAGACATAGCAAAAGATTGCCGCAGGGAAGACATTTTCCAGAAACTCTGGAAGCTCTGTCGATGACAGTTCTGCGGTGTGCGTGTGTTCAAGCTGTGCACAACGCGTTTTGAATCTGCATAACCACACCCTCCATCCCCATTGTGACAGCATGTGAAGGTTCCGTCCGACGAAGCAAGCTCCATTTCCAGCTCCGTTTTCCAAAAATCCATTTAATATATGGTCCCCAAATAGGGGACGTATCAGATAAGAACAGACACTACGCTTGATCTTGAGCCATTTGGCCGAGAAGCGATGATCAGAAATGGTTTGCCACTTAGGCCTCACCAAGGCCTACAACCGTAACCCACTGTGGAGACATAGCAAAAGATTGCCGCAGGGAAGACATTTTCCAGAAACCCTGGAAGCTCTGTAGATGACAGTTCTGCGGTGTGCGTGTGTTCAAGCTGTGCACAACGCATTTTGAATCTGCATAACCACACCCTCCATCCTCATTGTGACAGCACGTGAAGGTTCTGTGCGACAAAGCAAGCTCCATTTCCAGCTCCCTATTCCAAAAATCTATTTAATATATGGTCCCCAAATAGGGGACGTATCAGATAAGAACAGACACTACGCTTGATCTTGAGCCATTTGGCCGAGAAACGATGATCAGAAATGGTTTGCCACTTGGGCCGCACCAAGGCCTACAACCGAAACCCACTGTGGAGACATAGCAAAAGATTGCCGCAGGGAAGACATTTTCCAGAAACTCTGGAAGCTCTGTCGATGACAGTTCTGCGGTGTGCGTGTGTTCAAGCTGTGCACAACGCGTTTTGAATCTGCATAACCACACCCTCCATCCCCATTGTGACAGCATGTGAAGGTTCCGTCCGACGAAGCAAGCTCCATTTCCAGCTCCGTTTTCCAAAAATCCATTTAATATATGGTCCCCAAATAGGGGACGTATCAGATAAGAACAGACACTACGCTTGATCTTGAGCCATTTGGCCGAGAAGCGATGATCAGAAATGGTTTGCCACTTAGGCCTCACCAAGGCCTACAACCGTAACCCACTGTGGAGACATAGCAAAAGATTGCCGCAGGGAAGACATTTTCCAGAAACCCTGGAAGCTCTGTAGATGACAGTTCTGCGGTGTGCGTGTGTTCAAGCTGTGCACAACGCATTTTGAATCTGCATAACCACACCCTCCATCCTCATTGTGACAGCACGTGAAGGTTCTGTGCGACAAAGCAAGCTCCATTTCCAGCTCCCTATTCCAAAAATCTATTTAATATATGGTCCCCAAATAGGGGACGTATCAGATAAGAACAGACACTACGCTTGATCTTGAGCCATTTGGCCGAGAAACGATGATCAGAAATGGTTTGCCACTTGGGCCGCACCAAGGCCTACAACTGAAACCCACTGTGGAGACATAGCAAAAGATTGCCGCAGGGAAGACATTTTCCAGAAACTCTGGAAACTTTGTCGATGACAGTTCTGCGGTGTGCGTGTGTTCAAGCTGTGCACAACGCGTTTTGAATCTGCATAATCACACCCTCCATCCCCATTGTGACAGCACGTGAAGGTTCCGTGTGACAAAGCAAGCTCCATTTCCAGCTCCCTATTCCAAAAATCCATTTAATATATGGTCCCCAAATAGGGGACGTATCCGAGAAGAACAGACACTACGCTTGATCTTGAGCCATTTGGCCGAGAAGCGATGATCAGAAATGGTTTGCCACTTGGGCCGCCCCAAGGCCTACAACTGAAACCCACTGTGGAGACATAGCAAAAGATTGCCGCAGGGAAGACATTTTCCAGAAACTCTGGAAGCTCTGTAGATGACAGTTCTGCGGTGTGCGTGTGTTCAAGCTGTGCACAACGCGTTTTGAATCTGCATAACCACACCCTCCATCCCCATTGTGACAGCACGTGAAGGTTCCGTGCGACAAAGCAAGCTCCATTTCCAGCTCCCTATTCCAAAAATCCATTTAATATATGGTCCCCAAATAGGGGACGTATCAGATAAGAACAGACACTACGCTTGATCTTGAGCCATTTGGCCGAGAAGCGATGATCAGAAATGGTGTGCCACTTGGGCCGCACCAAGGCCTACAACCGAAACCCACTGTGGAGACATAGCAAAAGATTGCCGCAGGGAAGACATTTTCCAGAAACTCTGGAAGTTCTGTAGATGACAGTTCTGCGGTGTGCGTGTGTTCAAGCTGTGCACAACGCGTTTTGAATCTGCATAACCACACCCTCCATCCCCATTGTGACAGCAAGTGAAGGTTCCGTGCGACAAAGCAAGCTCCATTTCCAGTTCCCTATTCCAAAAATCTATTTAATATATGGTCCCCAAATAGGGTACGTATCAGATAAGAACAGACACTACGCTTGATCTTGAGCCATTTGGCCGAGAAGCGATGATCAGAAATGGTTTGCCACTTGGGCCGCACCAAGGCCTACAACCGAAACCCACTGTGGAGACATAGCAAAAGATTGCCGCAGGGAAGACATTTTCCAGAAACTCTGGAAGCTCTGTAGATGACAGTTCTGCGGTGTGCGTGTGTTCAAGCTGTATACAACGCGTTTCGAATCTGCATAACCACACCCTCCATCCCCATTGTGACAGCACGTGAAGGTTCCGTGCGACAAAGCAAGCTCCATTGCCAGCTCCCTATTCCAAAAATCCATTTAATATATGGTCCCCAAATAGGGGACGTATCAGATAAGAACAGACTCTACGCTTGATCTTGAGCCATTTGGCCGAGAAGCGATGATCAGAAATGGTTTGCCATTTGGGCCGCACCAAGGCCTACAACCGAAACCCACTGTGGAGACATAGCAAAAGATTGCCGCAGGGAAGACATTTTCCAGAAACTCTGGAAGCTCTGTAGATGACAGTTCTGCGGTGTGCGTGTGTTCAAGCTGTGCACAACGCGTTTTGAATCTGCATAACCACACCCTCCATCCCCATTGTGACAGCACGTGAAGGTTCCGTGCGACAAAGCAAGCTCCATTTCCAGCATCCTATTCCAAAAATCCATTTAATATATGGTCCCCAAATAGGGGACGTATCAGATAAGAACAGACTCTACGCTTGATCTTGAGCCATTTGGCCGAGATGCGATGATCAGAAATGGTTTGCCACTTGGGCCGCACCAAGGCCTACAACCGAAACCCACTGTGGGGACATAGCAAAAGATTGCCGCAGGGAAGACATTTTCCAGAAACTCTGGAAGCTCTGTAGATGACAGTTCTGTGGTGTGCGTGTGTTCAAGCTGTGCACAACGCGTTTTGAATCTGCATAACCACACCCTCCATCCCCATTGTGACAGCACGTGAAGGTTCCGTGCGACGAAGCAAGCTCCATTTCCAGCTCCCTATTCCAAAAATCCATTTAATATATGGTCCCCAAATAGGGGACGTATCAGATAAGAACAGACACTACGCTTGATCTTGAGCCATTTGGCCGAGAAGCGATGATCAGAAATGGTTTGCCACTTGGGCCACACCAAGGCCTACAACCGAAACCCACTGTGGAGACATAGCAAAAGATTGCCGCAGGGAAGACATTTTCCAGAAACTCTGGAAGCTCTGTAGATGACAGTTCTGCGGTGTGCGTGTGTTCAAGCTGTGCACAACGCGTTTTGAATCTGCATAACCACACCCTCCATCCCCATTGTGACAGCACGTGAAGGTTCCGTGCGACAAAGCAAGCTCCATTTCCAGCTCCCTATTCCAAAAATCTATTTAATATATGGTCCCCAAATAGGGGACGTATCAGATAAGAACAGACACTACTCTTGATCTTGAGCCATTTGGCCGAGAAGCGATGATCAGAAATGGTTTGCCACTTGGGCCGCACCAAGGCCTACAACCGAAACCCACTGTGGAGACATAGCAAAAGATTGCCGCAGGGAAGACATTTTCCAAAAACTCTGGAAGCTCTGTAGATGACAGTTCTGCGGTGTGCGTGTGTTCAAGCTGTGCACAACGCGTTTTGAATCTGCATAACCACACCCTCCATCCCCATTGTGACAGCACGTGAAGGTTCCGTGTGACAAAGCAAGCTCCATTTCCAGCTCCCTATTCCAAAAATCCATTTAATATATGGTCCCCAAATAGGGGACGTATCAGATAAGAACAGACACTACGCTTAAACTTGAGCCATTTGGCCGACAAGCGATGATCAGAAATGGGTTGCCACTTGGGCCGCACCAAGGCCTAAAACCGAAACCCACTGTGGAGACATAGCAAAAGATTGCCGCAGGGAAGACATTTTCCAGAAACTCTGGAAGCTCTGTCGATGACAGTTCTGCGGTGTGCGTGTGTTCAAGCTGTGCACAACGCGTTTTGAATCTGCATAACCACACCCTCCATCCCCATTGTGACAGCACATGAAGGTTCCGTGCGACAAAGCAAGCTCCATTTCCAGCTCCCTATTCCAAAAATCTATTTAATATATGGTCCCCAAATAGGGGACGTATCAGATAAGAACAGACACTACGCTTGATCTTGAGCCATTTGGCCGAGAAGCGATGATCAGAAATGGTTTGCCACTTGGGCCGCACCAAGGCCTACAACCGAAACCCACTGTGGAGACATAGCAAAAGATTGCCGCAGGGAAGACATTTTCCAGAAACTCTGGAAGTTCTGTAGATGATAGTTCTGCGGTGTGCGTGTGTTCAAGCTGTGCACAACGCGTTTTGAATCTGCATAACCACACCCTCCATCCCCATTGTGACAGCACGTGAAGGTTCCGTGCGACAAAGCAAGCTCCATTTCCAACTCCCTATTCCAAAAATCTATTTAATATATGGTCCCCAAATAGGGGACGTATCAGATAAGAACAGACACTACGCTTGATCTTGAGCCATTTGGCCGAGAAGCGATGATCAGAAATGGTTTGCCACTTGGGCCGCACCAAGGCCTACAACCGAAACCCACTGTGGAGACAAGCTGTGCACAATGCGTTTTGAATCTGCATAACCACACCCTCCATCCCCATTGTGACAGCACGTGAAGGTTCCATGCGACAAAGCAAGCTCCATTTCCAGCTCCCTATTCCAAAAATCTATTTAATATATGGTCCCCAAATAGGGGACGTATCAGATAAGAACAGACACTACGCTTGATCTTGAGCCATTTGGCCGAGAAGCGATGATCAGAAATGGTTTGCCACTTGGGCCGCACCAAGGCCTACAACCGAAACCCACTGTGGAGACATAGCAAAAGATTGCCGCAGGGAAGACATTTTCCAGAAACTCTGGAAGCTCTGTAGATGACAGTTCTGCGGTGTGCGTGTGTTCAAGCTGTGCACAACGCGTTTTGAATCTGCATAACCACACCCTCCATCCCCATTGTGACAGCACGTGAAGGTTCCGTGCGACAAAGCAAGCTCCATTTCCAGCTCCCTATTCCAAAAATCTATTTAATATATGGTCCCCAAATAGGGGACGTATCAGATAAGAACAGACACTACGCTTGATCTTGAGCCATTTGGCCGAGAAGCGATGATCAGAAATGGTTCGCCATTTGGGCCGCACCAAGGCCTACAACCGAAACCCACTGTGGAGACATAGCAAAAGATTGCCGCAGGGAAGACATTTTCCAGAAACTCTGGAAGCTCTGTAGATGACAGTTCTGCGGTGTGCGTGTGTTCAAGCTGTGCACAACGCGTTTTGAATCTGCATAACCACACCCTCCATCCCCATTGTGACAGCACGTGAAGGTTCCGTGCGACAAAGCAAGCTCCATTTCCAGCATCCTATTCCAAAAATCCATTTAATATATGGTCCCCAAATAGGGGACGTATCAGATAAGAACAGACTCTACGCTTGATCTTGAGCCATTTGGCCGAGAAGCGATGATCAGAAATGGTTTGCCACTTGGGCCGCACCAAGGCCTACAACCGAAACCCACTGTGGAGACTTAGCAAAAGATTGCCGCAGGGAAGACATTTTCCAGAAACTCTGGAAGCTCTGTAGATGACAGTTCTGCGGTGTGCGTGTGTTCAAGCTGTGCACAACGCGTTTCGAATCTGCATAACCACACCCTCCATCCCCATTGTGACAGCACGTGAAGGTTCCGTGTGACAAAGCAAGCTCCATTTCCAGCTCCCTATTCCAAAAATCCATTTAATATATGGTCCCCAAATAGGGGACGTATCAGATAAGAACAGACACTACGCTTGATCTTGAGCCATTTGGCCGAGAAGCGATGATCAGAAATGGTTTGCCACTTGGGCCGCACCAAGGCCTACAACCGAAACCCACTGTGGAGACATAGCAAAAGATTGCCGCAGGGAAGACATTTTCCAGAAACTCTGGAAGCTTTGTCGATGACAGTTCTGCGGTGTGCGTGTGTTCAAGCTGTGCACAACGCGTTTTGAATCTGCATAATCACACCCTCCATCCCCATTGTGACAGCACGTGAAGGTTCCGTGTGACAAAGCAAGCTCCATTTCCAGCTCCCTATTCCAAAAATCCATTTAATATATGGTCCCCAAATAGGGGACGTATCCGAGAAGAACAGACACTACGCTTGATCTTGAGCCATTTGGCCGAGAAGCGATGATCAGAAATGGTTTGCCACTTGGGCCGCCCCAAGGCCTACAACTGAAACCCACTGTGGAGACATAGCAAAAGATTGCCGCAGGGAAGACATTTTCCAGAAACTCTGGAAGCTCTGTAGATGACAGTTCTGCGGTGTGCGTGTGTTCAAGCTGTGCACAACGCGTTTTGAATCTGCATAACCACACCCTCCATCCCCATTGTGACAGCACGTGAAGGTTCCGTGCGACAAAGCAAGCTCCATTTCCAGCTCCCTATTCCAAAAATCCATTTAATATATGGTCCCCAAATAGGGGACGTATCAGATAAGAACAGACACTACGCTTGATCTTGAGCCATTTGGCCGAGAAGCGATGATCAGAAATGGTGTGCCACTTGGGCCGCACCAAGGCCTACAACCGAAACCCACTGTGGAGACATAGCAAAAGATTGCCGCAGGGAAGACATTTTCCAGAAACTCTGGAAGTTCTGTAGATGACAGTTCTGCGGTGTGCGTGTGTTCAAGCTGTGCACAACGCGTTTTGAATCTGCATAACCACACCCTCCATCCCCATTGTGACAGCAAGTGAAGGTTCCGTGCGACAAAGCAAGCTCCATCTCCAGTTCCCTATTCCAAAAATCTATTTAATATATGGTCCCCAAATAGGGTACGTATCAGATAAGAACAGACACTACGCTTGATCTTGAGCCATTTGGCCGAGAAGCGATGATCAGAAATGGTTTGCCACTTGGGCCGCACCAAGGCCTACAACCGAAACCCACTGTGGAGACATAGCAAAAGATTGCCGCAGGGAAGACATTTTCCAGAAACTCTGGAAGCTCTGTAGATGACAGTTCTGCGGTGTGCGTGTGTTCAAGCTGTATACAACGCGTTTCGAATCTGCATAACCACACCCTCCATCCCCATTGTGACAGCACGTGAAGGTTCCGTGCGACAAAGCAAGCTCCATTGCCAGCTCCCTATTCCAAAAATCCATTTAATATATGGTCCCCAAATAGGGGACGTATCAGATAAGAACAGACTCTACGCTTGATCTTGAGCCATTTGGCCGAGAAGCGATGATCAGAAATGGTTTGCCATTTGGGCCGCACCAAGGCCTACAACCGAAACCCACTGTGGAGACATAGCAAAAGATTGCCGCAGGGAAGACATTTTCCAGAAACTCTGGAAGCTCTGTAGATGACAGTTCTGCGGTGTGCGTGTGTTCAAGCTGTGCACAACGCGTTTTGAATCTGCATAACCACACCCTCCATCCCCATTGTGACAGCACGTGAAGGTTCCGTGCGACAAAGCAAGCTCCATTTCCAGCATCCTATTCCAAAAATCCATTTAATATATGGTCCCCAAATAGGGGACGTATCAGATAAGAACAGACTCTACGCTTGATCTTGAGCCATTTGGCCGAGATGCGATGATCAGAAATGGTTTGCCACTTGGGCCGCACCAAGGCCTACAACCGAAACCCACTGTGGAGACATAGCAAACGATTGCCGCAGGGAAGACATTTTCCAGAAACTCTGGAAGCTCTGTAGATGACAGTTCTGTGGTGTGCGTGTGTTCAAGCTGTGCACAACGCGTTTTGAATCTGCATAACCACACCCTCCATCCCCATTGTGACAGCACGTGAAGGTTCCGTGCGACGAAGCAAGCTCCATTTCCAGCTCCCTATTCCAAAAATCCATTTAATATATGGTCCCCAAATAGGGGACGTATCAGATAAGAACAGACACTACGCTTGATCTTGAGCCATTTGGCCGAGAAGCGATGATCAGAAATGGTTTGCCACTTGGGCCACACCAAGGCCTACAACCGAAACCCACTGTGGAGACATAGCAAAAGATTGCCGCAGGGAAGACATTTTCCAGAAACTCTGGAAGCTCTGTAGATGACAGTTCTGCGGTGTGCGTGTGTTCAAGCTGTGCACAACGCGTTTTGAATCTGCATAACCACACCCTCCATCCCCATTGTGACAGCACGTGAAGGTTCCGTGCGACAAAGCAAGCTCCATTTCCAGCTCCCTATTCCAAAAATCTATTTAATATATGGTCCCCAAATAGGGGACGTATCAGATAAGAACAGACACTACACTTGATCTTGAGCCATTTGGCCGAGAAGCGATGATCAGAAATGGTTTGCCACTTGGGCCGCACCAAGGCCTACAACCGAAACCCACTGTGGAGACATAGCAAAAGATTGCCGCAGGGAAGACATTTTCCAAAAACTCTGGAAGCTCTGTAGATGACAGTTCTGCGGTGTGCGTGTGTTCAAGCTGTGCACAACGCGTTTTGAATCTGCATAACCACACCCTCCATCCCCATTGTGACAGCACGTGAAGGTTCCGTGTGACAAAGCAAGCTCCATTTCCAGCTCCCTATTCCAAAAATCCATTTAATATATGGTCCCCAAATAGGGGACGTATCAGATAAGAACAGACACTACGCTTAAACTTGAGCCATTTGGCCGACAAGCGATGATCAGAAATGGGTTGCCACTTGGGCCGCACCAAGGCCTAAAACCGAAACCCACTGTGGAGACATAGCAAAAGATTGCCGCAGGGAAGACATTTTCCAGAAACTCTGGAAGCTCTGTAGATGACAGTTCTGCGGTGTGCGTGTGTTCAAGCTGTGCACAACGCGTTTTGAATCTGCATAACCACACCCTCCATCCCCATTGTGACAGCACGTGAAGGTTCCGTGCGACAAAGCAAGCTCCATTTCCAGCTCCCTATTCCAAAAATCTATTTAATATATGGTCCCCAAATAGGGGACGTATCAGATAAGAACAGACACTACACTTGATCTTGAGCCATTTGGCCGAGAAGCGATGATCAGAAATGGTTTGCCACTTGGGCCGCACCAAGGCCTACAACCGAAACCCACTGTGGAGACATAGCAAAAGATTGCCGCAGGGAAGACATTTTCCAAAAACTCTGGAAGCTCTGTAGATGACAGTTCTGCGGTGTGCGTGTGTTCAAGCAGTGCACAACGCGTTTTGAATCTGCATAACCACACCCTCCATCCCCATTGTGACAGCACGTGAAGGTTCCGTGTGACAAAGCAAGCTCCATTTCCAGCTCCCTATTCCAAAAATCCATTTAATATATGGTCCCCAAATAGGGGACGTATCAGATAAGAACAGACACTACGCTTGATCTTGAGCCATTTGGCCGAGAAGCGATGATCAGAAATGGTTTGCCACTTGGGCCGCACCAAGGCCTAAAACCGAAACCCACTGTGGAGACATAGCAAAAGATTGCCGCAGGGAAGACATTTTCCAGAAACTCTGGAAGCTCTGTCGATGACAGTTCTGCGGTGTGCGTGTGTTCAAGCTGTGCACAACGCGTTTTGAATCTGCATAACCACACCCTCCATCCCCATTGTGACAGCACGTGAAGGTTCCGTGCGACAAAGCAAGCTCCATTTCCAGCTCCCTATTCCAAAAATCTATTTAATATATGGTCCCCAAATAGGGGACATATCAGATAAGAACAGACACTACGCTTGATCTTGAGCCATTTGGCCGAGAAGCGATGATCAGAAATGGTTTGCCACTTGGGCCGCACCAAGGCCTACAACCGAAACCCACTGTGGAGACATAGCAAAAGATTGCCGCAGGGAAGACATTTTCCAGAAACTCTGGAAGCTCTGTAGATGACAGTTCTGCGGTGTGCGTGTGTTCAAGCTGTGCACAACGCGTTTTGAATCTGCATAACCACACCCTCCATCCCCATTATGACAGCACGTGAAGGTTCCGTGCGACAAAGCAAGCTCCATTTCCAGCTCCCTATTCCAAAAATCCATTTAATATATGGTCCCCAAATAGGGGACGTATCAGATAAGAACAGACACTACGCTTGATCTTGAGCCATTTGGCCGAGAAGCGATGATCAGAAATGGTTTGCCACTTGGGCCGCACCAAGGCCTACAACCGAAACCCACTGTGGAGACAAGCTGTGCACAACGCGTTTTGAATCTGCATAACCACACCCTCCATCCCCATTGTGACAGCACGTGAAGGTTCCATGCGACAAAGCAAGCTCCATTTCCAGCTCCCTATTCCAAAAATCTATTTAATATATGGTCCCCAAATAGGGGACGTATCAGATAAGAACAGACACTACGCTTGATCTTGAGCCATTTGGCCGAGAAGCGATGATCAGAAATGGTTTGCCACTTGGGCCGCACCAAGGCCTACAACCGAAACCCACTGTGGAGACATAGCAAAAGATTGCCGCAGGGAAGACATTTTCCAGAAACTCTGGAAGCTCTGTAGATGACAGTTCTGCGGTGTGCGTGTGTTCAAGCTGTGCACAACGCGTTTTGAATCTGCATAACCACACCCTCCATCCCCATTGTGACAGCACGTGAAGGTTCCGTGCGACAAAGCAAGCTCCATTTCCAGCTCCCTATTCCAAAAATCTATTTAATATATGGTCCCCAAATAGGGGACGTATCAGATAAGAACAGACACTACGCTTGATCTTGAGCCATTTGGCCGAGAAGCGATGATCAGAAATGGTTCGCCATTTGGGCCGCACCAAGGCCTACAACCGAAACCCACTGTGGAGACATAGCAAAAGATTGCCGCAGGGAAGACATTTTCCAGAAACTCTGGAAGCTCTGTAGATGACAGTTCTGCGGTGTGCGTGTGTTCAAGCTGTGCACAACGCGTTTTGAATCTGCATAACCACACCCTCCATCCCCATTGTGACAGCACGTGAAGGTTCCGTGCGACAAAGCAAGCTCCATTTCCAGCATCCTATTCCAAAAATCCATTTAATATATGGTCCCCAAATAGGGGACGTATCAGATAAGAACAGACTCTACGCTTGATCTTGAGCCATTTGGCCGAGAAGCGATGATCAGAAATGATTTGCCACTTGGGCCGCACCAAGGCCTACAACCGAAACCCACTGTGGAGACTTAGCAAAAGATTGCCGCAGGGAAGACATTTTCCAGAAACTCTGAAAGCTCTGTAGATGACAGTTCTGCGGTGTGCGTGTGTTCAAGCTGTGCACAACGCGTTTCGAATCTGCATAACCACACCCTCCATCCCCATTGTGACAGCACGTGAAGGTTCCGTGTGACAAAGCAAGCTCCATTTCCAGCTCCCTATTCCAAAAATCCATTTAATATATGGTCCCCAAATAGGGGACGTATCAGATAAGAACAGACACTACGCTTGATCTTGAGCCATTTGGCCGAGAAGCGATGATCAGAAATGGTTTGCCACTTGGGCCGCACCAAGGCCTACAACCGAAACCCACTGTGGAGACATAGCAAAAGATTGCCGCAGGGAAGACATTTTCCAGAAACTCTGGAAGCTCTGTAGATGACAGTTCTGCGGTGTGCGTGTGTTCAAGCTGTGCACAACGCGTTTTGAATCTGCATAACCACACCCTCCATCCCCATTGTGACAGCACGTGAAGGTTCCGTGCGACGAAGCAAGCTCCATTTCCAGCTCCCTATTCCAAAAATCCATTTAATATATGGTCCCCAAATAGGGGACGTATCAGATAAGAACAGACACTACGCTTGATCTTGAGCCATTTGGCCGAGAAGCGATGATCAGAAATGGTTTGCCACTTGGGCCACACCAAGGCCTACAACCGAAACCCACTGTGGAGACATAGCAAAAGATTGCCGCAGGGAAGACATTTTCCAGAAACTCTGGAAGCTCTGTAGATGACAGTTCTGCGGTGTGCGTGTGTTCAAGCTGTGCACAACGCGTTTTGAATCTGCATAACCACACCCTCCATCCCCATTGTGACAGCACGTGAAGGTTCCGTGCGACAAAGCAAGCTCCATTTCCAGCTCCCTATTCCAAAAATCTATTTAATATATGGTCCCCAAATAGGGGACGTATCAGATAAGAACAGACACTACACTTGATCTTGAGCCATTTGGCCGAGAAGCGATGATCAGAAATGGTTTGCCACTTGGGCCGCACCAAGGCCTACAACCGAAACCCACTGTGGAGACATAGCAAAAGATTGCCGCAGGGAAGACATTTTCCAAAAACTCTGGAAGCTCTGTAGATGACAGTTCTGCGGTGTGCGTGTGTTCAAGCAGTGCACAACGCGTTTTGAATCTGCATAACCACACCCTCCATCCCCATTGTGACAGCACGTGAAGGTTCCGTGCGACAAAGCAAGCTCCATTTCCAGCATCCTATTCCAAAAATCCATTTAATATATGGTCCCCAAATAGGGGACGTATCAGATAAGAACAGACTCTACGCTTGATCTTGAGCCATTTGGCCGAGAAGCGATGATCAGAAATGATTTGCCACTTGGGCCGCACCAAGGCCTACAACCGAAACCCACTGTGGAGACTTAGCAAAAGATTGCCGCAGGGAAGACATTTTCCAGAAACTCTGGAAGCTCTGTAGATGACAGTTCTGCGGTGTGCGTGTGTTCAAGCTGTGCACAACGCGTTTCGAATCTGCATAACCACACCCTCCATCCCCATTGTGACAGCACGTGAAGGTTCCGTGTGACAAAGCAAGCTCCATTTCCAGCTCCCTATTCCAAAAATCCATTTAATATATGGTCCCCAAATAGGGGACGTATCAGATAAGAACAGACACTACGCTTGATCTTGAGCCATTTGGCCGAGAAGCGATGATCAGAAATGGTTTGCCACTTGGGCCGCACCAAGGCCTACAACCGAAACCCACTGTGGAGACATAGCAAAAGATTGCCGCAGGGAAGACATTTTCCAGAAACTCTGGAAGCTCTGTAGATGACAGTTCTGCGGTGTGCGTGTGTTCAAGCTGTGCACAACGCGTTTTGAATCTGCATAACCACACCCTCCATCCCCATTGTGACAGCACGTGAAGGTTCCGTGCGACGAAGCAAGCTCCATTTCCAGCTCCCTATTCCAAAAATCCATTTAATATATGGTCCCCAAATAGGGGATGTATCAGATAAGAACAGACACTACGCTTGATCTTGAGCCATTTGGCCGAGAAGCGATGATCAGAAATGGTTTGCCACTTGGGCCACACCAAGGCCTACAACCGAAACCCACTGTGGAGACATAGCAAAAGATTGCCGCAGGGAAGACATTTTCCAAAAACTCTGGAAGCTCTGTAGATGACAGTTCTGCGGTGTGCGTGTGTTCAAGCAGTGCACAACGCGTTTTGAATCTGCATAACCACACCCTCCATCCCCATTGTGACAGCACGTGAAGGTTCCGTGTGACAAAGCAAGCTCCATTTCCAGCTCCCTATTCCAAAAATCTATTTAATATATGGTCCCCAAATAGGGGACGTATCAGATAAGAACAGACACTACGCTTGATCTTGAGCCATTTGGCCGAGAAGCGATGATCAGAAATGGTTTGCCACTTGGGCCGCACCAAGGCCTACAACCGAAACCCACTGTGGAGACATAGCAAAAGATTGCCGCAGGGAAGACATTTTCCAAAAACTCTGGAAGCTCTGTAGATGACAGTTCTGCGGTGTGCGTGTGTTCAAGCTGTGCACAACACGTTTTGAATCTGCATAACCACACCCTCCATCCCCATTGTGACAGCACGTGAAGGTTCCGTGTGACAAAGCAAGCTCCATTTCCAGCTCCCTATTCCAAAAATCCATTTAATATATGGTCCCCAAATAGGGGACGTATCAGATAAGAACAGACACTACGCTTGATCTTGAGCCATTTGGCCGAGAAGCGATGATCAGAAATGGTTTGCCACTTGGGCCGCACCAAGGCCTAAAACCGAAACCCACTGTGGAGACATAGCAAAAGATTGCCGCAGGGAAGACATTTTCCAGAAACTCTGGAAGCTCTGTCGATGACAGTTCTGCGGTGTGCGTGTGTTCAAGCTGTGCACAACGCGTTTTGAATCTGCATAACCACACCCTCCATCCCCATTGTGACAGCACGTGAAGGTTCCGTGCGACAAAGCAAGCTCCATTTCCAGCTCCCTATTCCAAAAATCTATTTAATATATGGTCCCCAAATAGGGGACGTATCAGATAAGAACAGACACTACGCTTGATCTTGAGCCATTTGGCCGAGAAGCGATGATCAGAAATGGTTTGCCACTTGGGCCGCACCAAGGCCTACAACCGAAACCCACTGTGGAGACATAGCAAAAGATTGCCGCAGGGAAGACATTTTCCAGAAACTCTGGAAGCTCTGTCGATGACAGTTCTGCAGTGTGCGTGTGTTCAAGCTGTGCACAACGCGTTTTGAATCTGCATAACCACACCCTCCATCCCCATTGTGACAGCACGTGAAGGTTCCGTGTGACAAAGCAAGCTCCATTTCCAGCTCCCTATTCCAAAAATCCATTTAATATATGGTCCCCAAATAGGGGACGTATCAGATAAGAACAGACACTACGCTTGATCTTGAGCCATTTGGCCGAGAAGCGATGATCAGAAATGGTTTGCCACTTGGGCCGCACCAAGGCCTACAACCGAAACCCACTGTGGAGACATAGCAAAAGATTGCCGCAGGGAAGACATTTTCCAGAAACTCTGGAAGTTCTGTAGATGATAGTTCTGCGGTGTGCGTGTGTTCAAGCTGTGCACAACGCGTTTTGAATCTGCATAACCACACCCTCCATCCCCATTGTGACAGCACGTGAAGGTTCCGTGTGACAAAGCAAGCTCCATTTCCAGCTCCCTATTCCAAAAATCCATTTAATATATGGTCCCCAAATAGGGGACGTATCAGATAAGAACAGACACTACGCTTGATCTTGAGCCATTTGGCCGAGAAGCGATGATCAGAAATGGTTTGCCACTTGGGCCGCACCAAGGCCTACAACCGAAACCCACTGTGGAGACATAGCAAAAGATTGCCGCAGGGAAGACATTTTCCAGAAACTCTGGAAGTTCTGTAGATGATAGTTCTGCGGTGTGCGTGTGTTCAAGCTGTGCACAACGCGTTTTGAATCTGCATAACCACACCCTCCATCCCCATTGTGACAGCACGTGAAGGTTCCGTGCGACAAAGCAAGCTCCATTTCCAGCACCCTATTCCAAAAATCTATTTAATATATGGTCCCCAAATAGGGGACATATCAGATAAGAGCAGACACTACGCTTGATCTTGAGCCATTTGGCCAAGAAGCGATGATCAGAAATGGTTTGCCACTTGGGCCGCACCAAGGCCTACAACCGAAACCCACTGTGGAGACATAGCAAAAGATTGCCGCAGGGAAGACATTTTCCAGAAACTCTGGAAGCTCTGTCGATGACAGTTCTGCGGTGTGCGTGTGTTCAAGCTGTGCACAACGCGTTTTGAATCTGCATAACCACACCCTCCATCCCCATTGTGACAGCATGTGAAGGTTCCGTCCGACGAAGCAAGCTCCATTTCCAGCTCCGTTTTCCAAAAATCCATTTAATATATGGTCCCCAAATAGGGGACGTATCAGATAAGAACAGACACTACGCTTGATCTTGAGCCATTTGGCCGAGAAGCGATGATCAGAAATGGTTTGCCACTTGGGCCGCACCAAGGCCTAAAACCGAAACCCACTGTGGAGACATAGCAAAAGATTGCCGCAGGGAAGACATTTTCCAGAAACTCTGGAAGCTCTGTCGATGACAGTTCTGCGGTGTGCGTGTGTTCAAGCTGTGCACAACGCGTTTTGAATCTGCATAACCACACCCTCCATCCCCATTGTGACAGCACGTGAAGGTTCCGTGCGACAAAGCAAGCTCCATTTCCAGCTCCCTATTCCAAAAATCTATTTAATATATGGTCCCCAAATAGGGGACGTATCAGATAAGAACAGACACTACGCTTGATCTTGAGCCATTTGGCCGAGAAGCGATGATCAGAAATGGTTTGCCACTTGGGCCGCACCAAGGCCTACAACCGAAACCCACTGTGGAGACATAGCAAAAGATTGCCGCAGGGAAGACATTTTCCAAAAACTCTGGAAGCTCTGTAGATGACAGTTCTGCGGTGTGCGTGTGTTCAAGCTGTGCACAACGCGTTTTGAATCTGCATAACCACACCCTCCATCCCCATTGTGACAGCACGTGAAGGTTCCGTGTGACAAAGCAAGCTCCATTTCCAGCTCCCTATTCCAAAAATCCATTTAATATATGGTCCCCAAATAGGGGACGTATCAGATAAGAACAGACACTACGCTTGATCTTGAGCCATTTGGCCGAGAAGCGATGATCAGAAATGGTTTGCCACTTGGGCCGCACCAAGGCCTAAAACCGAAACCCACTGTGGAGACATAGCAAAAGATTGCCGCAGGGAAGACATTTTCCAGAAACTCTGGAAGCTCTGTCGATGACAGTTCTGCGGTGTGCGTGTGTTCAAGCTGTGCACAACGCGTTTTGAATCTGCATAACCACACCCTCCATCCCCACTGTGACAGCACGTGAAGGTTCCGTGCGACAAAGCAAGCTCCATTTCCAGCTCCCTATTCCAAAAATCTATTTAATATATGGTCCCCAAATAGGGGACGTATCAGATAAGAACAGACACTACGCTTGATCTTGAGCCATTTGGCCGAGAAGCGATGATCAGAAATGGTTTGCCACTTGGGCCGCACCAAGGCCTACAACCGAAACCCACTGTGGAGACATAGCAAAAGATTGCCGCAGGGAAGACATTTTCCAGAAACTCTGGAAGCTCTGTCGATGACAGTTCTGCAGTGTGCGTGTGTTCAAGCTGTGCACAACGCGTTTTGAATCTGCATAACCACACCCTCCATCCCCATTGTGACAGCACGTGAAGGTTCCGTGTGACAAAGCAAGCTCCATTTCCAGCTCCCTATTCCAAAAATCCATTTAATATATGGTCCCCAAATAGGGGACGTATCAGATAAGAACAGACACTACGCTTGATCTTGAGCCATTTGGCCGAGAAGCGATGATCAGAAATGGTTTGCCACTTGGGCCGCACCAAGGCCTACAACCGAAACCCACTGTGGAGACATAGCAAAAGATTGCCGCAGGGAAGACATTTTCCAGAAACTCTGGAGGTTCTGTAGATGATAGTTCTGCGGTGTGCGTGTGTTCAAGCTGTGCACAACGCGTTTTGAATCTGCATAACCACACCCTCCATCCCCATTGTGACAGCACGTGAAGGTTCCGTGCGACAAAGCATGCTCCATTTCCAGCTCCCTATTCCAAAAATCTATTTAATATATGGTCCCCAAATAGGGGACATATCAGATAAGAGCAGACACTACGCTTGATCTTGAGCCATTTGGCCAAGAAGCGATGATCAGAAATGGTTTGCCACTTGGGCCGCACCAAGGCCTACAACCGAAACCCACTGTGGAGACATAGCAAAAGATTGCCGCAGGGAAGACATTTTCCAGAAACTCTGGAAGCTCTGTCGATGACAGTTCTGCGGTGTGCGTGTGTTCAAGCTGTGCACAACGCGTTTTGAATCTGCATAACCACACCCTCCATCCCCATTGTGACAGCATGTGAAGGTTCCGTCCGACGAAGCAAGCTCCATTTCCAGCTCCGTTTTCCAAAAATCCATTTAATATATGGTCCCCAAATAGGGGACGTATCAGATAAGAACAGACACTACGCTTGATCTTGAGCCATTTGGCCGAGAAGCGATGATCAGAAATGGTTTGCCACTTAGGCCTCACCAAGGCCTACAACCGTAACCCACTGTGGAGACATAGCAAAAGATTGCCGCAGGGAAGACATTTTCCAGAAACCCTGGAAGCTCTGTAGATGACAGTTCTGCGGTGTGCGTGTGTTCAAGCTGTGCACAACGCATTTTGAATCTGCATAACCACACCCTCCATCCTCATTGTGACAGCACGTGAAGGTTCTGTGCGACAAAGCAAGCTCCATTTCCAGCTCCCTATTCCAAAAATCTATTTAATATATGGTCCCCAAATAGGGGACGTATCAGATAAGAACAGACACTACGCTTGATCTTGAGCCATTTGGCCGAGAAACGATGATCAGAAATGGTTTGCCACTTGGGCCGCACCAAGGCCTACAACCGAAACCCACTGTGGAGACATAGCAAAAGATTGCCGCAGGGAAGACATTTTCCAGAAACTCTGGAAGCTTTGTCGATGACAGTTCTGCGGTGTGCGTGTGTTCAAGCTGTGCACAACGCGTTTTGAATCTGCATAATCACACCCTCCATCCCCATTGTGACAGCACGTGAAGGTTCCGTGTGACAAAGCAAGCTCCATTTCCAGCTCCCTATTCCAAAAATCCATTTAATATATGGTCCCCAAATAGGGGACGTATCCGAGAAGAACAGACACTACGCTTGATCTTGAGCCATTTGGCCGAGAAGCGATGATCAGAAATGGTTTGCCACTTGGGCCGCCCCAAGGCCTACAACTGAAACCCACTGTGGAGACATAGCAAAAGATTGCCGCAGGGAAGACATTTTCCAGAAACTCTGGAAGCTCTGTAGATGACAGTTCTGCGGTGTGCGTGTGTTCAAGCTGTGCACAACGCGTTTTGAATCTGCATAACCACACCCTCCATCCCCATTGTGACAGCACGTGAAGGTTCCGTGCGACAAAGCAAGCTCCATTTCCAGCTCCCTATTCCAAAAATCCATTTAATATATGGTCCCCAAATAGGGGACGTATCAGATAAGAACAGACACTACGCTTGATCTTGAGCCATTTGGCCGAGAAGCGATGATCAGAAATGGTGTGCCACTTGGGCCGCACCAAGGCCTACAACCGAAACCCACTGTGGAGACATAGCAAAAGATTGCCGCAGGGAAGACATTTTCCAGAAACTCTGGAAGTTCTGTAGATGACAGTTCTGCGGTGTGCGTGTGTTCAAGCTGTGCACAACGCGTTTTGAATCTGCATAACCACACCCTCCATCCCCATTGTGACAGCAAGTGAAGGTTCCGTGCGACAAAGCAAGCTCCATTTCCAGTTCCCTATTCCAAAAATCTATTTAATATATGGTCCCCAAATAGGGTACGTATCAGATAAGAACAGACACTACGCTTGATCTTGAGCCATTTGGCCGAGAAGCGATGATCAGAAATGGTTTGCCACTTGGGCCGCACCAAGGCCTACAACCGAAACCCACTGTGGAGACATAGCAAAAGATTGCCGCAGGGAAGACATTTTCCAGAAACTCTGGAAGCTCTGTAGATGACAGTTCTGCGGTGTGCGTGTGTTCAAGCTGTATACAACGCGTTTCGAATCTGCATAACCACACCCTCCATCCCCATTGTGACAGCACGTGAAGGTTCCGTGCGACAAAGCAAGCTCCATTGCCAGCTCCCTATTCCAAAAATCCATTTAATATATGGTCCCCAAATAGGGGACGTATCAGATAAGAACAGACTCTACGCTTGATCTTGAGCCATTTGGCCGAGAAGCGATGATCAGAAATGGTTTGCCATTTGGGCCGCACCAAGGCCTACAACCGAAACCCACTGTGGAGACATAGCAAAAGATTGCCGCAGGGAAGACATTTTCCAGAAACTCTGGAAGCTCTGTAGATGACAGTTCTGCGGTGTGCGTGTGTTCAAGCTGTGCACAACGCGTTTTGAATCTGCATAACCACACCCTCCATCCCCATTGTGACAGCACGTGAAGGTTCCGTGCGACAAAGCAAGCTCCATTTCCAGCATCCTATTCCAAAAATCCATTTAATATATGGTCCCCAAATAGGGGACGTATCAGATAAGAACAGACTCTACGCTTGATCTTGAGCCATTTGGCCGAGATGCGATGATCAGAAATGGTTTGCCACTTGGGCCGCACCAAGGCCTACAACCGAAACCCACTGTGGGGACATAGCAAAAGATTGCCGCAGGGAAGACATTTTCCAGAAACTCTGGAAGCTCTGTAGATGACAGTTCTGTGGTGTGCGTGTGTTCAAGCTGTGCACAACGCGTTTTGAATCTGCATAACCACACCCTCCATCCCCATTGTGACAGCACGTGAAGGTTCCGTGCGACGAAGCAAGCTCCATTTCCAGCTCCCTATTCCAAAAATCCATTTAATATATGGTCCCCAAATAGGGGACGTATCAGATAAGAACAGACACTACGCTTGATCTTGAGCCATTTGGCCGAGAAGCGATGATCAGAAATGGTTTGCCACTTGGGCCACACCAAGGCCTACAACCGAAACCCACTGTGGAGACATAGCAAAAGATTGCCGCAGGGAAGACATTTTCCAGAAACTCTGGAAGCTCTGTAGATGACAGTTCTGCGGTGTGCGTGTGTTCAAGCTGTGCACAACGCGTTTTGAATCTGCATAACCACACCCTCCATCCCCATTGTGACAGCACGTGAAGGTTCCGTGCGACAAAGCAAGCTCCATTTCCAGCTCCCTATTCCAAAAATCTATTTAATATATGGTCCCCAAATAGGGGACGTATCAGATAAGAACAGACACTACTCTTGATCTTGAGCCATTTGGCCGAGAAGCGATGATCAGAAATGGTTTGCCACTTGGGCCGCACCAAGGCCTACAACCGAAACCCACTGTGGAGACATAGCAAAAGATTGCCGCAGGGAAGACATTTTCCAAAAACTCTGGAAGCTCTGTAGATGACAGTTCTGCGGTGTGCGTGTGTTCAAGCTGTGCACAACGCGTTTTGAATCTGCATAACCACACCCTCCATCCCCATTGTGACAGCACGTGAAGGTTCCGTGTGACAAAGCAAGCTCCATTTCCAGCTCCCTATTCCAAAAATCCATTTAATATATGGTCCCCAAATAGGGGACGTATCAGATAAGAACAGACACTACGCTTAAACTTGAGCCATTTGGCCGACAAGCGATGATCAGAAATGGGTTGCCACTTGGGCCGCACCAAGGCCTAAAACCGAAACCCACTGTGGAGACATAGCAAAAGATTGCCGCAGGGAAGACATTTTCCAGAAACTCTGGAAGCTCTGTCGATGACAGTTCTGCGGTGTGCGTGTGTTCAAGCTGTGCACAACGCGTTTTGAATCTGCATAACCACACCCTCCATCCCCATTGTGACAGCACATGAAGGTTCCGTGCGACAAAGCAAGCTCCATTTCCAGCTCCCTATTCCAAAAATCTATTTAATATATGGTCCCCAAATAGGGGACGTATCAGATAAGAACAGACACTACGCTTGATCTTGAGCCATTTGGCCGAGAAGCGATGATCAGAAATGGTTTGCCACTTGGGCCGCACCAAGGCCTACAACCGAAACCCACTGTGGAGACATAGCAAAAGATTGCCGCAGGGAAGACATTTTCCAGAAACTCTGGAAGTTCTGTAGATGATAGTTCTGCGGTGTGCGTGTGTTCAAGCTGTGCACAACGCGTTTTGAATCTGCATAACCACACCCTCCATCCCCATTGTGACAGCACGTGAAGGTTCCGTGCGACAAAGCAAGCTCCATTTCCAACTCCCTATTCCAAAAATCTATTTAATATATGGTCCCCAAATAGGGGACGTATCAGATAAGAACAGACACTACGCTTGATCTTGAGCCATTTGGCCGAGAAGCGATGATCAGAAATGGTTTGCCACTTGGGCCGCACCAAGGCCTACAACCGAAACCCACTGTGGAGACAAGCTGTGCACAATGCGTTTTGAATCTGCATAACCACACCCTCCATCCCCATTGTGACAGCACGTGAAGGTTCCATGCGACAAAGCAAGCTCCATTTCCAGCTCCCTATTCCAAAAATCTATTTAATATATGGTCCCCAAATAGGGGACGTATCAGATAAGAACAGACACTACGCTTGATCTTGAGCCATTTGGCCGAGAAGCGATGATCAGAAATGGTTTGCCACTTGGGCCGCACCAAGGCCTACAACCGAAACCCACTGTGGAGACATAGCAAAAGATTGCCGCAGGGAAGACATTTTCCAGAAACTCTGGAAGCTCTGTAGATGACAGTTCTGCGGTGTGCGTGTGTTCAAGCTGTGCACAACGCGTTTTGAATCTGCATAACCACACCCTCCATCCCCATTGTGACAGCACGTGAAGGTTCCGTGCGACAAAGCAAGCTCCATTTCCAGCTCCCTATTCCAAAAATCTATTTAATATATGGTCCCCAAATAGGGGACGTATCAGATAAGAACAGACACTACGCTTGATCTTGAGCCATTTGGCCGAGAAGCGATGATCAGAAATGGTTCGCCATTTGGGCAGCACCAAGGCCTACAACCGAAACCCACTGTGGAGACATAGCAAAAGATTGCCGCAGGGAAGACATTTTCCAGAAACTCTGGAAGCTCTGTAGATGACAGTTCTGCGGTGTGCGTGTGTTCAAGCTGTGCACAACGCGTTTTGAATCTGCATAACCACACCCTCCATCCCCATTGTGACAGCACGTGAAGGTTCCGTGCGACAAAGCAAGCTCCATTTCCAGCATCCTATTCCAAAAATCCATTTAATATATGGTCCCCAAATAGGGGACGTATCAGATAAGAACAGACTCTACGCTTGATCTTGAGCCATTTGGCCGAGAAGCGATGATCAGAAATGGTTTGCCACTTGGGCCGCACCAAGGCCTACAACCGAAACCCACTGTGGAGACTTAGCAAAAGATTGCCGCAGGGAAGACATTTTCCAGAAACTCTGGAAGCTCTGTAGATGACAGTTCTGCGGTGTGCGTGTGTTCAAGCTGTGCACAACGCGTTTCGAATCTGCATAACCACACCCTCCATCCCCATTGTGACAGCACGTGAAGGTTCCGTGTGACAAAGCAAGCTCCATTTCCAGCTCCCTATTCCAAAAATCCATTTAATATATGGTCCCCAAATAGGGGACGTATCAGATAAGAACAGACACTACGCTTGATCTTGAGCCATTTGGCCGAGAAGCGATGATCAGAAATGGTTTGCCACTTGGGCCGCACCAAGGCCTACAACCGAAACCCACTGTGGAGACATAGCAAAAGATTGCCGCAGGGAAGACATTTTCCAGAAACTCTGGAAGCTTTGTCGATGACAGTTCTGCGGTGTGCGTGTGTTCAAGCTGTGCACAACGCGTTTTGAATCTGCATAATCACACCCTCCATCCCCATTGTGACAGCACGTGAAGGTTCCGTGTGACAAAGCAAGCTCCATTTCCAGCTCCCTATTCCAAAAATCCATTTAATATATGGTCCCCAAATAGGGGACGTATCCGAGAAGAACAGACACTACGCTTGATCTTGAGCCATTTGGCCGAGAAGCGATGATCAGAAATGGTTTGCCACTTGGGCCGCCCCAAGGCCTACAACTGAAACCCACTGTGGAGACATAGCAAAAGATTGCCGCAGGGAAGACATTTTCCAGAAACTCTGGAAGCTCTGTAGATGACAGTTCTGCGGTGTGCGTGTGTTCAAGCTGTGCACAACGCGTTTTGAATCTGCATAACCACACCCTCCATCCCCATTGTGACAGCACGTGAAGGTTCCGTGCGACAAAGCAAGCTCCATTTCCAGCTCCCTATTCCAAAAATCCATTTAATATATGGTCCCCAAATAGGGGACGTATCAGATAAGAACAGACACTACGCTTGATCTTGAGCCATTTGGCCGAGAAGCGATGATCAGAAATGGTGTGCCACTTGGGCCGCACCAAGGCCTACAACCGAAACCCACTGTGGAGACATAGCAAAAGATTGCCGCAGGGAAGACATTTTCCAGAAACTCTGGAAGTTCTGTAGATGACAGTTCTGCGGTGTGCGTGTGTTCAAGCTGTGCACAACGCGTTTTGAATCTGCATAACCACACCCTCCATCCCCATTGTGACAGTAAGTGAAGGTTCCGTGCGACAAAGCAAGCTCCATTTCCAGTTCCCTATTCCAAAAATCTATTTAATATATGGTCCCCAAATAGGGTACGTATCAGATAAGAACAGACACTACGCTTGATCTTGAGCCATTTGGCCGAGAAGCGATGATCAGAAATGGTTTGCCACTTGGGCCGCACCAAGGCCTACAACCGAAACCCACTGTGGAGACATAGCAAAAGGTTGCCGCAGGGAAGACATTTTCCAGAAACTCTGGAAGCTCTGTAGATGACAGTTCTGCGGTGTGCGTGTGTTCAAGCTGTATACAACGCGTTTCGAATCTGCATAACCACACCCTCCATCCCCATTGTGACAGCACGTGAAGGTTCCGTGCGACAAAGCAAGCTCCATTGCCAGCTCCCTATTCCAAAAATCCATTTAATATATGGTCCCCAAATAGGGGACGTATCAGATAAGAACAGACTCTACGCTTGATCTTGAGCCATTTGGCCGAGAAGCGATGATCAGAAATGGTTTGCCATTTGGGCCGCACCAAGGCCTACAACCGAAACCCACTGTGGAGACATAGCAAAAGATTGCCGCAGGGAAGACATTTTCCAGAAACTCTGGAAGCTCTGTAGATGACAGTTCTGCGGTGTGCGTGTGTTCAAGCTGTGCACAACGCGTTTTGAATCTGCATAACCACACCCTCCATCCCCATTGTGACAGCACGTGAAGGTTCCGTGCGACAAAGCAAGCTCCATTTCCAGCATCCTATTCCAAAAATCCATTTAATATATGGTCCCCAAATAGGGGACGTATCAGATAAGAACAGACTCTACGCTTGATCTTGAGCCATTTGGCCGAGATGCGATGATCAGAAATGGTTTGCCACTTGGGCCGCACCAAGGCCTACAACCGAAACCCACTGTGGAGACATAGCAAAAGATTGCCGCAGGGAAGACATTTTCCAGAAACTCTGGAAGCTCTGTAGATGACAGTTCTGTGGTGTGCGTGTGTTCAAGCTGTGCACAACGCGTTTTGAATCTGCATAACCACACCCTCCATCCCCATTGTGACAGCACGTGAAGGTTCCGTGCGACGAAGCAAGCTCCATTTCCAGCTCCCTATTCCAAAAATCCATTTAATATATGGTCCCCAAATAGGGGACGTATCAGATAAGAACAGACACTACGCTTGATCTTGAGCCATTTGGCCGAGAAGCGATGATCAGAAATGGTTTGCCACTTGGGCCACACCAAGGCCTACAACCGAAACCCACTGTGGAGACATAGCAAAAGATTGCCGCAGGGAAGACATTTTCCAGAAACTCTGGAAGCTCTGTAGATGACAGTTCTGCGGTGTGCGTGTGTTCAAGCTGTGCACAACGCGTTTTGAATCTGCATAACCACACCCTCCATCCCCATTGTGACAGCACGTGAAGGTTCCGTGCGACAAAGCAAGCTCCATTTCCAGCTCCCTATTCCAAAAATCTATTTAATATATGGTCCCCAAATAGGGGACGTATCAGATAAGAACAGACACTACACTTGATCTTGAGCCATTTGGCCGAGAAGCGATGATCAGAAATGGTTTGCCACTTGGGCCGCACCAAGGCCTACAACCGAAACCCACTGTGGAGACATAGCAAAAGATTGCCGCAGGGAAGACATTTTCCAAAAACTCTGGAAGCTCTGTAGATGACAGTTCTGCGGTGTGCGTGTGTTCAAGCTGTGCACAACGCGTTTTGAATCTGCATAACCACACCCTCCATCCCCATTGTGACAGCACGTGAAGGTTCCGTGTGACAAAGCAAGCTCCATTTCCAGCTCCCTATTCCAAAAATCCATTTAATATATGGTCCCCAAATAGGGGACGTATCAGATAAGAACAGACACTACGCTTAAACTTGAGCCATTTGGCCGACAAGCGATGATCAGAAATGGGTTGCCACTTGGGCCGCACCAAGGCCTAAAACCGAAACCCACTGTGGAGACATAGCAAAAGATTGCCGCAGGGAAGACATTTTCCAGAAACTCTGGAAGCTCTGTCGATGACAGTTCTGCGGTGTGCGTGTGTTCAAGCTGTGCACAACGCGTTTTGAATCTGCATAACCACACCCTCCATCCCCATTGTGACAGCACATGAAGGTTCCGTGCGACAAAGCAAGCTCCATTTCCAGCTCCCTATTCCAAAAATCTATTTAATATATGGTCCCCAAATAGGGGACGTATCAGATAAGAACAGACACTACGCTTGATCTTGAGCCATTTGGCCGAGAAGCGATGATCAGAAATGGTTTGCCACTTGGGCCGCACCAAGGCCTACAACCGAAACCCACTGTGGAGACATAGCAAAAGATTGCCGCAGGGAAGACATTTTCCAGAAACTCTGGAAGTTCTGTAGATGATAGTTCTGCGGTGTGCGTGTGTTCAAGCTGTGCACAACGCGTTTTGAATCTGCATAACCACACCCTCCATCCCCATTGTGACAGCACGTGAAGGTTCCGTGCGACAAAGCAAGCTCCATTTCCAACTCCCTATTCCAAAAATCTATTTAATATATGGTCCCCAAATAGGGGACGTATCAGATAAGAACAGACACTACGCTTGATCTTGAGCCATTTGGCCGAGAAGCGATGATCAGAAATGGTTTGCCACTTGGGCCGCACCAAGGCCTACAACCGAAACCCACTGTGGAGACAAGCTGTGCACAATGCGTTTTGAATCTGCATAACCACACCCTCCATCCCCATTGTGACAGCACGTGAAGGTTCCATGCGACAAAGCAAGCTCCATTTCCAGCTCCCTATTCCAAAAATCTATTTAATATATGGTCCCCAAATAGGGGACGTATCAGATAAGAACAGACACTACGCTTGATCTTGAGCCATTTGGCCGAGAAGCGATGATCAGAAATGGTTTGCCACTTGGGCCGCACCAAGGCCTACAACCGAAACCCACTGTGGAGACAAGCTGTGCACAATGCGTTTTGAATCTGCATAACCACACCCTCCATCCCCATTGTGACAGCACGTGAAGGTTCCATGCGACAAAGCAAGCTCCATTTCCAGCTCCCTATTCCAAAAATCTATTTAATATATGGTCCCCAAATAGGGGACGTATCAGATAAGAACAGACACTACGCTTGATCTTGAGCCATTTGGCCGAGAAGCGATGATCAGAAATGGTTTGCCACTTGGGCCGCACCAAGGCCTACAACCGAAACCCACTGTGGAGACATAGCAAAAGATTGCCGCAGGGAAGACATTTTCCAGAAACTCTGGAAGCTCTGTAGATGACAGTTCTGCGGTGTGCGTGTGTTCAAGCTGTGCACAACGCGTTTTGAATCTGCATAACCACACCCTCCATCCCCATTGTGACAGCACGTGAAGGTTCCGTGCGACAAAGCAAGCTCCATTTCCAGCTCCCTATTCCAAAAATCTATTTAATATATGGTCCCCAAATAGGGGACGTATCAGATAAGAACAGACACTACGCTTGATCTTGAGCCATTTGGCCGAGAAGCGATGATCAGAAATGGTTCGCCATTTGGGCCGCACCAAGGCCTACAACCGAAACCCACTGTGGAGACATAGCAAAAGATTGCCGCAGGGAAGACATTTTCCAGAAACTCTGGAAGCTCTGTAGATGACAGTTCTGCGGTGTGCGTGTGTTCAAGCTGTGCACAACGCGTTTTGAATCTGCATAACCACACCCTCCATCCCCATTGTGACAGCACGTGAAGGTTCCGTGCGACAAAGCAAGCTCCATTTCCAGCATCCTATTCCAAAAATCCATTTAATATATGGTCCCCAAATAGGGGACGTATCAGATAAGAACAGACTCTACGCTTGATCTTGAGCCATTTGGCCGAGAAGCGATGATCAGAAATGGTTTGCCACTTGGGCCGCACCAAGGCCTACAACCGAAACCCACTGTGGAGACTTAGCAAAAGATTGCCGCAGGGAAGACATTTTCCAGAAACTCTGGAAGCTCTGTAGATGACAGTTCTGCGGTGTGCGTGTGTTCAAGCTGTGCACAACGCGTTTCGAATCTGCATAACCACACCCTCCATCCCCATTGTGACAGCACGTGAAGGTTCCGTGTGACAAAGCAAGCTCCATTTCCAGCTCCCTATTCCAAAAATCCATTTAATATATGGTCCCCAAATAGGGGACGTATCAGATAAGAACAGACACTACGCTTGATCTTGAGCCATTTGGCCGAGAAGCGATGATCAGAAATGGTTTGCCACTTGGGCCGCACCAAGGCCTACAACCGAAACCCACTGTGGAGACATAGCAAAAGATTGCCGCAGGGAAGACATTTTCCAGAAACTCTGGAAGCTCTGTAGATGACAGTTCTGCGGTGTGCGTGTGTTCAAGCTGTGCACAACGCGTTTTGAATCTGCATAACCACACCCTCCATCCCCATTGTGACAGCACGTGAAGGTTCCGTGCGACGAAGCAAGCTCCATTTCCAGCTCCCTATTCCAAAAATCCATTTAATATATGGTCCCCAAATAGGGGACGTATCAGATAAGAACAGACACTACGCTTGATCTTGAGCCATTTGGCCGAGAAGCGATGATCAGAAATGGTTTGCCACTTGGGCCACACCAAGGCCTACAACCGAAACCCACTGTGGAGACATAGCAAAAGATTGCCGCAGGGAAGACATTTTCCAGAAACTCTGGAAGCTCTGTAGATGACAGTTCTGCGGTGTGCGTGTGTTCAAGCTGTGCACAACGCGTTTTGAATCTGCATAACCACACCCTCCATCCCCATTGTGACAGCACGTGAAGGTTCCGTGCGACAAAGCAAGCTCCATTTCCAGCTCCCTATTCCAAAAATCTATTTAATATATGGTCCCCAAATAGGGGACGTATCAGATAAGAACAGACACTACACTTGATCTTGAGCCATTTGGCCGAGAAGCGATGATCAGAAATGGTTTGCCACTTGGGCCGCACCAAGGCCTACAACCGAAACCCACTGTGGAGACATAGCAAAAGATTGCCGCAGGGAAGACATTTTCCAAAAACTCTGGAAGCTCTGTAGATGACAGTTCTGCGGTGTGCGTGTGTTCAAGCTGTGCACAACGCGTTTTGAATCTGCATAACCACACCCTCCATCCCCATTGTGACAGCACGTGAAGGTTCCGTGTGACAAAGCAAGCTCCATTTCCAGCTCCCTATTCCAAAAATCCATTTAATATATGGTCCCCAAATAGGGGACGTATCAGATAAGAACAGACACTACGCTTAAACTTGAGCCATTTGGCCGACAAGCGATGATCAGAAATGGGTTGCCACTTGGGCCGCACCAAGGCCTAAAACCGAAACCCACTGTGGAGACATAGCAAAAGATTGCCGCAGGGAAGACATTTTCCAGAAACTCTGGAAGCTCTGTCGATGACAGTTCTGCGGTGTGCGTGTGTTCAAGCTGTGCACAACGCGTTTTGAATCTGCATAACCACACCCTCCATCCCCATTGTGACAGCACATGAAGGTTCCGTGCGACAAAGCAAGCTCCATTTCCAGCTCCCTATTCCAAAAATCTATTTAATATATGGTCCCCAAATAGGGGACGTATCAGATAAGAACAGACACTACGCTTGATCTTGAGCCATTTGGCCGAGAAGCGATGATCAGAAATGGTTTGCCACTTGGGCCGCACCAAGGCCTACAACCGAAACCCACTGTGGAGACATAGCAAAAGATTGCCGCAGGGAAGACATTTTCCAGAAACTCTGGAAGTTCTGTAGATGATAGTTCTGCGGTGTGCGTGTGTTCAAGCTGTGCACAACGCGTTTTGAATCTGCATAACCACACCCTCCATCCCCATTGTGACAGCACGTGAAGGTTCCGTGCGACAAAGCAAGCTCCATTTCCAACTCCCTATTCCAAAAATCTATTTAATATATGGTCCCCAAATAGGGGACGTATCAGATAAGAACAGACACTACGCTTGATCTTGAGCCATTTGGCCGAGAAGCGATGATCAGAAATGGTTTGCCACTTGGGCCGCACCAAGGCCTACAACCGAAACCCACTGTGGAGACAAGCTGTGCACAATGCGTTTTGAATCTGCATAACCACACCCTCCATCCCCATTGTGACAGCACGTGAAGGTTCCATGCGACAAAGCAAGCTCCATTTCCAGCTCCCTATTCCAAAAATCTATTTAATATATGGTCCCCAAATAGGGGACGTATCAGATAAGAACAGACACTACGCTTGATCTTGAGCCATTTGGCCGAGAAGCGATGATCAGAAATGGTTTGCCACTTGGGCCGCACCAAGGCCTACAACCGAAACCCACTGTGGAGACAAGCTGTGCACAATGCGTTTTGAATCTGCATAACCACACCCTCCATCCCCATTGTGACAGCACGTGAAGGTTCCATGCGACAAAGCAAGCTCCATTTCCAGCTCCCTATTCCAAAAATCTATTTAATATATGGTCCCCAAATAGGGGACGTATCAGATAAGAACAGACACTACGCTTGATCTTGAGCCATTTGGCCGAGAAGCGATGATCAGAAATGGTTTGCCACTTGGGCCGCACCAAGGCCTACAACCGAAACCCACTGTGGAGACATAGCAAAAGATTGCCGCAGGGAAGACATTTTCCAGAAACTCTGGAAGCTCTGTAGATGACAGTTCTGCGGTGTGCGTGTGTTCAAGCTGTGCACAACGCGTTTTGAATCTGCATAACCACACCCTCCATCCCCATTGTGACAGCACGTGAAGGTTCCGTGCGACAAAGCAAGCTCCATTTCCAGCTCCCTATTCCAAAAATCTATTTAATATATGGTCCCCAAATAGGGGACGTATCAGATAAGAACAGACACTACGCTTGATCTTGAGCCATTTGGCCGAGAAGCGATGATCAGAAATGGTTCGCCATTTGGGCCGCACCAAGGCCTACAACCGAAACCCACTGTGGAGACATAGCAAAAGATTGCCGCAGGGAAGACATTTTCCAGAAACTCTGGAAGCTCTGTAGATGACAGTTCTGCGGTGTGCGTGTGTTCAAGCTGTGCACAACGCGTTTTGAATCTGCATAACCACACCCTCCATCCCCATTGTGACAGCACGTGAAGGTTCCGTGCGACAAAGCAAGCTCCATTTCCAGCATCCTATTCCAAAAATCCATTTAATATATGGTCCCCAAATAGGGGACGTATCAGATAAGAACAGACTCTACGCTTGATCTTGAGCCATTTGGCCGAGAAGCGATGATCAGAAATGGTTTGCCACTTGGGCCGCACCAAGGCCTACAACCGAAACCCACTGTGGAGACTTAGCAAAAGATTGCCGCAGGGAAGACATTTTCCAGAAACTCTGGAAGCTCTGTAGATGACAGTTCTGCGGTGTGCGTGTGTTCAAGCTGTGCACAACGCGTTTCGAATCTGCATAACCACACCCTCCATCCCCATTGTGACAGCACGTGAAGGTTCCGTGTGACAAAGCAAGCTCCATTTCCAGCTCCCTATTCCAAAAATCCATTTAATATATGGTCCCCAAATAGGGGACGTATCAGACAAGAACAGACACTACGCTTGATCTTGAGCCATTTGGCCGAGAAGCGATGATCAGAAATGGTTTGCCACTTGGGCCGCACCAAGGCCTACAACCGAAACCCACTGTGGAGACATAGCAAAAGATTGCCGCAGGGAAGACATTTTCCAGAAACTCTGGAAGCTCTGTAGATGACAGTTCTGCGGTGTGCGTGTGTTCAAGCTGTGCACAACGCGTTTTGAATCTGCATAACCACACCCTCCATCCCCATTGTGACAGCACGTGAAGGTTCCGTGCGACGAAGCAAGCTCCATTTCCAGCTCCCTATTCCAAAAATCCATTTAATATATGGTCCCCAAATAGGGGACGTATCAGATAAGAACAGACACTACGCTTGATCTTGAGCCATTTGGCCGAGAAGCGATGATCAGAAATGGTTTGCCACTTGGGCCACACCAAGGCCTACAACCGAAACCCACTGTGGAGACATAGCAAAAGATTGCCGCAGGGAAGACATTTTCCAGAAACTCTGGAAGCTCTGTAGATGACAGTTCTGCGGTGTGCGTGTGTTCAAGCTGTGCACAACGCGTTTTGAATCTGCATAACCACACCCTCCATCCCCATTGTGACAGCACGTGAAGGTTCCGTGCGACAAAGCAAGCTCCATTTCCAGCTCCCTATTCCAAAAATCTATTTAATATATGGTCCCCAAATAGGGGACGTATCAGATAAGAACAGACACTACACTTGATCTTGAGCCATTTGGCCGAGAAGCGATGATCAGAAATGGTTTGCCACTTGGGCCGCACCAAGGCCTACAACCGAAACCCACTGTGGAGACATAGCAAAAGATTGCCGCAGGGAAGACATTTTCCAAAAACTCTGGAAGCTCTGTAGATGACAGTTTTGCGGTGTGCGTGTGTTCAAGCAGTGCACAACGCGTTTTGAATCTGCATAACCACACCCTCCATCCCCATTGTGACAGCACGTGAAGGTTCCGTGTGACAAAGCAAGCTCCATTTCCAGCTCCCTATTCCAAAAATCTATTTAATATATGGTCCCCAAATAGGGGACGTATCAGATAAGAACAGACACTACGCTTGATCTTGAGCCATTTGGCCGAGAAGCGATGATCAGAAATGGTTTGCCACTTGGGCCGCACCAAGGCCTACAACCGAAACCCACTGTGGAGACATAGCAAAAGATTGCCGCAGGGAAGACATTTTCCAAAAACTCGGGAAGCTCTGTAGATGACAGTTCTGCGGTGTGCGTGTGTTCAAGCTGTGCACAACACGTTTTGAATCTGCATAACCACACCCTCCATCCCCATTGTGACAGCACGTGAAGGTTCCGTGTGACAAAGCAAGCTCCATTTCCAGCTCCCTATTCCAAAAATCCATTTAATATATGGTCCCCAAATAGGGGACGTATCAGATAAGAACAGACACTACGCTTGATCTTGAGCCATTTGGCCGAGAAGCGATGATCAGAAATGGTTTGCCACTTGGGCCGCACCAAGGCCTAAAACCGAAACCCACTGTGGAGACATAGCAAAAGATTGCCGCAGGGAAGACATTTTCCAGAAACTCTGGAAGCTCTGTCGATGACAGTTCTGCGGTGTGCGTGTGTTCAAGCTGTGCACAACGCGTTTTGAATCTGCATAACCACACCCTCCATCCCCATTGTGACAGCACGTGAAGGTTCCGTGCGACAAAGCAAGCTCCATTTCCAGCTCCCTATTCCAAAAATCTATTTAATATATGGTCCCCAAATAGGGGACGTATCAGATAAGAACAGACACTACGCTTGATCTTGAGCCATTTGGCCGAGAAGCGATGATCAGAAATGGTTTGCCACTTGGGCCGCACCAAGGCCTACAACCGAAACCCACTGTGGAGACATAGCAAAAGATTGCCGCAGGGAAGACATTTTCCAGAAACTCTGGAAGCTCTGTCGATGACAGTTCTGCGGTGTGCGTGTGTTCAAGCTGTGCACAACGCGTTTTGAATCTGCATAACCACACCCTCCATCCCCATTGTGACAGCACGTGAAGGTTCCGTGCGACAAAGCAAGCTCCATTTCCAGCTCCCTATTCCAAAAATCTATTTAATATATGGTCCCCAAATAGGGGACGTATCAGATAAGAACAGACACTACACTTGATCTTGAGCCATTTGGCCGAGAAGCGATGATCAGAAATGGTTTGCCACTTGGGCCGCACCAAGGCCTACAACCGAAACCCACTGTGGAGACATAGCAAAAGATTGCCGCAGGGAAGACATTTTCCAAAAACTCTGGAAGCTCTGTAGATGACAGTTCTGCGGTGTGCGTGTGTTCAAGCTGTGCACAACGCGTTTTGAATCTGCATAACCACACCCTCCATCCCCATTGTGACAGCACGTGAAGGTTCCGTGTGACAAAGCAAGCTCCATTTCCAGCTCCCTATTCCAAAAATCCATTTAATATATGGTCCCCAAATAGGGGACGTATCAGATAAGAACAGACACTACGCTTAAACTTGAGCCATTTGGCCGACAAGCGATGATCAGAAATGGGTTGCCACTTGGGCCGCACCAAGGCCTAAAACCGAAACCCACTGTGGAGACATAGCAAAAGATTGCCGCAGGGAAGACATTTTCCAGAAACTCTGGAAGCTCTGTCGATGACAGTTCTGCGGTGTGCGTGTGTTCAAGCTGTGCACAACGCGTTTTGAATCTGCATAACCACACCCTCCATCCCCATTGTGACAGCACATGAAGGTTCCGTGCGACAAAGCAAGCTCCATTTCCAGCTCCCTATTCCAAAAATCTATTTAATATATGGTCCCCAAATAGGGGACGTATCAGATAAGAACAGACACTACGCTTGATCTTGAGCCATTTGGCCGAGAAGCGATGATCAGAAATGGTTTGCCACTTGGGCCGCACCAAGGCCTACAACCGAAACCCACTGTGGAGACATAGCAAAAGATTGCCGCAGGGAAGACATTTTCCAGAAACTCTGGAAGTTCTGTAGATGATAGTTCTGCGGTGTGCGTGTGTTCAAGCTGTGCACAACGCGTTTTGAATCTGCATAACCACACCCTCCATCCCCATTGTGACAGCACGTGAAGGTTCCGTGCGACAAAGCAAGCTCCATTTCCAACTCCCTATTCCAAAAATCTATTTAATATATGGTCCCCAAATAGGGGACGTATCAGATAAGAACAGACACTACGCTTGATCTTGAGCCATTTGGCCGAGAAGCGATGATCAGAAATGGTTTGCCACTTGGGCCGCACCAAGGCCTACAACCGAAACCCACTGTGGAGACAAGCTGTGCACAATGCGTTTTGAATCTGCATAACCACACCCTCCATCCCCATTGTGACAGCACGTGAAGGTTCCATGCGACAAAGCAAGCTCCATTTCCAGCTCCCTATTCCAAAAATCTATTTAATATATGGTCCCCAAATAGGGGACGTATCAGATAAGAACAGACACTACGCTTGATCTTGAGCCATTTGGCCGAGAAGCGATGATCAGAAATGGTTTGCCACTTGGGCCGCACCAAGGCCTACAACCGAAACCCACTGTGGAGACAAGCTGTGCACAATGCGTTTTGAATCTGCATAACCACACCCTCCATCCCCATTGTGACAGCACGTGAAGGTTCCATGCGACAAAGCAAGCTCCATTTCCAGCTCCCTATTCCAAAAATCTATTTAATATATGGTCCCCAAATAGGGGACGTATCAGATAAGAACAGACACTACGCTTGATCTTGAGCCATTTGGCCGAGAAGCGATGATCAGAAATGGTTTGCCACTTGGGCCGCACCAAGGCCTACAACCGAAACCCACTGTGGAGACATAGCAAAAGATTGCCGCAGGGAAGACATTTTCCAGAAACTCTGGAAGCTCTGTAGATGACAGTTCTGCGGTGTGCGTGTGTTCAAGCTGTGCACAACGCGTTTTGAATCTGCATAACCACACCCTCCATCCCCATTGTGACAGCACGTGAAGGTTCCGTGCGACAAAGCAAGCTCCATTTCCAGCTCCCTATTCCAAAAATCTATTTAATATATGGTCCCCAAATAGGGGACGTATCAGATAAGAACAGACACTACGCTTGATCTTGAGCCATTTGGCCGAGAAGCGATGATCAGAAATGGTTCGCCATTTGGGCCGCACCAAGGCCTACAACCGAAACCCACTGTGGAGACATAGCAAAAGATTGCCGCAGGGAAGACATTTTCCAGAAACTCTGGAAGCTCTGTAGATGACAGTTCTGCGGTGTGCGTGTGTTCAAGCTGTGCACAACGCGTTTTGAATCTGCATAACCACACCCTCCATCCCCATTGTGACAGCACGTGAAGGTTCCGTGCGACAAAGCAAGCTCCATTTCCAGCATCCTATTCCAAAAATCCATTTAATATATGGTCCCCAAATAGGGGACGTATCAGATAAGAACAGACTCTACGCTTGATCTTGAGCCATTTGGCCGAGAAGCGATGATCAGAAATGGTTTGCCACTTGGGCCGCACCAAGGCCTACAACCGAAACCCACTGTGGAGACTTAGCAAAAGATTGCCGCAGGGAAGACATTTTCCAGAAACTCTGGAAGCTCTGTAGATGACAGTTCTGCGGTGTGCGTGTGTTCAAGCTGTGCACAACGCGTTTCGAATCTGCATAACCACACCCTCCATCCCCATTGTGACAGCACGTGAAGGTTCCGTGTGACAAAGCAAGCTCCATTTCCAGCTCCCTATTCCAAAAATCCATTTAATATATGGTCCCCAAATAGGGGACGTATCAGATAAGAACAGACACTACGCTTGATCTTGAGCCATTTGGCCGAGAAGCGATGATCAGAAATGGTTTGCCACTTGGGCCGCACCAAGGCCTACAACCGAAACCCACTGTGGAGACATAGCAAAAGATTGCCGCAGGGAAGACATTTTCCAGAAACTCTGGAAGCTCTGTAGATGACAGTTCTGCGGTGTGCGTGTGTTCAAGCTGTGCACAACGCGTTTTGAATCTGCATAACCACACCCTCCATCCCCATTGTGACAGCACGTGAAGGTTCCGTGCGACGAAGCAAGCTCCATTTCCAGCTCCCTATTCCAAAAATCCATTTAATATATGGTCCCCAAATAGGGGACGTATCAGATAAGAACAGACACTACGCTTGATCTTGAGCCATTTGGCCGAGAAGCGATGATCAGAAATGGTTTGCCACTTGGGCCACACCAAGGCCTACAACCGAAACCCACTGTGGAGACATAGCAAAAGATTGCCGCAGGGAAGACATTTTCCAGAAACTCTGGAAGCTCTGTAGATGACAGTTCTGCGGTGTGCGTGTGTTCAAGCTGTGCACAACGCGTTTTGAATCTGCATAACCACACCCTCCATCCCCATTGTGACAGCACGTGAAGGTTCCGTGCGACAAAGCAAGCTCCATTTCCAGCTCCCTATTCCAAAAATCTATTTAATATATGGTCCCCAAATAGGGGACGTATCAGATAAGAACAGACACTACACTTGATCTTGAGCCATTTGGCCGAGAAGCGATGATCAGAAATGGTTTGCCACTTGGGCCGCACCAAGGCCTACAACCGAAACCCACTGTGGAGACATAGCAAAAGATTGCCGCAGGGAAGACATTTTCCAAAAACTCTGGAAGCTCTGTAGATGACAGTTCTGCGGTGTGCGTGTGTTCAAGCTGTGCACAACGCGTTTTGAATCTGCATAACCACACCCTCCATCCCCATTGTGACAGCACGTGAAGGTTCCGTGTGACAAAGCAAGCTCCATTTCCAGCTCCCTATTCCAAAAATCCATTTAATATATGGTCCCCAAATAGGGGACGTATCAGATAAGAACAGACACTACGCTTAAACTTGAGCCATTTGGCCGACAAGCGATGATCAGAAATGGGTTGCCACTTGGGCCGCACCAAGGCCTAAAACCGAAACCCACTGTGGAGACATAGCAAAAGATTGCCGCAGGGAAGACATTTTCCAGAAACTCTGGAAGCTCTGTCGATGACAGTTCTGCGGTGTGCGTGTGTTCAAGCTGTGCACAACGCGTTTTGAATCTGCATAACCACACCCTCCATCCCCATTGTGACAGCACATGAAGGTTCCGTGCGACAAAGCAAGCTCCATTTCCAGCTCCCTATTCCAAAAATCTATTTAATATATGGTCCCCAAATAGGGGACGTATCAGATAAGAACAGACACTACGCTTGATCTTGAGCCATTTGGCCGAGAAGCGATGATCAGAAATGGTTTGCCACTTGGGCCGCACCAAGGCCTACAACCGAAACCCACTGTGGAGACATAGCAAAAGATTGCCGCAGGGAAGACATTTTCCAGAAACTCTGGAAGTTCTGTAGATGATAGTTCTGCGGTGTGCGTGTGTTCAAGCTGTGCACAACGCGTTTTGAATCTGCATAACCACACCCTCCATCCCCATTGTGACAGCACGTGAAGGTTCCGTGCGACAAAGCAAGCTCCATTTCCAACTCCCTATTCCAAAAATCTATTTAATATATGGTCCCCAAATAGGGGACGTATCAGATAAGAACAGACACTACGCTTGATCTTGAGCCATTTGGCCGAGAAGCGATGATCAGAAATGGTTTGCCACTTGGGCCGCACCAAGGCCTACAACCGAAACCCACTGTGGAGACAAGCTGTGCACAATGCGTTTTGAATCTGCATAACCACACCCTCCATCCCCATTGTGACAGCACGTGAAGGTTCCATGCGACAAAGCAAGCTCCATTTCCAGCTCCCTATTCCAAAAATCTATTTAATATATGGTCCCCAAATAGGGGACGTATCAGATAAGAACAGACACTACGCTTGATCTTGAGCCATTTGGCCGAGAAGCGATGATCAGAAATGGTTTGCCACTTGGGCCGCACCAAGGCCTACAACCGAAACCCACTGTGGAGACAAGCTGTGCACAATGCGTTTTGAATCTGCATAACCACACCCTCCATCCCCATTGTGACAGCACGTGAAGGTTCCATGCGACAAAGCAAGCTCCATTTCCAGCTCCCTATTCCAAAAATCTATTTAATATATGGTCCCCAAATAGGGGACGTATCAGATAAGAACAGACACTACGCTTGATCTTGAGCCATTTGGCCGAGAAGCGATGATCAGAAATGGTTTGCCACTTGGGCCGCACCAAGGCCTACAACCGAAACCCACTGTGGAGACATAGCAAAAGATTGCCGCAGGGAAGACATTTTCCAGAAACTCTGGAAGCTCTGTAGATGACAGTTCTGCGGTGTGCGTGTGTTCAAGCTGTGCACAACGCGTTTTGAATCTGCATAACCACACCCTCCATCCCCATTGTGACAGCACGTGAAGGTTCCGTGCGACAAAGCAAGCTCCATTTCCAGCTCCCTATTCCAAAAATCTATTTAATATATGGTCCCCAAATAGGGGACGTATCAGATAAGAACAGACACTACGCTTGATCTTGAGCCATTTGGCCGAGAAGCGATGATCAGAAATGGTTCGCCATTTGGGCCGCACCAAGGCCTACAACCGAAACCCACTGTGGAGACATAGCAAAAGATTGCCGCAGGGAAGACATTTTCCAGAAACTCTGGAAGCTCTGTAGATGACAGTTCTGCGGTGTGCGTGTGTTCAAGCTGTGCACAACGCGTTTTGAATCTGCATAACCACACCCTCCATCCCCATTGTGACAGCACGTGAAGGTTCCGTGCGACAAAGCAAGCTCCATTTCCAGCATCCTATTCCAAAAATCCATTTAATATATGGTCCCCAAATAGGGGACGTATCAGATAAGAACAGACTCTACGCTTGATCTTGAGCCATTTGGCCGAGAAGCGATGATCAGAAATGGTTTGCCACTTGGGCCGCACCAAGGCCTACAACCGAAACCCACTGTGGAGACTTAGCAAAAGATTGCCGCAGGGAAGACATTTTCCAGAAACTCTGGAAGCTCTGTAGATGACAGTTCTGCGGTGTGCGTGTGTTCAAGCTGTGCACAACGCGTTTCGAATCTGCATAACCACACCCTCCATCCCCATTGTGACAGCACGTGAAGGTTCCGTGTGACAAAGCAAGCTCCATTTCCAGCTCCCTATTCCAAAAATCCATTTAATATATGGTCCCCAAATAGGGGACGTATCAGACAAGAACAGACACTACGCTTGATCTTGAGCCATTTGGCCGAGAAGCGATGATCAGAAATGGTTTGCCACTTGGGCCGCACCAAGGCCTACAACCGAAACCCACTGTGGAGACATAGCAAAAGATTGCCGCAGGGAAGACATTTTCCAGAAACTCTGGAAGCTCTGTAGATGACAGTTCTGCGGTGTGCGTGTGTTCAAGCTGTGCACAACGCGTTTTGAATCTGCATAACCACACCCTCCATCCCCATTGTGACAGCACGTGAAGGTTCCGTGCGACGAAGCAAGCTCCATTTCCAGCTCCCTATTCCAAAAATCCATTTAATATATGGTCCCCAAATAGGGGACGTATCAGATAAGAACAGACACTACGCTTGATCTTGAGCCATTTGGCCGAGAAGCGATGATCAGAAATGGTTTGCCACTTGGGCCACACCAAGGCCTACAACCGAAACCCACTGTGGAGACATAGCAAAAGATTGCCGCAGGGAAGACATTTTCCAGAAACTCTGGAAGCTCTGTAGATGACAGTTCTGCGGTGTGCGTGTGTTCAAGCTGTGCACAACGCGTTTTGAATCTGCATAACCACACCCTCCATCCCCATTGTGACAGCACGTGAAGGTTCCGTGCGACAAAGCAAGCTCCATTTCCAGCTCCCTATTCCAAAAATCTATTTAATATATGGTCCCCAAATAGGGGACGTATCAGATAAGAACAGACACTACACTTGATCTTGAGCCATTTGGCCGAGAAGCGATGATCAGAAATGGTTTGCCACTTGGGCCGCACCAAGGCCTACAACCGAAACCCACTGTGGAGACATAGCAAAAGATTGCCGCAGGGAAGACATTTTCCAAAAACTCTGGAAGCTCTGTAGATGACAGTTTTGCGGTGTGCGTGTGTTCAAGCAGTGCACAACGCGTTTTGAATCTGCATAACCACACCCTCCATCCCCATTGTGACAGCACGTGAAGGTTCCGTGTGACAAAGCAAGCTCCATTTCCAGCTCCCTATTCCAAAAATCTATTTAATATATGGTCCCCAAATAGGGGACGTATCAGATAAGAACAGACACTACGCTTGATCTTGAGCCATTTGGCCGAGAAGCGATGATCAGAAATGGTTTGCCACTTGGGCCGCACCAAGGCCTACAACCGAAACCCACTGTGGAGACATAGCAAAAGATTGCCGCAGGGAAGACATTTTCCAAAAACTCGGGAAGCTCTGTAGATGACAGTTCTGCGGTGTGCGTGTGTTCAAGCTGTGCACAACACGTTTTGAATCTGCATAACCACACCCTCCATCCCCATTGTGACAGCACGTGAAGGTTCCGTGTGACAAAGCAAGCTCCATTTCCAGCTCCCTATTCCAAAAATCCATTTAATATATGGTCCCCAAATAGGGGACGTATCAGATAAGAACAGACACTACGCTTGATCTTGAGCCATTTGGCCGAGAAGCGATGATCAGAAATGGTTTGCCACTTGGGCCGCACCAAGGCCTAAAACCGAAACCCACTGTGGAGACATAGCAAAAGATTGCCGCAGGGAAGACATTTTCCAGAAACTCTGGAAGCTCTGTCGATGACAGTTCTGCGGTGTGCGTGTGTTCAAGCTGTGCACAACGCGTTTTGAATCTGCATAACCACACCCTCCATCCCCATTGTGACAGCACGTGAAGGTTCCGTGCGACAAAGCAAGCTCCATTTCCAGCTCCCTATTCCAAAAATCTATTTAATATATGGTCCCCAAATAGGGGACGTATCAGATAAGAACAGACACTACGCTTGATCTTGAGCCATTTGGCCGAGAAGCGATGATCAGAAATGGTTTGCCACTTGGGCCGCACCAAGGCCTACAACCGAAACCCACTGTGGAGACATAGCAAAAGATTGCCGCAGGGAAGACATTTTCCAGAAACTCTGGAAGCTCTGTCGATGACAGTTCTGCAGTGTGCGTGTGTTCAAGCTGTGCACAACGCGTTTTGAATCTGCATAACCACACCCTCCATCCCCATTGTGACAGCACGTGAAGGTTCCGTGTGACAAAGCAAGCTCCATTTCCAGCTCCCTATTCCAAAAATCCATTTAATATATGGTCCCCAAATAGGGGACGTATCAGATAAGAACAGACACTACGCTTGATCTTGAGCCATTTGGCCGAGAAGCGATGATCAGAAATGGTTTGCCACTTGGGCCGCACCAAGGCCTACAACCGAAACCCACTGTGGAGACATAGCAAAAGATTGCCGCAGGGAAGACATTTTCCAGAAACTCTGGAAGTTCTGTAGATGATAGTTCTGCGGTGTGCGTGTGTTCAAGCTGTGCACAACGCGTTTTGAATCTGCATAACCACACCCTCCATCCCCATTGTGACAGCACGTGAAGGTTCCGTGTGACAAAGCAAGCTCCATTTCCAGCTCCCTATTCCAAAAATCCATTTAATATATGGTCCCCAAATAGGGGACGTATCAGATAAGAACAGACACTACGCTTGATCTTGAGCCATTTGGCCGAGAAGCGATGATCAGAAATGGTTTGCCACTTGGGCCGCACCAAGGCCTACAACCGAAACCCACTGTGGAGACATAGCAAAAGATTGCCGCAGGGAAGACATTTTCCAGAAACTCTGGAAGTTCTGTAGATGATAGTTCTGCGGTGTGCGTGTGTTCAAGCTGTGCACAACGCGTTTTGAATCTGCATAACCACACCCTCCATCCCCATTGTGACAGCACGTGAAGGTTCCGTGCGACAAAGCAAGCTCCATTTCCAGCTCCCTATTCCAAAAATCTATTTAATATATGGTCCCCAAATAGGGGACATATCAGATAAGAGCAGACACTACGCTTGATCTTGAGCCATTTGGCCAAGAAGCGATGATCAGAAATGGTTTGCCACTTGGGCCGCACCAAGGCCTACAACCGAAACCCACTGTGGAGACATAGCAAAAGATTGCCGCAGGGAAGACATTTTCCAGAAACTCTGGAAGCTCTGTCGATGACAGTTCTGCGGTGTGCGTGTGTTCAAGCTGTGCACAACGCGTTTTGAATCTGCATAACCACACCCTCCATCCCCATTGTGACAGCATGTGAAGGTTCCGTCCGACGAAGCAAGCTCCATTTCCAGCTCCGTTTTCCAAAAATCCATTTAATATATGGTCCCCAAATAGGGGACGTATCAGATAAGAACAGACACTACGCTTGATCTTGAGCCATTTGGCCGAGAAGCGATGATCAGAAATGGTTTGCCACTTGGGCCGCACCAAGGCCTAAAACCGAAACCCACTGTGGAGACATAGCAAAAGATTGCCGCAGGGAAGACATTTTCCAGAAACTCTGGAAGCTCTGTCGATGACAGTTCTGCGGTGTGCGTGTGTTCAAGCTGTGCACAACGCGTTTTGAATCTGCATAACCACACCCTCCATCCCCATTGTGACAGCACGTGAAGGTTCCGTGCGACAAAGCAAGCTCCATTTCCAGCTCCCTATTCCAAAAATCTATTTAATATATGGTCCCCAAATAGGGGACGTATCAGATAAGAACAGACACTACGCTTGATCTTGAGCCATTTGGCCGAGAAGCGATGATCAGAAATGGTTTGCCACTTGGGCCGCACCAAGGCCTACAACCGAAACCCACTGTGGAGACATAGCAAAAGATTGCCGCAGGGAAGACATTTTCCAAAAACTCTGGAAGCTCTGTAGATGACAGTTCTGCGGTGTGCGTGTGTTCAAGCTGTGCACAACGCGTTTTGAATCTGCATAACCACACCCTCCATCCCCATTGTGACAGCACGTGAAGGTTCCGTGTGACAAAGCAAGCTCCATTTCCAGCTCCCTATTCCAAAAATCCATTTAATATATGGTCCCCAAATAGGGGACGTATCAGATAAGAACAGACACTACGCTTGATCTTGAGCCATTTGGCCGAGAAGCGATGATCAGAAATGGTTTGCCACTTGGGCCGCACCAAGGCCTAAAACCGAAACCCACTGTGGAGACATAGCAAAAGATTGCCGCAGGGAAGACATTTTCCAGAAACTCTGGAAGCTCTGTCGATGACAGTTCTGCGGTGTGCGTGTGTTCAAGCTGTGCACAACGCGTTTTGAATCTGCATAACCACACCCTCCATCCCCATTGTGACAGCACGTGAAGGTTCCGTGCGACAAAGCAAGCTCCATTTCCAGCTCCCTATTCCAAAAATCTATTTAATATATGGTCCCCAAATAGGGGACGTATCAGATAAGAACAGACACTACGCTTGATCTTGAGCCATTTGGCCGAGAAGCGATGATCAGAAATGGTTTGCCACTTGGGCCGCACCAAGGCCTACAACCGAAACCCACTGTGGAGACATAGCAAAAGATTGCCGCAGGGAAGACATTTTCCAGAAACTCTGGAAGCTCTGTCGATGACAGTTCTGCAGTGTGCGTGTGTTCAAGCTGTGCACAACGCGTTTTGAATCTGCATAACCACACCCTCCATCCCCATTGTGACAGCACGTGAAGGTTCCGTGTGACAAAGCAAGCTCCATTTCCAGCTCCCTATTCCAAAAATCCATTTAATATATGGTCCCCAAATAGGGGACGTATCAGATAAGAACAGACACTACGCTTGATCTTGAGCCATTTGGCCGAGAAGCGATGATCAGAAATGGTTTGCCACTTGGGCCGCACCAAGGCCTACAACCGAAACCCACTGTGGAGACTAGGGTTGAGCGAAACGGGTCGATCATTTTCAAAAGTCGCCGACTTTTGGCTAAGTCGGCGTCTCATGAAACCCGATCCGACCCCTGTGCTTGTCGGCCATGCGGTACGCGACTTTCGCGCCAAAGTCGCGTTTCAATGACGCGAAAAGCGCCATTTCTCAGCCAATGAAGGTGAACGCAGAGTGTGGGCAGCGTGATGACATAGATCCTGGTCCCCACCATCTTAGAGAAGGGCATTGCAGTGATTGGCTTGCTGTCTGCGGCGTCACAGGGGCTATAAAGGGGCGTTCCCGCCGACCGCCATCTTACTGCTGCTGATCTGAGCTTAGGGACAGGTTGCTGCCGCTTCATCAGAAGCAGGGAGAGCGTTAGGCAGGGTCCACTAACCACCAAACCGCTTGTGCTGCAGCGATTTCCACTGTCCAACACCACCTTCGGTGTGCAGGAACAGTGGAAGCTATTTTTTTTTTTTTTTCCCCTCAGCGCTGTAGCTCATTGGGCTGCCCTAGAAGGCTCCGTGATAGCTGTATTGCTGTGTGTACGCCACTGTGGAAACCAACTGCTTTTTTCAAAGCACATATCCTCTTGTTCCTTCCTTTCTGCACAGCTATCTTTTTTGTTTGTCCACACTTTTTATTTAATTTGTGCATCAGTCCACTCCTATTGCTGCCTGCCATACCTGGCTTACATTACTGCAGGGAGATAGTAATTGTAGGACAGTTTTTTTTTTTTTTTTGTTTTTTTTTTGTGGGAGATTAAGATTGGCATTTCTGCTACAGTGCCATCCCTGTGTGTGCCATCTCTCACTGAGTGGGCCATAGAAAGCCTATTTATTTTTTCCGTGATTTGTGTTCTAAAATCTACCTCAACACAGAAACACTACATCAATCAGTGGGAGAAAAATATTGGCCTCAGTCAGGGCTTGTGTGCCACTGCTGTGTGTGCGCTATCTCTCATTCAGTGGGCTATAGCAAGCCTATATTTTTTTTTTTTTTTTTTTTTTAATATTATTTGGTTTCAAAAGTCTCCCTGAAAAAAAAAAAAAACCTAAAAAAACAGTGGGAGAGTAATATTGCCCTTTCAGCTTGTGTGCCAGTCTTGACTCCTGGGTGTGCCACCTCTCTCCCTCTCATTCAGTGGGCCATAGAAAGCCTATTTATTTTTTTTTTTAAATATTATTGGGTTTCTAAAGTCTCCCTGAAAAAAACAAAAAATACATAAAAAAACAGTGGGAGAGTAATATTGCCCTTTCAGCTTGTGTGCCAGTCTTGACTCCTGGGTGTGCCACCTCTCTCCCTTTCATTCAGTGGGCCATAGAAAGCCTATTTTTTTTTTTTTTAATATTATTTGGTTTCTAATTCTCCCTGAAAAAAAAAAAAAAACCTAAAAAAACAGTGGGAGAGTAATATTGCCCTTTCAGCTTGTGTGCCAGTCTTGACTCCTGGGTGTGCCACCTCTCTCCCTCTCATTCAGTGGGCCATAGAAAGCCTATTTATTTTTTTTTTTAAATATTATTGGGTTTCTAAAGTCTCCCTGAAAAAACAAAAAATACATAAAAAAACAGTGGGAGAGTAATATTGCCCTTTCAGCTTGTGTGCCAGTCTTGACTCCTGGGTGTGCCACCTCTCTCCCTTTCATTCAGTGGGCCATAGAAAGCCTATTTTTTTTTTTTTTTTAATATTATTTGGTTTCTAATTCTCCCTGAAAAAAAAAAAAAAACCTAAAAAAACAGTGGGAGAGTAATATTGCCCTTTCAGCTTGTGTGCCAGTCTTGACTCCTGGGTGTGTCACCTCTCTCCCTCTCATTCAGTGGGCCATAGAAAGCCTATTTATTTTTTTTTTTAAATATTATTGGGTTTCTAAAGTCTCCCTGAAAAAACAAAAAATACATAAAAAAACAGTGGGAGAGTAATATTGCCCTTTCAGCTTGTGTGCCAGTCTTGACTCCTGGGTGTGCCACCTCTCTCCCTCTCATTCAGTGGGCCATAGAAAGCCTTTTTTTTTTTGGTTTTTTTAATATTATTTGGTTTCTAAAGTCTCCCTGAAAAAAACAAAAAAAACATAAAAAACAGTGGGAGAGTAATATTGCCCTTTCAGCTTGTGCGCCAGTCTTGACTCCTGGTTGTGCCACCTCTCTCTCTCTAATTGTGGGCCATAGAAAGCCTTTTTTTTTTTTTTTTTTAATATTATTTGGTTTCTAAAGTCTCCCTGAGAAAAAAAAATAAATAAATTAGGTGGGAGATTAATATTGACATTAGTGCTTGAGTGACAGTCCTGCGTGTGTGTCATCTCTGTGATTTTGTGCCACAGAAAACAGAGTGTGTAACATTGTGCCTGATTTTCCTTGTGGTCTCACCAACCTGTTAAGGGATATTGAAATCATACTGAAGTTATAGCTCACCGTGTAAGTTGTTTGATAGCAACAAATAAAGTTACTTTGGTTAAGATTTTAAAACAATGAGGAAGTCTGGTGCAAGAGGTCGTCGTGGGCGTTCATTGTCAGCTGGTAATGATGGTAGTGGTAGTGGAGCATCAGGTGGTCGTGGGGATAAAAATATTCCACCTAAGTCTGGAGCTGTGGAGCCAGTTTCGTCGTCAGGCTACACAAGGCCTCGAACGCTCTCTTTTCTGGGAGTAGGAAAACCGCTTTTAAAGGCGGAGCAGCAACAGCAAGTTTTGGCTTACATTGCAGACTCAGCCTCTAGCTCTTTTGCCTCCTCTTCCGAAACTGGTAAATGTAAAAGCAGCGCGTCGCTTGTGGATGTTCACGGTCAGGGACAAGTCGCTTCCTTGTCCTCCTCAGCAAAAACTACAACAAGAGAGAAGGATGCAGCAGGCGACACAACGGGTCACTCCATGGAGCTCTTTACACATACCGTCCCTGGCTTAGAAAGTGAAACATTTAACAGGCCATGCCCATTACAAGTATATTCTGACATGGAGTGCACTGATGCACAGCCACAGCCAGAGTACTATGCTGCTCCTTTGACTCAGACCACCACATTGCCCTCTCAGGGTACAGATCCACAATCAGACCCTGATGAGACTATGTTGCCCCGCCACGAACGCTATACCACCGACCGACACAGTGACACAGACGAAGTTGCACACGAGCTCGAAGAGGAGGTAATAGATGACCCAGTTATTGACCCCGATTGGCAGCCATTGGGGGAACAGGGTGCAGGCGGCAGTAGTTCAGAAGCGGAGGTGGAGGAGGGGCCGCAGCAGGCATCAACATCGCAACAGGTTCCATCTGCCGGGCCCGTATCTGGACCAAAACGCGTGTCAAAGCCAAAACCTGTTGGAGCACAGCGTTGCCATCCGGTTAAAGCTCAGTCTGCAATCCCTGAAAAGGGATCAGAGTCTAGGAAGAGTGCAGTCTGGCATTTTTTTAAACAACATCCAACTGATCAGCGCAAAGTCATCTGTCAAAAATGTTCAACTAGCTTAAGCAGAGGTCAGAATCTGAAAAGTCTAAATACTAGTTGCATGCATAGACACTTAACCACCATGCATTCTCAAGCCTGGACTAACTACCAAACGTCCCTCAAGGTTGTAGCACCCTCGGCCAATGAAGCTAGTCAGCAACGCAACATCCCTTCCGTCACTGTAAGGCCACCATTTTCCGCACCACCGGCAGTATCTGTGCAGGTTTCTTTGCCAGCCAAAAGCAGTCAGGGTCAGGGAATCACCAGTTTTGTAGGAGGAAATATTGCATGTAGGGCACCGGCGGAAACAATACCGTCTCCAACCGTCTCTCAGTCTGCCATGTCCACCGGCACACCCGAAAGTTCCACGATCTACAGCTCTCCAGTCCAGCTCACCCTACATGAGACTCTGGTTAGAAAAAGGAAGTACTTATCCTCGCATCCGCGTACACAGGGTTTTAACGCCCACATAGCTAGACTAATCTCGTTAGAGATGATGCCCTACCGGTTAGTTGAAAGCGAAGCTTTCAAAGCCCTGATGGAGTACGCTGAACCACGATACGAGCTACCCAGTCGACACTTTTTTTCCAGAAAAGCCATCCCAGCCCTGCACCAGCATGTTAAACAGCGCATCGTCCATGCACTCAGGCAATCTGTGAGTACAAAGGTGCACCTGACTACAGATGCATGGACCAGTAGGCATGGCCAGGGACGTTATGTGTCCATCACGGCACACTGGGTGAATGTGGTGGATGCAGGGTCCACAGGCGACATCAATTTAGGGACAGTTGTGCCTAGCCCACGGTCTAGGAAACAGTTGGCTGTAGGCGTTCGCACCCCCTCCTCCTCCTCCTCGTCCTCCTGCAGAAGCTACAGCTCTTCCACAGAACGCAGTCGGCCAACCACTCCATCGGCAGATGACACTGTTGCACACCAGTTGTCCCATTATGGGCCAGCTACTGCCAAGCGTCAGCAGGCTGTATTGGCTATGAAGTGTTTGGGCGACAACAGACACACCGCGGAAGTTCTGTCCGAGTTCTTGCAACAAGAAACGCAGTCGTGGCTGGGCACAGTAGATCTTGAGGCAGGCAAGGTAGTGAGTGATAACGGAAGGAATTTCATGGCTGCCATCTCCCTTTCCCAACTGAAACACATTCCTTGCCTGGCTCACACCTTAAACCTGGTGGTGCAGTGCTTATTGAAAACTTATCCTGGGTTCTCCGACCTGCTCCTCAAAGTGCGTGCACTTTGCTCACATATCCGACGTTCGCCTGTACACGCCAGCCGTATGCAGACCTATCAGCGGTCTTTGAACCTTCCCCAGCATCGCCTAATCATAGACGTTGCAACAAGGTGGAACTCAACACTGCACATGCTTCAGAGACTGTGCGAACAGAGGCGTGCTGTTATTTATTTGTGGGAGGATACACGGGCAGGCAGTAGGATGGCAGACATGGAGTTGTCAGGTGTGCAGTGGTCGAAGATACAAGACATGTGTCAAGTCCTTCAGTGTTTTGAGGAATGCACACGGCTGGTTAGTGCAGACAACGCCGTAATAAGCATGAGCATCCCCCTAATGCGTCTGCTGATGCAAAGTTTGACGCACATAAAGGAGCAGGCGTCTGCACCAGAGGAAGAGGGAAGCCTTGATGACAGTCAGCCATTGTCTGGTCAGGGCAGTGTACAGGACGAGGTAGCGGGCGAAGAGGAGGTGGAGGACGAGGAGGATGATGGGGATGAGTATATTTTTAATGCGGAAACTTTCACGGGGGCACAGGAAATTGGTTGCGTGTCACGGCCGGGTTCTGGTTTTTTGAGGGACACAAGTGACGTAGATTTGCCTGCAACTGCCCCTCAACCAATCACAACCGGAGATTTGACAAGTGGAACTTTGGCCCACATGGCGGATTATGCCTTACGTATCCTACAAAGGGACACACGCATTACGAAAATGATGAACGATGACGATTACTGGTTGGCCTGCCTCCTTGATCCACGCTATAAAGGCAAATTGCAAAATATTATGCCACATGAGAACTTGGAACTAATATTAGCAACCAAACAATCAACTCTTGTTGACCGTTTGCTTCAGGCATTCCCAGCACACAGCGCACGTGATCGTTCTCACACGAGCTCCAGGGGGCAGCAGACTAGGAGTGTTAGGGGTGCACACATCAGAAGTGGCGTTGGACAGAGGGGTTTTCTGACCAGGTTGTGGAGTGATTTTGCTATGACCGCAGACAGGACAGGTACTGCTGCATCAATTGAAAGTGACAGGAGACAACATTTGTCCAGTATGGTTACTAACTATTTTTCATCCCTTATCGATGTTCTCCCTCAACCGTCATTCCCATTTGATTACTGGGCCTCCAAATTAGACACCTGGCCAGAATTGGCAGAATATGCATTGCAGGAGCTTGCTTGCCCGGCAGCAAGTGTCCTATCAGAAAGAGTATTCAGTGCTGCAGGGTCAATATTAACCGAAAAAAGGACTCGTCTGGCTACCCAAAATGTTGACGATCTAACATTCATTAAAATGAACCACAACTGGATTTCAAAATCTTTTGCCCCACCTTGCCCGGCCGACACCTAGCTTTCCTATGAAAAGCTCTTGCCTGTGAATTACTTTTCTAATGTCTAATTTGCTGCTGCAGATTGTACAGCATACGACATGTTTACACCTCCCTAAATGGCCAAACTCCCCACACGGGGCCGTGGTATCGCGACTTGGCGCAAGCACCCGTGAGACTGCTGTTTGTCTGAAGAGGTGGGTGTGCTCGCTTTTGGTTGACGGCATTGCTACTGGGTCCCTCATAGTACAATGTAGTGTCTCTGGCGGTGGTGGTGCGCACCCAACGTCAGACACACCGTTGTAACATGAGTGGCCCTGGGGCGGTCCCGCCGGCCTCAAGAGAGTTCCCCCCTACCCCAGCTCAAACTGGGCTCTACTACGTGCAAAATTATGTCGCACAGCTCCACCAATCTTTAGTCTATTCGCTGACATCATTCAATGTCTGGCACTGACAATACAAATTTGTAGACATCTATGATGCAACTTAAAGTAGTCTGTGTCTGTGTCCTATATTGGCACCATTAAATAGTTACTGCCAAATTACTATGTCAGAAACACAGCAGATGAGCCCACCCCTGTACCTAAGTATGCCATCTTTTTTTTTGTTTTGGTTGTTTTGCGAGACATTAACATCTATTTATATTTTGGGAGTACTGGGACAGACACTCCTTGCACTACTCCTCCACTCAGCACCAAGCTGCCTGCCCGTGTATCCATGTAACCGCTGTAAAACTGCCATGAGCCTATTGTTTGTTATTTTAGGCCTTTGATAGCCTGTCTGCGGTCCCTACTCCTCCACTGACCACCAAGCTGCCTGCCCGTGTATCCATGTAACCGCTGTAAAACTGCCATGAGCCTATTGTTTGTTATTTTAGGCCTTTGAAGCCTTTCTGCGCTCCCTCCTTCCACTAGTCCTCCACTGACCAGACCACTGCTGCCCGTGTACCCCTGGAACCAATTTTAAAGTGCCTACAGCCAGCCCATTTTATTGTGTTAGGCCTTCGAAGCCTGTCTGCGGTCCCTCCTTCCACTAGGCCTCCACTGACCAGACCACTGCTGCCCGTGTACCCCTGGAACCAATTTTAAAGTGCCTACAGCCAGCCCATTTTATTGTGTTAGGCCTTCGAAGCCTGTCTGCGGTCCATACTTCCACTAGTCCTCCACTGACCAGACCACTGCTGCCCGTGTACCCCTGGAACCAATTTTAAAGTGCCTACAGCCAGCCCATTTTATTGTGTTAGGCCTTCGAAGCCTGTCTGCGGTCCATACTTCCACTAGGCCTCCACTGACCAGACCACTGCTGCCCGTGTACCCCTGGAACCAATTTTAAAGTGCCTACAGCCAGCCCATTTTATTGTGTTAGGCCTTCGAAGCCTGTCTGCGGTCCATACTTCCACTAGGCCTCCACTGACCAGACCACTGCTGCCCGTGTACCCCTGGAACCAATTTTAAAGTGCCTACAGCCAGCCCATTTTATTGTGTTAGGCCTTCGAAGCCTGTCTGCGGTCCATACTTCCACTAGGCCTCCACTGACCAGACCACTGCTGCCCGTGTACCCCTGGAACCAATTTTAAAGTGCCTACAGCCAGCCCATTTTATTGTGTTAGGCCTTCGAAGCCTGTCTGCGGTCCATACTTTAAATACTCCTCCACTCACCACCAAGCTGCCTGCCCGTGTATCCATGTAACCGCTGTAAAACTGCCATGAGCCTATTGTTTGTTATGTTAGGCCTTTGATAGCCTGTCTGCGGTCCTTACTTTAAATACTCCTCCACTCACCACCTAGCTGCCTGTGTATCCATGTAACCGATGTAAAACTGCCATGACTGCCTACTGTTTGTTATTTTAGGCCTTTGATAGCCTGTCTGCGGCCCCTACTTGCAATACTCCTCCACTGACCACAATGCTGCCTGGAGTGCCTGCCTGTGTATCCATGTAACCGATGTAAAACTGCCATGACTGCCTACTGTTTGTTATTTTAGGCCTTTGATAGCCTGTCTGCGGCCCCTACTTGCAATACTCCTCCACTGAGCACAATGCTGCCTGGAGTGCCTGCCTGTGTATCCATGTAACCGATGTAAAACTGCCATGACTGCCTACTGTTTGTTATTTTAGGCCTTTGATAGCCTGTCTGCAGCCCCTACTTGCAATACTCCTCCACTGACCACACCAATGCTGCCCGTGTACCCCTGGAACCTATTTAAAAGTTCATAGAGCCTAGTTATATATTTTATTTACTATTAATAAGGCCATGATGGACTACGCTGTACCACGCTACAAGCTAACCAGTCGACACTTCTTTTGCGAGAAAAGCCATCCCAACCCTCCACCAGCATGTAGAAGACCGCATTGTCCATGCACTCTGGCAATCTGTGAGTACAAAGGTGCACCTGACAACAGACGCATGGACCTGTAGGCATGGCCACGGAAGATTACGTGTCCATTACGGCGCAATGGGTTAATGTGGTGGATGCATGGTCCACAGGGGACAGCCTACTAAGTCTGTCTGCAGTCCCTAATTCAAATTGTCCTCCACTGTCTAAATCGGAACTTCCACCTTCTGGCTTTCGGCCTATAGTATCAGAAATTAAACTGCATTTGGCCTTCAACTTTGGTTAGGGCCTACTAACGGCTTCTGCCCCTCCCTGGTGTTGCCCTCAACTAAATAAAGCTGAGCTTCAACCTTCCGGCTCTCATTATGTGGTTTTAAAAAAAAAAATGGTGGTTAGGGCCTACTAACGGCTTCTGCCCCTCCCTGGTGTTGCCCTCAACTAAATAAAGCTGAGCTTCAACCTTCCGGCTCTCATTAAGTGGTTTTAAAAAAAAAAAAAATGGTGGTTAGGGCCTACTAACGGCTTCTGCCCCTCCCTGGTGTTGTCCTCAACTAAATAAAGCTGAGCTTCAACCTTCCGGCTCTCATTAAGTGGTTTTAAAAAAAAAATGGTGGTTAGGGCCTACTAACGGCTTCTGCCCCTCCCTGGTGTTGTCCTCAACTAAATAAAGCTGAGCTTCAACCTTCCGGCTCTCATTATGTGGTTTTAAAAAAAAAAATGGTGGTTAGGGCCTACTAACGGCTTCTGCCCCTCCCTGGTGTTGTCCTCAACTAAATAAAGCTGAGCTTCAACCTTCCGGCTCTCATTATGTGGTTTTAAAAAAAAAAATGGTGGTTAGGGCCTACTAACGGCTTCTGCCCCTCCCTGGTGTTGTCCTCAACTAAATAAAGCTGAGCTTCAACCTTCCGGCTCTCATTATGTGGTTTTAAAAAAAAAAAAAATGGTGGTTAGGGCCTACTAACGGCTTCTGCCCCTCCCTGGTGTTGTCCTCAACTAAATAAAGCTGAGCTTCAACCTTCCGGCTCTCATTAAGTGGTTTTAAAAAAAAAATGGTGGTTAGGGCCTACTAACGGCTTCTGCCCCTCCCTGGTGTTGTCCTCAACTAAATAAAGCTGAGCTTCAACCTTCCGGCTCTCATTATGTGGTTTTAAAAAAAAAAATGGTGGTTAGGGCCTACTAACGGCTTCTGCCCCTCCCTGGTGTTGTCCTCAACTAAATAAAGCTGAGCTTCAACCTTCCGGCTCTCATTATGTGGTTTTAAAAAAAAAAATGGTGGTTAGGGCCTACTAACGGCTTCTGCCCCTCCCTGGTGTTGTCCTCAACTAAATAAAGCTGAGCTTCAACCTTCCGGCTCTCATTATGTGGTTTTAAAAAAAAAAAAAATGGTGGTTAGGGCCTACTAACGGCTTCTGCCCCTCCCTGGTGTTGTCCTCAACTAAATAAAGCTGAGCTTCAACCTTCCGGCTCTCATTAAGTGGTTTTAAAAAAAAAATGGTGGTTAGGGCCTACTAACGGCTTCTGCCCCTCCCTGGTGTTGTCCTCAACTAAATAAAGCTGAGCTTCAACCTTCCGGCTCTCATTATGTGGTTTTAAAAAAAAAAATGGTGGTTAGGGCCTACTAACGGCTTCTGCCCCTCCCTGGTGTTGTCCTCAACTAAATAAAGCTGAGCTTCAACCTTCCGGCTCTCATTATGTGGTTTTAAAAAAAAAAAAAATGGTGGTTAGGGCCTACTAACGGCTTCTGCCCCTCCCTGGTGTTGTCCTCAACTAAATAAAGCTGAGCTTCAACCTTCCGGCTCTCATTATGTGGTTTTAAAAAAAAAAATGGTGGTTAGGGCCTACTAACGGCTTCTGCCCCTCCCTGGTGTTGTCCTCAACTAAATAAAGCTGAGCTTCAACCTTCCGGCTCTCATTATGTGGTTTTAAAAAAAAAAAAAATGGTGGTTAGGGCCTACTAACGGCTTCTGCCCCTCCCTGGTGTTGTCCTCAACTAAATAAAGCTGAGCTTCAACCTTCCGGCTCTCATTAAGTGGTTTTAAAAAAAAAATGGTGGTTAGGGCCTACTAACGGCTTCTGCCCCTCCCTGGTGTTGTCCTCAACTAAATAAAGCTGAGCTTCAACCTTCCGGCTCTCATTATGTGGTTTTAAAAAAAAAAATGGTGGTTAGGGCCTACTAACGGCTTCTGCCCCTCCCTGGTGTTGTCCTCAACTAAATAAAGCTGAGCTTCAACCTTCCGGCTCTCATTATGTGGTTTTAAAAAAAAAAATGGTGGTTAGGGCCTACTAACGGCTTCTGCCCCTCCCTGGTGTTGTCCTCAACTAAATAAAGCTGAGCTTCAACCTTCCGGCTCTCATTATGTGGTTTTAAAAAAAAAAAAAATGGTGGTTAGGGCCTACTAACGGCTTCTGCCCCTCCCTGGTGTTGTCCTCAACTAAATAAAGCTGAGCTTCAACCTTCCGGCTCTCATTAAGTGGTTTTAAAAAAAAAATGGTGGTTAGGGCCTACTAACGGCTTCTGCCCCTCCCTGGTGTTGTCCTCAACTAAATAAAGCTGAGCTTCAACCTTCCGGCTCTCATTATGTGGTTTTAAAAAAAAAAATGGTGGTTAGGGCCTACTAACGGCTTCTGCCCCTCCCTGGTGTTGTCCTCAACTAAATAAAGCTGAGCTTCAACCTTCCGGCTCTCATTATGTGGTTTTAAAAAAAAAAAAAATGGTGGTTAGGGCCTACTAACGGCTTCTGCCCCTCCCTGGTGTTGCCCTCAACTAAATAAAGCTGAGCTTCAACCTTCTGCTCCAAATTACCATTTTAAAAAATGCAATAGGCTTTTCCGGCCTACTAAAGGTGTCTGCCCCTCCCTGGTGTTGTCCTCAACTGAACAAAGCTGAGCTTCCACATTCTGGCTTTCGCCCTATACTATCAGATATTAAACTGCATTTGGCCTACTAGTGTGGTTAGGCCCTTGAAACAGTGTCTGCTGCTCTTGGGTTTGCTACTCCACTGAACAAAGCAATGCCGCCTGTTTAGTCCTGTTACCAATTTTGAACTGCATGTAGCCTACTTTATTCTTTGGCCCTATATCTGTTTCCTCCTCATCCTGCCCATTGCCCAGCCACTGCTAAATGAGTCTGCTGGTACATTGACCTAGACCACTACATTCCCCTTGTACTCTACACAGCCAGAATCTGTCCCTGCTGAAAGTAAGGTTCCCCTTCCCGCATGTTATACCACCTTACACAGGGACAAAGAGGAAGGTGCAGATGAAAGTGCAGGTTCCTTCATCAGGTGGGGGGGCATACTCGTTGGCGACGTCACTGGCACAGGGCCCCTCAGAGTACGCAAAAGTGTCGCTGCTGGTGGGAGGCGCCCCCGCCATGCAAACACACCGCCGTACTTTGAGGGGCCCTGTGCCAGTGGCAATGCGAACGAGTGGGCCCCCCCTGCTTGCTCAGGATCACAGCACTTGCAACTTTTAAATACTTACCTTTCCCTGCAACACCGCCGTGACGTAGTCCGCATTTCCTGGGCCCACGAAAAACTTGAGCCAGCCCTACTCCCCCCACAACTTTCCCCCAATTCCCTATGCCCAACTATTATTATACAGTTAATTAAGATTGGCAAGCTTCAGAAACAAGAATGGATGTTTTTGGCATTAAAATGGGCACTGTAGGTGTTTTCCTGGCCTCCACTCACTGCCGACTATGCTTCCCCATTGACTTGCATTGGGTTTCGTGTTTCGGTCGATCCCCGACTTTTAGCGATAATCGGCCGACTGCACTCGACTCGACTCTGGACAAAATCGGGTTTCCCAAAACCCTACTCGATCTTAAAAAAATGAAAGTCGCTCAACCCTAGTGGAGACATAGCAAAAGATTGCCGCAGGGAAGACATTTTCCAGAAACTCTGGAGGTTCTGTAGATGATAGTTCTGCGGTGTGCGTGTGTTCAAGCTGTGCACAACGCGTTTTGAATCTGCATAACCACACCCTCCATCCCCATTGTGACAGCACGTGAAGGTTCCGTGCGACAAAGCATGCTCCATTTCCAGCTCCCTATTCCAAAAATCTATTTAATATATGGTCCCCAAATAGGGGACATATCAGATAAGAGCAGACACTACGCTTGATCTTGAGCCATTTGGCCAAGAAGCGATGATCAGAAATGGTTTGCCACTTGGGCCGCACCAAGGCCTACAACCGAAACCCACTGTGGAGACATAGCAAAAGATTGCCGCAGGGAAGACATTTTCCAGAAACTCTGGAAGCTCTGTCGATGACAGTTCTGCGGTGTGCGTGTGTTCAAGCTGTGCACAACGCGTTTTGAATCTGCATAACCACACCCTCCATCCCCATTGTGACAGCATGTGAAGGTTCCGTCCGACGAAGCAAGCTCCATTTCCAGCTCCGTTTTCCAAAAATCCATTTAATATATGGTCCCCAAATAGGGGACGTATCAGATAAGAACAGACACTACGCTTGATCTTGAGCCATTTGGCAGAGAAGCGATGATCAGAAATGGTTTGCCACTTAGGCCTCACCAAGGCCTACAACCGTAACCCACTGTGGAGACATAGCAAAAGATTGCCGCAGGGAAGACATTTTCCAGAAACCCTGGAAGCTCTGTAGATGACAGTTCTGCGGTGTGCGTGTGTTCAAGCTGTGCACAACGCATTTTGAATCTGCATAACCACACCCTCCATCCTCATTGTGACAGCACGTGAAGGTTCTGTGCGACAAAGCAAGCTCCATTTCCAGCTCCCTATTCCAAAAATCTATTTAATATATGGTCCCCAAATAGGGGACGTATCAGATAAGAACAGACACTACGCTTGATCTTGAGCCATTTGGCCGAGAAACGATGATCAGAAATGGTTTGCCACTTGGGCCGCACCAAGGCCTACAACCGAAACCCACTGTGGAGACATAGCAAAAGATTGCCGCAGGGAAGACATTTTCCAGAAACTCTGGAAGCTTTGTCGATGACAGTTCTGCGGTGTGCGTGTGTTCAAGCTGTGCACAACGCGTTTTGAATCTGCATAATCACACCCTCCATCCCCATTGTGACAGCACGTGAAGGTTCCGTGTGACAAAGCAAGCTCCATTTCCAGCTCCCTATTCCAAAAATCCATTTAATATATGGTCCCCAAATAGGGGACGTATCCGAGAAGAACAGACACTACGCTTGATCTTGAGCCATTTGGCCGAGAAGCGATGATCAGAAATGGTTTGCCACTTGGGCCGCCCCAAGGCCTACAACTGAAACCCACTGTGGAGACATAGCAAAAGATTGCCGCAGGGAAGACATTTTCCAGAAACTCTGGAAGCTCTGTAGATGACAGTTCTGCGGTGTGCGTGTGTTCAAGCTGTGCACAACGCGTTTTGAATCTGCATAACCACACCCTCCATCCCCATTGTGACAGCACGTGAAGGTTCCGTGCGACAAAGCAAGCTCCATTTCCAGCTCCCTATTCCAAAAATCCATTTAATATATGGTCCCCAAATAGGGGACGTATCAGATAAGAACAGACACTACGCTTGATCTTGAGCCATTTGGCCGAGAAGCGATGATCAGAAATGGTGTGCCACTTGGGCCGCACCAAGGCCTACAACCGAAACCCACTGTGGAGACATAGCAAAAGATTGCCGCAGGGAAGACATTTTCCAGAAACTCTGGAAGTTCTGTAGATGACAGTTCTGCGGTGTGCGTGTGTTCAAGCTGTGCACAACGCGTTTTGAATCTGCATAACCACACCCTCCATCCCCATTGTGACAGCAAGTGAAGGTTCCGTGCGACAAAGCAAGCTCCATTTCCAGTTCCCTATTCCAAAAATCTATTTAATATATGGTCCCCAAATAGGGTACGTATCAGATAAGAACAGACACTACGCTTGATCTTGAGCCATTTGGCCGAGAAGCGATGATCAGAAATGGTTTGCCACTTGGGCCGCACCAAGGCCTACAACCGAAACCCACTGTGGAGACATAGCAAAAGATTGCCGCAGGGAAGACATTTTCCAGAAACTCTGGAAGCTCTGTAGATGACAGTTCTGCGGTGTGCGTGTGTTCAAGCTGTGCACAACGCGTTTTGAATCTGCATAACCACACCCTCCATCCCCATTGTGACAGCACGTGAAGGTTCCGTGCCACAAAGCAAGCTCCATTTCCAGCTCCCTATTCCAAAAATCCATTTAATATATGGTCCCCAAATAGGGGACGTATCAGATAAGAACAGACTCTACGCTTGATCTTGAGCCATTTGGCCGAGAAGCGATGATCAGAAATGGTTTGCCACTTGGGCCGCACCAAGGCCTACAACCGAAACCCACTGTGGAGACATAGCAAAAGATTGCCGCAGGGAAGACATTTTCCAGAAACTTTGGAAGCTCTGTAGATGACAGTTCTGCGGTGTGCGTGTGTTCAAGCTGTATACAACGCGTTTCGAATCTGCATAACCACACCCTCCATCCCCATTGTGACAGCACGTGAAGGTTCCGTGCGACAAAGCAAGCTCCATTGCCAGCTCCCTATTCCAAAAATCCATTTAATATATGGTCCCCAAATAGGGGACGTATCAGATAAGAACAGACTCTACGCTTGATCTTGAGCCATTTGGCCGAGAAGCGATGATCAGAAATGGTTTGCCATTTGGGCCGCACCAAGGCCTACAACCGAAACCCACTGTGGAGACATAGCAAAAGATTGCCGCAGGGAAGACATTTTCCAGAAACTCTGGAAGCTCTGTAGATGACAGTTCTGCGGTGTGCGTGTGTTCAAGCTGTGCACAACGCGTTTTGAATCTGCATAACCACACCCTCCATCCCCATTGTGACAGCACGTGAAGGTTCCGTGCGACAAAGCAAGCTCCATTTCCAGCATCCTATTCCAAAAATCCATTTAATATATGGTCCCCAAATAGGGGACGTATCAGATAAGAACAGACTCTACGCTTGATCTTGAGCCATTTGGCCGAGAAGCGATGATCAGAAATGGTTTGCCACTTGGGCCGCACCAAGGCCTACAACCGAAACCCACTGTGGAGACTTAGCAAAAGATTGCCGCAGGGAAGACATTTTCCAGAAACTCTGGAAGCTCTGTAGATGACAGTTCTGCGGTGTGCGTGTGTTCAAGCTGTGCACAACGCGTTTCGAATCTGCATAACCACACCCTCCATCCCCATTGTGACAGCACGTGAAGGTTCCGTGTGACAAAGCAAGCTCCATTTCCAGCTCCCTATTCCAAAAATCCATTTAATATATGGTCCCCAAATAGGGGACGTATCAGATAAGAACAGACACTACGCTTGATCTTGAGCCATTTGGCCGAGAAGCGATGATCAGAAATGGTTTGCCACTTGGGCCGCACCAAGGCCTACAACCGAAACCCACTGTGGAGACATAGCAAAAGATTGCCGCAGGGAAGACATTTTCCAGAAACTCTGGAAGCTCTGTCGATGACAGTTCTGTGGTGTGCGTGTGTTCAAGCTGTGCACAACGCGTTTTGAATCTGCATAACCACACCCTCCATCCCCATTGTGACAGCACGTGAAGGTTCCGTGCGACGAAGCAAGCTCCATTTCCAGCTCCCTATTCCAAAAATCCATTTAATATATGGTCCCCAAATAGGGGACGTATCAGATAAGAGCAGACACTACGCTTGATCTTGAGCCATTTGGCCGAGAAGCGATGATCAGAAATGGTTTGCCACTTGGGCCACACCAAGGCCTACAACCGAAACCCACTGTGGAGACATAGCAAAAGATTGCCGCAGGGAAGACATTTTCCAGAAACTCTGGAAGCTCTGTAGATGACAGTTCTGCTGTGTGCGTGTGTTCAAGCTGTGCACAACGCGTTTTGAATCTGCATAACCACACCCTCCATCCCCATTGTGACAGCACGTGAAGGTTCCGTGCGACAAAGCAAGCTCCATTTCCAGCTCCCTATTCCAAAAATCTATTTAATATATGGTCCCCAAATAGGGGACGTATCAGATAAGAACAGACACTACACTTGATCTTGAGCCATTTGGCCGAGAAGCGATGATCAGAAATGGTTTGCCACTTGGGCCGCACCAAGGCCTACAACCGAAACCCACTGTGGAGACATAGCAAAAGATTGCCGCAGGGAAGACATTTTCCAAAACCTCTGGAAGCTCTGTAGATGACAGTTCTGCGGTGTGCGTGTGTTCAAGCTGTGCACAACGCGTTTTGAATCTGCATAACCACACCCTCCATCCCCATTGTGACAGCACGTGAAGGTTCCGTGTGACAAAGCAAGCTCCATTTCCAGCTCCCTATTCCAAAAATCCATTTAATATATGGTCCCCAAATAGGGGACGTATCAGATAAGAACAGACACTACGCTTAAACTTGAGCCATTTGGCCGAGAAGCGATGATCAGAAATGGGTTGCCACTTGGGCCGCACCAAGGCCTAAAACCGAAACCCACTGTGGAGACATAGCAAAAGATTGCTGCAGGGAAGACATTTTCCAGAAACTCTGGAAGCTCTGTCGATGACAGTTCTGCGGTGTGCGTGTGTTCAAGCTGTGCACAACGCGTTTTGAATCTGCATACCACACCCTCCATCCCCATTGTGACAGCACATGAAGGTTCCGTGCGACAAAGCAAGCTCCATTTCCAGCTCCCTATTCCAAAAATCTATTTAATATATGGTCCCCAAATAGGGGACGTATCAGATAAGAACAGACACTACGCTTGATCTTGAGCCATTTGGCCGAGAAGCGATGATCAGAAATGGTTTGCCACTTGGGCCGCACCAAGGCCTACAACCGAAACCCACTGTGGAGACATAGCAAAAGATTGCCGCAGGGAAGACATTTTCCAGAAACTCTGGAAGTTCTGTAGATGATAGTTCTGCGGTGTGCGTGTGTTCAAGCTGTGCACAACGCGTTTTGAATCTGCATAACCACACCCTCCATCCCCATTGTGACAGCACGTGAAGGTTCCGTGCGACAAAGCAAGCTCCATTTCCAACTCCCTATTCCAAAAATCTATTTAATATATGGTCCCCAAATAGGGGACGTATCAGATAAGAACAGACACTACGCTTGATCTTGAGCCATTTGGCCGAGAAGCGATGATCAGAAATGGTTTGCCACTTGGGCCGCACCAAGGCCTACAACCGAAACCCACTGTGGAGACATAGCAAAAGATTGCCGCAGGGAAGACATTTTCCAGAAACTCTGGAAGTTCTGTAGATGATAGTTCTGCGGTGTGCGTGTGTTCAAGCTGTGCACAACGCGTTTTGAATCTGCATAACCACACCCTCCATCCCCATTGTGACAGCACGTGAAGGTTCCGTGCGACAAAGCAAGCTCCATTTCCAGCTCCCTATTCCAAAAATCTATTTAATATATGGTCCCCAAATAGGGGACATATCAGATAAGAGCAGACACTACGCTTGATCTTGAGCCATTTGGCCAAGAAGCGATGATCAGAAATGGTTTGCCACTTGGGCCGCACCAAGGCCTACAACCGAAACCCACTGTGGAGACATAGCAAAAGATTGCCGCAGGGAAGACATTTTCCAGAAACTCTGGAAGCTCTGTCGATGACAGTTCTGCGGTGTGCGTGTGTTCAAGCTGTGCACAACGCGTTTTGAATCTGCAAAACCACACCCTCCATCCCCATTGTGACAGCACATGAAGGTTCCGTGCGACAAAGCAAGCTCCATTTCCAGCTCCCTATTCCAAAAATCTATTTAATATATGGTCCCCAAATAGGGGACGTATCAGATAAGAACAGACACTACGCTTGATCTTGAGCCATTTGGCCGAGAAGCGATGATCAGAAATGGTTTGCCACTTGGGCCGCACCAAGGCCTACAACCGAAACCCACTGTGGAGACATAGCAAAAGATTGCCGCAGGGAAGACATTTTCCAGAAACTCTGGAAGTTCTGTAGATGATAGTTCTGCGGTGTGCGTGTGTTCAAGCTGTGCACAACGCGTTTTGAATCTGCATAACCACACCCTCCATCCCCATTGTGACAGCACGTGAAGGTTCCGTGTGACAAAGCAAGCTCCATTTCCAGCTCCCTATTCCAAAAATCCATTTAATATATGGTCCCCAAATAGGGGACGTATCAGATAAGAACAGACACTACGCTTGATCTTGAGCCATTTGGCCGAGAAGCGATGATCAGAAATGGTTTGCCACTTGGGCCGCACCAAGGCCTACAACCGAAACCCACTGTGGAGACATAGCAAAAGATTGCCGCAGGGAAGACATTTTCCAGAAACTCTGGAAGCTCTGTAGATGACAGTTCTGCGGTGTGCGTGTGTTCAAGCTGTGCACAACGCGTTTTGAATCTGCATAACCACACCCTCCATCCCCATTGTGACAGCACGTGAAGGTTCCGTGCGACGAAGCAAGCTCCATTTCCAGCTCCCTATTCCAAAAATCCATTTAATATATGGTCCCCAAATAGGGGACGTATCAGATAAGAACAGACACTACGCTTGATCTTGAGCCATTTGGCCGAGAAGCGATGATCAGAAATGGTTTGCCACTTGGGCCACACCAAGGCCTACAACCGAAACCCACTGTGGAGACATAGCAAAAGATTGCCGCAGGGAAGACATTTTCCAGAAACTCTGGAAGCTCTGTCGATGACAGTTCTGCGGTGTGCGTGTGTTCAAGCTGTGCACAACGCGTTTTGAATCTGCAAAACCACACCCTCCATCCCCATTGTGACAGCACATGAAGGTTCCGTGCGACAAAGCAAGCTCCATTTCCAGCTCCCTATTCCAAAAATCTATTTAATATATGGTCCCCAAATAGGGGACGTATCAGATAAGAACAGACACTACGCTTGATCTTGAGCCATTTGGCCGAGAAGCGATGATCAGAAATGGTTTGCCACTTGGGCCGCACCAAGGCCTACAACTGAAACCCACTGTGGAGACATAGCAAAAGATTGCCGCAGGGAAGACATTTTCCAGAAACTCTGGAAGTTCTGTAGATGATAGTTCTGCGGTGTGCGTGTGTTCAAGCTGTGCACAACGCGTTTTGAATCTGCATAACCACACCCTCCATCCCCATTGTGACAGCACGTGAAGGTTCCGTGTGACAAAGCAAGCTCCATTTCCAGCTCCCTATTCCAAAAATCCATTTAATATATGGTCCCCAAATAGGGGACGTATCAGATAAGAACAGACACTACGCTTGATCTTGAGCCATTTGGCCGAGAAGCGATGATCAGAAATGGTTTGCCACTTGGGCCGCACCAAGGCCTACAACCGAAACCCACTGTGGAGACATAGCAAAAGATTGCCGCAGGGAAGACATTTTCCAGAAACTCTGGAAGCTCTGTAGATGACAGTTCTGCGGTGTGCGTGTGTTCAAGCTGTGCACAACGCGTTTTGAATCTGCATAACCACACCCTCCATCCCCATTGTGACAGCACGTGAAGGTTCCGTGCGACGAAGCAAGCTCCATTTCCAGCTCCCTATTCCAAAAATCCATTTAATATATGGTCCCCAAATAGGGGACGTATCAGATAAGAACAGACACTACGCTTGATCTTGAGCCATTTGGCCGAGAAGCGATGATCAGAAATGGTTTGCCACTTGGGCCACACCAAGGCCTACAACCGAAACCCACTGTGGAGACATAGCAAAAGATTGCCGCAGGGAAGACATTTTCCAGAAACTCTGGAAGCTCTGTAGATGACAGTTCTGCGGTGTGCGTGTGTTCAAGCTGTGCACAACGCGTTTTGAATCTGCATAACCACACCCTCCATCCCCATTGTGACAGCACGTGAAGGTTCCGTGCGACAAAGCAAGCTCCATTTCCAGCTCCCTATTCCAAAAATCTATTTAATATATGGTCCCCAAATAGGGGACGTATCAGATAAGAACAGACACTACACTTGATCTTGAGCCATTTGGCCGAGAAGCGATGATCAGAAATGGTTTGCCACTTGGGCCGCACCAAGGCCTACAACCGAAACCCACTGTGGAGACATAGCAAAAGATTGCCGCAGGGAAGACATTTTCCAAAAACTCTGGAAGCTCTGTAGATGACAGTTCTGCGGTGTGCGTGTGTTCAAGCAGTGCACAATGCGTTTTGAATCTGCATAACCACACCCTCCATCCCCATTGTGACAGCACGTGAAGGTTCCGTGTGACAAAGCAAGCTCCATTTCCAGCTCCCTATTCCAAAAATCTATTTAATATATGGTCCCCAAATAGGGGACGTATCAGATAAGAACAGACACTACGCTTGATCTTGAGCCATTTGGCCGAGAAGCGATGATCAGAAATGGTTTGCCACTTGGGCCGCACCAAGGCCTACAACCGAAACCCACTGTGGAGACATAGCAAAAGATTGCCGCAGGGAAGACATTTTCCAGAAACTCTGGAAGCTCTGTCGATGACAGTTCTGCAGTGTGCGTGTGTTCAAGCTGTGCACAACGCGTTTTGAATCTGCATAACCACACCCTCCATCCCCATTGTGACAGCACGTGAAGGTTCCGTGTGACAAAGCAAGCTCCATTTCCAGCTCCCTATTCCAAAAATCCATTTAATATATGGTCCCCAAATAGGGGACGTATCAGATAAGAACAGACACTACGCTTGATCTTGAGCCATTTGGCCGAGAAGCGATGATCAGAAATGGTTTGCCACTTGGGCCGCACCAAGGCCTACAACCGAAACCCACTGTGGAGACATAGCAAAAGATTGCCGCAGGGAAGACATTTTCCAGAAACTCTGGAGGTTCTGTAGATGATAGTTCTGCGGTGTGCGTGTGTTCAAGCTGTGCACAACGCGTTTTGAATCTGCATAACCACACCCTCCATCCCCATTGTGACAGCACGTGAAGGTTCCGTGCGACAAAGCATGCTCCATTTCCAGCTCCCTATTCCAAAAATCTATTTAATATATGGTCCCCAAATAGGGGACATATCAGATAAGAGCAGACACTACGCTTGATCTTGAGCCATTTGGCCAAGAAGCGATGATCAGAAATGGTTTGCCACTTGGGCCGCACCAAGGCCTACAACCGAAACCCACTGTGGAGACATAGCAAAAGATTGCCGCAGGGAAGACATTTTCCAGAAACTCTGGAAGCTCTGTCGATGACAGTTCTGCGGTGTGCGTGTGTTCAAGCTGTGCACAACGCGTTTTGAATCTGCATAACCACACCCTCCATCCCCATTGTGACAGCATGTGTAGGTTCCGTCTGACGAAGCAAGCTCCATTTCCAGCTCCGTTTTCCAAAAATCCATTTAATATATGGTCCCCAAATAGGGGACGTATCAGATAAGAACAGACACTACGCTTGATCTTGAGCCATTTGGCCGAGAAGCGATGATCAGAAATGGTTTGCCACTTAGGCCTCACCAAGGCCTACAACCGTAACCCACTGTGGAGACATAGCAAAAGATTGCCGCAGGGAAGACATTTTCCAGAAACCCTGGAAGCTCTGTAGATGACAGTTCTGCGGTGTGCGTGTGTTCAAGCTGTGCACAACGCATTTTGAATCTGCATAACCACACCCTCCATCCTCATTGTGACAGCACGTGAAGGTTCTGTGCGACAAAGCAAGCTCCATTTCCAGCTCCCTATTCCAAAAATCTATTTAATATATGGTCCCCAAATAGGGGACGTATCAGATAAGAACAGACACTACGCTTGATCTTGAGCCATTTGGCCGAGAAACGATGATCAGAAATGGTTTGCCACTTGGGCCGCACCAAGGCCTACAACCGAAACCCACTGTGGAGACATAGCAAAAGATTGCCGCAGGGAAGACATTTTCCAGAAACTCTGGAAGCTTTGTCGATGACAGTTCTGCGGTGTGCGTGTGTTCAAGCTGTGCACAACGCGTTTTGAATCTGCATAATCACACCCTCCATCCCCATTGTGACAGCACGTGAAGGTTCCGTGTGACAAAGCAAGCTCCATTTCCAGCTCCCTATTCCAAAAATCCATTTAATATATGGTCCCCAAATAGGGGACGTATCCGAGAAGAACAGACACTACGCTTGATCTTGAGCCATTTGGCCGAGAAGCGATGATCAGAAATGGTTTGCCACTTGGGCCGCCCCAAGGCCTACAACTGAAACCCACTCTGGAGACATAGCAAAAGATTGCCGCAGGGAAGACATTTTCCAGAAACTCTGGAAGCTCTGTAGATGACAGTTCTGCGGTGTGCGTGTGTTCAAGCTGTGCACAACGCGTTTTGAATCTGCATAACCACACCCTCCATCCCCATTGTGACAGCACGTGAAGGTTCCGTGCGACAAAGCAAGCTCCATTTCCAGCTCCCTATTCCAAAAATCCATTTAATATATGGTCCCCAAATAGGGGACGTATCAGATAAGAACAGACTCTACGCTTGATCTTGAGCCATTTGGCCGAGAAGCGATGATCAGAAATGGTTTGCCACTTGGGCCGCACCAAGGCCTACAACCGAAACCCACTGTGGAGACATAGCAAAAGATTGCCGCAGGGAAGACATTTTCCAGAAACTTTGGAAGCTCTGTAGATGACAGTTCTGCGGTGTGCGTGTGTTCAAGCTGTATACAACGCGTTTCGAATCTGCATAACCACACCCTCCATCCCCATTGTGACAGCACGTGAAGGTTCCGTGCGACAAAGCAAGCTCCATTGCCAGCTCCCTATTCCAAAAATCCATTTAATATATGGTCCCCAAATAGGGGACGTATCAGATAAGAACAGACTCTACGCTTGATCTTGAGCCATTTGGCCGAGAAGCGATGATCAGAAATGGTTTGCCATTTGGGCCGCACCAAGGCCTACAACCGAAACCCACTGTGGAGACATAGCAAAAGATTGCCGCAGGGAAGACATTTTCCAGAAACTCTGGAAGCTCTGTAGATGACAGTTCTGCGGTGTGCGTGTGTTCAAGCTGTGCACAACGCGTTTTGAATCTGCATAACCACACCCTCCATCCCCATTGTGACAGCACGTGAAGGTTCCGTGCGACAAAGCAAGCTCCATTTCCAGCATCCTATTCCAAAAATCCATTTAATATATGGTCCCCAAATAGGGGACGTATCAGATAAGAACAGACTCTACGCTTGATCTTGAGCCATTTGGCCGAGAAGCGATGATCAGAAATGGTTTGCCACTTGGGCCGCACCAAGGCCTACAACCGAAACCCACTGTGGAGACTTAGCAAAAGATTGCCGCAGGGAAGACATTTTCCAGAAACTCTGGAAGCTCTGTAGATGACAGTTCTGCGGTGTGCGTGTGTTCAAGCTGTGCACAACGCGTTTCGAATCTGCATAACCACACCCTCCATCCCCATTGTGACAGCACGTGAAGGTTCCGTGTGACAAAGCAAGCTCCATTTCCAGCTCCCTATTCCAAAAATCCATTTATTATATGGTCCCCAAATAGGGGACGTATCAGATAAGAACAGACACTACGCTTGATCTTGAGCCATTTGGCCGAGAAGCGATGATCAGAAATGGTTTGCCACTTGGGCCGCACCAAGGCCTACAACCGAAACCCACTGTGGAGACATAGCAAAAGATTGCCGCAGGGAAGACATTTTCCAGAAACTCTGGAAGCTCTGTCGATGACAGTTCTGTGGTGTGCGTGTGTTCAAGCTGTGCACAACGCGTTTTGAATCTGCATAACCACACTCTCCATCCCCATTGTGACAGCACGTGAAGGTTCCGTGCGACAAAGCAAGCTCCATTTCCAGCTCCCTATTCCAAAAATCCATTTAATATATGGTCCCCAAATAGGGGACGTATCAGATAAGAACAGACACTACGCTTGATCTTGAGCCATTTGGCCGAGAAGCGATGATCAGAAATGGTTTGCCACTTGGGCCACACCAAGGCCTACAACCGAAACCCACTGTGGAGACATAGCAAAAGATTGCCGCAGGGAAGACATTTTCCAGAAACTCTGGAAGCTCTGTAGATGACAGTTCTGCGGTTTGCGTGTGTTCAAGCTGTGCACAACGCGTTTTGAATCTGCATAACCACACCCTCCATCCCCATTGTGACAGCACGTGAAGGTTCCGTGCGACAAAGCAAGCTCCATTTCCAGCTCCCTATTCCAAAAATCTATTTAATATATGGTCCCCAAATAGGGGACGTATCAGATAAGAACAGACACTACACTTGATCTTGAGCCATTTGGCCGAGAAGCGATGATCAGAAATGGTTTGCCACTTGGGCCGCACCAAGGCCTACAACCGAAACCCACTGTGGAGACATAGCAAAAGATTGCCGCAGGGAAGACATTTTCCAAAAACTCTGGAAGCTCTGTAGATGACAGTTCTGCGGTGTGCGTGTGTTCAAGCTGTGCACAACGCGTTTTGAATCTGCATAACCACACCCTCCATCCCCATTGTGACAGCACGTGAAGGTTCCGTGTGACAAAGCAAGCTCCATTTCCAGCTCCCTATTCCAAAAATCCATTTAATATATGGTCCCCAAATAGGGGACGTATCAGATAAGAACAGACACTACGCTTAAACTTGAGCCATTTGGCCGAGAAGCGATGATCAGAAATGGGTTGCCACTTGGGCCGCACCAAGGCCTAAAACCGAAACCCACTGTGGAGACATAGCAAAAGATTGCTGCAGGGAAGACATTTTCCAGAAACTCTGGAAGCTCTGTCGATGACAGTTCTGCGGTGTGCGTGTGTTCAAGCTGTGCACAACGCGTTTTGAATCTGCATAACCACACCCTCCATCCCCATTGTGACAGCACATGAAGGTTCCGTGCGACAAAGCAAGCTCCATTTCCAGCTCCCTATTCCAAAAATCTATTTAATATATGGTCCCCAAATAGGGGACGTATCAGATAAGAACAGACACTACGCTTGATCTTGAGCCATTTGGCCGAGAAGCGATGATCAGAAATGGTTTGCCACTTGGGCCGCACCAAGGCCTACAACCGAAACCCACTGTGGAGACATAGCAAAAGATTGCCGCAGGGAAGACATTTTCCAGAAACTCTGGAAGTTCTGTAGATGATAGTTCTGCGGTGTGCGTGTGTTCAAGCTGTGCACAACGCGTTTTGAATCTGCATAACCACACCCTCCATCCCCATTGTGACAGCACGTGAAGGTTCCGTGCGACAAAGCAAGCTCCATTTCCAACTCCCTATTCCAAAAATCTATTTAATATATGGTCCCCAAATAGGGGACGTATCAGATAAGAACAGACACTACGCTTGATCTTGAGCCATTTGGCCGAGAAGCGATGATCAGAAATGGTTTGCCACTTGGGCCGCACCAAGGCCTACAACCGAAACCCACTGTGGAGACATAGCAAAAGATTGCCGCAGGGAAGACATTTTCCAGAAACTCTGGAAGTTCTGTAGATGATAGTTCTGCGGTGTGCGTGTGTTCAAGCTGTGCACAACGCGTTTTGAATCTGCATAACCACACCCTCCATCCCCATTGTGACAGCACGTGAAGGTTCCGTGCGACAAAGCAAGCTCCATTTCCAGCTCCCTATTCCAAAAATCTATTTAATATATGGTCCCCAAATAGGGGACATATCAGATAAGAGCAGACACTACGCTTGATCTTGAGCCATTTGGCCAAGAAGCGATGATCAGAAATGGTTTGCCACTTGGGCCGCACCAAGGCCTACAACCGAAACCCACTGTGGAGACATAGCAAAAGATTGCCGCAGGGAAGACATTTTCCAGAAACTCTGGAAGCTCTGTCGATGACAGTTCTGCGGTGTGCGTGTGTTCAAGCTGTGCACAACGCGTTTTGAATCTGCATAACCACACCCTCCATCCCCATTGTGACAGCACATGAAGGTTCCGTGCGACAAAGCAAGCTCCATTTCCAGCTCCCTATTCCAAAAATCTATTTAATATATGGTCCCCAAATAGGGGACGTATCAGATAAGAACAGACACTACGCTTGATCTTGAGCCATTTGGCCGAGAAGCGATGATCAGAAATGGTTTGCCACTTGGGCCGCACCAAGGCCTACAACCGAAACCCACTGTGGAGACATAGCAAAAGATTGCCGCAGGGAAGACATTTTCCAGAAACTCTGGAAGTTCTGTAGATGATAGTTCTGCGGTGTGCGTGTGTTCAAGCTGTGCACAACACGTTTTGAATCTGCATAACCACACCCTCCATCCCCATTGTGACAGCACGTGAAGGTTCCGTGCGACAAAGCAAGCTCCATTTCCAACTCCCTATTCCAAAAATCTATTTAATATATGGTCCCCAAATAGGGGACGTATCAGATAAGAACAGACACTACGCTTGATCTTGAGCCATTTGGCCGAGAAGCGATGATCAGAAATGGTTTGCCAATTGGGCCGCACCAAGGCCTACAACCGAAACCCACTGTGGAGACATAGCAAAAGATTGCCGCAGGGAAGACATTTTCCAGAAACTCTGGAAGCTCTGTAGATGACAGTTCTGCGGTGTGCATGTGTTCAAGCTGTGCACAACGCGTTTTGAATCTGCATAACCACACCCTCCATCCCCATTGTGACAGCACGTGAAGGTTCCGTGCGACAAAGCAAGCTCCATTGCCAGCTCCCTATTCCAAAAATCCATTTAATATATGGTCCCCAAATAGGGGACGTATCAGATAAGAACAGACTCTACGCTTGATCTTGAGCCATTTGGCCGAGAAGCGATGATCAGAAATGGTTTGCCATTTGGGCCGCACCAAGGCCTACAACCGAAACCCACTGTGGAGACATAGCAAAAGATTGCCGCAGGGAAGACATTTTCCAGAAACTCTGGAAGCTCTGTCGATGACAGTTCTGCGGTGTGCGTGTGTTCAAGCTGTGCACAACGCGTTTTGAATCTGCATAACCACACCCTCCATCCCCATTGTGACAGCACGTGAAGGTTCCGTGCGACAAAGCAAGCTCCATTTCCAGCTCCCTATTCCAAAAATCTATTTAATATATGGTCCCCAAATAGGGGACGTATCAGATGAGAACAGACACTACGCTTGATCTTGAGCCATTTGGCCGAGAAGCGATGATCAGAAATGGTTTGCCACTTGGGCCGCACCAAGGCCTACAACCGAAACCCACTGTGGAGACATAGCAAAAGATTGCCGCAGGGAAGACATTTTCCAAAAACTCTGGAAGCTCTGTAGATGACAGTTCTGCGGTGTGCGTGTGTTCAAGCTGTGCACAACGCGTTTTGAATCTGCATAACCACACCCTCCATCCCCATTGTGACAGCACGTGAAGGTTCCGTGTGACAAAGCAAGCTCCATTTCCAGCTCCCTATTCCAAAAATCCATTTAATATATGGTCCCCAAATAGGGGACGTATCAGATAAGAACAGACACTACGCTTGATCTTGAGCCATTTGGCCGAGAAGCGATGATCAGAAATGGTTTGCCACTTGGGCCGCACCAAGGCCTAAAACCGAAACCCACTGTGGAGACATAGCAAAAGATTGCCGCAGGGAAGACATTTTCCAGAAACTCTGGAAGCTCTGTCGATGACAGTTCTGCGGTGTGCGTGTGTTCAAGCTGTGCACAACGCGTTTTGAATCTGCATAACCACACCCTCCATCCCCATTGTGACAGCACGTGAAGGTTCCGTGCGACAAAGCAAGCTCCATTTCCAGCTCCCTATTCCAAAAATCTATTTAATATATGGTCCCCAAATAGGGGACGTATCAGATAAGAACAGACACTACGCTTGATCTTGAGCCATTTGGCCGAGAAGCGATGATCAGAAATGGTTTGCCACTTGGGCCGCACCAAGGCCTACAACCGAAACCCACTGTGGAGACATAGCAAAAGATTGCCGCAGGGAAGACATTTTCCAGAAACTCTGGAAGCTCTGTCGATGACAGTTCTGCAGTGTGCGTGTGTTCAAGCTGTGCACAACGCGTTTTGAATCTGCATAACCACACCCTCCATCCCCATTGTGACAGCACGTGAAGGTTCCGTGTGACAAAGCAAGCTCCATTTCCAGCTCCCTATTCCAAAAATCCATTTAATATATGGTCCCCAAATAGGGGACGTATCAGATAAGAACAGACACTACGCTTGATCTTGAGCCATTTGGCCGAGAAGCGATGATCAGAAATGGTTTGCCACTTGGGCCGCACCAAGGCCTACAACCGAAACCCACTGTGGAGACATAGCAAAAGATTGCCGCAGGGAAGACATTTTCCAGAAACTCTGGAGGTTCTGTAGATGATAGTTCTGCGGTGTGCGTGTGTTCAAGCTGTGCACAACGCGTTTTGAATCTGCATAACCACACCCTCCATCCCCATTGTGACAGCACGTGAAGGTTCCGTGCGACAAAGCATGCTCCATTTCCAGCTCCCTATTCCAAAAATCTATTTAATATATGGTCCCCAAATAGGGGACATATCAGATAAGAGCAGACACTACGCTTGATCTTGAGCCATTTGGCCAAGAAGCGATGATCAGAAATGGTTTGCCACTTGGGCCGCACCAAGGCCTACAACCGAAACCCACTGTGGAGACATAGCAAAAGATTGCCGCAGGGAAGACATTTTCCAGAAACTCTGGAAGCTCTGTCGATGACAGTTCTGCGGTGTGCGTGTGTTCAAGCTGTGCACAACGCGTTTTGAATCTGCATAACCACACCCTCCATCCCCATTGTGACAGCATGTGAAGGTTCCGTCCGACGAAGCAAGCTCCATTTCCAGCTCCGTTTTCCAAAAATCCATTTAATATATGGTCCCCAAATAGGGGACGTATCAGATAAGAACAGACACTACGCTTGATCTTGAGCCATTTGGCAGAGAAGCGATGATCAGAAATGGTTTGCCACTTAGGCCTCACCAAGGCCTACAACCGTAACCCACTGTGGAGACATAGCAAAAGATTGCCGCAGGGAAGACATTTTCCAGAAACCCTGGAAGCTCTGTAGATGACAGTTCTGCGGTGTGCGTGTGTTCAAGCTGTGCACAACGCATTTTGAATCTGCATAACCACACCCTCCATCCTCATTGTGACAGCACGTGAAGGTTCTGTGCGACAAAGCAAGCTCCATTTCCAGCTCCCTATTCCAAAAATCTATTTAATATATGGTCCCCAAATAGGGGACGTATCAGATAAGAACAGACACTACGCTTGATCTTGAGCCATTTGGCCGAGAAACGATGATCAGAAATGGTTTGCCACTTGGGCCGCACCAAGGCCTACAACCGAAACCCACTGTGGAGACATAGCAAAAGATTGCCGCAGGGAAGACATTTTCCAGAAACTCTGGAAGCTTTGTCGATGACAGTTCTGCGGTGTGCGTGTGTTCAAGCTGTGCACAACGCGTTTTGAATCTGCATAATCACACCCTCCATCCCCATTGTGACAGCACGTGAAGGTTCCGTGTGACAAAGCAAGCTCCATTTCCAGCTCCCTATTCCAAAAATCCATTTAATATATGGTCCCCAAATAGGGGACGTATCCGAGAAGAACAGACACTACGCTTGATCTTGAGCCATTTGGCCGAGAAGCGATGATCAGAAATGGTTTGCCACTTGGGCCGCCCCAAGGCCTACAACTGAAACCCACTGTGGAGACATAGCAAAAGATTGCCGCAGGGAAGACATTTTCCAGAAACTCTGGAAGCTCTGTAGATGACAGTTCTGCGGTGTGCGTGTGTTCAAGCTGTGCACAACGCGTTTTGAATCTGCATAACCACACCCTCCATCCCCATTGTGACAGCACGTGAAGGTTCCGTGCGACAAAGCAAGCTCCATTTCCAGCTCCCTATTCCAAAAATCCATTTAATATATGGTCCCCAAATAGGGGACGTATCAGATAAGAACAGACACTACGCTTGATCTTGAGCCATTTGGCCGAGAAGCGATGATCAGAAATGGTGTGCCACTTGGGCCGCACCAAGGCCTACAACCGAAACCCACTGTGGAGACATAGCAAAAGATTGCCGCAGGGAAGACATTTTCCAGAAACTCTGGAAGTTCTGTAGATGACAGTTCTGCGGTGTGCGTGTGTTCAAGCTGTGCACAACGCGTTTTGAATCTGCATAACCACACCCTCCATCCCCATTGTGACAGCAAGTGAAGGTTCCGTGCGACAAAGCAAGCTCCATTTCCAGTTCCCTATTCCAAAAATCTATTTAATATATGGTCCCCAAATAGGGTACGTATCAGATAAGAACAGACACTACGCTTGATCTTGAGCCATTTGGCCGAGAAGCGATGATCAGAAATGGTTTGCCACTTGGGCCGCACCAAGGCCTACAACCGAAACCCACTGTGGAGACATAGCAAAAGATTGCCGCAGGGAAGACATTTTCCAGAAACTCTGGAAGCTCTGTAGATGACAGTTCTGCGGTGTGCGTGTGTTCAAGCTGTGCACAACGCGTTTTGAATCTGCATAACCACACCCTCCATCCCCATTGTGACAGCACGTGAAGGTTCCGTGCGACAAAGCAAGCTCCATTTCCAGCTCCCTATTCCAAAAATCCATTTAATATATGGTCCCCAAATAGGGGACGTATCAGATAAGAACAGACTCTACGCTTGATCTTGAGCCATTTGGCCGAGAAGCGATGATCAGAAATGGTTTGCCACTTGGGCCGCACCAAGGCCTACAACCGAAACCCACTGTGGAGACATAGCAAAAGATTGCCGCAGGGAAGACATTTTCCAGAAACTTTGGAAGCTCTGTAGATGACAGTTCTGCGGTGTGCGTGTGTTCAAGCTGTATACAACGCGTTTCGAATCTGCATAACCACACCCTCCATCCCCATTGTGACAGCACGTGAAGGTTCCGTGCGACAAAGCAAGCTCCATTGCCAGCTCCCTATTCCAAAAATCCATTTAATATATGGTCCCCAAATAGGGGACGTATCAGATAAGAACAGACTCTACGCTTGATCTTGAGCCATTTGGCCGAGAAGCGATGATCAGAAATGGTTTGCCATTTGGGCCGCACCAAGGCCTACAACCGAAACCCACTGTGGAGACATAGCAAAAGATTGCCGCAGGGAAGACATTTTCCAGAAACTCTGGAAGCTCTGTAGATGACAGTTCTGCGGTGTGCGTGTGTTCAAGCTGTGCACAACGCGTTTTGAATCTGCATAACCACACCCTCCATCCCCATTGTGACAGCACGTGAAGGTTCCGTGCGACAAAGCAAGCTCCATTTCCAGCATCCTATTCCAAAAATCCATTTAATATATGGTCCCCAAATAGGGGACGTATCAGATAAGAACAGACTCTACGCTTGATCTTGAGCCATTTGGCCGAGAAGCGATGATCAGAAATGGTTTGCCACTTGGGCCGCACCAAGGCCTACAACCGAAACCCACTGTGGAGACTTAGCAAAAGATTGCCGCAGGGAAGACATTTTCCAGAAACTCTGGAAGCTCTGTAGATGACAGTTCTGCGGTGTGCGTGTGTTCAAGCTGTGCACAACGCGTTTCGAATCTGCATAACCACACCCTCCATCCCCATTGTGACAGCACGTGAAGGTTCCGTGTGACAAAGCAAGCTCCATTTCCAGCTCCCTATTCCAAAAATCCATTTAATATATGGTCCCCAAATAGGGGACGTATCAGATAAGAACAGACACTACGCTTGATCTTGAGCCATTTGGCCGAGAAGCGATGATCAGAAATGGTTTGCCACTTGGGCCGCACCAAGGCCTACAACCGAAACCCACTGTGGAGACATAGCAAAAGATTGCCGCAGGGAAGACATTTTCCAGAAACTCTGGAAGCTCTGTCGATGACAGTTCTGTGGTGTGCGTGTGTTCAAGCTGTGCACAACGCGTTTTGAATCTGCATAACCACACCCTCCATCCCCATTGTGACAGCACGTGAAGGTTCCGTGCGACGAAGCAAGCTCCATTTCCAGCTCCCTATTCCAAAAATCCATTTAATATATGGTCCCCAAATAGGGGACGTATCAGATAAGAACAGACACTACGCTTGATCTTGAGCCATTTGGCCGAGAAGCGATGATCAGAAATGGTTTGCCACTTGGGCCACACCAAGGCCTACAACCGAAACCCACTGTGGAGACATAGCAAAAGATTGCCGCAGGGAAGACATTTTCCAGAAACTCTGGAAGCTCTGTAGATGACAGTTCTGCTGTGTGCGTGTGTTCAAGCTGTGCACAACGCGTTTTGAATCTGCATAACCACACCCTCCATCCCCATTGTGACAGCACGTGAAGGTTCAGTGCGACAAAGCAAGCTCCATTTCCAGCTCCCTATTCCAAAAATCTATTTAATATATGGTCCCCAAATAGGGGACGTATCAGATAAGAACAGACACTACACTTGATCTTGAGCCATTTGGCCGAGAAGCGATGATCAGAAATGGTTTGCCACTTGGGCCGCACCAAGGCCTACAACCGAAACCCACTGTGGAGACATAGCAAAAGATTGCCGCAGGGAAGACATTTTCCAAAAACTCTGGAAGCTCTGTAGATGACAGTTCTGCGGTGTGCGTGTGTTCAAGCTGTGCACAACGCGTTTTGAATCTGCATAACCACACCCTCCATCCCCATTGTGACAGCACGTGAAGGTTCCGTGTGACAAAGCAAGCTCCATTTCCAGCTCCCTATTCCAAAAATCCATTTAATATATGGTCCCCAAATAGGGGACGTATCAGATAAGAACAGACACTACGCTTAAACTTGAGCCATTTGGCCGAGAAGCGATGATCAGAAATGGGTTGCCACTTGGGCCGCACCAAGGCCTAAAACCGAAACCCACTGTGGAGACATAGCAAAAGATTGCTGCAGGGAAGACATTTTCCAGAAACTCTGGAAGCTCTGTCGATGACAGTTCTGCGGTGTGCGTGTGTTCAAGCTGTGCACAACGCGTTTTGAATCTGCATACCACACCCTCCATCCCCATTGTGACAGCACATGAAGGTTCCGTGCGACAAAGCAAGCTCCATTTCCAGCTCCCTATTCCAAAAATCTATTTAATATATGGTCCCCAAATAGGGGACGTATCAGATAAGAACAGACACTACGCTTGATCTTGAGCCATTTGGCCGAGAAGCGATGATCAGAAATGGTTTGCCACTTGGGCCGCACCAAGGCCTACAACCGAAACCCACTGTGGAGACATAGCAAAAGATTGCCGCAGGGAAGACATTTTCCAGAAACTCTGGAAGTTCTGTAGATGATAGTTCTGCGGTGTGCGTGTGTTCAAGCTGTGCACAACGCGTTTTGAATCTGCATAACCACACCCTCCATCCCCATTGTGACAGCACGTGAAGGTTCCGTGCGACAAAGCAAGCTCCATTTCCAACTCCCTATTCCAAAAATCTATTTAATATATGGTCCCCAAATAGGGGACGTATCAGATAAGAACAGACACTACGCTTGATCTTGAGCCATTTGGCCGAGAAGCGATGATCAGAAATGGTTTGCCACTTGGGCCGCACCAAGGCCTACAACCGAAACCCACTGTGGAGACATAGCAAAAGATTGCCGCAGGGAAGACATTTTCCAGAAACTCTGGAAGTTCTGTAGATGATAGTTCTGCGGTGTGCGTGTGTTCAAGCTGTGCACAACGCGTTTTGAATCTGCATAACCACACCCTCCATCCCCATTGTGACAGCACGTGAAGGTTCCGTGCGACAAAGCAAGCTCCATTTCCAGCTCCCTATTCCAAAAATCTATTTAATATATGGTCCCCAAATAGGGGACATATCAGATAAGAGCAGACACTACGCTTGATCTTGAGCCATTTGGCCAAGAAGCGATGATCAGAAATGGTTTGCCACTTGGGCCGCACCAAGGCCTACAACCGAAACCCACTGTGGAGACATAGCAAAAGATTGCCGCAGGGAAGACATTTTCCAGAAACTCTGGAAGCTCTGTCGATGACAGTTCTGCGGTGTGCGTGTGTTCAAGCTGTGCACAACGCGTTTTGAATCTGCAAAACCACACCCTCCATCCCCATTGTGACAGCACATGAAGGTTCCGTGCGACAAAGCAAGCTCCATTTCCAGCTCCCTATTCCAAAAATCTATTTAATATATGGTCCCCAAATAGGGGACGTATCAGATAAGAACAGACACTACGCTTGATCTTGAGCCATTTGGCCGAGAAGCGATGATCAGAAATGGTTTGCCACTTGGGCCGCACCAAGGCCTACAACCGAAACCCACTGTGGAGACATAGCAAAAGATTGCCGCAGGGAAGACATTTTCCAGAAACTCTGGAAGTTCTGTAGATGATAGTTCTGCGGTGTGCGTGTGTTCAAGCTGTGCACAACGCGTTTTGAATCTGCATAACCACACCCTCCATCCCCATTGTGACAGCACGTGAAGGTTCCGTGTGACAAAGCAAGCTCCATTTCCAGCTCCCTATTCCAAAAATCCATTTAATATATGGTCCCCAAATAGGGGACGTATCAGATAAGAACAGACACTACGCTTGATCTTGAGCCATTTGGCCGAGAAGCGATGATCAGAAATGGTTTGCCACTTGGGCCGCACCAAGGCCTACAACCGAAACCCACTGTGGAGACATAGCAAAAGATTGCCGCAGGGAAGACATTTTCCAGAAACTCTGGAAGCTCTGTAGATGACAGTTCTGCGGTGTGCGTGTGTTCAAGCTGTGCACAACGCGTTTTGAATCTGCATAACCACACCCTCCATCCCCATTGTGACAGCACGTGAAGGTTCCGTGCGACGAAGCAAGCTCCATTTCCAGCTCCCTATTCCAAAAATCCATTTAATATATGGTCCCCAAATAGGGGACGTATCAGATAAGAACAGACACTACGCTTGATCTTGAGCCATTTGGCCGAGAAGCGATGATCAGAAATGGTTTGCCACTTGGGCCACACCAAGGCCTACAACCGAAACCCACTGTGGAGACATAGCAAAAGATTGCCGCAGGGAAGACATTTTCCAGAAACTCTGGAAGCTCTGTCGATGACAGTTCTGCGGTGTGCGTGTGTTCAAGCTGTGCACAACGCGTTTTGAATCTGCAAAACCACACCCTCCATCCCCATTGTGACAGCACATGAAGGTTCCGTGCGACAAAGCAAGCTCCATTTCCAGCTCCCTATTCCAAAAATCTATTTAATATATGGTCCCCAAATAGGGGACGTATCAGATAAGAACAGACACTACGCTTGATCTTGAGCCATTTGGCCGAGAAGCGATGATCAGAAATGGTTTGCCACTTGGGCCGCACCAAGGCCTACAACTGAAACCCACTGTGGAGACATAGCAAAAGATTGCCGCAGGGAAGACATTTTCCAGAAACTCTGGAAGTTCTGTAGATGATAGTTCTGCGGTGTGCGTGTGTTCAAGCTGTGCACAACGCGTTTTGAATCTGCATAACCACACCCTCCATCCCCATTGTGACAGCACGTGAAGCTTCCGTGTGACAAAGCAAGCTCCATTTCCAGCTCCCTATTCCAAAAATCCATTTAATATATGGTCCCCAAATAGGGGACGTATCAGATAAGAACAGACACTACGCTTGATCTTGAGCCATTTGGCCGAGAAGCGATGATCAGAAATGGTTTGCCACTTGGGCCGCACCAAGGCCTACAACCGAAACCCACTGTGGAGACATAGCAAAAGATTGCCGCAGGGAAGACATTTTCCAGAAACTCTGGAAGCTCTGTAGATGACAGTTCTGCGGTGTGCGTGTGTTCAAGCTGTGCACAACGCGTTTTGAATCTGCATAACCACACCCTCCATCCCCATTGTGACAGCACGTGAAGGTTCCGTGCGACGAAGCAAGCTCCATTTCCAGCTCCCTATTCCAAAAATCCATTTAATATATGGTCCCCAAATAGGGGACGTATCAGATAAGAACAGACACTACGCTTGATCTTGAGCCATTTGGCCGAGAAGCGATGATCAGAAATGGTTTGCCACTTGGGCCACACCAAGGCCTACAACCGAAACCCACTGTGGAGACATAGCAAAAGATTGCCGCAGGGAAGACATTTTCCAGAAACTCTGGAAGCTCTGTAGATGACAGTTCTGCGGTGTGCGTGTGTTCAAGCTGTGCACAACGCGTTTTGAATCTGCATAACCACACCCTCCATCCCCATTGTGACAGCACGTGAAGGTTCCGTGCGACAAAGCAAGCTCCATTTCCAGCTCCCTATTCCAAAAATCTATTTAATATATGGTCCCCAAATAGGGGACGTATCAGATAAGAACAGACACTACACTTGATCTTGAGCCATTTGGCCGAGAAGCGATGATCAGAAATGGTTTGCCACTTGGGCCGCCCCAAGGCCTACAACTGAAACCCACTCTGGAGACATAGCAAAAGATTGCCGCAGGGAAGACATTTTCCAGAAACTCTGGAAGCTCTGTAGATGACAGTTCTGCGGTGTGCGTGTGTTCAAGCTGTGCACAACGCGTTTTGAATCTGCATAACCACACCCTCCATCCCCATTGTGACAGCACGTGAAGGTTCCGTGCGACAAAGCAAGCTCCATTTCCAGCTCCCTATTCCAAAAATCCATTTAATATATGGTCCCCAAATAGGGGACGTATCAGATAAGAACAGACACTACGCTTGATCTTGAGCCATTTGGCCGAGAAGCGATGATCAGAAATGGTGTGCCACTTGGGCCGCACCAAGGCCTACAACCGAAACCCACTGTGGAGACATAGCAAAAGATTGCCGCAGGGAAGACATTTTCCAGAAACTCTGGAAGTTCTGTAGATGACAGTTCTGCGGTGTGCGTGTGTTCAAGCTGTGCACAACACGTTTTGAATCTGCATAACCACACCCTCCATCCCCATTGTGACAGCAAGTGAAGGTTCCGTGCGACAAAGCAAGCTCCATTTCCAGTTCCCTATTCCAAAAATCTATTTAATATATGGTCCCCAAATAGGGTACGTATCAGATAAGAACAGACACTACGCTTGATCTTGAGCCATTTGGCCAAGAAGCGATGATGAGAAATGGTTTGCCACTTGGGCCGCACCAAGGCCTACAACCGAAACCCACTGTGGAGACATAGCAAAAGATTGCCGCAGGGAAGACATTTTCCAGAAACTCTGGAAGCTCTGTAGATGACAGTTCTGCGGTGTGCGTGTGTTCAAGCTGTGCACAACGCGTTTTGAATCTGCATAACCACACCCTCCATCCCCATTGTGACAGCACGTGAAGGTTCCGTGCGACAAAGCAAGCTCCATTTCCAGCTCCCTATTCCAAAAATCCATTTAATATATGGTCCCCAAATAGGGGACGTATCAGATAAGAACAGACTCTACGCTTGATCTTGAGCCATTTGGCCGAGAAGCGATGATCAGAAATGGTTTGCCACTTGGGCCGCACCAAGGCCTACAACCGAAACCCACTGTGGAGACATAGCAAAAGATTGCCGCAGGGAAGACATTTTCCAGAAACTTTGGAAGCTCTGTAGATGACAGTTCTGCGGTGTGCGTGTGTTCAAGCTGTATACAACGCGTTTCGAATCTGCATAACCACACCCTCCATCCCCATTGTGACAGCACGTGAAGGTTCCGTGCGACAAAGCAAGCTCCATTGCCAGCTCCCTATTCCAAAAATCCATTTAATATATGGTCCCCAAATAGGGGACGTATCAGATAAGAACAGACTCTACGCTTGATCTTGAGCCATTTGGCCGAGAAGCGATGATCAGAAATGGTTTGCCATTTGGGCCGCACCAAGGCCTACAACCGAAACCCACTGTGGAGACATAGCAAAAGATTGCCGCAGGGAAGACATTTTCCAGAAACTCTGGAAGCTCTGTAGATGACAGTTCTGCGGTGTGCGTGTGTTCAAGCTGTGCACAACGCGTTTTGAATCTGCATAACCACACCCTCCATCCCCATTGTGACAGCACGTGAAGGTTCCGTGCGACAAAGCAAGCTCCATTTCCAGCATCCTATTCCAAAAATCCATTTAATATATGGTCCCCAAATAGGGGACGTATCAGATAAGAACAGACTCTACGCTTGATCTTGAGCCATTTGGCCGAGAAGCGATGATCAGAAATGGTTTGCCACTTGGGCCGCACCAAGGCCTACAACCGAAACCCACTGTGGAGACTTAGCAAAAGATTGCCGCAGGGAAGACATTTTCCAGAAACTCTGGAAGCTCTGTAGATGACAGTTCTGCGGTGTGCGTGTGTTCAAGCTGTGCACAACGCGTTTCGAATCTGCATAACCACACCCTCCATCCCCATTGTGACAGCACGTGAAGGTTCCGTGTGACAAAGCAAGCTCCATTTCCAGCTCCCTATTCCAAAAATCCATTTATTATATGGTCCCCAAATAGGGGACGTATCAGATAAGAACAGACACTACGCTTGATCTTGAGCCATTTGGCCGAGAAGCGATGATCAGAAATGGTTTGCCACTTGGGCCGCACCAAGGCCTACAACCGAAACCCACTGTGGAGACATAGCAAAAGATTGCCGCAGGGAAGACATTTTCCAGAAACTCTGGAAGCTCTGTCGATGACAGTTCTGTGGTGTGCGTGTGTTCAAGCTGTGCACAACGCGTTTTGAATCTGCATAACCACACTCTCCATCCCCATTGTGACAGCACGTGAAGGTTCCGTGCGACAAAGCAAGCTCCATTTCCAGCTCCCTATTCCAAAAATCCATTTAATATATGGTCCCCAAATAGGGGACGTATCAGATAAGAACAGACACTACGCTTGATCTTGAGCCATTTGGCCGAGAAGCGATGATCAGAAATGGTTTGCCACTTGGGCCACACCAAGGCCTACAACCGAAACCCACTGTGGAGACATAGCAAAAGATTGCCGCAGGGAAGACATTTTCCAGAAACTCTGGAAGCTCTGTAGATGACAGTTCTGCGGTTTGCGTGTGTTCAAGCTGTGCACAACGCGTTTTGAATCTGCATAACCACACCCTCCATCCCCATTGTGACAGCACGTGAAGGTTCCGTGCGACAAAGCAAGCTCCATTTCCAGCTCCCTATTCCAAAAATCTATTTAATATATGGTCCCCAAATAGGGGACGTATCAGATAAGAACAGACACTACACTTGATCTTGAGCCATTTGGCCGAGAAGCGATGATCAGAAATGGTTTGCCACTTGGGCCGCACCAAGGCCTACAACCGAAACCCACTGTGGAGACATAGCAAAAGATTGCCGCAGGGAAGACATTTTCCAAAAACTCTGGAAGCTCTGTAGATGACAGTTCTGCGGTGTGCGTGTGTTCAAGCTGTGCACAACGCGTTTTGAATCTGCATAACCACACCCTCCATCCCCATTGTGACAGCACGTGAAGGTTCCGTGTGACAAAGCAAGCTCCATTTCCAGCTCCCTATTCCAAAAATCCATTTAATATATGGTCCCCAAATAGGGGACGTATCAGATAAGAACAGACACTACGCTTAAACTTGAGCCATTTGGCCGAGAAGCGATGATCAGAAATGGGTTGCCACTTGGGCCGCACCAAGGCCTAAAACCGAAACCCACTGTGGAGACATAGCAAAAGATTGCTGCAGGGAAGACATTTTCCAGAAACTCTGGAAGCTCTGTCGATGACAGTTCTGCGGTGTGCGTGTGTTCAAGCTGTGCACAACGCGTTTTGAATCTGCATAACCACACCCTCCATCCCCATTGTGACAGCACATGAAGGTTCCGTGCGACAAAGCAAGCTCCATTTCCAGCTCCCTATTCCAAAAATCTATTTAATATATGGTCCCCAAATAGGGGACGTATCAGATAAGAACAGACACTACGCTTGATCTTGAGCCATTTGGCCGAGAAGCGATGATCAGAAATGGTTTGCCACTTGGGCCGCACCAAGGCCTACAACCGAAACCCACTGTGGAGACATAGCAAAAGATTGCCGCAGGGAAGACATTTTCCAGAAACTCTGGAAGTTCTGTAGATGATAGTTCTGCGGTGTGCGTGTGTTCAAGCTGTGCACAACGCGTTTTGAATCTGCATAACCACACCCTCCATCCCCATTGTGACAGCACGTGAAGGTTCCGTGCGACAAAGCAAGCTCCATTTCCAACTCCCTATTCCAAAAATCTATTTAATATATGGTCCCCAAATAGGGGACGTATCAGATAAGAACAGACACTACGCTTGATCTTGAGCCATTTGGCCGAGAAGCGATGATCAGAAATGGTTTGCCACTTGGGCCGCACCAAGGCCTACAACCGAAACCCACTGTGGAGACATAGCAAAAGATTGCCGCAGGGAAGACATTTTCCAGAAACTCTGGAAGTTCTGTAAATGATAGTTCTGCGGTGTGCGTGTGTTCAAGCTGTGCACAACGCGTTTTGAATCTGCATAACCACACCCTCCATCCCCATTGTGACAGCACGTGAAGGTTCCGTGCGACAAAGCAAGCTCCATTTCCAGCTCCCTATTCCAAAAATCTATTTAATATATGGTCCCCAAATAGGGGACATATCAGATAAGAGCAGACACTACGCTTGATCTTGAGCCATTTGGCCAAGAAGCGATGATCAGAAATGGTTTGCCACTTGGGCCGCACCAAGGCCTACAACCGAAACCCACTGTGGAGACATAGCAAAAGATTGCCGCAGGGAAGACATTTTCCAGAAACTCTGGAAGCTCTGTCGATGACAGTTCTGCGGTGTGCGTGTGTTCAAGCTGTGCACAACGCGTTTTGAATCTGCATAACCACACCCTCCATCCCCATTGTGACAGCACATGAAGGTTCCGTGCGACAAAGCAAGCTCCATTTCCAGCTCCCTATTCCAAAAATCTATTTAATATATGGTCCCCAAATAGGGGACGTATCAGATAAGAACAGACACTACGCTTGATCTTGAGCCATTTGGCCGAGAAGCGATGATCAGAAATGGTTTGCCACTTGGGCCGCACCAAGGCCTACAACCGAAACCCACTGTGGAGACATAGCAAAAGATTGCCGCAGGGAAGACATTTTCCAGAAACTCTGGAAGTTCTGTAGATGATAGTTCTGCGGTGTGCGTGTGTTCAAGCTGTGCACAACACGTTTTGAATCTGCATAACCACACCCTCCATCCCCATTGTGACAGCACGTGAAGGTTCCGTGCGACAAAGCAAGCTCCATTTCCAACTCCCTATTCCAAAAATCTATTTAATATATGGTCCCCAAATAGGGGACGTATCAGATAAGAACAGACACTACGCTTGATCTTGAGCCATTTGGCCGAGAAGCGATGATCAGAAATGGTTTGCCAATTGGGCCGCACCAAGGCCTACAACCGAAACCCACTGTGGAGACATAGCAAAAGATTGCCGCAGGGAAGACATTTTCCAGAAACTCTGGAAGCTCTGTAGATGACAGTTCTGCGGTGTGCATGTGTTCAAGCTGTGCACAACGCGTTTTGAATCTGCATAACCACACCCTCCATCCCCATTGTGACAGCACGTGAAGGTTCCGTGCGACAAAGCAAGCTCCATTGCCAGCTCCCTATTCCAAAAATCCATTTAATATATGGTCCCCAAATAGGGGACGTATCAGATAAGAACAGACTCTACGCTTGATCTTGAGCCATTTGGCCGAGAAGCGATGATCAGAAATGGTTTGCCATTTGGGCCGCACCAAGGCCTACAACCGAAACCCACTGTGGAGACATAGCAAAAGATTGCCGCAGGGAAGACATTTTCCAGAAACTCTGGAAGCTCTGTAGATGACAGTTCTGCGGTGTGCGTGTGTTCAAGCTGTGCACAACGCGTTTTGAATCTGCATAACCACACCCTCCATCCCCATTGTGACAGCACGTGAAGGTTCCGTGCGACAAAGCAAGCTCCATTTCCAGCATCCTATTCCAAAAATCCATTTAATATATGGTCCCCAAATAGGGGACGTATCAGATAAGAACAGACTCTACGCTTGATCTTGAGCCATTTGGCCGAGAAGCGATGATCAGAAATGGTTTGCCACTTGGGCCGCACCAAGGCCTACAACCGAAACCCACTGTGGAGACTTAGCAAAAGATTGCCGCAGGGAAGACATTTTCCAGAAACTCTGGAAGCTCTGTAGATGACAGTTCTGCGGTGTGCGTGTGTTCAAGCTGTGCACAAAGCGTTTCGAATCTGCATAACCACACCCTCCATCCCCATTGTGACAGCACGTGAAGGTTCAGTGTGACAAAGCAAGCTCCATTTCCAGCTCCCTATTCCAAAAATCCATTTAATATATGGTCCCCAAATAGGGGACGTATCAGATAAGAACAGACACTACGCTTGATCTTGAGCCATTTGGCCGAGAAGCGATGATCAGAAATGGTTTGCCACTTGGGCCGCACCAAGGCCTACAACCGAAACCCACTGTGGAGACATAGCAAAAGATTGCCGCAGGGAAGACATTTTCCAGAAACTCTGGAAGCTCTGTCGATGACAGTTCTGTGGTGTGCGTGTGTTCAAGCTGTGCACAACGCGTTTTGAATCTGCATAACCACACCCTCCATCCCCATTGTGACAGCACGTGAAGGTTCCGTGCGACGAAGCAAGCTCCATTTCCAGCTCCCTATTCCAAAAATCCATTTAATATATGGTCCCCAAATAGGGGACGTATCAGATAAGAACAGACACTACGCTTGATCTTGAGCCATTTGGCCGAGAAGCGATGATCAGAAATGGTTTGCCACTTGGGCCACACCAAGGCCTACAACCGAAACCCACTGTGGAGACATAGCAAAAGATTGCCGCAGGGAAGACATTTTCCAGAAACTCTGGAAGCTCTGTAGATGACAGTTCTGCGGTGTGCGTGTGTTCAAGCTGTGCACAACGCGTTTTGAATCTGCATAACCACACCCTCCATCCCCATTGTGACAGCACGTGAAGGTTCCGTGCGACAAAGCAAGCTCCATTTCCAGCTCCCTATTCCAAAAATCTATTTAATATATGGTCCCCAAATAGGGGACGTATCAGATAAGAACAGACACTACACTTGATCTTGAGCCATTTGGCCGAGAAGCGATGATCAGAAATGGTTTGCCACTTGGGCCGCACCAAGGCCTACAACCGAAACCCACTGTGGAGACATAGCAAAAGATTGCCGCAGGGAAGACATTTTCCAAAAACTCTGGAAGCTCTGTAGATGACAGTTCTGCGGTGTGCGTGTGTTCAAGCTGTGCACAACGCGTTTTGAATCTGCATAACCACACCCTCCATCCCCATTGTGACAGCACGTGAAGGTTCCGTGTGACAAAGCAAGCTCCATTTCCAGCTCCCTATTCCAAAAATCCATTTAATATATGGTCCCCAAATAGGGGACGTATCAGATAAGAACAGACACTACGCTTAAACTTGAGCCATTTGGCCGAGAAGCGATGATCAGAAATGGGTTGCCACTTGGGCCGCACCAAGGCCTAAAACCGAAACCCACTGTGGAGACATAGCAAAAGATTGCTGCAGGGAAGACATTTTCCAGAAACTCTGGAAGCTCTGTCGATGACAGTTCTGCGGTGTGCGTGTGTTCAAGCTGTGCACAACGCGTTTTGAATCTGCATAACCACACCCTCCATCCCCATTGTGACAGCACATGAAGGTTCCGTGCGACAAAGCAAGCTCCATTTCCAGCTCCCTATTCCAAAAATCTATTTAATATATGGTCCCCAAATAGGGGACGTATCAGATAAGAACAGACACTACGCTTGATCTTGAGCCATTTGGCCGAGAAGCGATGATCAGAAATGGTTTGCCACTTGGGCCGCACCAAGGCCTACAACCGAAACCCACTGTGGAGACATAGCAAAAGATTGCCGCAGGGAAGACATTTTCCAGAAACTCTGGAAGTTCTGTAGATGATAGTTCTGCGGTGTGCGTGTGTTCAAGCTGTGCACAACGCGTTTTGAATCTGCATAACCACACCCTCCATCCCCATTGTGACAGCACGTGAAGGTTCCGTGCGACAAAGCAAGCTCCATTTCCAACTCCCTATTCCAAAAATCTATTTAATATATGGTCCCCAAATAGGGGACGTATCAGATAAGAACAGACACTACGCTTGATCTTGAGCCATTTGGCCGAGAAGCGATGATCAGAAATGGTTTGCCACTTGGGCCGCACCAAGGCCTACAACCGAAACCCACTGTGGAGACATAGCAAAAGATTGCCGCAGGGAAGACATTTTCCAGAAACTCTGGAAGTTCTGTAGATGATAGTTCTGCGGTGTGCGTGTGTTCAAGCTGTGCACAACGCGTTTTGAATCTGCATAACCACACCCTCCATCCCCATTGTGACAGCACGTGAAGGTTCCGTGCGACAAAGCAAGCTCCATTTCCAGCTCCCTATTCCAAAAATCTATTTAATATATGGTCCCCAAATAGGGGACATATCAGATAAGAGCAGACACTACGCTTGATCTTGAGCCATTTGGCCAAGAAGCGATGATCAGAAATGGTTTGCCACTTGGGCCGCACCAAGGCCTACAACCGAAACCCACTGTGGAGACATAGCAAAAGATTGCCGCAGGGAAGACATTTTCCAGAAACTCTGGAAGCTCTGTCGATGACAGTTCTGCGGTGTGCGTGTGTTCAAGCTGTGCACAACGCGTTTTGAATCTGCATAACCACACCCTCCATCCCCATTGTGACAGCACATGAAGGTTCCGTGCGACAAAGCAAGCTCCATTTCCAGCTCCCTATTCCAAAAATCTATTTAATATATGGTCCCCAAATAGGGGACGTATCAGATAAGAACAGACACTACGCTTGATCTTGAGCCATTTGGCCGAGAAGCGATGATCAGAAATGGTTTGCCACTTGGGCCGCACCAAGGCCTACAACCGAAACCCACTGTGGAGACATAGCAAAAGATTGCCGCAGGGAAGACATTTTCCAGAAACTCTGGAAGTTCTGTAGATGATAGTTCTGCGGTGTGCGTGTGTTCAAGCTGTGCACAACGCGTTTTGAATCTGCATAACCACACCCTCCATCCCCATTGTGACAGCACGTGAAGGTTCCGTGCGACAAAGCAAGCTCCATTTCCAACTCCCTATTCCAAAAATCTATTTAATATATGGTCCCCAAATAGGGGACGTATCAGATAAGAACAGACACTACGCTTGATCTTGAGCCATTTGGCCGAGAAGCGATGATCAGAAATGGTTTGCCAATTGGGCCGCACCAAGGCCTACAACCGAAACCCACTGTGGAGACATAGCAAAAGATTGCCGCAGGGAAGACATTTTCCAGAAACTCTGGAAGCTCTGTAGATGACAGTTCTGCGGTGTGCATGTGTTCAAGCTGTGCACAACGCGTTTTGAATCTGCATAACCACACCCTCCATCCCCATTGTGACAGCACGTGAAGGTTCTGTGCGACAAAGCAAGCTCCATTGCCAGCTCCCTATTCCAAAAATCCATTTAATATATGGTCCCCAAATAGGGGACGTATCAGATAAGAACAGACTCTACGCTTGATCTTGAGCCATTTGGCCGAGAAGCGATGATCAGAAATGGTTTGCCATTTGGGCCGCACCAAGGCCTACAACCGAAACCCACTGTGGAGACATAGCAAAAGATTGCCGCAGGGAAGACATTTTCCAGAAACTCTGGAAGCTCTGTAGATGACAGTTCTGCGGTGTGCGTGTGTTCAAGCTGTGCACAACGCGTTTTGAATCTGCATAACCACACCCTCCATCCCCATTGTGACAGCACGTGAAGGTTCCGTGCGACAAAGCAAGCTCCATTTCCAGCATCCTATTCCAAAAATCCATTTAATATATGGTCCCCAAATAGGGGACGTATCAGATAAGAACAGACTCTACGCTTGATCTTGAGCCATTTGGCCGAGAAGCGATGATCAGAAATGGTTTGCCACTTGGGCCGCACCAAGGCCTACAACCGAAACCCACTGTGGAGACTTAGCAAAAGATTGCCGCAGGGAAGACATTTTCCAGAAACTCTGGAAGCTCTGTAGATGACAGTTCTGCGGTGTGCGTGTGTTCAAGCTGTGCACAAAGCGTTTCGAATCTGCATAACCACACCCTCCATCCCCATTGTGACAGCACGTGAAGGTTCAGTGTGACAAAGCAAGCTCCATTTCCAGCTCCCTATTCCAAAAATCCATTTAATATATGGTCCCCAAATAGGGGACGTATCAGATAAGAACAGACACTACGCTTGATCTTGAGCCATTTGGCCGAGAAGCGATGATCAGAAATGGTTTGCCACTTGGGCCGCACCAAGGCCTACAACCGAAACCCACTGTGGAGACATAGCAAAAGATTGCCGCAGGGAAGACATTTTCCAGAAACTCTGGAAGCTCTGTCGATGACAGTTCTGTGGTGTGCGTGTGTTCAAGCTGTGCACAACGCGTTTTGAATCTGCATAACCACACCCTCCATCCCCATTGTGACAGCACGTGAAGGTTCCGTGCGACGAAGCAAGCTCCATTTCCAGCTCCCTATTCCAAAAATCCATTTAATTTATGGTCCCCAAATAGGGGACGTATCAGATAAGAACAGACACTACGCTTGATCTTGTGCCATTTGGCCGAGAAGCGATGATCAGAAATGGTTTGTCACTTGGGCCACACCAAGGCCTACAACCGAAACCCACTGTGGAGACATAGCAAAAGATTGCCGCAGGGAAGACATTTTCCAGAAACTCTGGAAGCTCTGTAGATGACAGTTCTGCGGTGTGCGTGTGTTCAAGCTGTGCACAACGCGTTTTGAATCTGCATAACCACACCCTCCATCCCCATTGTGACAGCACATGAAGGTTCCGTGCGACAAAGCAAGCTCCATTTCCAGCTCCCTATTCCAAAAATCTATTTAATATATGGTCCCCAAATAGGGGACGTATCAGATAAGAACAGACACTACACTTGATCTTGAGCCATTTGGCCGAGAAGCGATGATCAGAAATGGTTTGCCACTTGGTCCACACCAAGGCCTACAACCGAAACCCACTGTGGAGACATAGCAAAAGATTGCCGCAGGGAAGACATTTTCCAGAAACTCTGGAAGTTCTGTAGATGATAGTTCTGCGGTGTGCGTGTGTTCAAGCTGTGCACAACGTGTTTTGAATCTGCATAACCACACCCTCCATCCCCATTGTGACAGCACGTGAAGGTTCCGTGCGACAAAGCAAGCTCCATTTCCAACTCCCTATTCCAAAAATCTATTTAATATATGGTCCCCAAATAGGGGACGTATCAGATAAGAACAGACACTACGCTTGATCTTGAGCCATTTGGCCGAGAAGCGATGATCAGAAATGGTTTGCCACTTGGGCCGCACCAAGGCCTACAACCGAAACCCACTGTGGAGACATAGCAAAAGATTGCCGCAGGGAAGACATTTTCCAGAAACTCTGGAAGTTCTGTAGATGATAGTTCTGCGGTGTGCGTGTGTTCAAGCTGTGCACAACGCGTTTTGAATCTGCATAACCACACCCTCCATCCCCATTGTGACAGCACGTGAAGGTTCCGTGCGACAAAGCAAGCTCCATTTCCAGCTCCCTATTCCAAAAATCTATTTAATATATGGTCCCCAAATAGGGGACATATCAGATAAGAACAGACACTACGCTTGATCTTGAGCCATTTGGCCAAGAAGCGATGATCAGAAATGGTTTGCCACTTGGGCCGCACCAAGGCCTACAACCGAAACCCACTGTGGAGACATAGCAAAAGATTGCCGCAGGGAAGACATTTTCCAGAAACTCTGGAAGCTCTGTCGATGACAGTTCTGCGGTGTGCGTGTGTTCAAGCTGTGCACAACGCGTTTTGAATCTGCATAACCACACCCTCCATCCCCATTGTGACAGCACATGAAGGTTCCGTGCGACAAAGCAAGCTCCATTTCCAGCTCCCTATTCCAAAAATCTATTTAATATATGGTCCCCAAATAGGGGACGTATCAGATAAGAACAGACACTACGCTTGATCTTGAGCCATTTGGCCGAGAAGCGATGATCAGAAATGGTTTGCCACTTGGGCCGCACCAAGGCCTACAACCGAAACCCACTGTGGAGACATAGCAAAAGATTGCCGCAGGGAAGACATTTTCCAGAAACTCTGGAAGTTCTGTAGATGATAGTTCTGCGGTGTGCGTGTGTTCAAGCTGTATACAACGCGTTTTGAATCTGCATAACCACACCCTCCATCCCCATTGTGACAGCACGTGAAGGTTCCGTGCGACAAAGCAAGCTCCATTTCCAACTCCCTATTCCAAAAATCTATTTAATATATGGTCCCCAAATAGGGGACGTATCAGATAAGAACAGACACTGCGCTTGATCTTGAGCCATTTGGCCGAGAAGCGATGATCAGAAATGGTTTGCCACTTGGGCCGCACCAAGGCCTACAACCGAAACCCACTGTGGAGACATAGCAAAAGATTGCCGCAGGGAAGACATTTTCCAGAAACTCTGGAAGCTCTGTCGATGACAGTTCTGCGGTGTGCGTGTGTTCAAGCTGTGCACAACGCGTTTTGAATCTGCATAACCACACCCTCCATCCCCATTGTGACAGCATGTGAAGGTTCCGTCCGACGAAGCAAGCTCCATTTCCAGCTCCGTATTCCAAAAATCCATTTAATATATGGTCCCCAAATAGGGGACGTATCAGATAAGAACAGACACTACGCTTGATCTTGAGCCATTTGGCCGAGAAGCGATGATCAGAAATGGTTTGCCACTTAGGCCTCACCAAGGCCTACAACCGTAACCCACTGTGGAGACATAGCAAAAGATTGCCGCAGGGAAGACATTTTCCAGAAACCCTGGAAGCTCTGTAGATGACAGTTCTGCGGTGTGCGTGTGTTCAAGCTGTGGACAACGCATTTTGAATCTGCATAACCACACCCTCCATCCCCATTGTGACAGCACGTGAAGGTTCTGTGCGACAAAGCAAGCTCCATTTCCAGCTCCCTATTCCAAAAATCTATTTAATATATGGTCCCCAAATAGGGGACGTATCAGATAAGAACAGACACTACGCTTGATCTTGAGCCATTTGGCCGAGAAACGATGATCAGAAATGGTTTGCCACTTGGGCCGCACCAAGGCCTACAACCGAAACCCACTGTGGAGACATAGCAAAAGATTGCCGCAGGGAAGACATTTTCCAGAAACTCTGGAAGCTTTGTCGATGACAGTTCTGCGGTGTGCGTGTGTTCAAGCTGTGCACAACGCGTTTTGAATCTGCATAATCACACCCTCCATCCCCATTGTGACAGCACGTGAAGGTTCCGTGTGACAAAGCAAGCTCCATTTCCAGCTCCCTATTCCAAAAATCCATTTAATATATGGTCCCCAAATAGGGGACGTATCCGAGAAGAACAGACACTACGCTTGATCTTGAGCCATTTGGCCGAGAAGCGATGATCAGAAATGGTTTGCCACTTGGGCCGCCCCAAGGCCTACAACTGAAACCCACTGTGGAGACATAGCAAAAGATTGCCGCAGGGAAGACATTTTCCAGAAACTCTGGAAGCTCTGTAGATGACAGTTCTGCGGTGTGCGTGTGTTCAAGCTGTGCACAACGCGTTTTGAATCTGCATAACCACACCCTCCATCCCCATTGTGACAGCACGTGAAGGTTCCGTGCGACAAAGCAAGCTCCATTTCCAGCTCCCTATTCCAAAAATCCATTTAATATATGGTCCCCAAATAGGGGACGTATCAGATAAGAACAGACACTACGCTTGATCTTGAGCCATTTGGCCGAGAAGCGATGATCAGAAATGGTGTGCCACTTGGGCCGCACCAAGGCCTACAACCGAAACCCACTGTGGAGACATAGCAAAAGATTGCCGCAGGGAAGACATTTTCCAGAAACTCTGGAAGTTCTGTAGATGACAGTTCTGCGGTGTGCGTGTGTTCAAGCTGTGCACAACGCGTTTTGAATCTGCATAACCACACCCTCCATCCCCATTGTGACAGCAAGTGAAGGTTCCGTGCGACAAAGCAAGCTCCATTTCCAGTTCCCTATTCCAAAAATCTATTTAATATATGGTCCCCAAATAGGGTACGTATCAGATAAGAACAGACACTACGCTTGATCTTGAGCCATTTGGCCGAGAAGCGATGATCAGAAATGGTTTGCCACTTGGGCCGCACCAAGGCCTACAACCGAAACCCACTGTGGAGACATAGCAAAAGATTGCCGCAGGGAAGACATTTTCCAGAAACTCTGGAAGCTCTGTAGATGACAGTTCTGCGGTGTGCGTGTGTTCAAGCTGTGCACAACGCGTTTTGAATCTGCATAACCACACCCTCCATCCCCATTGTGACAGCACGTGAAGGTTCCGTGCGACAAAGCAAGCTCCATTTCCAGCTCCCTATTCCAAAAATCCATTTAATATATGGTCCCCAAATAGGGGACGTATCAGATAAGAACAGACTCTACGCTTGATCTTGAGCCATTTGGCCGAGAAGCGATGATCAGAAATGGTTTGCCACTTGGGCCGCACCAAGGCCTACAACCGAAACCCACTGTGGAGACATAGCAAAAGATTGCCGCAGGGAAGACATTTTCCAGAAACTTTGGAAGCTCTGTAGATGACAGTTCTGCGGTGTGCGTGTGTTCAAGCTGTATACAACGCGTTTCGAATCTGCATAACCACACCCTCCATCCCCATTGTGACAGCACGTGAAGGTTCCGTGCGACAAAGCAAGCTCCATTGCCAGCTCCCTATTCCAAAAATCCATTTAATATATGGTCCCCAAATAGGGGACGTATCAGATAAGAACAGACTCTACGCTTGATCTTGAGCCATTTGGCCGAGAAGCGATGATCAGAAATGGTTTGCCATTTGGGCCGCACCAAGGCCTACAACCGAAACCCACTGTGGAGACATAGCAAAAGATTGCCGCAGGGAAGACATTTTCCAGAAACTCTGGAAGCTCTGTAGATGACAGTTCTGCGGTGTGCGTGTGTTCAAGCTGTGCACAACGCGTTTTGAATCTGCATAACCACACCCTCCATCCCCATTGTGACAGCACGTGAAGGTTCCGTGCGACAAAGCAAGCTCCATTTCCAGCATCCTATTCCAAAAATCCATTTAATATATGGTCCCCAAATAGGGGACGTATCAGATAAGAACAGACTCTACGCTTGATCTTGAGCCATTTGGCCGAGAAGCGATGATCAGAAATGGTTTGCCACTTGGGCCGCACCAAGGCCTACAACCGAAACCCACTGTGGAGACTTAGCAAAAGATTGCCGCAGGGAAGACATTTTCCAGAAACTCTGGAAGCTCTGTAGATGACAGTTCTGCGGTGTGCGTGTGTTCAAGCTGTGCACAACGCGTTTCGAATCTGCATAACCACACCCTCCATCCCCATTGTGACAGCACGTGAAGGTTCCGTGTGACAAAGCAAGCTCCATTTCCAGCTCCCTATTCCAAAAATCCATTTAATATATGGTCCCCAAATAGGGGACGTATCAGATAAGAACAGACACTACGCTTGATCTTGAGCCATTTGGCCGAGAAGCGATGATCAGAAATGGTTTGCCACTTGGGCCGCACCAAGGCCTACAACCGAAACCCACTGTGGAGACATAGCAAAAGATTGCCGCAGGGAAGACATTTTCCAGAAACTCTGGAAGCTCTGTCGATGACAGTTCTGTGGTGTGCGTGTGTTCAAGCTGTGCACAACGCGTTTTGAATCTGCATAACCACACCCTCCATCCCCATTGTGACAGCACGTGAAGGTTCCGTGCGACGAAGCAAGCTCCATTTCCAGCTCCCTATTCCAAAAATCCATTTAATATATGGTCCCCAAATAGGGGACGTATCAGATAAGAACAGACACTACGCTTGATCTTGAGCCATTTGGCCGAGAAGCGATGATCAGAAATGGTTTGCCACTTGGGCCACACCAAGGCCTACAACCGAAACCCACTGTGGAGACATAGCAAAAGATTGCCGCAGGGAAGACATTTTCCAGAAACTCTGGAAGCTCTGTCGATGACAGTTCTGCGGTGTGCGTGTGTTCAAGCTGTGCACAACGCGTTTTGAATCTGCATAACCACACCCTCCATCCCCATTGTGACAGCACATGAAGGTTCCGTGCGACAAAGCAAGCTCCATTTCCAGCTCCCTATTCCAAAAATCTATTTAATATATGGTCCCCAAATAGGGGACGTATCAGATAAGAACAGACACTACGCTTGATCTTGAGCCATTTGGCCGAGAAGCGATGATCAGAAATGGTTTGCCACTTGGGCCGCACCAAGGCCTACAACCGAAACCCACTGTGGAGACATAGCAAAAGATTGCCGCAGGGAAGACATTTTCCAGAAACTCTGGAAGTTCTGTAGATGATAGTTCTGCGGTGTGCGTGTGTTCAAGCTGTATACAACGCGTTTTGAATCTGCATAACCACACCCTCCATCCCCATTGTGACAGCACGTGAAGGTTCCGTGCGACAAAGCAAGCTCCATTTCCAACTCCCTATTCCAAAAATCTATTTAATATATGGTCCCCAAATAGGGGACGTATCAGATAAGAACAGACACTACGCTTGATCTTGAGCCATTTGGCCGAGAAGCGATGATCAGAAATGGTTTGCCACTTGGGCCGCACCAAGGCCTACAACCGAAACCCACTGTGGAGACATAGCAAAAGATTGCCGCAGGGAAGACATTTTCCAGAAACTCTGGAAGCTCTGTCGATGACAGTTCTGCGGTGTGCGTGTGTTCAAGCTGTGCACAACGCGTTTTGAATCTGCATAACCACACCCTCCATCCCCATTGTGACAGCATGTGAAGGTTCCGTCCGACGAAGCAAGCTCCATTTCCAGCTCCGTATTCCAAAAATCCATTTAATATATGGTCCCCAAATAGGGGACGTATCAGATAAGAACAGACACTACGCTTGATCTTGAGCCATTTGGCCGAGAAGCGATGATCAGAAATGGTTTGCCACTTAGGCCTCACCAAGGCCTACAACCGTAACCCACTGTGGAGACATAGCAAAAGATTGCCGCAGGGAAGACATTTTCCAGAAACCCTGGAAGCTCTGTAGATGACAGTTCTGCGGTGTGCGTGTGTTCAAGCTGTGGACAACGCATTTTGAATCTGCATAACCACACCCTCCATCCCCATTGTGACAGCACGTGAAGGTTCTGTGCGACAAAGCAAGCTCCATTTCCAGCTCCCTATTCCAAAAATCTATTTAATATATGGTCCCCAAATAGGGGACGTATCAGATAAGAACAGACACTACGCTTGATCTTGAGCCATTTGGCCGAGAAACGATGATCAGAAATGGTTTGCCACTTGGGCCGCACCAAGGCCTACAACCGAAACCCACTGTGGAGACATAGCAAAAGATTGCCGCAGGGAAGACATTTTCCAGAAACTCTGGAAGCTTTGTCGATGACAGTTCTGCGGTGTGCGTGTGTTCAAGCTGTGCACAACGCGTTTTGAATCTGCATAATCACACCCTCCATCCCCATTGTGACAGCACGTGAAGGTTCCGTGTGACAAAGCAAGCTCCATTTCCAGCTCCCTATTCCAAAAATCCATTTAATATATGGTCCCCAAATAGGGGACGTATCCGAGAAGAACAGACACTACGCTTGATCTTGAGCCATTTGGCCGAGAAGCGATGATCAGAAATGGTTTGCCACTTGGGCCGCCCCAAGGCCTACAACTGAAACCCACTGTGGAGACATAGCAAAAGATTGCCGCAGGGAAGACATTTTCCAGAAACTCTGGAAGCTCTGTAGATGACAGTTCTGCGGTGTGCGTGTGTTCAAGCTGTGCACAACGCGTTTTGAATCTGCATAACCACACCCTCCATCCCCATTGTGACAGCACGTGAAGGTTCCGTGCGACAAAGCAAGCTCCATTTCCAGCTCCCTATTCCAAAAATCCATTTAATATATGGTCCCCAAATAGGGGACGTATCAGATAAGAACAGACACTACGCTTGATCTTGAGCCATTTGGCCGAGAAGCGATGATCAGAAATGGTGTGCCACTTGGGCCGCACCAAGGCCTACAACCGAAACCCACTGTGGAGACATAGCAAAAGATTGCCGCAGGGAAGACATTTTCCAGAAACTCTGGAAGTTCTGTAGATGACAGTTCTGCGGTGTGCGTGTGTTCAAGCTGTGCACAACGCGTTTTGAATCTGCATAACCACACCCTCCATCCCCATTGTGACAGCAAGTGAAGGTTCCGTGCGACAAAGCAAGCTCCATTTCCAGTTCCCTATTCCAAAAATCTATTTAATATATGGTCCCCAAATAGGGTACGTATCAGATAAGAACAGACACTACGCTTGATCTTGAGCCATTTGGCCGAGAAGCGATGATCAGAAATGGTTTGCCACTTGGGCCGCACCAAGGCCTACAACCGAAACCCACTGTGGAGACATAGCAAAAGATTGCCGCAGGGAAGACATTTTCCAGAAACTCTGGAAGCTCTGTAGATGACAGTTCTGCGGTGTGCGTGTGTTCAAGCTGTGCACAACGCGTTTTGAATCTGCATAACCACACCCTCCATCCCCATTGTGACAGCACGTGAAGGTTCCGTGCGACAAAGCAAGCTCCATTTCCAGCTCCCTATTCCAAAAATCCATTTAATATATGGTCCCCAAATAGGGGACGTATCAGATAAGAACAGACTCTACGCTTGATCTTGAGCCATTTGGCCGAGAAGCGATGATCAGAAATGGTTTGCCACTTGGGCCGCACCAAGGCCTACAACCGAAACCCACTGTGGAGACATAGCAAAAGATTGCCGCAGGGAAGACATTTTCCAGAAACTTTGGAAGCTCTGTAGATGACAGTTCTGCGGTGTGCGTGTGTTCAAGCTGTATACAACGCGTTTCGAATCTGCATAACCACACCCTCCATCCCCATTGTGACAGCACGTGAAGGTTCCGTGCGACAAAGCAAGCTCCATTGCCAGCTCCCTATTCCAAAAATCCATTTAATATATGGTCCCCAAATAGGGGACGTATCAGATAAGAACAGACTCTACGCTTGATCTTGAGCCATTTGGCCGAGAAGCGATGATCAGAAATGGTTTGCCATTTGGGCCGCACCAAGGCCTACAACCGAAACCCACTGTGGAGACATAGCAAAAGATTGCCGCAGGGAAGACATTTTCCAGAAACTCTGGAAGCTCTGTAGATGACAGTTCTGCGGTGTGCGTGTGTTCAAGCTGTGCACAACGCGTTTTGAATCTGCATAACCACACCCTCCATCCCCATTGTGACAGCACGTGAAGGTTCCGTGCGACAAAGCAAGCTCCATTTCCAGCATCCTATTCCAAAAATCCATTTAATATATGGTCCCCAAATAGGGGACGTATCAGATAAGAACAGACTCTACGCTTGATCTTGAGCCATTTGGCCGAGAAGCGATGATCAGAAATGGTTTGCCACTTGGGCCGCACCAAGGCCTACAACCGAAACCCACTGTGGAGACTTAGCAAAAGATTGCCGCAGGGAAGACATTTTCCAGAAACTCTGGAAGCTCTGTAGATGACAGTTCTGCGGTGTGCGTGTGTTCAAGCTGTGCACAACGCGTTTCGAATCTGCATAACCACACCCTCCATCCCCATTGTGACAGCACGTGAAGGTTCCGTGTGACAAAGCAAGCTCCATTTCCAGCTCCCTATTCCAAAAATCCATTTAATATATGGTCCCCAAATAGGGGACGTATCAGATAAGAACAGACACTACGCTTGATCTTGAGCCATTTGGCCGAGAAGCGATGATCAGAAATGGTTTGCCACTTGGGCCGCACCAAGGCCTACAACCGAAACCCACTGTGGAGACATAGCAAAAGATTGCCGCAGGGAAGACATTTTCCAGAAACTCTGGAAGCTCTGTCGATGACAGTTCTGTGGTGTGCGTGTGTTCAAGCTGTGCACAACGCGTTTTGAATCTGCATAACCACACCCTCCATCCCCATTGTGACAGCACGTGAAGGTTCCGTGCGACGAAGCAAGCTCCATTTCCAGCTCCCTATTCCAAAAATCCATTTAATATATGGTCCCCAAATAGGGGACGTATCAGATAAGAACAGACACTACGCTTGATCTTGAGCCATTTGGCCGAGAAGCGATGATCAGAAATGGTTTGCCACTTGGGCCACACCAAGGCCTACAACCGAAACCCACTGTGGAGACATAGCAAAAGATTGCCGCAGGGAAGACATTTTCCAGAAACTCTGGAAGCTCTGTAGATGACAGTTCTGCTGTGTGCGTGTGTTCAAGCTGTGCACAACGCGTTTTGAATCTGCATAACCACACCCTCCATCCCCATTGTGACAGCACGTGAAGGTTCCGTGCGACAAAGCAAGCTCCATTTCCAGCTCCCTATTCCAAAAATCTATTTAATATATGGTCCCCAAATAGGGGACGTATCAGATAAGAACAGACACTACACTTGATCTTGAGCCATTTGGCCGAGAAGCGATGATCAGAAATGGTTTGCCACTTGGGCCGCACCAAGGCCTACAACCGAAACCCACTGTGGAGACATAGCAAAAGATTGCCGCAGGGAAGACATTTTCCAAAAACTCTGGAAGCTCTGTAGATGACAGTTCTGCGGTGTGCGTGTGTTCAAGCTGTGCACAACGCGTTTTGAATCTGCATAACCACACCCTCCATCCCCATTGTGACAGCACGTGAAGGTTCCGTGTGACAAAGCAAGCTCCATTTCCAGCTCCCTATTCCAAAAATCCATTTAATATATGGTCCCCAAATAGGGGACGTATCAGATAAGAACAGACACTACGCTTAAACTTGAGCCATTTGGCCGAGAAGCGATGATCAGAAATGGGTTGCCACTTGGGCCGCACCAAGGCCTAAAACCGAAACCCACTGTGGAGACATAGCAAAAGATTGCTGCAGGGAAGACATTTTCCAGAAACTCTGGAAGCTCTGTCGATGACAGTTCTGCGGTGTGCGTGTGTTCAAGCTGTGCACAACGCGTTTTGAATCTGCATACCACACCCTCCATCCCCATTGTGACAGCACATGAAGGTTCCGTGCGACAAAGCAAGCTCCATTTCCAGCTCCCTATTCCAAAAATCTATTTAATATATGGTCCCCAAATAGGGGACGTATCAGATAAGAACAGACACTACGCTTGATCTTGAGCCATTTGGCCGAGAAGCGATGATCAGAAATGGTTTGCCACTTGGGCCGCACCAAGGCCTACAACCGAAACCCACTGTGGAGACATAGCAAAAGATTGCCGCAGGGAAGACATTTTCCAGAAACTCTGGAAGTTCTGTAGATGATAGTTCTGCGGTGTGCGTGTGTTCAAGCTGTGCACAACGCGTTTTGAATCTGCATAACCACACCCTCCATCCCCATTGTGACAGCACGTGAAGGTTCCGTGCGACAAAGCAAGCTCCATTTCCAACTCCCTATTCCAAAAATCTATTTAATATATGGTCCCCAAATAGGGGACGTATCAGATAAGAACAGACACTACGCTTGATCTTGAGCCATTTGGCCGAGAAGCGATGATCAGAAATGGTTTGCCACTTGGGCCGCACCAAGGCCTACAACCGAAACCCACTGTGGAGACATAGCAAAAGATTGCCGCAGGGAAGACATTTTCCAGAAACTCTGGAAGTTCTGTAGATGATAGTTCTGCGGTGTGCGTGTGTTCAAGCTGTGCACAACGCGTTTTGAATCTGCATAACCACACCCTCCATCCCCATTGTGACAGCACGTGAAGGTTCCGTGCGACAAAGCAAGCTCCATTTCCAGCTCCCTATTCCAAAAATCTATTTAATATATGGTCCCCAAATAGGGGACATATCAGATAAGAGCAGACACTACGCTTGATCTTGAGCCATTTGGCCAAGAAGCGATGATCAGAAATGGTTTGCCACTTGGGCCGCACCAAGGCCTACAACCGAAACCCACTGTGGAGACATAGCAAAAGATTGCCGCAGGGAAGACATTTTCCAGAAACTCTGGAAGCTCTGTCGATGACAGTTCTGCGGTGTGCGTGTGTTCAAGCTGTGCACAACGCGTTTTGAATCTGCAAAACCACACCCTCCATCCCCATTGTGACAGCACATGAAGGTTCCGTGCGACAAAGCAAGCTCCATTTCCAGCTCCCTATTCCAAAAATCTATTTAATATATGGTCCCCAAATAGGGGACGTATCAGATAAGAACAGACACTACGCTTGATCTTGAGCCATTTGGCCGAGAAGCGATGATCAGAAATGGTTTGCCACTTGGGCCGCACCAAGGCCTACAACCGAAACCCACTGTGGAGACATAGCAAAAGATTGCCGCAGGGAAGACATTTTCCAGAAACTCTGGAAGTTCTGTAGATGATAGTTCTGCGGTGTGCGTGTGTTCAAGCTGTGCACAACGCGTTTTGAATCTGCATAACCACACCCTCCATCCCCATTGTGACAGCACGTGAAGGTTCCGTGTGACAAAGCAAGCTCCATTTCCAGCTCCCTATTCCAAAAATCCATTTAATATATGGTCCCCAAATAGGGGACGTATCAGATAAGAACAGACACTACGCTTGATCTTGAGCCATTTGGCCGAGAAGCGATGATCAGAAATGGTTTGCCACTTGGGCCGCACCAAGGCCTACAACCGAAACCCACTGTGGAGACATAGCAAAAGATTGCCGCAGGGAAGACATTTTCCAGAAACTCTGGAAGCTCTGTAGATGACAGTTCTGCGGTGTGCGTGTGTTCAAGCTGTGCACAACGCGTTTTGAATCTGCATAACCACACCCTCCATCCCCATTGTGACAGCACGTGAAGGTTCCGTGCGACGAAGCAAGCTCCATTTCCAGCTCCCTATTCCAAAAATCCATTTAATATATGGTCCCCAAATAGGGGACGTATCAGATAAGAACAGACACTACGCTTGATCTTGAGCCATTTGGCCGAGAAGCGATGATCAGAAATGGTTTGCCACTTGGGCCACACCAAGGCCTACAACCGAAACCCACTGTGGAGACATAGCAAAAGATTGCCGCAGGGAAGACATTTTCCAGAAACTCTGGAAGCTCTGTCGATGACAGTTCTGCGGTGTGCGTGTGTTCAAGCTGTGCACAACGCGTTTTGAATCTGCAAAACCACACCCTCCATCCCCATTGTGACAGCACATGAAGGTTCCGTGCGACAAAGCAAGCTCCATTTCCAGCTCCCTATTCCAAAAATCTATTTAATATATGGTCCCCAAATAGGGGACGTATCAGATAAGAACAGACACTACGCTTGATCTTGAGCCATTTGGCCGAGAAGCGATGATCAGAAATGGTTTGCCACTTGGGCCGCACCAAGGCCTACAACTGAAACCCACTGTGGAGACATAGCAAAAGATTGCCGCAGGGAAGACATTTTCCAGAAACTCTGGAAGTTCTGTAGATGATAGTTCTGCGGTGTGCGTGTGTTCAAGCTGTGCACAACGCGTTTTGAATCTGCATAACCACACCCTCCATCCCCATTGTGACAGCACGTGAAGGTTCCGTGTGACAAAGCAAGCTCCATTTCCAGCTCCCTATTCCAAAAATCCATTTAATATATGGTCCCCAAATAGGGGACGTATCAGATAAGAACAGACACTACGCTTGATCTTGAGCCATTTGGCCGAGAAGCGATGATCAGAAATGGTTTGCCACTTGGGCCGCACCAAGGCCTACAACCGAAACCCACTGTGGAGACATAGCAAAAGATTGCCGCAGGGAAGACATTTTCCAGAAACTCTGGAAGCTCTGTAGATGACAGTTCTGCGGTGTGCGTGTGTTCAAGCTGTGCACAACGCGTTTTGAATCTGCATAACCACACCCTCCATCCCCATTGTGACAGCACGTGAAGGTTCCGTGCGACGAAGCAAGCTCCATTTCCAGCTCCCTATTCCAAAAATCCATTTAATATATGGTCCCCAAATAGGGGACGTATCAGATAAGAACAGACACTACGCTTGATCTTGAGCCATTTGGCCGAGAAGCGATGATCAGAAATGGTTTGCCACTTGGGCCACACCAAGGCCTACAACCGAAACCCACTGTGGAGACATAGCAAAAGATTGCCGCAGGGAAGACATTTTCCAGAAACTCTGGAAGCTCTGTAGATGACAGTTCTGCGGTGTGCGTGTGTTCAAGCTGTGCACAACGCGTTTTGAATCTGCATAACCACACCCTCCATCCCCATTGTGACAGCACGTGAAGGTTCCGTGCGACAAAGCAAGCTCCATTTCCAGCTCCCTATTCCAAAAATCTATTTAATATATGGTCCCCAAATAGGGGACGTATCAGATAAGAACAGACACTACACTTGATCTTGAGCCATTTGGCCGAGAAGCGATGATCAGAAATGGTTTGCCACTTGGGCCGCACCAAGGCCTACAACCGAAACCCACTGTGGAGACATAGCAAAAGATTGCCGCAGGGAAGACATTTTCCAAAAACTCTGGAAGCTCTGTAGATGACAGTTCTGCGGTGTGCGTGTGTTCAAGCAGTGCACAATGCGTTTTGAATCTGCATAACCACACCCTCCATCCCCATTGTGACAGCACGTGAAGGTTCCGTGTGACAAAGCAAGCTCCATTTCCAGCTCCCTATTCCAAAAATCTATTTAATATATGGTCCCCAAATAGGGGACGTATCAGATAAGAACAGACACTACGCTTGATCTTGAGCCATTTGGCCGAGAAGCGATGATCAGAAATGGTTTGCCACTTGGGCCGCACCAAGGCCTACAACCGAAACCCACTGTGGAGACATAGCAAAAGATTGCCGCAGGGAAGACATTTTCCAGAAACTCTGGAAGCTCTGTCGATGACAGTTCTGCAGTGTGCGTGTGTTCAAGCTGTGCACAACGCGTTTTGAATCTGCATAACCACACCCTCCATCCCCATTGTGACAGCACGTGAAGGTTCCGTGTGACAAAGCAAGCTCCATTTCCAGCTCCCTATTCCAAAAATCCATTTAATATATGGTCCCCAAATAGGGGACGTATCAGATAAGAACAGACACTACGCTTGATCTTGAGCCATTTGGCCGAGAAGCGATGATCAGAAATGGTTTGCCACTTGGGCCGCACCAAGGCCTACAACCGAAACCCACTGTGGAGACATAGCAAAAGATTGCCGCAGGGAAGACATTTTCCAGAAACTCTGGAGGTTCTGTAGATGATAGTTCTGCGGTGTGCGTGTGTTCAAGCTGTGCACAACGCGTTTTGAATCTGCATAACCACACCCTCCATCCCCATTGTGACAGCACGTGAAGGTTCCGTGCGACAAAGCATGCTCCATTTCCAGCTCCCTATTCCAAAAATCTATTTAATATATGGTCCCCAAATAGGGGACATATCAGATAAGAGCAGACACTACGCTTGATCTTGAGCCATTTGGCCGAGAAGCGATGATCAGAAATGGTTTGCCACTTGGGCCGCACCAAGGCCTACAACCGAAACCCACTGTGGAGACATAGCAAAAGATTGCCGCAGGGAAGACATTTTCCAGAAACTCTGGAAGCTCTGTCGATGACAGTTCTGCGGTGTGCGTGTGTTCAAGCTGTGCACAACGCGTTTTGAATCTGCATAACCACACCCTCCATCCCCATTGTGACAGCATGTGTAGGTTCCGTCTGACGAAGCAAGCTCCATTTCCAGCTCCGTTTTCCAAAAATCCATTTAATATATGGTCCCCAAATAGGGGACGTATCAGATAAGAACAGACACTACGCTTGATCTTGAGCCATTTGGCCGAGAAGCGATGATCAGAAATGGTTTGCCACTTAGGCCTCACCAAGGCCTACAACCGTAACCCACTGTGGAGACATAGCAAAAGATTGCCGCAGGGAAGACATTTTCCAGAAACCCTGGAAGCTCTGTAGATGACAGTTCTGCGGTGTGCGTGTGTTCAAGCTGTGCACAACGCATTTTGAATCTGCATAACCACACCCTCCATCCTCATTGTGACAGCACGTGAAGGTTCTGTGCGACAAAGCAAGCTCCATTTCCAGCTCCCTATTCCAAAAATCTATTTAATATATGGTCCCCAAATAGGGGACGTATCAGATAAGAACAGACACTACGCTTGATCTTGAGCCATTTGGCCGAGAAACGATGATCAGAAATGGTTTGCCACTTGGGCCGCACCAAGGCCTACAACCGAAACCCACTGTGGAGACATAGCAAAAGATTGCCGCAGGGAAGACATTTTCCAGAAACTCTGGAAGCTTTGTCGATGACAGTTCTGCGGTGTGCGTGTGTTCAAGCTGTGCACAACGCGTTTTGAATCTGCATAATCACACCCTCCATCCCCATTGTGACAGCACGTGAAGGTTCCGTGTGACAAAGCAAGCTCCATTTCCAGCTCCCTATTCCAAAAATCCATTTAATATATGGTCCCCAAATAGGGGACGTATCCGAGAAGAACAGACACTACGCTTGATCTTGAGCCATTTGGCCGAGAAGCGATGATCAGAAATGGTTTGCCACTTGGGCCGCCCCAAGGCCTACAACTGAAACCCACTCTGGAGACATAGCAAAAGATTGCCGCAGGGAAGACATTTTCCAGAAACTCTGGAAGCTCTGTAGATGACAGTTCTGCGGTGTGCGTGTGTTCAAGCTGTGCACAACGCGTTTTGAATCTGCATAACCACACCCTCCATCCCCATTGTGACAGCACGTGAAGGTTCCGTGCGACAAAGCAAGCTCCATTTCCAGCTCCCTATTCCAAAAATCCATTTAATATATGGTCCCCAAATAGGGGACGTATCAGATAAGAACAGACACTACGCTTGATCTTGAGCCATTTGGCCGAGAAGCGATGATCAGAAATGGTGTGCCACTTGGGCCGCACCAAGGCCTACAACCGAAACCCACTGTGGAGACATAGCAAAAGATTGCCGCAGGGAAGACATTTTCCAGAAACTCTGGAAGTTCTGTAGATGACAGTTCTGCGGTGTGCGTGTGTTCAAGCTGTGCACAACACGTTTTGAATCTGCATAACCACACCCTCCATCCCCATTGTGACAGCAAGTGAAGGTTCCGTGCGACAAAGCAAGCTCCATTTCCAGTTCCCTATTCCAAAAATCTATTTAATATATGGTCCCCAAATAGGGTACGTATCAGATAAGAACAGACACTACGCTTGATCTTGAGCCATTTGGCCGAGAAGCGATGATGAGAAATGGTTTGCCACTTGGGCCGCACCAAGGCCTACAACCGAAACCCACTGTGGAGACATAGCAAAAGATTGCCGCAGGGAAGACATTTTCCAGAAACTCTGGAAGCTCTGTAGATGACAGTTCTGCGGTGTGCGTGTGTTCAAGCTGTGCACAACGCGTTTTGAATCTGCATAACCACACCCTCCATCCCCATTGTGACAGCACGTGAAGGTTCCGTGCGACAAAGCAAGCTCCATTTCCAGCTCCCTATTCCAAAAATCCATTTAATATATGGTCCCCAAATAGGGGACGTATCAGATAAGAACAGACTCTACGCTTGATCTTGAGCCATTTGGCCGAGAAGCGATGATCAGAAATGGTTTGCCACTTGGGCCGCACCAAGGCCTACAACCGAAACCCACTGTGGAGACATAGCAAAAGATTGCCGCAGGGAAGACATTTTCCAGAAACTTTGGAAGCTCTGTAGATGACAGTTCTGCGGTGTGCGTGTGTTCAAGCTGTATACAACGCGTTTCGAATCTGCATAACCACACCCTCCATCCCCATTGTGACAGCACGTGAAGGTTCCGTGCGACAAAGCAAGCTCCATTGCCAGCTCCCTATTCCAAAAATCCATTTAATATATGGTCCCCAAATAGGGGACGTATCAGATAAGAACAGACTCTACGCTTGATCTTGAGCCATTTGGCCGAGAAGCGATGATCAGAAATGGTTTGCCATTTGGGCCGCACCAAGGCCTACAACCGAAACCCACTGTGGAGACATAGCAAAAGATTGCCGCAGGGAAGACATTTTCCAGAAACTCTGGAAGCTCTGTAGATGACAGTTCTGCGGTGTGCGTGTGTTCAAGCTGTGCACAACGCGTTTTGAATCTGCATAACCACACCCTCCATCCCCATTGTGACAGCACGTGAAGGTTCCGTGCGACAAAGCAAGCTCCATTTCCAGCATCCTATTCCAAAAATCCATTTAATATATGGTCCCCAAATAGGGGACGTATCAGATAAGAACAGACTCTACGCTTGATCTTGAGCCATTTGGCCGAGAAGCGATGATCAGAAATGGTTTGCCACTTGGGCCGCACCAAGGCCTACAACCGAAACCCACAGTGGAGACTTAGCAAAAGATTGCCGCAGGGAAGACATTTTCCAGAAACTCTGGAAGCTCTGTAGATGACAGTTCTGCGGTGTGCGTGTGTTCAAGCTGTGCACAACGCGTTTCGAATCTGCATAACCACACCCTCCATCCCCATTGTGACAGCACGTGAAGGTTCCGTGTGACAAAGCAAGCTCCATTTCCAGCTCCCTATTCCAAAAATCCATTTATTATATGGTCCCCAAATAGGGGACGTATCAGATAAGAACAGACACTACGCTTGATCTTGAGCCATTTGGCCGAGAAGCGATGATCAGAAATGGTTTGCCACTTGGGCCGCACCAAGGCCTACAACCGAAACCCACTGTGGAGACATAGCAAAAGATTGCCGCAGGGAAGACATTTTCCAGAAACTCTGGAAGCTCTGTCGATGACAGTTCTGTGGTGTGCGTGTGTTCAAGCTGTGCACAACGCGTTTTGAATCTGCATAACCACACTCTCCATCCCCATTGTGACAGCACGTGAAGGTTCCGTGCGACAAAGCAAGCTCCATTTCCAGCTCCCTATTCCAAAAATCCATTTAATATATGGTCCCCAAATAGGGGACGTATCAGATAAGAACAGACACTACGCTTGATCTTGAGCCATTTGGCCGAGAAGCGATGATCAGAAATGGTTTGCCACTTGGGCCACACCAAGGCCTACAACCGAAACCCACTGTGGAGACATAGCAAAAGATTGCCGCAGGGAAGACATTTTCCAGAAACTCTGGAAGCTCTGTAGATGACAGTTCTGCGGTTTGCGTGTGTTCAAGCTGTGCACAACGCGTTTTGAATCTGCATAACCACACCCTCCATCCCCATTGTGACAGCACGTGAAGGTTCCGTGCGACAAAGCAAGCTCCATTTCCAGCTCCCTATTCCAAAAATCTATTTAATATATGGTCCCCAAATAGGGGACGTATCAGATAAGAACAGACACTACACTTGATCTTGAGCCATTTGGCCGAGAAGCGATGATCAGAAATGGTTTGCCACTTGGGCCGCACCAAGGCCTACAACCGAAACCCACTGTGGAGACATAGCAAAAGATTGCCGCAGGGAAGACATTTTCCAAAAACTCTGGAAGCTCTGTAGATGACAGTTCTGCGGTGTGCGTGTGTTCAAGCTGTGCACAACGCGTTTTGAATCTGCATAACCACACCCTCCATCCCCATTGTGACAGCACGTGAAGGTTCCGTGTGACAAAGCAAGCTCCATTTCCAGCTCCCTATTCCAAAAATCCATTTAATATATGGTCCCCAAATAGGGGACGTATCAGATAAGAACAGACACTACGCTTAAACTTGAGCCATTTGGCCGAGAAGCGATGATCAGAAATGGGTTGCCACTTGGGCCGCACCAAGGCCTAAAACCGAAACCCACTGTGGAGACATAGCAAAAGATTGCTGCAGGGAAGACATTTTCCAGAAACTCTGGAAGCTCTGTCGATGACAGTTCTGCGGTGTGCGTGTGTTCAAGCTGTGCACAACGCGTTTTGAATCTGCATAACCACACCCTCCATCCCCATTGTGACAGCACATGAAGGTTCCGTGCGGCAAAGCAAGCTCCATTTCCAGCTCCCTATTCCAAAAATCTATTTAATATATGGTCCCCAAATAGGGGACGTATCAGATAAGAACAGACACTACGCTTGATCTTGAGCCATTTGGCCGAGAAGCGATGATCAGAAATGGTTTGCCACTTGGGCCGCACCAAGGCCTACAACCGAAACCCACTGTGGAGACATAGCAAAAGATTGCCGCAGGGAAGACATTTTCCAGAAACTCTGGAAGTTCTGTAGATGATAGTTCTGCGGTGTGCGTGTGTTCAAGCTGTGCACAACGCGTTTTGAATCTGCATAACCACACCCTCCATCCCCATTGTGACAGCACGTGAAGGTTCCGTGCGACAAAGCAAGCTCCATTTCCAACTCCCTATTCCAAAAATCTATTTAATATATGGTCCCCAAATAGGGACGTATCAGATAAGAACAGACACTACGCTTGATCTTGAGCCATTTGGCCGAGAAGCGATGATCAGAAATGGTTTGCCACTTGGGCCGCACCAAGGCCTACAACCGAAACCCACTGTGGAGACATAGCAAAAGATTGCCGCAGGGAAGACATTTTCCAGAAACTCTGGAAGTTCTGTAGATGATAGTTCTGCGGTGTGCGTGTGTTCAAGCTGTGCACAACGCGTTTTGAATCTGCATAACCACACCCTCCATCCCCATTGTGACAGCACGTGAAGGTTCCGTGCGACAAAGCAAGCTCCATTTCCAGCTCCCTATTCCAAAAATCTATTTAATATATGGTCCCCAAATAGGGGACATATCAGATAAGAGCAGACACTACGCTTGATCTTGAGCCATTTGGCCAAGAAGCGATGATCAGAAATGGTTTGCCACTTGGGCCGCACCAAGGCCTACAACCGAAACCCACTGTGGAGACATAGCAAAAGATTGCCGCAGGGAAGACATTTTCCAGAAACTCTGGAAGCTCTGTCGATGACAGTTCTGCGGTGTGCGTGTGTTCAAGCTGTGCACAACGCGTTTTGAATCTGCATAACCACACCCTCCATCCCCATTGTGACAGCACATGAAGGTTCCGTGCGACAAAGCAAGCTCCATTTCCAGCTCCCTATTCCAAAAATCTATTTAATATATGGTCCCCAAATAGGGGACGTATCAGATAAGAACAGACACTACGCTTGATCTTGAGCCATTTGGCCGAGAAGCGATGATCAGAAATGGTTTGCCACTTGGGCCGCACCAAGGCCTACAACCGAAACCCACTGTGGAGACATAGCAAAAGATTGCCGCAGGGAAGACATTTTCCAGAAACTCTGGAAGTTCTGTAGATGATAGTTCTGCGGTGTGCGTGTGTTCAAGCTGTGCACAACACGTTTTGAATCTGCATAACCACACCCTCCATCCCCATTGTGACAGCACGTGAAGGTTCCGTGCGACAAAGCAAGCTCCATTTCCAACTCCCTATTCCAAAAATCTATTTAATATATGGTCCCCAAATAGGGGACGTATCAGATAAGAACAGACACTACGCTTGATCTTGAGCCATTTGGCCGAGAAGCGATGATCAGAAATGGTTTGCCAATTGGGCCGCACCAAGGCCTACAACCGAAACCCACTGTGGAGACATAGCAAAAGATTGCCGCAGGGAAGACATTTTCCAGAAACTCTGGAAGCTCTGTAGATGACAGTTCTGCGGTGTGCATGTGTTCAAGCTGTGCACAACGCGTTTTGAATCTGCATAACCACACCCTCCATCCCCATTGTGACAGCACGTGAAGGTTCCGTGCGACAAAGCAAGCTCCATTGCCAGCTCCCTATTCCAAAAATCCATTTAATATATGGTCCCCAAATAGGGGACGTATCAGATAAGAACAGACTCTACGCTTGATCTTGAGCCATTTGGCCGAGAAGCGATGATCAGAAATGGTTTGCCATTTGGGCCGCACCAAGGCCTACAACCGAAACCCACTGTGGAGACATAGCAAAAGATTGCCGCAGGGAAGACATTTTCCAGAAACTCTGGAAGCTCTGTAGATGACAGTTCTGCGGTGTGCGTGTGTTCAAGCTGTGCACAACGCGTTTTGAATCTGCATAACCACACCCTCCATCCCCATTGTGACAGCACGTGAAGGTTCCGTGCGACAAAGCAAGCTCCATTTCCAGCATCCTATTCCAAAAATCCATTTAATATATGGTCCCCAAATAGGGGACGTATCAGATAAGAACAGACTCTACGCTTGATCTTGAGCCATTTGGCCGAGAAGCGATGATCAGAAATGGTTTGCCACTTGGGCCGCACCAAGGCCTACAACCGAAACCCACTGTGGAGACTTAGCAAAAGATTGCCGCAGGGAAGACATTTTCCAGAAACTCTGGAAGCTCTGTAGATGACAGTTCTGCGGTGTGCGTGTGTTCAAGCTGTGCACAAAGCGTTTCGAATCTGCATAACCACACCCTCCATCCCCATTGTGACAGCACGTGAAGGTTCAGTGTGACAAAGCAAGCTCCATTTCCAGCTCCCTATTCCAAAAATCCATTTAATATATGGTCCCCAAATAGGGGACGTATCAGATAAGAACAGACACTACGCTTGATCTTGAGCCATTTGGCCGAGAAGCGATGATCAGAAATGGTTTGCCACTTGGGCCGCACCAAGGCCTACAACCGAAACCCACTGTGGAGACATAGCAAAAGATTGCCGCAGGGAAGACATTTTCCAGAAACTCTGGAAGCTCTGTCGATGACAGTTCTGTGGTGTGCGTGTGTTCAAGCTGTGCACAACGCGTTTTGAATCTGCATAACCACACCCTCCATCCCCATTGTGACAGCACGTGAAGGTTCCGTGCGACGAAGCAAGCTCCATTTCCAGCTCCCTATTCCAAAAATCCATTTAATATATGGTCCCCAAATAGGGGACGTATCAGATAAGAACAGACACTACGCTTGATCTTGAGCCATTTGGCCGAGAAGCGATGATCAGAAATGGTTTGCCACTTGGGCCACACCAAGGCCTACAACCGAAACCCACTGTGGAGACATAGCAAAAGATTGCCGCAGGGAAGACATTTTCCAGAAACTCTGGAAGCTCTGTAGATGACAGTTCTGCGGTGTGCGTGTGTTCAAGCTGTGCACAACGCGTTTTGAATCTGCATAACCACACCCTCCATCCCCATTGTGACAGCACGTGAAGGTTCCGTGCGACAAAGCAAGCTCCATTTCCAGCTCCCTATTCCAAAAATCTATTTAATATATGGTCCCCAAATAGGGGACGTATCAGATAAGAACAGACACTACACTTGATCTTGAGCCATTTGGCCGAGAAGCGATGATCAGAAATGGTTTGCCACTTGGGCCGCACCAAGGCCTACAACCGAAACCCACTGTGGAGACATAGCAAAAGATTGCCGCAGGGAAGACATTTTCCAAAAACTCTGGAAGCTCTGTAGATGACAGTTCTGCGGTGTGCGTGTGTTCAAGCTGTGCACAACGCGTTTTGAATCTGCATAACCACACCCTCCATCCCCATTGTGACAGCACGTGAAGGTTCCGTGTGACAAAGCAAGCTCCATTTCCAGCTCCCTATTCCAAAAATCCATTTAATATATGGTCCCCAAATAGGGGACGTATCAGATAAGAACAGACACTACGCTTAAACTTGAGCCATTTGGCCGAGAAGCGATGATCAGAAATGGGTTGCCACTTGGGCCGCACCAAGGCCTAAAACCGAAACCCACTGTGGAGACATAGCAAAAGATTGCTGCAGGGAAGACATTTTCCAGAAACTCTGGAAGCTCTGTCGATGACAGTTCTGCGGTGTGCGTGTGTTCAAGCTGTGCACAACGCGTTTTGAATCTGCATAACCACACCCTCCATCCCCATTGTGACAGCACATGAAGGTTCCGTGCGACAAAGCAAGCTCCATTTCCAGCTCCCTATTCCAAAAATCTATTTAATATATGGTCCCCAAATAGGGGACGTATCAGATAAGAACAGACACTACGCTTGATCTTGAGCCATTTGGCCGAGAAGCGATGATCAGAAATGGTTTGCCACTTGGGCCGCACCAAGGCCTACAACCGAAACCCACTGTGGAGACATAGCAAAAGATTGCCGCAGGGAAGACATTTTCCAGAAACTCTGGAAGTTCTGTAGATGATAGTTCTGCGGTGTGCGTGTGTTCAAGCTGTGCACAACGCGTTTTGAATCTGCATAACCACACCCTCCATCCCCATTGTGACAGCACGTGAAGGTTCCGTGCGACAAAGCAAGCTCCATTTCCAACTCCCTATTCCAAAAATCTATTTAATATATGGTCCCCAAATAGGGGACGTATCAGATAAGAACAGACACTACGCTTGATCTTGAGCCATTTGGCCGAGAAGCGATGATCAGAAATGGTTTGCCACTTGGGCCGCACCAAGGCCTACAACCGAAACCCACTGTGGAGACATAGCAAAAGATTGCCGCAGGGAAGACATTTTCCAGAAACTCTGGAAGTTCTGTAGATGATAGTTCTGCGGTGTGCGTGTGTTCAAGCTGTGCACAACGCGTTTTGAATCTGCATAACCACACCCTCCATCCCCATTGTGACAGCACGTGAAGGTTCCGTGCGACAAAGCAAGCTCCATTTCCAGCTCCCTATTCCAAAAATCTATTTAATATATGGTCCCCAAATAGGGGACATATCAGATAAGAGCAGACACTACGCTTGATCTTGAGCCATTTGGCCAAGAAGCGATGATCAGAAATGGTTTGCCACTTGGGCCGCACCAAGGCCTACAACCGAAACCCACTGTGGAGACATAGCAAAAGATTGCCGCAGGGAAGACATTTTCCAGAAACTCTGGAAGCTCTGTCGATGACAGTTCTGCGGTGTGCGTGTGTTCAAGCTGTGCACAACGCGTTTTGAATCTGCATAACCACACCCTCCATCCCCATTGTGACAGCACATGAAGGTTCCGTGCGACAAAGCAAGCTCCATTTCCAGCTCCCTATTCCAAAAATCTATTTAATATATGGTCCCCAAATAGGGGACGTATCAGATAAGAACAGACACTACGCTTGATCTTGAGCCATTTGGCCGAGAAGCGATGATCAGAAATGGTTTGCCACTTGGGCCGCACCAAGGCCTACAACCGAAACCCACTGTGGAGACATAGCAAAAGATTGCCGCAGGGAAGACATTTTCCAGAAACTCTGGAAGTTCTGTATATGATAGTTCTGCGGTGTGCGTGTGTTCAAGCTGTGCACAACGCGTTTTGAATCTGCATAACCACACCCTCCATCCCCATTGTGACAGCACGTGAAGGTTCCGTGCGACAAAGCAAGCTCCATTTCCAACTCCCTATTCCAAAAATCTATTTAATATATGGTCCCCAAATAGGGGACGTATCAGATAAGAACAGACACTACGCTTGATCTTGAGCCATTTGGCCGAGAAGCGATGATCAGAAATGGTTTGCCAATTGGGCCGCACCAAGGCCTACAACCGAAACCCACTGTGGAGACATAGCAAAAGATTGCCGCAGGGAAGACATTTTCCAGAAACTCTGGAAGCTCTGTAGATGACAGTTCTGCGGTGTGCATGTGTTCAAGCTGTGCACAACGCGTTTTGAATCTGCATAACCACACCCTCCATCCCCATTGTGACAGCACGTGAAGGTTCTGTGCGACAAAGCAAGCTCCATTGCCAGCTCCCTATTCCAAAAATCCATTTAATATATGGTCCCCAAATAGGGGACGTATCAGATAAGAACAGACTCTACGCTTGATCTTGAGCCATTTGGCCGAGAAGCGATGATCAGAAATGGTTTGCCATTTGGGCCGCACCAAGGCCTACAACCGAAACCCACTGTGGAGACATAGCAAAAGATTGCCGCAGGGAAGACATTTTCCAGAAACTCTGGAAGCTCTGTAGATGACAGTTCTGCGGTGTGCGTGTGTTCAAGCTGTGCACAACGCGTTTTGAATCTGCATAACCACACCCTCCATCCCCATTGTGACAGCACGTGAAGGTTCCGTGCGACAAAGCAAGCTCCATTTCCAGCATCCTATTCCAAAAATCCATTTAATATATGGTCCCCAAATAGGGGACGTATCAGATAAGAACAGACTCTACGCTTGATCTTGAGCCATTTGGCCGAGAAGCGATGATCAGAAATGGTTTGCCACTTGGGCCGCACCAAGGCCTACAACCGAAACCCACTGTGGAGACTTAGCAAAAGATTGCCGCAGGGAAGACATTTTCCAGAAACTCTGGAAGCTCTGTAGATGACAGTTCTGCGGTGTGCGTGTGTTCAAGCTGTGCACAAAGCGTTTCGAATCTGCATAACCACACCCTCCATCCCCATTGTGACAGCACGTGAAGGTTCAGTGTGACAAAGCAAGCTCCATTTCCAGCTCCCTATTCCAAAAATCCATTTAATATATGGTCCCCAAATAGGGGACGTATCAGATAAGAACAGACACTACGCTTGATCTTGAGCCATTTGGCCGAGAAGCGATGATCAGAAATGGTGTGCCACTTGGGCCGCACCAAGGCCTACAACCGAAACCCACTGTGGAGACATAGCAAAAGATTGCCGCAGGGAAGACATTTTCCAGAAACTCTGGAAGCTCTGTAGATGACAGTTCTGCGGTGTGCGTGTGTTCAAGCTGTGCACAAAGCGTTTCGAATCTGCATAACCACACCCTCCATCCCCATTGTGACAGCAAGTGAAGGTTCCGTGCGACAAAGCAAGCTCCATTTCCAGTTCCCTATTCCAAAAATCTATTTAATATATGGTCCCCAAATAGGGTACGTATCAGATAAGAACAGACACTACGCTTGATCTTGAGCCATTTGGCCGAGAAGCGATGATGAGAAATGGTTTGCCACTTGGGCCGCACCAAGGCCTACAACCGAAACCCACTGTGGAGACATAGCAAAAGATTGCCGCAGGGAAGACATTTTCCAGAAACTCTGGAAGCTCTGTAGATGACAGTTCTGCGGTGTGCGTGTGTTCAAGCTGTGCACAACGCGTTTTGAATCTGCATAACCACACCCTCCATCCCCATTGTGACAGCACGTGAAGGTTCCGTGCGACAAAGCAAGCTCCATTTCCAGCTCCCTATTCCAAAAATCCATTTAATATATGGTCCCCAAATAGGGGACGTATCAGATAAGAACAGACTCTACGCTTGATCTTGAGCCATTTGGCCGAGAAGCGATGATCAGAAATGGTTTGCCACTTGGGCCGCACCAAGGCCTACAACCGAAACCCACTGTGGAGACATAGCAAAAGATTGCCGCAGGGAAGACATTTTCCAGAAACTTTGGAAGCTCTGTAGATGACAGTTCTGCGGTGTGCGTGTGTTCAAGCTGTATACAACGCGTTTCGAATCTGCATAACCACACCCTCCATCCCCATTGTGACAGCACGTGAAGGTTCCGTGCGACAAAGCAAGCTCCATTGCCAGCTCCCTATTCCAAAAATCCATTTAATATATGGTCCCCAAATAGGGGACGTATCAGATAAGAACAGACTCTACGCTTGATCTTGAGCCATTTGGCCGAGAAGCGATGATCAGAAATGGTTTGCCATTTGGGCCGCACCAAGGCCTACAACCGAAACCCACTGTGGAGACATAGCAAAAGATTGCCGCAGGGAAGACATTTTCCAGAAACTCTGGAAGCTCTGTAGATGACAGTTCTGCGGTGTGCGTGTGTTCAAGCTGTGCACAACGCGTTTTGAATCTGCATAACCACACCCTCCATCCCCATTGTGACAGCACGTGAAGGTTCCGTGCGACAAAGCAAGCTCCATTTCCAGCATCCTATTCCAAAAATCCATTTAATATATGGTCCCCAAATAGGGGACGTATCAGATAAGAACAGACTCTACGCTTGATCTTGAGCCATTTGGCCGAGAAGCGATGATCAGAAATGGTTTGCCACTTGGGCCGCACCAAGGCCTACAACCGAAACCCACAGTGGAGACTTAGCAAAAGATTGCCGCAGGGAAGACATTTTCCAGAAACTCTGGAAGCTCTGTAGATGACAGTTCTGCGGTGTGCGTGTGTTCAAGCTGTGCACAACGCGTTTCGAATCTGCATAACCACACCCTCCATCCCCATTGTGACAGCACGTGAAGGTTCCGTGTGACAAAGCAAGCTCCATTTCCAGCTCCCTATTCCAAAAATCCATTTATTATATGGTCCCCAAATAGGGGACGTATCAGATAAGAACAGACACTACGCTTGATCTTGAGCCATTTGGCCGAGAAGCGATGATCAGAAATGGTTTGCCACTTGGGCCGCACCAAGGCCTACAACCGAAACCCACTGTGGAGACATAGCAAAAGATTGCCGCAGGGAAGACATTTTCCAGAAACTCTGGAAGCTCTGTCGATGACAGTTCTGTGGTGTGCGTGTGTTCAAGCTGTGCACAACGCGTTTTGAATCTGCATAACCACACTCTCCATCCCCATTGTGACAGCACGTGAAGGTTCCGTGCGACAAAGCAAGCTCCATTTCCAGCTCCCTATTCCAAAAATCCATTTAATATATGGTCCCCAAATAGGGGACGTATCAGATAAGAACAGACACTACGCTTGATCTTGAGCCATTTGGCCGAGAAGCGATGATCAGAAATGGTTTGCCACTTGGGCCACACCAAGGCCTACAACCGAAACCCACTGTGGAGACATAGCAAAAGATTGCCGCAGGGAAGACATTTTCCAGAAACTCTGGAAGCTCTGTAGATGACAGTTCTGCGGTTTGCGTGTGTTCAAGCTGTGCACAACGCGTTTTGAATCTGCATAACCACACCCTCCATCCCCATTGTGACAGCACGTGAAGGTTCCGTGCGACAAAGCAAGCTCCATTTCCAGCTCCCTATTCCAAAAATCTATTTAATATATGGTCCCCAAATAGGGGACGTATCAGATAAGAACAGACACTACACTTGATCTTGAGCCATTTGGCCGAGAAGCGATGATCAGAAATGGTTTGCCACTTGGGCCGCACCAAGGCCTACAACCGAAACCCACTGTGGAGACATAGCAAAAGATTGCCGCAGGGAAGACATTTTCCAAAAACTCTGGAAGCTCTGTAGATGACAGTTCTGCGGTGTGCGTGTGTTCAAGCTGTGCACAACGCGTTTTGAATCTGCATAACCACACCCTCCATCCCCATTGTGACAGCACGTGAAGGTTCCGTGTGACAAAGCAAGCTCCATTTCCAGCTCCCTATTCCAAAAATCCATTTAATATATGGTCCCCAAATAGGGGACGTATCAGATAAGAACAGACACTACGCTTAAACTTGAGCCATTTGGCCGAGAAGCGATGATCAGAAATGGGTTGCCACTTGGGCCGCACCAAGGCCTAAAACCGAAACCCACTGTGGAGACATAGCAAAAGATTGCTGCAGGGAAGACATTTTCCAGAAACTCTGGAAGCTCTGTCGATGACAGTTCTGCGGTGTGCGTGTGTTCAAGCTGTGCACAACGCGTTTTGAATCTGCATAACCACACCCTCCATCCCCATTGTGACAGCACATGAAGGTTCCGTGCGGCAAAGCAAGCTCCATTTCCAGCTCCCTATTCCAAAAATCTATTTAATATATGGTCCCCAAATAGGGGACGTATCAGATAAGAACAGACACTACGCTTGATCTTGAGCCATTTGGCCGAGAAGCGATGATCAGAAATGGTTTGCCACTTGGGCCGCACCAAGGCCTACAACCGAAACCCACTGTGGAGACATAGCAAAAGATTGCCGCAGGGAAGACATTTTCCAGAAACTCTGGAAGTTCTGTAGATGATAGTTCTGCGGTGTGCGTGTGTTCAAGCTGTGCACAACGCGTTTTGAATCTGCATAACCACACCCTCCATCCCCATTGTGACAGCACGTGAAGGTTCCGTGCGACAAAGCAAGCTCCATTTCCAACTCCCTATTCCAAAAATCTATTTAATATATGGTCCCCAAATAGGGACGTATCAGATAAGAACAGACACTACGCTTGATCTTGAGCCATTTGGCCGAGAAGCGATGATCAGAAATGGTTTGCCACTTGGGCCGCACCAAGGCCTACAACCGAAACCCACTGTGGAGACATAGCAAAAGATTGCCGCAGGGAAGACATTTTCCAGAAACTCTGGAAGTTCTGTAGATGATAGTTCTGCGGTGTGCGTGTGTTCAAGCTGTGCACAACGCGTTTTGAATCTGCATAACCACACCCTCCATCCCCATTGTGACAGCACGTGAAGGTTCCGTGCGACAAAGCAAGCTCCATTTCCAGCTCCCTATTCCAAAAATCTATTTAATATATGGTCCCCAAATAGGGGACATATCAGATAAGAGCAGACACTACGCTTGATCTTGAGCCATTTGGCCAAGAAGCGATGATCAGAAATGGTTTGCCACTTGGGCCGCACCAAGGCCTACAACCGAAACCCACTGTGGAGACATAGCAAAAGATTGCCGCAGGGAAGACATTTTCCAGAAACTCTGGAAGCTCTGTCGATGACAGTTCTGCGGTGTGCGTGTGTTCAAGCTGTGCACAACGCGTTTTGAATCTGCATAACCACACCCTCCATCCCCATTGTGACAGCACATGAAGGTTCCGTGCGACAAAGCAAGCTCCATTTCCAGCTCCCTATTCCAAAAATCTATTTAATATATGGTCCCCAAATAGGGGACGTATCAGATAAGAACAGACACTACGCTTGATCTTGAGCCATTTGGCCGAGAAGCGATGATCAGAAATGGTTTGCCACTTGGGCCGCACCAAGGCCTACAACCGAAACCCACTGTGGAGACATAGCAAAAGATTGCCGCAGGGAAGACATTTTCCAGAAACTCTGGAAGTTCTGTAGATGATAGTTCTGCGGTGTGCGTGTGTTCAAGCTGTGCACAACACGTTTTGAATCTGCATAACCACACCCTCCATCCCCATTGTGACAGCACGTGAAGGTTCCGTGCGACAAAGCAAGCTCCATTTCCAACTCCCTATTCCAAAAATCTATTTAATATATGGTCCCCAAATAGGGGACGTATCAGATAAGAACAGACACTACGCTTGATCTTGAGCCATTTGGCCGAGAAGCGATGATCAGAAATGGTTTGCCAATTGGGCCGCACCAAGGCCTACAACCGAAACCCACTGTGGAGACATAGCAAAAGATTGCCGCAGGGAAGACATTTTCCAGAAACTCTGGAAGCTCTGTAGATGACAGTTCTGCGGTGTGCATGTGTTCAAGCTGTGCACAACGCGTTTTGAATCTGCATAACCACACCCTCCATCCCCATTGTGACAGCACGTGAAGGTTCCGTGCGACAAAGCAAGCTCCATTGCCAGCTCCCTATTCCAAAAATCCATTTAATATATGGTCCCCAAATAGGGGACGTATCAGATAAGAACAGACTCTACGCTTGATCTTGAGCCATTTGGCCGAGAAGCGATGATCAGAAATGGTTTGCCATTTGGGCCGCACCAAGGCCTACAACCGAAACCCACTGTGGAGACATAGCAAAAGATTGCCGCAGGGAAGACATTTTCCAGAAACTCTGGAAGCTCTGTAGATGACAGTTCTGCGGTGTGCGTGTGTTCAAGCTGTGCACAACGCGTTTTGAATCTGCATAACCACACCCTCCATCCCCATTGTGACAGCACGTGAAGGTTCCGTGCGACAAAGCAAGCTCCATTTCCAGCATCCTATTCCAAAAATCCATTTAATATATGGTCCCCAAATAGGGGACGTATCAGATAAGAACAGACTCTACGCTTGATCTTGAGCCATTTGGCCGAGAAGCGATGATCAGAAATGGTTTGCCACTTGGGCCGCACCAAGGCCTACAACCGAAACCCACTGTGGAGACTTAGCAAAAGATTGCCGCAGGGAAGACATTTTCCAGAAACTCTGGAAGCTCTGTAGATGACAGTTCTGCGGTGTGCGTGTGTTCAAGCTGTGCACAAAGCGTTTCGAATCTGCATAACCACACCCTCCATCCCCATTGTGACAGCACGTGAAGGTTCAGTGTGACAAAGCAAGCTCCATTTCCAGCTCCCTATTCCAAAAATCCATTTAATATATGGTCCCCAAATAGGGGACGTATCAGATAAGAACAGACACTACGCTTGATCTTGAGCCATTTGGCCGAGAAGCGATGATCAGAAATGGTTTGCCACTTGGGCCGCACCAAGGCCTACAACCGAAACCCACTGTGGAGACATAGCAAAAGATTGCCGCAGGGAAGACATTTTCCAGAAACTCTGGAAGCTCTGTCGATGACAGTTCTGTGGTGTGCGTGTGTTCAAGCTGTGCACAACGCGTTTTGAATCTGCATAACCACACCCTCCATCCCCATTGTGACAGCACGTGAAGGTTCCGTGCGACGAAGCAAGCTCCATTTCCAGCTCCCTATTCCAAAAATCCATTTAATATATGGTCCCCAAATAGGGGACGTATCAGATAAGAACAGACACTACGCTTGATCTTGAGCCATTTGGCCGAGAAGCGATGATCAGAAATGGTTTGCCACTTGGGCCACACCAAGGCCTACAACCGAAACCCACTGTGGAGACATAGCAAAAGATTGCCGCAGGGAAGACATTTTCCAGAAACTCTGGAAGCTCTGTAGATGACAGTTCTGCGGTGTGCGTGTGTTCAAGCTGTGCACAACGCGTTTTGAATCTGCATAACCACACCCTCCATCCCCATTGTGACAGCACGTGAAGGTTCCGTGCGACAAAGCAAGCTCCATTTCCAGCTCCCTATTCCAAAAATCTATTTAATATATGGTCCCCAAATAGGGGACGTATCAGATAAGAACAGACACTACACTTGATCTTGAGCCATTTGGCCGAGAAGCGATGATCAGAAATGGTTTGCCACTTGGGCCGCACCAAGGCCTACAACCGAAACCCACTGTGGAGACATAGCAAAAGATTGCCGCAGGGAAGACATTTTCCAAAAACTCTGGAAGCTCTGTAGATGACAGTTCTGCGGTGTGCGTGTGTTCAAGCTGTGCACAACGCGTTTTGAATCTGCATAACCACACCCTCCATCCCCATTGTGACAGCACGTGAAGGTTCCGTGTGACAAAGCAAGCTCCATTTCCAGCTCCCTATTCCAAAAATCCATTTAATATATGGTCCCCAAATAGGGGACGTATCAGATAAGAACAGACACTACGCTTAAACTTGAGCCATTTGGCCGAGAAGCGATGATCAGAAATGGGTTGCCACTTGGGCCGCACCAAGGCCTAAAACCGAAACCCACTGTGGAGACATAGCAAAAGATTGCTGCAGGGAAGACATTTTCCAGAAACTCTGGAAGCTCTGTCGATGACAGTTCTGCGGTGTGCGTGTGTTCAAGCTGTGCACAACGCGTTTTGAATCTGCATAACCACACCCTCCATCCCCATTGTGACAGCACATGAAGGTTCCGTGCGACAAAGCAAGCTCCATTTCCAGCTCCCTATTCCAAAAATCTATTTAATATATGGTCCCCAAATAGGGGACGTATCAGATAAGAACAGACACTACGCTTGATCTTGAGCCATTTGGCCGAGAAGCGATGATCAGAAATGGTTTGCCACTTGGGCCGCACCAAGGCCTACAACCGAAACCCACTGTGGAGACATAGCAAAAGATTGCCGCAGGGAAGACATTTTCCAGAAACTCTGGAAGTTCTGTAGATGATAGTTCTGCGGTGTGCGTGTGTTCAAGCTGTGCACAACGCGTTTTGAATCTGCATAACCACACCCTCCATCCCCATTGTGACAGCACGTGAAGGTTCCGTGCGACAAAGCAAGCTCCATTTCCAACTCCCTATTCCAAAAATCTATTTAATATATGGTCCCCAAATAGGGGACGTATCAGATAAGAACAGACACTACGCTTGATCTTGAGCCATTTGGCCGAGAAGCGATGATCAGAAATGGTTTGCCACTTGGGCCGCACCAAGGCCTACAACCGAAACCCACTGTGGAGACATAGCAAAAGATTGCCGCAGGGAAGACATTTTCCAGAAACTCTGGAAGTTCTGTAGATGATAGTTCTGCGGTGTGCGTGTGTTCAAGCTGTGCACAACGCGTTTTGAATCTGCATAACCACACCCTCCATCCCCATTGTGACAGCACGTGAAGGTTCCGTGCGACAAAGCAAGCTCCATTTCCAGCTCCCTATTCCAAAAATCTATTTAATATATGGTCCCCAAATAGGGGACATATCAGATAAGAGCAGACACTACGCTTGATCTTGAGCCATTTGGCCAAGAAGCGATGATCAGAAATGGTTTGCCACTTGGGCCGCACCAAGGCCTACAACCGAAACCCACTGTGGAGACATAGCAAAAGATTGCCGCAGGGAAGACATTTTCCAGAAACTCTGGAAGCTCTGTCGATGACAGTTCTGCGGTGTGCGTGTGTTCAAGCTGTGCACAACGCGTTTTGAATCTGCATAACCACACCCTCCATCCCCATTGTGACAGCACATGAAGGTTCCGTGCGACAAAGCAAGCTCCATTTCCAGCTCCCTATTCCAAAAATCTATTTAATATATGGTCCCCAAATAGGGGACGTATCAGATAAGAACAGACACTACGCTTGATCTTGAGCCATTTGGCCGAGAAGCGATGATCAGAAATGGTTTGCCACTTGGGCCGCACCAAGGCCTACAACCGAAACCCACTGTGGAGACATAGCAAAAGATTGCCGCAGGGAAGACATTTTCCAGAAACTCTGGAAGTTCTGTATATGATAGTTCTGCGGTGTGCGTGTGTTCAAGCTGTGCACAACGCGTTTTGAATCTGCATAACCACACCCTCCATCCCCATTGTGACAGCACGTGAAGGTTCCGTGCGACAAAGCAAGCTCCATTTCCAACTCCCTATTCCAAAAATCTATTTAATATATGGTCCCCAAATAGGGGACGTATCAGATAAGAACAGACACTACGCTTGATCTTGAGCCATTTGGCCGAGAAGCGATGATCAGAAATGGTTTGCCAATTGGGCCGCACCAAGGCCTACAACCGAAACCCACTGTGGAGACATAGCAAAAGATTGCCGCAGGGAAGACATTTTCCAGAAACTCTGGAAGCTCTGTAGATGACAGTTCTGCGGTGTGCATGTGTTCAAGCTGTGCACAACGCGTTTTGAATCTGCATAACCACACCCTCCATCCCCATTGTGACAGCACGTGAAGGTTCTGTGCGACAAAGCAAGCTCCATTGCCAGCTCCCTATTCCAAAAATCCATTTAATATATGGTCCCCAAATAGGGGACGTATCAGATAAGAACAGACTCTACGCTTGATCTTGAGCCATTTGGCCGAGAAGCGATGATCAGAAATGGTTTGCCATTTGGGCCGCACCAAGGCCTACAACCGAAACCCACTGTGGAGACATAGCAAAAGATTGCCGCAGGGAAGACATTTTCCAGAAACTCTGGAAGCTCTGTAGATGACAGTTCTGCGGTGTGCGTGTGTTCAAGCTGTGCACAACGCGTTTTGAATCTGCATAACCACACCCTCCATCCCCATTGTGACAGCACGTGAAGGTTCCGTGCGACAAAGCAAGCTCCATTTCCAGCATCCTATTCCAAAAATCCATTTAATATATGGTCCCCAAATAGGGGACGTATCAGATAAGAACAGACTCTACGCTTGATCTTGAGCCATTTGGCCGAGAAGCGATGATCAGAAATGGTTTGCCACTTGGGCCGCACCAAGGCCTACAACCGAAACCCACTGTGGAGACTTAGCAAAAGATTGCCGCAGGGAAGACATTTTCCAGAAACTCTGGAAGCTCTGTAGATGACAGTTCTGCGGTGTGCGTGTGTTCAAGCTGTGCACAAAGCGTTTCGAATCTGCATAACCACACCCTCCATCCCCATTGTGACAGCACGTGAAGGTTCAGTGTGACAAAGCAAGCTCCATTTCCAGCTCCCTATTCCAAAAATCCATTTAATATATGGTCCCCAAATAGGGGACGTATCAGATAAGAACAGACACTACGCTTGATCTTGAGCCATTTGGCCGAGAAGCGATGATCAGAAATGGTTTGCCACTTGGGCCGCACCAAGGCCTACAACCGAAACCCACTGTGGAGACATAGCAAAAGATTGCCGCAGGGAAGACATTTTCCAGAAACTCTGGAAGCTCTGTCGATGACAGTTCTGTGGTGTGCGTGTGTTCAAGCTGTGCACAACGCGTTTTGAATCTGCATAACCACACCCTCCATCCCCATTGTGACAGCACGTGAAGGTTCAGTGCGACGAAGCAAGCTCCATTTCCAGCTCCCTATTCCAAAAATCCATTTAATATATGGTCCCCAAATAGGGGACGTATCAGATAAGAACAGACACTACGCTTGATCTTGTGCCATTTGGCCGAGAAGCGATGATCAGAAATGGTTTGTCACTTGGGCCACACCAAGGCCTACAACCGAAACCCACTGTGGAGACATAGCAAAAGATTGCCGCAGGGAAGACATTTTCCAGAAACTCTGGAAGCTCTGTAGATGACAGTTCTGCGGTGTGCGTGTGTTCAAGCTGTGCACAACGCGTTTTGAATCTGCATAACCACACCCTCCATCCCCATTGTGACAGCACATGAAGGTTCCGTGCGACAAAGCAAGCTCCATTTCCAGCTCCCTATTCCAAAAATCTATTTAATATATGGTCCCCAAATAGGGGACGTATCAGATAAGAACAGACACTACACTTGATCTTGAGCCATTTGGCCGAGAAGCGATGATCAGAAATGGTTTGCCACTTGGTCCACACCAAGGCCTACAACCGAAACCCACTGTGGAGACATAGCAAAAGATTGCCGCAGGGAAGACATTTTCCAGAAACTCTGGAAGTTCTGTAGATGATAGTTCTGCGGTGTGCGTGTGTTCAAGCTGTGCACAACGTGTTTTGAATCTGCATAACCACACCCTCCATCCCCATTGTGACAGCACGTGAAGGTTCCGTGCGACAAAGCAAGCTCCATTTCCAACTCCCTATTCCAAAAATCTATTTAATATATGGTCCCCAAATAGGGGACGTATCAGATAAGAACAGACACTACGCTTGATCTTGAGCCATTTGGCCGAGAAGCGATGATCAGAAATGGTTTGCCACTTGGGCCGCACCAAGGCCTACAACCGAAACCCACTGTGGAGACATAGCAAAAGATTGCCGCAGGGAAGACATTTTCCAGAAACTCTGGAAGTTCTGTAGATGATAGTTCTGCGGTGTGCGTGTGTTCAAGCTGTGCACAACGCGTTTTGAATCTGCATAACCACACCCTCCATCCCCATTGTGACAGCACGTGAAGGTTCCGTGCGACAAAGCAAGCTCCATTTCCAGCTCCCTATTCCAAAAATCTATTTAATATATGGTCCCCAAATAGGGGACATATCAGATAAGAGCAGACACTACGCTTGATCTTGAGCCATTTGGCCAAGAAGCGATGATCAGAAATGGTTTGCCACTTGGGCCGCACCAAGGCCTACAACCGAAACCCACTGTGGAGACATAGCAAAAGATTGCCGCAGGGAAGACATTTTCCAGAAACTCTGGAAGCTCTGTCGATGACAGTTCTGCGGTGTGCGTGTGTTCAAGCTGTGCACAACGCGTTTTGAATCTGCATAACCACACCCTCCATCCCCATTGTGACAGCACATGAAGGTTCCGTGCGACAAAGCAAGCTCCATTTCCAGCTCCCTATTCCAAAAATCTATTTAATATATGGTCCCCAAATAGGGGACGTATCAGATAAGAACAGACACTACGCTTGATCTTGAGCCATTTGGCCGAGAAGCGATGATCAGAAATGGTTTGCCACTTGGGCCGCACCAAGGCCTACAACCGAAACCCACTGTGGAGACATAGCAAAAGATTGCCGCAGGGAAGACATTTTCCAGAAACTCTGGAAGTTCTGTAGATGATAGTTCTGCGGTGTGCGTGTGTTCAAGCTGTATACAACGCGTTTTGAATCTGCATAACCACACCCTCCATCCCCATTGTGACAGCACGTGAAGGTTCCGTGCGACAAAGCAAGCTCCATTTCCAACTCCCTATTCCAAAAATCTATTTAATATATGGTCCCCAAATAGGGGACGTATCAGATAAGAACAGACACTACGCTTGATCTTGAGCCATTTGGCCGAGAAGCGATGATCAGAAATGGTTTGCCACTTGGGCCGCACCAAGGCCTACAACCGAAACCCACTGTGGAGACATAGCAAAAGATTGCCGCAGGGAAGACATTTTCCAGAAACTCTGGAAGCTCTGTCGATGACAGTTCTGCGGTGTGCGTGTGTTCAAGCTGTGCACAACGCGTTTTGAATCTGCATAACCACACCCTCCATCCCCATTGTGACAGCATGTGAAGGTTCCGTCCGACGAAGCAAGCTCCATTTCCAGCTCCGTATTCCAAAAATCCATTTAATATATGGTCCCCAAATAGGGGACGTATCAGATAAGAACAGACACTACGCTTGATCTTGAGCCATTTGGCCGAGAAGCGATGATCAGAAATGGTTTGCCACTTAGGCCTCACCAAGGCCTACAACCGTAACCCACTGTGGAGACATAGCAAAAGATTGCCGCAGGGAAGACATTTTCCAGAAACCCTGGAAGCTCTGTAGATGACAGTTCTGCGGTGTGCGTGTGTTCAAGCTGTGGACAACGCATTTTGAATCTGCATAACCACACCCTCCATCCCCATTGTGACAGCACGTGAAGGTTCCGTGCGACAAAGCAAGCTCCATTTCCAGCTCCCTATTCCAAAAATCTATTTAATATATGGTCCCCAAATAGGGGACGTATCAGATAAGAACAGACACTACGCTTGATCTTGAGCCATTTGGCCGAGAAACGATGATCAGAAATGGTTTGCCACTTGGGCCGCACCAAGGCCTACAACCGAAACCCACTGTGGAGACATAGCAAAAGATTGCCGCAGGGAAGACATTTTCCAGAAACTCTGGAAGCTTTGTCGATGACAGTTCTGCGGTGTGCGTGTGTTCAAGCTGTGCACAACGCGTTTTGAATCTGCATAATCACACCCTCCATCCCCATTGTGACAGCACGTGAAGGTTCCGTGCGACAAAGCAAGCTCCATTTCCAGCTCCCTATTCCAAAAATCCATTTAATATATGGTCCCCAAATAGGGGACGTATCAGATAAGAACAGACACTACGCTTGATCTTGAGCCATTTGGCCGAGAAGCGATGATCAGAAATGGTGTGCCATTTGGGCCGCACCAAGGCCTACAACCGAAACCCACTGTTGAGACATAGCAAAAGATTGCCGCAGGGAAGACATTTTCCAGAAACTCTGGAAGTTCTGTAGATGACAGTTCTGCGGTGTGCGTGTGTTCAAGCTGTGCACAACGCGTTTTGAATCTGCATAACCACACCCTCCATCCCCATTGTGACAGCAAGTGAAGGTTCCGTGCGACAAAGCAAGCTCCATTTCCAGTTCCCTATTCCAAAAATCTATTTAATATATGGTCCCCAAATAGGGTACGTATCAGATAAGAACAGACACTACGCTTGATCTTGAGCCATTTGGCCGAGAAGCGATGATCAGAAATGGTTTGCCACTTGGGCCGCACCAAGGCCTACAACCGAAACCCACTGTGGAGACATAGCAAAAGATTGCCGCAGGGAAGACATTTTCCAGAAACTCTGGAAGCTCTGTAGATGACAGTTCTGCGGTGTGCGTGTGTTCAAGCTGTGCACAACGCATTTTGAATCTGCATAACCACACCCTCCATCCCCATTGTGACAGCACGTGAAGGTTCCATGCGACAAAGCAAGCTCCATTTCCAGCTCCCTATTCCAAAAATCTATTTAATATATGGTCCCCAAATAGGGGACGTATCAGATAAGAACAGACACTACGCTTGATCTTGAGCCATTTGGCCGAGAAGCGATGATCAGAAATGGTTTGCCACTTGGGCCGCACCAAGGCCTACAACCGAAACTGTTGTGAATTCGCTTTTTGCTCCCTCTAGTGGTTACTAGTTTTTTGACTCTGGTTTTTCTGTCATTCCTTTTATCCGCACCTGGGTCGTTAGTTAGGGGTGTTGCTATTTAAGCTCCCTGGACCTTCAGTTCAATGCCTGGCAACGTAGTTATCAGAGCTAGTCTGCTGTGCTCTTGTCTACTGATCCTGGTTCCAGTTATATCAGCTAAGTCTGCCTTTTTGCTTTTTGCTTTTTGTTTTGGTTTTGTATTTTTGTCCAGCTTGTTCCAAATCTATATCCTGATCTTTGCTGGAAGCTCTAGGGGGCTGGTGTTCTCCCCCCGGACCGTTAGACGGTTCGGGGGTTCTTGAATTTCCAGTGTGGATTTTGATAGGGTTTTTGTTGACCATATAAGTTACCTTTCTTTATTCTGCTATCAGTAAGCGGGCCTCTCTGTGCTAAACCTGGTTCATTTCTGTGTTTGTCATTTCCTCTTACCTCACCGTTATTATTTGTGGGGGGGCTTCTATCCAGCTTTGGGGTTCCCTTCTCTGGAGGCAAGAAAGGTCTTTGTTTTTCCTCTACTAGGGGTAGTTAGATTCTCCGGCTGGAGCGTGTCATCTAGAATCATCGTAGGAATGATCCCCGGCTACTTCTAGTGTTGGCGTTAGGAGTAGATATATGGTCAACCCAGTTACCACTGCCCTATGAGCTGGTTTTTTGTATTCTGCAGACTTCCACGTTCCTCTGAGACCCTCGCCATTGGGGTCATAACAGTTTGCCAGGCCAGTATTAAATGTTTAATGCATTGCAGAAGAGGGATTATAAGAAAGAAGATTCTGAGTTTTGTTTTTTTTTTTCCTTCTTCCCCTTTACCTCAGAGTGGCTATGCTTGCTGCAGACATGAATGTCCAGACCTTGATTACAAGTGTGGACCAGCTGGCTACTCGTGTGCAGGGCATACAAGACTATGTTATCAGAAATCCTAGGTCAGAACCTAAAATACCGATTCCTGAACTGTTTTCCGGAGACAGGTTTAAGTTTAGGAATTTCGTGAATAATTGTAAATTGTTTTTGTCCCTGAGACCCTGTTCATCTGGAGACGCTGCTCAGCAAGTAAAAATTGTTATTTCGTTCTTACGGGGCGACCCTCAGGATTGGGCGTTTTCGCTGGCGCCAGGAGATCCGGCATTGGCTGATATTGATGCGTTTTTTCTGGCGCTCGGTTTGCTTTATGAGGAACCCAATCTTGAGATTCAGGCAGAAAAGGCCTTGCTGGCTATGTCTCAGGGACAGGACGAGGCTGAAGTGTATTGCCAAAAATTTCGGAAATGGTCCGTGCTGACACATTGGAACGAGTGTGCACTGGCCGCTAATTTTAGAAATGGCCTTTCTGAAGCCATTAAGAATGTTATGGTGGGTTTTCCCATTCCCACAGGTCTGAATGATACTATGGCACTGGCTATTCAAATTGACCGGCGGTTGCGGGAGCGCAAAACCGCAAATTCCCTCATGGTGTTGTCTGAACAGACACCTGATTTAATGCAATGTGATAGAATCCTGACTAGAAATGAGCGGAAAATTCATAGACGCCGGAATGGCTTGTGCTACTACTGTGGTGATTCTACACATGTTATCTCAGCATGCTCTAAACGTATAGCTAAGGTTGTTAGTCCTGTCACCGTTGGTAATTTGCAACCTAAATTTATTCTGTCTGTAACTTTGATTTGCTCACTGTCGTCTTATCCTGTCATGGCGTTTGTAGATTCAGGTGCTGCCCTGAGTCTTATGGATCTGTCATTTGCTAAGCGCTGTGGTTTTACTCTTGAACCATTGGAAAATCCTATTCCTCTCAGGGGTATTGATGCTACGCCATTGGCAGCAAATAAACCGCAGTATTGGACACAAGTTACCATGTGCATGACTCCTGAACACCGCGAGGTGATACGTTTCCTGGTTTTACATAAAATGCATGATTTGGTTGTTTTAGGGCTGCCATGGTTACAGACCCATAATCCAGTCCTGGACTGGAAGGCTATGTCAGTCTCAAGTTGGGGCTGTCGTGGTATTCATGGGGATTCCCTGCCTGTGTCTATTGCTTCTTCTACGCCTTCGGAAGTTCCTGAGTATTTGTCTGATTATCAGGATGTCTTCAGTGAGTCTGAGTCCAGTGCACTGCCTCCTCATAGGGACTGTGACTGTGCTATAGATTTGATCCCTGGCAGTAAATTTCCTAAGGGAAGACTGTTTAATCTGTCGGTACCCGAACATACCGCTATGCGTTCATATATCAAGGAGTCTCTGGAGAAAGGACATATTCGTCCGTCTTCTTCCCCTCTTGGTGCGGGATTCTTTTTTGTGGCAAAAAAGGACGGATCTTTGAGGCCTTGTATTGATTATCGGCTTTTAAATAAGATCACTGTCAAATTTCAGTATCCTTTACCGCTGTTGTCTGACTTGTTTGCCCGGATTAAGGGTGCCAAGTGGTTCACCAAGATAGACCTTCGTGGTGCGTACAACCTTGTGCGCATTAAGCAAGGTGATGAATGGAAAACCGCATTCAATACGCCCGAAGGTCATTTTGAGTACTTGGTGATGCCTTTTGGGCTCTCCAATGCGCCTTCAGTTTTTCAGTCCTTTATGCATGACATCTTCCGGAAGTATCTGGATAAATTTTTGATTGTTTATCTGGATGATATTTTGGTTTTTTCTGATAATTGGGATTCACATGTGGAGCAGGTCAGGTTGGTCTTTAAAATTTTGCGTGAAAATTCTTTGTTTGTCAAGGGCTCAAAGTGTCTCTTTGGTGTACAGAAGGTTCCCTTTTTGGGGTTCATTTTTTCCCCTTCTGCTGTGGAGATGGACCCAGTCAAGGTCCGAGCTATTCTTGATTGGACTCAGCCCTCGTCTGTTAAGAGTCTTCAGAAATTCTTGGGTTTCGCTAACTTCTACCGTCGTTTTATCGCTAATTTTTCTAGCATTGTGAAACCTTTGACGGATATGACCAAGAAGGGCTCCGATGTAGCCAACTGGGCTCCTGCTGCCGTGGAGGCTTTCCAGGAGTTGAAACGCCGGTTTACTTCGGCGCCTGTTTTGTGCCAGCCCGATGTCTCACTTCCCTTTCAGGTTGAGGTGGATGCTTCAGAGATTGGAGCGGGGGCCGTTTTGTCGCAGAGAGGCCCTGGTTGCTCTGTTATGAAACCTTGTGCCTTTTTCTCTAGGAAGTTTTCGCCTGCCGAGCGAAATTATGATGTGGGCAATCGGGAGTTGTTGGCCATGAAATGGGCATTTGAGGAGTGGCGTCATTGGCTCGAGGGTGCTAAGCATCGTGTGGTGGTCTTGACTGATCACAAAAATCTGATGTATCTCGAGTCTGCTAAACGCCTTAATCCGAGACAGGCCCGCTGGTCATTGTTTTTCTCCCGCTTTGATTTTGTTGTCTCGTATTTACCAGGTTCAAAGAATGTGAAGGCCGATGCTCTTTCTAGGAGCTTTGTGCCTGATGCTCCTGAAGTCGCTGATCCTGTTGGTATTCTTAAAGATGGAGTTATCTTGTCAGCTATTTCTCCGGATCTGCGACGTGTGTTGCAGAGATTTCAGGCGGATAGGCCTGAGTCTTGTCCACCTGACAGACTGTTTGTCCCGGATAAGTGGACCAGCAGAGTCATTTCCGAGGTTCATTCCTCGGTGTTGGCAGGTCACCCGGGAATTTTTGGCACCAGAGATCTGGTGGCCAGGTCCTTTTGGTGGCCTTCTTTGTCAAGGGATGTGCGGTCATTTGTGCAGTCCTGTGGGACTTGTGCTCGAGCTAAGCCTTGCTGTTCTCGTGCCAGCGGTTTGCTCTTGCCCTTGCCTGTCCCGAAGAGACCTTGGACACATATCTCCATGGATTTCATTTCTGATCTTCCGCTATCTCAGGGCATGTCCGTTATCTGGGTGATATGTGATCGCTTCTCCAAGATGGTCCATTTGGTTCCTTTGCCTAAGCTGCCTTCCTCTTCCGATCTGGTTCCTGTGTTTTTCCAGAACGTGGTTCGTTTGCACGGCATCCCTGAGAATATTGTGTCAGACAGAGGATCCCAGTTCGTTTCCAGGTTCTGGCGATCCTTTTGTAGTAGGATGGGCATTGATTTGTCGTTTTCGTCTGCTTTCCATCCTCAGACTAATGGACAGACGGAGCGAACCAATCAGACTTTGGAGGCTTATTTGAGGTGTTTTGTCTCTGCTGATCAGGACGATTGGGTGACATTCTTGCCGTTGGCTGAGTTTGCCCTTAATAATCGGGCTAGTTCCGCCACCTTGGTTTCGCCTTTTTTCTGCAACTCTGGTTTCCATCCTCGCTTTTCTTCGGGTCATGTGGAGCCTTCTGACTGTCCTGGGGTGGATTCTGTGGTGGATAGGTTGCAGCGGATCTGGAATCATGTGGTGGACAACTTGAAGTTGTCACAGGAGAGGGCTCAGCGCTTTGCCAACCGCCGCCGCGGTGTGGGTCCCCGACTACGCGTTGGGGATTTGGTGTGGCTTTCTTCCCGCTTTGTTCCTATGAAGGTCTCCTCTCCCAAGTTTAAACCTCGTTTTATTGGGCCTTACAAGATATTGGAAATCCTTAATCCTGTATCTTTTCGTCTGGATCTTCCTGTGTCGTTTGCTATTCACAATGTATTTCATAGGTCCTTGTTGCGGCGGTACATTGTGCCTGTAGTTCCTTCTGCCGAGCCTCCTGCTCCGGTGTTGGTTGAGGGCGAGTTGGAGTACGTGGTGGAGAAGATCTTGGATTCTCGCCTCTCCAGGCGGAGGCTTCAGTACCTGGTCAAGTGGAAGGGCTATGGTCAGGAGGATAATTCCTGGGTGGTCGCCTCTGATGTTCATGCGGCCGATATAGTTCGTGCCTTTCATGCCGCTCATCCTGATCGCCCTGGTGGTCGTGGTGAGGGTTCGGTGACCCCTCACTAAGGGGGGGGTACTGTTGTGAATTCGCTTTTTGCTCCCTCTAGTGGTTACTAGTTTTTTGACTCTGGTTTTTCTGTCATTCCTTTTATCCGCACCTGGGTCGTTAGTTAGGGGTGTTGCTATTTAAGCTCCCTGGACCTTCAGTTCAATGCCTGGCAACGTAGTTATCAGAGCTAGTCTGCTGTGCTCTTGTCTACTGATCCTGGTTCCAGTTATATCAGCTAAGTCTGCCTTTTTGCTTTTTGCTTTTTGTTTTGGTTTTGTATTTTTGTCCAGCTTGTTCCAAATCTATATCCTGATCTTTGCTGGAAGCTCTAGGGGGCTGGTGTTCTCCCCCCGGACCGTTAGACGGTTCGGGGGTTCTTGAATTTCCAGTGTGGATTTTGATAGGGTTTTTGTTGACCATATAAGTTACCTTTCTTTATTCTGCTATCAGTAAGCGGGCCTCTCTGTGCTAAACCTGGTTCATTTCTGTGTTTGTCATTTCCTCTTACCTCACCGTTATTATTTGTGGGGGGGCTTCTATCCAGCTTTGGGGTTCCCTTCTCTGGAGGCAAGAAAGGTCTTTGTTTTTCCTCTACTAGGGGTAGTTAGATTCTCCGGCTGGAGCGTGTCATCTAGAATCATCGTAGGAATGATCCCCGGCTATTTCTAGTGTTGGCGTTAGGAGTAGATATATGGTCAACCCAGTTACCACTGCCCTATGAGCTGGTTTTTTGTATTCTGCAGACTTCCACGTTCCTCTGAGACCCTCGCCATTGGGGTCATAACACGAAACCCACTGTGGAGACATAGCAAAAGATTGCCGCAGGGAAGACATTTTCCAGAAACTCTGGAAGCTCTGTAGATGACAGTTCTGCGGTGTGCGTGTGTTCAAGCTGTGCACAACGCGTTTTGAATCTGCATAACCACACCCTCCATCCCCATTGTGACAGCACGTGAAGGTTCCATGCGACAAAGCAAGCTCCATTTCCAGCTCCCTATTCCAAAAATCCATTTAATATATGGTCCCCAAATAGGGGACGTATCAGATAAGAACAGACTCTACGCTTGATCTTGAGCCATTTGGCCGAGAAGCGATGATCAGAAATGGTTTGCCACTTGGGCCGCACCAAGGCCTACAACCAAAACCCACTGTGGAGACATAGCAAAAGATTGCCGCAGGGAAGACATTTTCCAGAAACTTTGGAAGCTCTGTAGATGACAGTTCTGCGGTGTGCGTGTGTTCAAGCTGTATACAACGCGTTTCGAATCTGCATAACCACACCCTCCATCCCCATTGTGACAGCACGTGAAGGTTCCGTGCGACAAAGCAAGCTCCATTGCCAGCTCCCTATTCCAAAAATCCATTTAATATATGGTCCCCAAATAGGGGACGTATCAGATAAGAACAGACTCTACGCTTGATCTTGAGCCATTTGGCCGAGAAGCGATGATCAGAAATGGTTTGCCACTTGGGCCGCACCAAGGCCTACAACCGAAACCCACTGTGGAGACATAGCAAAAGATTGCCGCAGGGAAGACATTTTCCAGAAACTCTGGAAGCTCTGTCGATGACAGTTCTGCGGTGTGCGTGTGTTCAAGCTGTGCACAACGCATTTTGAATCTGCATAACCACACCCTCCATCCAAATTGTGACAGCATGTGAAGGTTCCGTCCGACGAAGCAAGCTCCATTTCCAGCTCCCTATTCCAAAAATCCATTTAATATATGGTCCCCAAATAGGGGACGTATCACATAAGAACAGACACTACGCTTGATCTTGAGCCATTTGGCCGAGAAGCGATGATCAGAAATGGTTTGCCACTTAGGCCTCACCAAGGCCTACAACCGTAACCCACTGTGGAGACATAGCAAAAGATTGCCGCAGGGAAGACATTTTCCAGAAACTCTGGAAGCTCTGTAGATGACAGTTCTGCGGTGTGCGTGTGTTCAAGCTGTGCACAACGCGTTTTGAATCTGCATAACCACACCCTCCATCCCCATTGTGACAGCACGTGAAGGTTCTGTGCGACAAAGCAAGCTCCATTTCCAGCTCCCTATTCCAAAAATCTATTTAATATATGGTCCCCAAATAGGGGACGTATCAGATAAGAACAGACACTACGCTTGATCTTGAGCCATTTGGCCGAGAAGCGATGATCAGAAATGGTTTGCCACTTGGGCCGCACCAAGGCCTACAACCGAAACCCACTGTGGAGACATAGCAAAAGATTGCCGCAGAGAAGACATTTTCCAGAAACTCTGGCAGCTTTGTCGATGACAATTCTGCGGTGTGCGTGTGTTCAAGCTGTGCACAACGCGTTTTGAATCTGCATAATCACACCCTCCATCCCCATTGTGACAGCACGTGAAGGTTCCGTGTGACAAAGCAAGCTCCATTTCCAGCTCCCTATTCCAAAAATCCATTTAATATATGGTCCCCAAATAGGGGACGTATCAGATAAGAACAGACACTACGCTTGATCTTGAGCCATTTGGCCGAGAAGCGATGATCAGAAATGGTGTGCCACTTGGGCCGCACCAAGGCCTACAACCGAAACCCACTGTGGAGACATAGCAAAAGATTGCCGCAGGGAAGACATTTTCCAGAAACTCTGGAAGCTCTGTAGATGACAGTTCTGCGGTGTGCGTGTGTTCAAGCTGTGCACAACGCGTTTTGAATCTGCATAACCACACCCTCCATCCCCATTGTGACAGCACGTGAAGGTTCCGTGCGACAAAGCAAGCTCCATTTCCAGTTCCCTATTCCAAAAATCTATTTAATATATGGTCCCCAAATAGGGGACGTATCAGATAAGAACAGACACTACGCTTGATCTTGAGCCATTTGGCCGAGAAGCGATGATCAGAAATGGTTTGCCACTTGGGCTGCCCCAAGGCCTACAACCGAAACCCACTGTGGAGACATAGCAAAAGATTGCCGCAGGGAAGACATTTTCCAGAAACTCTGGAAGCTCTGTCGATGACAGTTCTGCGGTGTGCGTGTGTTCAAGCTGTGCACAACGCGTTTTGAATCTGCATAACCACACCCTCCATCCCCATTGTGACAGCACGTGAAGGTTCCGTGCGACAAAGCAAGCTCCATTTCCAGCTCCCTATTCCAAAAATCCATTTAATATATGGTCCCCAAATAGGGGACGTATCAGATAAGAACAGACACTACGCTTGATCTTGAGCCATTTGGCCGAGAAGCGATGATCAGAAATGGTGTGCCACTTGGGCCGCACCAACGCCTACAACCGAAACCCACTGTGGAGACATAGCAAAAGATTGCCGCAGGGAAGACATTTTCCAGAAACTCTGGAAGCTCTGTAGATGACAGTTCTGCGGTGTGCGTGTGTTCAAGCTGTGCACAACGCGTTTTGAATCTGCATAACCACACCCTCCATCCCCATTGTGACAGCAAGTGAAGGTTCCGTGCGACAAAGCAAGCTCCATTTCCAGTTCCCTATTCCAAAAATCTATTTAATATATGGTCCCCAAATAGGGTACGTATCAGATAAGAACAGACACTACGCTTGATCTTGAGCCATTTGTCCGAGAAGCGATGATCAGAAATGGTTTGCCACTTGGGCCGCACCAACGCCTACAACCGAAACCCACTGTGGAGACATAGCAAAAGATTGCCGCAGGGAAGACATTTTCCAGAAACTCTGGAAGCTCTGTAGATGACAGTTCTGCGGTGTGCGTGTGTTCAAGCTGTGCACAACGCGTTTTGAATCTGCATAACCACACCCTCCATCCCCATTGTGACAGCACGTGAAGGTTCCATGCGACAAAGCAAGCTCCATTTCCAGCTCCCTATTCCAAAAATCTATTTAATATATGGTCCCCAAATAGGGGACCTATCAGATAAGAACAGACACTACGCTTGATCTTGAGCCATTTGGCCGAGAAGCGATGATCAGAAATGGTTTGCCACTTGGGCCGCACAAAGGCCTACAACCGAAACCCACTGTGGAGACATAGCAAAAGATTGCCACAGGGAAGACATTTTCCAGAAACTCTGGAAGCTCTGTAGATGACAGTTCTGCGGTGTGCGTGTGTTCAAGCTGTGCACAACGCGTTTTTAATCTGCATAACCACACCCTCCATCCCCATTGTGACAGCACGTGAAGGTTCCATGCGACAAAGCAAGCTCCATTTCCAGCTCCCTATTCCAAAAATCTATTTAATATATGGTCCCCAAATAGGGGACGTATCAGATAAGAACAGACACTACGCTTGATCTTGAGCCATTTGGCCGAGAAGCGATGAACAGAAATGATTTGCCACTTGGGCCGCACCAAGGCCTACAACCGAAACCCACTGTGGAGACATAGCAAAAGATTGCCGCAGGGAAGACATTTTCCAGAAACTCTGGAAGCTCTGTAGATGACAGTTCTGCGGTGTGCGTGTGTTCAAGCTGTGCACAACGCGTTTTGAATCTGCATAACCACACCCTCCATCCCCATTGTGACAGCACGTGAAGGTTCCGTGCGACAAAGCAAGCTCCGTTTCCAGCTCCCTATTCCAAAAATCTATTTAATATATGGTCCCCAAATAGGGGACGTATCAGATAAGAACAGACACTACGCTTGATCTTGAGCCATTTGGCCGAGAAGCGATGATCAGAAATGGTTTGCCATTTGGGCCGCACCAAGGCCTACAACCGAAACCCACTGTGGAGACTTAGCAAAAGATTGCCGCAGGGAAGACATTTTCCAGAAACTCTGGAAGCTCTGTAGATGACAGTTCTGCGGTGTGCGTGTGTTCAAGCTGTGCACAACGCGTTTTGAATCTGCATAACCACACCCTCCATCCCCATTGTGACAGCACGTGAAGGTTCCGTGCGACAAAGCAAGCTCCATTTCCAGCTCCCTATTCCAAAAATCCATTAAATATATGGTCCCCAAATAGGGGACGTATCAGATAAGAACAGACTCTACGCTTGATCTTGAGCCATTTGTCCGGGAAGCGATGATCAGAAATGGTTTGCCACTTGGGCCGCACCAAGGCCTACAACCGAAACCCACTGTGGAGACATAGCAAAAGATTGCCGCAGGGAAGACATTTTCCAGAAACTTTGGAAGTTCTGTAGATGACAGTTCTGCGGTGTGCGTGTGTTCAAGCTGTATACAACGCGTTTCGAATCTGCATAACCACACCCTCCATCCCCATTGTGACAGCACGTGAAGGTTCCGTGCGACAAAGCAAGCTCCATTTCCAGCTCCGTATTGCAAAAATCCATTTAATATATGGTCCCCAAATAGGGGACGTATCAGATAAGAACAGACTCTACGCTTGATCGTGAGCTATTTGGCCGAGAAACGATGATCAGAAATGGTTTGCCACTTGGGCCGCACCAAGGCCTACAACCAAAACCCACTGTGGAGACATAGCAAAAGATTGCCGCAGGGAAGACATTTTCCAGAAACTCTGGAAGCTCTGTAGATGACAGTTCTGCGGTGTGCGTGTGTTCAAGCTGTGCACAATGCGTTTCGAATCTGCATAACCACACCCTCCATCCCCATTGTGACAGCACGTGAAGGTTCCGTGTGACAAAGCAAGCTCCATTTCCAGCTCCCTATTCCAAAAATCCATTTAATATATGGTCCCCAAATAGGGGACGTATCAGATAAGAACAGACACTACGCTTGATCTTGAGCCATTTGGCCGAGAAGCAATGAACAGAAATGGTTTGCCACTTGGGCCGCACCAAGGCCTACAACCGAAACCCACTGTGGAGACATAGCAAAAGATTGCCGCAGGGAAGACATTTTCCAGAAACTCTGGAAGCTCTGTCGATGACAGTTCTGCGGTGTGCGTGTGTTCAAGCTGTGCACAACGCGTTTTGAATCTGCATAACCACACCCTCCATCCCCATTGTGACAGCATGTGAAGGTTCCGTCCGACGAAGCAAGCTCCATTTCCAGCTCCGTTTTCCAAAAATCCATTTAATATATGGTCCCCAAATAGGGGACGTATCAGATAAGAACAGACACTACGCTTGATCTTGAGCCATTTGGCCGAGAAGCGATGATCAGAAATGGTTTGCCACTTGGGCCGCACCAAGGCCTAAAACCGAAACCCACTGTGGAGACATAGCAAAAGATTGCCGCAGGGAAGACATTTTCCAGAAACTCTGGAAGCTCTGTCGATGACAGTTCTGCGGTGTGCGTGTGTTCAAGCTGTGCACAACGCGTTTTGAATCTGCATAACCACACCCTCCATCCCCATTGTGACAGCACGTGAAGGTTCCGTGCGACAAAGCAAGCTCCATTTCCAGCTCCCTATTCCAAAAATCTATTTAATATATGGTCCCCAAATAGGGGACGTATCAGATAAGAACAGACACTACGCTTGATCTTGAGCCATTTGGCCGAGAAGCGATGATCAGAAATGGTTTGCCACTTGGGCCGCACCAAGGCCTACAACCGAAACCCACTGTGGAGACATAGCAAAAGATTGCCGCAGGGAAGACATTTTCCAAAAACTCTGGAAGCTCTGTAGATGACAGTTCTGCGGTGTGCGTGTGTTCAAGCTGTGCACAACGCGTTTTGAATCTGCATAACCACACCCTCCATCCCCATTGTGACAGCACGTGAAGGTTCCGTGTGACAAAGCAAGCTCCATTTCCAGCTCCCTATTCCAAAAATCCATTTAATATATGGTCCCCAAATAGGGAACGTATCAGATAAGAACAGACACTACGCTTGATCTTGAGCCATTTGGCCGAGAAGCGATGATCAGAAATGGTTTGCCACTTGGGCCGCACCAAGGCCTAAAACCGAAACCCACTGTGGAGACATAGCAAAAGATTGCCGCAGGGAAGACATTTTCCAGAAACTCTGGAAGCTCTGTCGATGACAGTTCTGCGGTGTGCGTGTGTTCAAGCTGTGCACAACGCGTTTTGAATCTGCATAACCACACCCTCCATCCCCACTGTGACAGCACGTGAAGGTTCCGTGCGACAAAGCAAGCTCCATTTCCAGCTCCCTATTCCAAAAATCTATTTAATATATGGTCCCCAAATAGGGGACGTATCAGATAAGAACAGACACTACGCTTGATCTTGAGCCATTTGGCCGAGAAGCGATGATCAGAAATGGTTTGCCACTTGGGCCGCACCAAGGCCTACAACCGAAACCCACTGTGGAGACATAGCAAAAGATTGCCGCAGGGAAGACATTTTCCAGAAACTCTGGAAGCTCTGTCGATGACAGTTCTGCAGTGTGCGTGTGTTCAAGCTGTGCACAACGCGTTTTGAATCTGCATAACCACACCCTCCATCCCCATTGTGACAGCACGTGAAGGTTCCGTGTGACAAAGCAAGCTCCATTTCCAGCTCCCTATTCCAAAAATCCATTTAATATATGGTCCCCAAATAGGGGACGTATCAGATAAGAACAGACACTACGCTTGATCTTGAGCCATTTGGCCGAGAAGCGATGATCAGAAATGGTTTGCCACTTGGGCCGCACCAAGGCCTACAACCGAAACCCACTGTGGAGACATAGCAAAAGATTGCCGCAGGGAAGACATTTTCCAGAAACTCTGGAGGTTCTGTAGATGATAGTTCTGCGGTGTGCGTGTGTTCAAGCTGTGCACAACGCGTTTTGAATCTGCATAACCACACCCTCCATCCCCATTGTGACAGCACGTGAAGGTTCCGTGCGACAAAGCATGCTCCATTTCCAGCTCCCTATTCCAAAAATCTATTTAATATATGGTCCCCAAATAGGGGACATATCAGATAAGAGCAGACACTACGCTTGATCTTGAGCCATTTGGCCAAGAAGCGATGATCAGAAATGGTTTGCCACTTGGGCCGCACCAAGGCCTACAACCGAAACCCACTGTGGAGACATAGCAAAAGATTGCCGCAGGGAAGACATTTTCCAGAAACTCTGGAAGCTCTGTCGATGACAGTTCTGCGGTGTGCGTGTGTTCAAGCTGTGCACAACGCGTTTTGAATCTGCATAACCACACCCTCCATCCCCATTGTGACAGCATGTGAAGGTTCCGTCCGACGAAGCAAGCTCCATTTCCAGCTCCGTTTTCCAAAAATCCATTTAATATATGGTCCCCAAATAGGGGACGTATCAGATAAGAACAGACACTACGCTTGATCTTGAGCCATTTGGCCGAGAAGCGATGATCAGAAATGGTTTGCCACTTAGGCCTCACCAAGGCCTACAACCGTAACCCACTGTGGAGACATAGCAAAAGATTGCCGCAGGGAAGACATTTTCCAGAAACCCTGGAAGCTCTGTAGATGACAGTTCTGCGGTGTGCGTGTGTTCAAGCTGTGCACAACGCATTTTGAATCTGCATAACCACACCCTCCATCCTCATTGTGACAGCACGTGAAGGTTCTGTGCGACAAAGCAAGCTCCATTTCCAGCTCCCTATTCCAAAAATCTATTTAATATATGGTCCCCAAATAGGGGACGTATCAGATAAGAACAGACACTACGCTTGATCTTGAGCCATTTGGCCGAGAAACGATGATCAGAAATGGTTTGCCACTTGGGCCGCACCAAGGCCTACAACCGAAACCCACTGTGGAGACATAGCAAAAGATTGCCGCAGGGAAGACATTTTCCAGAAACTCTGGAAGCTTTGTCGATGACAGTTCTGCGGTGTGCGTGTGTTCAAGCTGTGCACAACGCGTTTTGAATCTGCATAATCACACCCTCCATCCCCATTGTGACAGCACGTGAAGGTTCCGTGTGACAAAGCAAGCTCCATTTCCAGCTCCCTATTCCAAAAATCCATTTAATATATGGTCCCCAAATAGGGGACGTATCCGAGAAGAACAGACACTACGCTTGATCTTGAGCCATTTGGCCGAGAAGCGATGATCAGAAATGGTTTGCCACTTGGGCCGCCCCAAGGCCTACAACTGAAACCCACTGTGGAGACATAGCAAAAGATTGCCGCAGGGAAGACATTTTCCAGAAACTCTGGAAGCTCTGTAGATGACAGTTCTGCGGTGTGCGTGTGTTCAAGCTGTGCACAACGCGTTTTGAATCTGCATAACCACACCCTCCATCCCCATTGTGACAGCACGTGAAGGTTCCGTGCGACAAAGCAAGCTCCATTTCCAGCTCCCTATTCCAAAAATCCATTTAATATATGGTCCCCAAATAGGGGACGTATCAGATAAGAACAGACACTACGCTTGATCTTGAGCCATTTGGCCGAGAAGCGATGATCAGAAATGGTGTGCCACTTGGGCCGCACCAAGGCCTACAACCGAAACCCACTGTGGAGACATAGCAAAAGATTGCCGCAGGGAAGACATTTTCCAGAAACTCTGGAAGTTCTGTAGATGACAGTTCTGCGGTGTGCGTGTGTTCAAGCTGTGCACAACGCGTTTTGAATCTGCATAACCACACCCTCCATCCCCATTGTGACAGCAAGTGAAGGTTCCGTGCGACAAAGCAAGCTCCATTTCCAGCTCCCTATTCCAAAAATCCATTTAATATATGGTCCCCAAATAGGGGACGTATCAGATAAGAACAGACACTACGCTTGATCTTGAGCCATTTGGCCGAGAAGCGATGATCAGAAATGGTTTGCCACTTGGGCCGCACCAAGGCCTAAAACCGAAACCCACTGTGGAGACATAGCAAAAGATTGCCGCAGGGAAGACATTTTCCAGAAACTCTGGAAGCTCTGTCGATGACAGTTCTGCGGTGTGCGTGTGTTCAAGCTGTGCACAACGCGTTTTGAATCTGCATAACCACACCCTCCATCCCCATTGTGACAGCACGTGAAGGTTCCGTGCGACAAAGCAAGCTCCATTTCCAGCTCCCTATTCCAAAAATCTATTTAATATATGGTCCCCAAATAGGGGACGTATCAGATAAGAACAGACACTACGCTTGATCTTGAGCCATTTGGCCGAGAAGCGATGATCAGAAATGGTTTGCCACTTGGGCCGCACCAAGGCCTACAACCGAAACCCACTGTGGAGACATAGCAAAAGATTGCCGCAGGGAAGACATTTTCCAGAAACTCTGGAAGCTCTGTCGATGACAGTTCTGCAGTGTGCGTGTGTTCAAGCTGTGCACAACGCGTTTTGAATCTGCATAACCACACCCTCCATCCCCATTGTGACAGCACGTGAAGGTTCCGTGTGACAAAGCAAGCTCCATTTCCAGCTCCCTATTCCAAAAATCCATTTAATATATGGTCCCCAAATAGGGGACGTATCAGATAAGAACAGACACTACGCTTGATCTTGAGCCATTTGGCCGAGAAGCGATGATCAGAAATGGTTTGCCACTTGGGCCGCACCAAGGCCTACAACCGAAACCCACTGTGGAGACATAGCAAAAGATTGCCGCAGGGAAGACATTTTCCAGAAACTCTGGAAGCTCTGTCGATGACAGTTCTGCGGTGTGCGTGTGTTCAAGCTGTGCACAACGCGTTTTGAATCTGCATAACCACACCCTCCATCCCCATTGTGACAGCATGTGAAGGTTCCGTCCGACGAAGCAAGCTCCATTTCCAGCTCCGTTTTCCAAAAATCCATTTAATATATGGTCCCCAAATAGGGGACGTATCAGATAAGAACAGACACTACGCTTGATCTTGAGCCATTTGGCCGAGAAGCGATGATCAGAAATGGTTTGCCACTTGGGCCGCACCAAGGCCTAAAACCGAAACCCACTGTGGAGACATAGCAAAAGATTGCCGCAGGGAAGACATTTTCCAGAAACTCTGGAAGCTCTGTCGATGACAGTTCTGCGGTGTGCGTGTGTTCAAGCTGTGCACAACGCGTTTTGAATCTGCATAACCACACCCTCCATCCCCATTGTGACAGCACGTGAAGGTTCCGTGCGACAAAGCAAGCTCCATTTCCAGCTCCCTATTCCAAAAATCTATTTAATATATGGTCCCCAAATAGGGGACGTATCAGATAAGAACAGACACTACGCTTGATCTTGAGCCATTTGGCCGAGAAGCGATGATCAGAAATGGTTTGCCACTTGGGCCGCACCAAGGCCTACAACCGAAACCCACTGTGGAGACATAGCAAAAGATTGCCGCAGGGAAGACATTTTCCAGAAACTCTGGAAGTTCTGTAGATGATAGTTCTGCGGTGTGCGTGTGTTCAAGCTGTGCACAACGCGTTTTGAATCTGCATAACCACACCCTCCATCCCCATTGTGACAGCACGTGAAGGTTCCGTGCGACAAAGCAAGCTCCATTTCCAGCACCCTATTCCAAAAATCTATTTAATATATGGTCCCCAAATAGGGGACATATCAGATAAGAGCAGACACTACGCTTGATCTTGAGCCATTTGGCCAAGAAGCGATGATCAGAAATGGTTTGCCACTTGGGCCGCACCAAGGCCTACAACCGAAACCCACTGTGGAGACATAGCAAAAGATTGCCGCAGGGAAGACATTTTCCAGAAACTCTGGAAGCTCTGTCGATGACAGTTCTGCGGTGTGCGTGTGTTCAAGCTGTGCACAACGCGTTTTGAATCTGCATAACCACACCCTCCATCCCCATTGTGACAGCATGTGAAGGTTCCGTCCGACGAAGCAAGCTCCATTTCCAGCTCCGTTTTCCAAAAATCCATTTAATATATGGTCCCCAAATAGGGGACGTATCAGATAAGAACAGACACTACGCTTGATCTTGAGCCATTTGGCCGAGAAGCGATGATCAGAAATGGTTTGCCACTTGGGCCGCACCAAGGCCTACAACCGAAACCCACTGTGGAGACATAGCAAAAGATTGCCGCAGGGAAGACATTTTCCAAAAACTCTGGAAGCTCTGTAGATGACAGTTCTGCGGTGTGCGTGTGTTCAAGCTGTGCACAACGCGTTTTGAATCTGCATAACCACACCCTCCATCCCCATTGTGACAGCACGTGAAGGTTCCGTGCGACAAAGCAAGCTCCATTTCCAGCACCCTATTCCAAAAATCTATTTAATATATGGTCCCCAAATAGGGGACATATCAGATAAGAGCAGACACTACGCTTGATCTTGAGCCATTTGGCCAAGAAGCGATGATCAGAAATGGTTTGCCACTTGGGCCGCACCAAGGCCTACAACCGAAACCCACTGTGGAGACATAGCAAAAGATTGCCGCAGGGAAGACATTTTCCAGAAACTCTGGAAGCTCTGTCGATGACAGTTCTGCGGTGTGCGTGTGTTCAAGCTGTGCACAACGCGTTTTGAATCTGCATAACCACACCCTCCATCCCCATTGTGACAGCATGTGAAGGTTCCGTCCGACGAAGCAAGCTCCATTTCCAGCTCCGTTTTCCAAAAATCCATTTAATATATGGTCCCCAAATAGGGGACGTATCAGATAAGAACAGACACTACGCTTGATCTTGAGCCATTTGGCCGAGAAGCGATGATCAGAAATGGTTTGCCACTTGGGCCGCACCAAGGCCTAAAACCGAAACCCACTGTGGAGACATAGCAAAAGATTGCCGCAGGGAAGACATTTTCCAGAAACTCTGGAAGCTCTGTCGATGACAGTTCTGCGGTGTGCGTGTGTTCAAGCTGTGCACAACGCGTTTTGAATCTGCATAACCACACCCTCCATCCCCATTGTGACAGCACGTGAAGGTTCCGTGCGACAAAGCAAGCTCCATTTCCAGCTCCCTATTCCAAAAATCTATTTAATATATGGTCCCCAAATAGGGGACGTATCAGATAAGAACAGACACTACGCTTGATCTTGAGCCATTTGGCCGAGAAGCGATGATCAGAAATGGTTTGCCACTTGGGCCGCACCAAGGCCTACAACCGAAACCCACTGTGGAGACATAGCAAAAGATTGCCGCAGGGAAGACATTTTCCAAAAACTCTGGAAGCTCTGTAGATGACAGTTCTGCGGTGTGCGTGTGTTCAAGCTGTGCACAACGCGTTTTGAATCTGCATAACCACACCCTCCATCCCCATTGTGACAGCACGTGAAGGTTCCGTGTGACAAAGCAAGCTCCATTTCCAGCTCCCTATTCCAAAAATCCATTTAATATATGGTCCCCAAATAGGGGACGTATCAGATAAGAACAGACACTACGCTTGATCTTGAGCCATTTGGCCGAGAAGCGATGATCAGAAATGGTTTGCCACTTGGGCCGCACCAAGGCCTAAAACCGAAACCCACTGTGGAGACATAGCAAAAGATTGCCGCAGGGAAGACATTTTCCAGAAACTCTGGAAGCTCTGTCGATGACAGTTCTGCGGTGTGCGTGTGTTCAAGCTGTGCACAACGCGTTTTGAATCTGCATAACCACACCCTCCATCCCCACTGTGACAGCACGTGAAGGTTCCGTGCGACAAAGCAAGCTCCATTTCCAGCTCCCTATTCCAAAAATCTATTTAATATATGGTCCCCAAATAGGGGACGTATCAGATAAGAACAGACACTACGCTTGATCTTGAGCCATTTGGCCGAGAAGCGATGATCAGAAATGGTTTGCCACTTGGGCCGCACCAAGGCCTACAACCGAAACCCACTGTGGAGACATAGCAAAAGATTGCCGCAGGGAAGACATTTTCCAAAAACTCTGGAAGCTCTGTAGATGACAGTTCTGCGGTGTGCGTGTGTTCAAGCTGTGCACAACGCGTTTTGAATCTGCATAACCACACCCTCCATCCCCATTGTGACAGCACGTGAAGGTTCCGTGTGACAAAGCAAGCTCCATTTCCAGCTCCCTATTCCAAAAATCCATTTAATATATGGTCCCCAAATAGGGGACGTATCAGATAAGAACAGACACTACGCTTGATCTTGAGCCATTTGGCCGAGAAGCGATGATCAGAAATGGTTTGCCACTTGGGCCGCACCAAGGCCTAAAACCGAAACCCACTGTGGAGACATAGCAAAAGATTGCCGCAGGGAAGACATTTTCCAGAAACTCTGGAAGCTCTGTCGATGACAGTTCTGCGGTGTGCGTGTGTTCAAGCTGTGCACAACGCGTTTTAAATCTGCATAACCACACCCTCCATCCCCATTGTGACAGCACGTGAAGGTTCCGTGCGACAAAGCAAGCTCCATTTCCAGCTCCCTATTCCAAAAATCTATTTAATATATGGTCCCCAAATAGGGGACGTATCAGATAAGAACAGACACTACGCTTGATCTTGAGCCATTTGGCCGAGAAGCGATGATCAGAAATGGTTTGCCACTTGGGCCGCACCAAGGCCTACAACCGAAACCCACTGTGGAGACATAGCAAAAGATTGCCGCAGGGAAGACATTTTCCAGAAACTCTGGAAGCTCTGTCGATGACAGTTCTGCAGTGTGCGTGTGTTCAAGCTGTGCACAACGCGTTTTGAATCTGCATAACCACACCCTCCATCCCCATTGTGACAGCACGTGAAGGTTCCGTGTGACAAAGCAAGCTCCATTTCCAGCTCCTTATTCCAAAAATCCATTTAATATATGGTCCCCAAATAGGGGACGTATCAGATAAGAACAGACACTACGCTTGATCTTGAGCCATTTGGCCGAGAAGCGATGATCAGAAATGGTTTGCCACTTGGGCCGCACCAAGGCCTACAACCGAAACCCACTGTGGAGACATAGCAAAAGATTGCCGCAGGGAAGACATATTCCAGAAACTCTGGAGGTTCTGTAGATGATAGTTCTGCGGTGTGCGTGTGTTCAAGCTGTGCACAACGCGTTTTGAATCTGCATAACCACACCCTCCATCCCCATTGTGACAGCACGTGAAGGTTCCGTGCGACAAAGCAAGCTCCATTTCCAGCTCCCTATTCCAAAAATCTATTTAATATATGGTCCCCAAATAGGGGACATATCAGATAAGAGCAGACACTACGCTTGATCTTGAGCCATTTGGCCAAGAAGCGATGATCAGAAATGGTTTGCCACTTGGGCCGCACCAAGGCCTACAACCGAAACCCACTGTGGAGACATAGCAAAAGATTGCCGCAGGGAAGACATTTTCCAGAAACTCTGGAAGCTCTGTCGATGACAGTTCTGCGGTGTGCGTGTGTTCAAGCTGTGCACAACGCGTTTTGAATCTGCATAACCACACCCTCCATCCCCATTGTGACAGCATGTGAAGGTTCCGTCCGACGAAGCAAGCTCCATTTCCAGCTCCGTTTTCCAAAAATCCATTTAATATATGGTCCCCAAATAGGGGACGTATCAGATAAGAACAGACACTACGCTTGATCTTGAGCCATTTGGCCGAGAAGCGATGATCAGAAATGGTTTGCCACTTAGGCCTCACCAAGGCCTACAACCGTAACCCACTGTGGAGACATAGCAAAAGATTGCCGCAGGGAAGACATTTTCCAGAAACCCTGGAAGCTCTGTAGATGACAGTTCTGCGGTGTGCGTGTGTTCAAGCTGTGCACAACGCATTTTGAATCTGCATAACCACACCCTCCATCCCCATTGTGACAGCACGTGAAGGTTCTGTGCGACAAAGCAAGCTCCATTTCCAGCTCCCTATTCCAAAAATCTATTTAATATATGGTCCCCAAATAGGGGACGTATCAGATAAGAACAGACACTACGCTTGATCTTGAGCCATTTGGCCGAGAAACGATGATCAGAAATGGTTTGCCACTTGGGCCGCACCAAGGCCTACAACCGAAACCCACTGTGGAGACATAGCAAAAGATTGCCGCAGGGAAGACATTTTCCAGAAACTCTGGAAGCTTTGTCGATGACAGTTCTGCGGTGTGCGTGTGTTCAAGCTGTGCACAACGCGTTTTGAATCTGCATAATCACACCCTCCATCCCCATTGTGACAGCACGTGAAGGTTCCGTGTGACAAAGCAAGCTCCATTTCCAGCTCCCTATTCCAAAAATCCATTTAATATATGGTCCCCAAATAGGGGACGTATCCGAGAAGAACAGACACTACGCTTGATCTTGAGCCATTTGGCCGAGAAGCGATGATCAGAAATTGTTTGCCACTTGGGCCGCACCAAGGCCTACAACTGAAACCCACTGTGGAGACATAGCAAAAGATTGCCGCAGGGAAGACATTTTCCAGAAACTCTGGAAGCTCTGTAGATGACAGTTCTGCGGTGTGCGTGTGTTCAAGCTGTGCACAACGCGTTTTGAATCTGCATAACCACACCCTCCATCCCCATTGTGACAGCACGTGAAGGTTCCGTGCGACAAAGCAAGCTCCATTTCCAGCTCCCTATTCCAAAAATCCATTTAATATATGGTCCCCAAATAGGGGACGTATCAGATAGGAACAGACACTACGCTTGATCTTGAGCCATTTGGCCGAGAAGCGATGATCAGAAATGGTGTGCCACTTGGGCCGCACCAAGGCCTACAACCGAAACCCACTGTGGAGACATAGCAAAAGATTGCCGCAGGGAAGACATTTTCCAGAAACTCTGGAAGTTCTGTAGATGACAGTTCTGCGGTGTGCGTGTGTTCAAGCTGTGCACAACGCGTTTTGAATCTGCATAACCACACCCTCCATCCCCATTGTGAAAGCAAGTGAAGGTTCCGTGCGACAAAGCAAGCTCCATTTCCAGTTCCCTATTCCAAAAATCTATTTAATATATGGTCCCCAAATAGGGTACGTATCAGATAAGAACAGACACTACGCTTGATCTTGAGCCATTTGGCCGAGAAGCGATGATCAGAAATGGTTTGCCACTTGGGCCGCACCAAGGCCTACAACCGAAACCCACTGTGGAGACATAGCAAAAGATTGCCGCAGGGAAGACATTTTCCAGAAACTCTGGAAGCTCTGTAGATGACAGTTCTGCGGTGTGCGTGTGTTCAAGCTGTGCACAACGCGTTTTGAATCTGCATAACCACACCCTCCATCCCCATTGTGACAGCACGTGAAGGTTCCGTGCGACAAAGCAAGCTCCATTTCCAGCTCCCTATTCCAAAAATCCATTTAATATATGGTCCCCAAATAGGGGACGTATCAGATAAGAACAGACACTACGCTTGATCTTGAGCCATTTGGCCGAGAAGCGATGATCAGAAATGGTTTGCCACTTGGGCCGCACCAAGGCCTACAACCGAAACCCACTGTGGAGACATAGCAAAAGATTGCCGCAGGGAAGACATTTTCCAGAAACTTTGGAAGCTCTGTAGATGACAGTTCTGCGGTGTGCGTGTGTTCAAGCTGTATACAACGCGTTTCGAATCTGCATAACCACACCCTCCATCCCCATTGTGACAGCACGTGAAGGTTCCGTGCGACAAAGCAAGCTCCATTGCCAGCTCCCTATTCCAAAAATCCATTTAATATATGGTCCCCAAATAGGGGACGTATCAGATAAGAACAGACTCTACGCTTGATCTTGAGCCATTTGGCCGAGAAGCGATGATCAGAAATGGTTTGCCATTTGGGCCGCACCAAGGCCTACAACCGAAACCCACTGTGGAGATATAGCAAAAGATTGCCGCAGGGAAGACATTTTCCAGAAACTCTGGAAGCTCTGTAGATGACAGTTCTGCGGTGTGCGTGTGTTCAAGCTGTGCACAACGCGTTTTGAATCTGCATAACCACACCCTCCATCCCCATTGTGACAGCACGTGAAGGTTCCGTGCGACAAAGCAAGCTCCATTTCCAGCATCCTATTCCAAAAATCCATTTAATATATGGTCCCCAAATAAGGGACGTATCAGATAAGAACAGACTCTACGCTTGATCTTGAGCCATTTGGCCGAGAAGCGATGATCAGAAATGGTTTGCCACTTGGGCCGCACCAAGGCCTACAACCGAAACCCACTGTGGAGACTTAGCAAAAGATTGCCGCAGGGAAGACATTTTCCAGAAACTCTGGAAGCTCTGTAGATGACAGTTCTGCGGTGTGCGTGTGTTCAAGCTGTGCACAACGCGTTTCGAATCTGCATAACCACACCCTCCATCCCCATTGTGACAGCACGTGAAGGTTCCGTGTGACAAAGCAAGCTCCATTTCCAGCTCCCTATTCCAAAAATCCATGTAATATATGGTCCCCAAATAGGGGACGTATCAGATAAGAACAGACACTACGCTTGATCTTGAGCCATTTGGCCGAGAAGCGATGATCAGAAATGGTTTGCCACTTGGGCCGCACCAAGGCCTACAACCGAAACCCACTGTGGAGACATAGCAAAAGATTGCAGCAGGGAAGACATTTTCCAGAAACTCTGGAAGCTCTGTCGATGACAGTTCTGTGGTGTGCGTGTGTTCAAGCTGTGCACAACGCGTTTTGAATCTGCATAACCACACCCTCCATCCCCATTGTGACAGCACGTGAAGGTTCCGTGCGACGAAGCAAGCTCCATTTCCAGCTCCCTATTCCAAAAATCCATTTAATATATGGTCCCCAAATAGGGGACGTATCAGATAAGAACAGACACTACGCTTGATCTTGAGCCATTTGGCCGAGAAGCGATGATCAGAAATGGTTTGCCACTTGGGCCACACCAAGGCCTACAACCGAAACCCACTGTGGAGACATAGCAAAAGATTGCCGCAGGGAAGACATTTTCCAGAAACTCTGGAAGCTCTGTAGATGACAGTTCTGCGGTGTGCGTGTGTTCAGGCTGTGCACAACGCGTTTTGAATCTGCATAACCACACCCTCCATCCCCATTGTGACAGCACGTGAAGGTTCCGTGCGACAAAGCAAGCTCCATTTCCAGCTCCCTATTCCAAAAATCTATTTAATATATGGTCCCCAAATAGGGGACGTATCAGATAAGAACAGACACTACACTTGATCTTGAGCCATTTGGCCGAGAAGCGATGATCAGAAATGGTTTGCCACTTGGGCCGCACCAAGGCCTACAACCGAAACCCACTGTGGAGACATAGCAAAAGATTGCCGCAGGGAAGACATTTTCCAAAAACTCTGGAAGCTCTGTAGATGACAGTTCTGCGGTGTGCGTGTGTTCAAGCAGTGCACAACGCGTTTTGAATCTGCATAACCACACCCTCCATCCCCATTGTGACAGCACGTGAAGGTTCCGTGTGACAAAGCAAGCTCCATTTCCAGCTCCCTATTCCAAAAATCCATTTAATATATGGTCCCCAAATAGGGGACGTATCAGATAAGAACAGACACTACGCTTGATCTTGAGCCATTTGGCCGAGAAGCGATGATCAGAAATGGTTTGCCACTTGGGCCGCACCAAGGCCTAAAACCGAAACCCACTGTGGAGACATAGCAAAAGATTGCCGCAGGGAAGACATTTTCCAGAAACTCTGGAAGCTCTGTCGATGACAGTTCTGCGGTGTGCGTGTGTTCAAGCTGTGCACAACGCGTTTTGAATCTGCATAACCACACCCTCCATCCCCATTGTGACAGCACGTGAAGGTTCCGTGCGACAAAGCAAGCTCCATTTCCAGCTCCCTATTCCAAAAATCTATTTAATATATGGTCCCCAAATAGGGGACGTATCAGATAAGAACAGACACTACGCTTGATCTTGAGCCATTTGGCCGAGAAGCGATGATCAGAAATGGTTTGCCACTTGGGCCGCACCAAGGCCTACAACCGAAACCCACTGTGGAGACATAGCAAAAGATTGCCGCAGGGAAGACATTTTCCAAAAACTCTGGAAGCTCTGTAGATGACAGTTCTGCGGTGTGCGTGTGTTCAAGCTGTGCACAACGCGTTTTGAATCTGCATAACCACACCCTCCATCCCCATTGTGACAGCACGTGAAGGTTCCATGCGACAAAGCAAGCTCCATTTCCAGCTCCCTATTCCAAAAATCTATTTAATATATGGTCCCCAAATAGGGGACATATCAGATAAGAACAGACACTACGCTTGATCTTGAGCCATTTGGCCGAGAAGCGATGATCAGAAATGGTTTGCCACTTGGGCCGCACCAAGGCCTACAACCGAAACCCACTGTGGAGACATAGCAAAAGATTGCCGCAGGGAAGACATTTTCCAGAAACTCTGGAAGCTCTGTAGATGACAGTTCTGCGGTGTGCGTGTGTTCAAGCTGTGCACAACGCGTTTTGAATCTGCATAACCACACCCTCCATCCCCATTATGACAGCACGTGAAGGTTCCGTGCGACAAAGCAAGCTCCATTTCCAGCTCCCTATTCCAAAAATCCATTTAATATATGGTCCCCAAATAGGGGACGTATCAGATAAGAACAGACACTACGCTTGATCTTGAGCCATTTGGCCGAGAAGCGATGATCAGAAATGGTTTGCCACTTGGGCCGCACCAAGGCCTACAACCGAAACCCACTGTGGAGACAAGCTGTGCACAACGCGTTTTGAATCTGCATAACCACACCCTCCATCCCCATTGTGACAGCACGTGAAGGTTCCATGCGACAAAGCAAGCTCCATTTCCAGCTCCCTATTCCAAAAATCTATTTAATATATGGTCCCCAAATAGGGGACGTATCAGATAAGAACAGACACTACGCTTGATCTTGAGCCATTTGGCCGAGAAGCGATGATCAGAAATGGTTTGCCACTTGGGCCGCACCAAGGCCTACAACCGAAACCCACTGTGGAGACATAGCAAAAGATTGCCGCAGGGAAGACATTTTCCAGAAACTCTGGAAGCTCTGTAGATGACAGTTCTGCGGTGTGCGTGTGTTCAAGCTGTGCACAACGCGTTTTGAATCTGCATAACCACACCCTCCATCCCCATTGTGACAGCACGTGAAGGTTCCGTGCGACAAAGCAAGCTCCATTTCCAGCTCCCTATTCCAAAAATCTATTTAATATATGGTCCCCAAATAGGGGACGTATCAGATAAGAACAGACACTACGCTTGATCTTGAGCCATTTGGCCGAGAAGCGATGATCAGAAATGGTTCGCCATTTGGGCCGCACCTAGGCCTACAACCGAAACCCACTGTGGAGACATAGCAAAAGATTGCCGCAGGGAAGACATTTTCCAGAAACTCTGGAAGCTCTGTAGATGACAGTTCTGCGGTGTGCGTGTGTTCAAGCTGTGCACAACGCGTTTTGAATCTGCATAACCACACCCTCCATCCCCATTGTGACAGCACGTGAAGGTTCCGTGCGACAAAGCAAGCTCCATTTCCAGCATCCTATTCCAAAAATCCATTTAATATATGGTCCCCAAATAGGGGACGTATCAGATAAGAACAGACTCTACGCTTGATCTTGAGCCATTTGGCCGAGAAGCGATGATCAGAAATGATTTGCCACTTGGGCCGCACCAAGGCCTACAACCGAAACCCACTGTGGAGACTTAGCAAAAGATTGCCGCAGGGAAGACATTTTCCAGAAACTCTGAAAGCTCTGTAGATGACAGTTCTGCGGTGTGCGTGTGTTCAAGCTGTGCACAACGCGTTTCAAATCTGCATAACCACACCCTCCATCCCCATTGTGACAGCACGTGAAGGTTCCGTGTGACAAAGCAAGCTCCATTTCCAGCTCCCTATTCCAAAAATCCATTTAATATATGGTCCCCAAATAGGGGACGTATCAGATAAGAACAGACACTACGCTTGATCTTGAGCCATTTGGCCGAGAAGCGATGATCAGAAATGGTTTGCCACTTGGGCCGCACCAAGGCCTACAACCGAAACCCACTGTGGAGACATAGCAAAAGATTGCCGCAGGGAAGACATTTTCCAGAAACTCTGGAAGCTCTGTAGATGACAGTTCTGCGGTGTGCGTGTGTTCAAGCTGTGCACAACGCGTTTTGAATCTGCATAACCACACCCTCCATCCCCATTGTGACAGCACGTGAAGGTTCCGTGCGACGAAGCAAGCTCCATTTCCAGCTCCCTATTCCAAAAATCCATTTAATATATGGTCCCCAAATAGGGGACGTATCAGATAAGAACAGACACTACGCTTGATCTTGAGCCATTTGGCCGAGAAGCGATGATCAGAAATGGTTTGCCACTTGGGCCACACCAAGGCCTACAACCGAAACCCACTGTGGAGACATAGCAAAAGATTGCCGCAGGGAAGACATTTTCCAGAAACTCTGGAAGCTCTGTAGATGACAGTTCTGCGGTGTGCGTGTGTTCAAGCTGTGCACAACGCGTTTTGAATCTGCATAACCACACCCTCCATCCCCATTGTGACAGCACGTGAAGGTTCCGTGCGACAAAGCAAGCTCCATTTCCAGCTCCCTATTCCAAAAATCTATTTAATATATGGTCCCCAAATAGGGGACGTATCAGATAAGAACAGACACTACACTTGATCTTGAGCCATTTGGCCGAGAAGCGATGATCAGAAATGGTTTGCCACTTGGGCCGCACCAAGGCCTACAACCGAAACCCACTGTGGAGACATAGCAAAAGATTGCCGCAGGGAAGACATTTTCCAAAAACTCTGGAAGCTCTGTAGATGACAGTTCTGCGGTGTGCGTGTGTTCAAGCAGTGCACAACGCGTTTTGAATCTGCATAACCACACCCTCCATCCCCATTGTGACAGCACGTGAAGGTTCCGTGCGACAAAGCAAGCTCCATTTCCAGCATCCTATTCCAAAAATCCATTTAATATATGGTCCCCAAATAGGGGACGTATCAGATAAGAACAGACTCTACGCTTGATCTTGAGCCATTTGGCCGAGAAGCGATGATCAGAAATGATTTGCCACTTGGGCCGCACCAAGGCCTACAACCGAAACCCACTGTGGAGACTTAGCAAAAGATTGCCGCAGGGAAGACATTTTCCAGAAACTCTGGAAGCTCTGTAGATGACAGTTCTGCGGTGTGCGTGTGTTCAAGCTGTGCACAACGCGTTTCGAATCTGCATAACCACACCCTCCATCCCCATTGTGACAGCACGTGAAGGTTCCGTGTGACAAAGCAAGCTCCATTTCCAGCTCCCTATTCCAAAAATCCATTTAATATATGGTCCCCAAATAGGGGACGTATCAGATAAGAACAGACACTACGCTTGATCTTGAGCCATTTGGCCGAGAAGCGATGATCAGAAATGGTTTGCCACTTGGGCCGCACCAAGGCCTACAACCGAAACCCACTGTGGAGACATAGCAAAAGATTGCCGCAGGGAAGACATTTTCCAGAAACTCTGGAAGCTCTGTAGATGACAGTTCTGCGGTGTGCGTGTGTTCAAGCTGTGCACAACGCGTTTTGAATCTGCATAACCACACCCTCCATCCCCATTGTGACAGCACGTGAAGGTTCCGTGCGACGAAGCAAGCTCCATTTCCAGCTCCCTATTCCAAAAATCCATTTAATATATGGTCCCCAAATAGTGGATGTATCAGATAAGAACAGACACTACGCTTGATCTTGAGCCATTTGGCCGAGAAGCGATGATCAGAAATGGTTTGCCACTTGGGCCACACCAAGGCCTACAACCGAAACCCACTGTGGAGACATAGCAAAAGATTGCCGCAGGAGAGACATTTTCCAAAAACTCTGGAAGCTCTGTAGATGACAGTTCTGCGGTGTGCGTGTGTTCAAGCAGTGCACAACGCGTTTTGAATCTGCATAACCACACCCTCCATCCCCATTGTGACAGCACGTGAAGGTTCCGTGTGACAAAGCAAGCTCCATTTCCAGCTCCCTATTCCAAAAATCTATTTAATATATGGTCCCCAAATAGGGGACGTATCAGATAAGAACAGACACTACGCTTGATCTTGAGCCATTTGGCCGAGAAGCGATGATCAGAAATGGTTTGCCACTTGGGCCGCACCAAGGCCTACAACCGAAACCCCCTGTGGAGACATAGCAAAAGATTGCCGCAGGGAAGACATTTTCCAAAAACTCTGGAAGCTCTGTAGATGACAGTTCTGCGGTGTGCGTGTGTTCAAGCTGTGCACAACACGTTTTGAATCTGCATAACCACACCCTCCATCCCCATTGTGACAGCACGTGAAGGTTCCGTGTGACAAAGCAAGCTCCATTTCCAGCTCCCTATTCCAAAAATCCATTTAATATATGGTCCCCAAATAGGGGACGTATCAGATAAGAACAGACACTACGCTTGATCTTGAGCCATTTGGCCGAGAAGCGATGATCAGAAATGGTTTGCCACTTGGGCCGCACCAAGGCCTAAAACCGAAACCCACTGTGGAGACATAGCAAAAGATTGCCGCAGGGAAGACATTTTCCAGAAACTCTGGAAGCTCTGTCGATGACAGTTCTGCGGTGTGCGTGTGTTCAAGCTGTGCACAACGCGTTTTGAATCTGCATAACCACACCCTCCATCCCCATTGTGACAGCACGTGAAGGTTCCGTGCGACAAAGCAAGCTCCATTTCCAGCTCCCTATTCCAAAAATCTATTTAATATATGGTCCCCAAATAGGGGACGTATCAGATAAGAACAGACACTACGCTTGATCTTGAGCCATTTGGCCGAGAAGCGATGATCAGAAATGGTTTGCCACTTGGGCCGCACCAAGGCCTACAACCGAAACCCACTGTGGAGACATAGCAAAAGATTGCCGCAGGGAAGACATTTTCCAGAAACTCTGGAAGCTCTGTCGATGACAGTTCTGCAGTGTGCGTGTGTTCAAGCTGTGCACAACGCGTTTTGAATCTGCATAACCACACCCTCCATCCCCATTGTGACAGCACGTGAAGGTTCCGTGTGACAAAGCAAGCTCCATTTCCAGCTCCCTATTCCAAAAATCCATTTAATATATGGTCCCCAAATAGGGGACGTATCAGATAAGAACAGACACTACGCTTGATCTTGAGCCATTTGGCCGAGAAGCGATGATCAGAAATGGTTTGCCACTTGGGCCGCACCAAGGCCTACAACCGAAACCCACTGTGGAGACATAGCAAAAGATTGCCGCAGGGAAGACATTTTCCAGAAACTCTGGAAGTTCTGTAGATGATAGTTCTGCGGTGTGCGTGTGTTCAAGCTGTGCACAACGCGTTTTGAATCTGCATAACCACACCCTCCATCCCCATTGTGACAGCACGTGAAGGTTCCGTGTGACAAAGCAAGCTCCATTTCCAGCTCCCTATTCCAAAAATCCATTTAATATATGGTCCCCAAATAGGGGACGTATCAGATAAGAACAGACACTACGCTTGATCTTGAGCCATTTGGCCGAGAAGCGATGATCAGAAATGGTTTGCCACTTGGGCCGCACCAAGGCCTACAACCGAAACCCACTGTGGAGACATAGCAAAAGATTGCCGCAGGGAAGACATTTTCCAGAAACTCTGGAAGTTCTGTAGATGATAGTTCTGCGGTGTGCGTGTGTTCAAGCTGTGCACAACGCGTTTTGAATCTGCATAACCACACCCTCCATCCCCATTGTGACAGCACGTGAAGGTTCCGTGCGACAAAGCAAGCTCCATTTCCAGCACCCTATTCCAAAAATCTATTTAATATATGGTCCCCAAATAGGGGACATATCAGATAAGAGCAGACACTACGCTTGATCTTGAGCCATTTGGCCAAGAAGCGATGATCAGAAATGGTTTGCCACTTGGGCCGCACCAAGGCCTACAACCGAAACCCACTGTGGAGACATAGCAAAAGATTGCCGCAGGGAAGACATTTTCCAGAAACTCTGGAAGCTCTGTCGATGACAGTTCTGCGGTGTGCGTGTGTTCAAGCTGTGCACAACGCGTTTTGAATCTGCATAACCACACCCTCCATCCCCATTGTGACAGCATGTGAAGGTTCCGTCCGACGAAGCAAGCTCCATTTCCAGCTCCGTTTTCCAAAAATCCATTTAATATATGGTCCCCAAATAGGGGACGTATCAGATAAGAACAGACACTACGCTTGATCTTGAGCCATTTGGCCGAGAAGCGATGATCAGAAATGGTTTGCCACTTGGGCCGCACCAAGGCCTAAAACCGAAACCCACTGTGGAGACATAGCAAAAGATTGCCGCAGGGAAGACATTTTCCAGAAACTCTGGAAGCTCTGTCGATGACAGTTCTGCGGTGTGCGTGTGTTCAAGCTGTGCACAACGCGTTTTGAATCTGCATAACCACACCCTCCATCCCCATTGTGACAGCACGTGAAGGTTCCGTGCGACAAAGCAAGCTCCATTTCCAGCTCCCTATTCCAAAAATCTATTTAATATATGGTCCCCAAATAGGGGACGTATCAGATAAGAACAGACACTACGCTTGATCTTGAGCCATTTGGCCGAGAAGCGATGATCAGAAATGGTTTGCCACTTGGGCCGCACCAAGGCCTACAACCGAAACCCACTGTGGAGACATAGCAAAAGATTGCCGCAGGGAAGACATTTTCCAAAAACTCTGGAAGCTCTGTAGATGACAGTTCTGCGGTGTGCGTGTGTTCAAGCTGTGCACAACGCGTTTTGAATCTGCATAACCACACCCTCCATCCCCATTGTGACAGCACGTGAAGGTTCCGTGTGACAAAGCAAGCTCCATTTCCAGCTCCCTATTCCAAAAATCCATTTAATATATGGTCCCCAAATAGGGAACGTATCAGATAAGAACAGACACTACGCTTGATCTTGAGCCATTTGGCCGAGAAGCGATGATCAGAAATGGTTTGCCACTTGGGCCGCACCAAGGCCTAAAACCGAAACCCACTGTGGAGACATAGCAAAAGATTGCCGCAGGGAAGACATTTTCCAGAAACTCTGGAAGCTCTGTCGATGACAGTTCTGCGGTGTGCGTGTGTTCAAGCTGTGCACAACGCGTTTTGAATCTGCATAACCACACCCTCCATCCCCACTGTGACAGCACGTGAAGGTTCCGTGCGACAAAGCAAGCTCCATTTCCAGCTCCCTATTCCAAAAATCTATTTAATATATGGTCCCCAAATAGGGGACGTATCAGATAAGAACAGACACTACGCTTGATCTTGAGCCATTTGGCCGAGAAGCGATGATCAGAAATGGTTTGCCACTTGGGCCGCACCAAGGCCTACAACCGAAACCCACTGTGGAGACATAGCAAAAGATTGCCGCAGGGAAGACATTTTCCAGAAACTCTGGAAGCTCTGTCGATGACAGTTCTGCAGTGTGCGTGTGTTCAAGCTGTGCACAACGCGTTTTGAATCTGCATAACCACACCCTCCATCCCCATTGTGACAGCACGTGAAGGTTCCGTGTGACAAAGCAAGCTCCATTTCCAGCTCCCTATTCCAAAAATCCATTTAATATATGGTCCCCAAATAGGGGACGTATCAGATAAGAACAGACACTACGCTTGATCTTGAGCCATTTGGCCGAGAAGCGATGATCAGAAATGGTTTGCCACTTGGGCCGCACCAAGGCCTACAACCGAAACCCACTGTGGAGACATAGCAAAAGATTGCCGCAGGGAAGACATTTTCCAGAAACTCTGGAGGTTCTGTAGATGATAGTTCTGCGGTGTGCGTGTGTTCAAGCTGTGCACAATGCGTTTTGAATCTGCATAACCACACCCTCCATCCCCATTGTGACAGCACGTGAAGGTTCCGTGCGACAAAGCATGCTCCATTTCCAGCTCCCTATTCCAAAAATCTATTTAATATATGGTCCCCAAATAGGGGACATATCAGATAAGAGCAGACACTACGCTTGATCTTGAGCCATTTGGCCAAGAAGCGATGATCAGAAATGGTTTGCCACTTGGGCCGCACCAAGGCCTACAACCGAAACCCACTGTGGAGACATAGCAAAAGATTGCCGCAGGGAAGACATTTTCCAGAAACTCTGGAAGCTCTGTCGATGACAGTTCTGCGGTGTGCGTGTGTTCAAGCTGTGCACAACGCGTTTTGAATCTGCATAACCACACCCTCCATCCCCATTGTGACAGCATGTGAAGGTTCCGTCCGACGAAGCAAGCTCCATTTCCAGCTCCGTTTTCCAAAAATCCATTTAATATATGGTCCCCAAATAGGGGACGTATCAGATAAGAACAGACACTACGCTTGATCTTGAGCCATTTGGCCGAGAAGCGATGATCAGAAATGGTTTGCCACTTAGGCCTCACCAAGGCCTACAACCGTAACCCACTGTGGAGACATAGCAAAAGATTGCCGCAGGGAAGACATTTTCCAGAAACCCTGGAAGCTCTGTAGATGACAGTTCTGCGGTGTGCGTGTGTTCAAGCTGTGCACAACGCATTTTGAATCTGCATAACCACACCCTCCATCCTCATTGTGACAGCACGTGAAGGTTCTGTGCGACAAAGCAAGCTCCATTTCCAGCTCCCTATTCCAAAAATCTATTTAATATATGGTCCCCAAATAGGGGACGTATCAGATAAGAACAGACACTACGCTTGATCTTGAGCCATTTGGCCGAGAAACGATGATCAGAAATGGTTTGCCACTTGGGCCGCACCAAGGCCTACAACCGAAACCCACTGTGGAGACATAGCAAAAGATTGCCGCAGGGAAGACATTTTCCAGAAACTCTGGAAGCTTTGTCGATGACAGTTCTGCGGTGTGCGTGTGTTCAAGCTGTGCACAACGCGTTTTGAATCTGCATAATCACACCCTCCATCCCCATTGTGACAGCACGTGAAGGTTCCGTGTGACAAAGCAAGCTCCATTTCCAGCTCCCTATTCCAAAAATCCATTTAATATATGGTCCCCAAATAGGGGACGTATCCGAGAAGAACAGACACTACGCTTGATCTTGAGCCATTTGGCCGAGAAGCGATGATCAGAAATGGTTTGCCACTTGGGCCGCCCCAAGGCCTACAACTGAAACCCACTGTGGAGACATAGCAAAAGATTGCCGCAGGGAAGACATTTTCCAGAAACTCTGGAAGCTCTGTAGATGACAGTTCTGCGGTGTGCGTGTGTTCAAGCTGTGCACAACGCGTTTTGAATCTGCATAACCACACCCTCCATCCCCATTGTGACAGCACGTGAAGGTTCCGTGCGACAAAGCAAGCTCCATTTCCAGCTCCCTATTCCAAAAATCCATTTAATATATGGTCCCCAAATAGGGGACGTATCAGATAAGAACAGACACTACGCTTGATCTTGAGCCATTTGGCCGAGAAGCGATGATCAGAAATGGTGTGCCACTTGGGCCGCACCAAGGCCTACAACCGAAACCCACTGTGGAGACATAGCAAAAGATTGCCGCAGGGAAGACATTTTCCAGAAACTCTGGAAGTTCTGTAGATGACAGTTCTGCGGTGTGCGTGTGTTCAAGCTGTGCACAACGCGTTTTGAATCTGCATAACCACACCCTCCATCCCCATTGTGACAGCAAGTGAAGGTTCCGTGCGACAAAGCAAGCTCCATTTCCAGCTCCCTATTCCAAAAATCCATTTAATATATGGTCCCCAAATAGGGGACGTATCAGATAAGAACAGACACTACGCTTGATCTTGAGCCATTTGGCCGAGAAGCGATGATCAGAAATGGTTTGCCACTTGGGCCGCACCAAGGCCTACAACCGAAACCCACTGTGGAGACATAGCAAAAGATTGCCGCAGGGAAGACATTTTCCAGAAACTCTGGAAGTTCTGTAGATGATAGTTCTGCGGTGTGCGTGTGTTCAAGCTGTGCACAACGCGTTTTGAATCTGCATAACCACACCCTCCATCCCCATTGTGACAGCACGTGAAGGTTCCGTGCGACAAAGCAAGCTCCATTTCCAGCACCCTATTCCAAAAATCTATTTAATATATGGTCCCCAAATAGGGGACATATCAGATAAGAGCAGACACTACGCTTGATCTTGAGCCATTTGGCCAAGAAGCGATGATCAGAAATGGTTTGCCACTTGGGCCGCACCAAGGCCTACAACCGAAACCCACTGTGGAGACATAGCAAAAGATTGCCGCAGGGAAGACATTTTCCAGAAACTCTGGAAGCTCTGTCGATGACAGTTCTGCGGTGTGCGTGTGTTCAAGCTGTGCACAACGCGTTTTGAATCTGCATAACCACACCCTCCATCCCCATTGTGACAGCATGTGAAGGTTCCGTCCGACGAAGCAAGCTCCATTTCCAGCTCCGTTTTCCAAAAATCCATTTAATATATGGTCCCCAAATAGGGGACGTATCAGATAAGAACAGACACTACGCTTGATCTTGAGCCATTTGGCCGAGAAGCGATGATCAGAAATGGTTTGCCACTTGGGCCGCACCAAGGCCTAAAACCGAAACCCACTGTGGAGACATAGCAAAAGATTGCCGCAGGGAAGACATTTTCCAGAAACTCTGGAAGCTCTGTCGATGACAGTTCTGCGGTGTGCGTGTGTTCAAGCTGTGCACAACGCGTTTTGAATCTGCATAACCACACCCTCCATCCCCATTGTGACAGCACGTGAAGGTTCCGTGCGACAAAGCAAGCTCCATTTCCAGCTCCCTATTCCAAAAATCTATTTAATATATGGTCCCCAAATAGGGGACGTATCAGATAAGAACAGACACTACGCTTGATCTTGAGCCATTTGGCCGAGAAGCGATGATCAGAAATGGTTTGCCACTTGGGCCGCACCAAGGCCTACAACCGAAACCCACTGTGGAGACATAGCAAAAGATTGCCGCAGGGAAGACATTTTCCAAAAACTCTGGAAGCTCTGTAGATGACAGTTCTGCGGTGTGCGTGTGTTCAAGCTGTGCACAACGCGTTTTGAATCTGCATAACCACACCCTCCATCCCCATTGTGACAGCACGTGAAGGTTCCGTGTGACAAAGCAAGCTCCATTTCCAGCTCCCTATTCCAAAAATCCATTTAATATATGGTCCCCAAATAGGGGACGTATCAGATAAGAACAGACACTACGCTTGATCTTGAGCCATTTGGCCGAGAAGCGATGATCAGAAATGGTTTGCCACTTGGGCCGCACCAAGGCCTAAAACCGAAACCCACTGTGGAGACATAGCAAAAGATTGCCGCAGGGAAGACATTTTCCAGAAACTCTGGAAGCTCTGTCGATGACAGTTCTGCGGTGTGCGTGTGTTCAAGCTGTGCACAACGCGTTTTGAATCTGCATAACCACACCCTCCATCCCCACTGTGACAGCACGTGAAGGTTCCGTGCGACAAAGCAAGCTCCATTTCCAGCTCCCTATTCCAAAAATCTATTTAATATATGGTCCCCAAATAGGGGACGTATCAGATAAGAACAGACACTACGCTTGATCTTGAGCCATTTGGCCGAGAAGCGATGATCAGAAATGGTTTGCCACTTGGGCCGCACCAAGGCCTACAACCGAAACCCACTGTGGAGACATAGCAAAAGATTGCCGCAGGGAAGACATTTTCCAGAAACTCTGGAAGCTCTGTCGATGACAGTTCTGCAGTGTGCGTGTGTTCAAGCTGTGCACAACGCGTTTTGAATCTGCATAACCACACCCTCCATCCCCATTGTGACAGCACGTGAAGGTTCCGTGTGACAAAGCAAGCTCCATTTCCAGCTCCCTATTCCAAAAATCCATTTAATATATGGTCCCCAAATAGGGGACGTATCAGATAAGAACAGACACTACGCTTGATCTTGAGCCATTTGGCCGAGAAGCGATGATCAGAAATGGTTTGCCACTTGGGCCGCACCAAGGCCTACAACCGAAACCCACTGTGGAGACATAGCAAAAGATTGCCGCAGGGAAGACATTTTCCAGAAACTCTGGAGGTTCTGTAGATGATAGTTCTGCGGTGTGCGTGTGTTCAAGCTGTGCACAACGCGTTTTGAATCTGCATAACCACACCCTCCATCCCCATTGTGACAGCACGTGAAGGTTCCGTGCGACAAAGCATGCTCCATTTCCAGCTCCCTATTCCAAAAATCTATTTAATATATGGTCCCCAAATAGGGGACATATCAGATAAGAGCAGACACTACGCTTGATCTTGAGCCATTTGGCCAAGAAGCGATGATCAGAAATGGTTTGCCACTTGGGCCGCACCAAGGCCTACAACCGAAACCCACTGTGGAGACATAGCAAAAGATTGCCGCAGGGAAGACATTTTCCAGAAACTCTGGAAGCTCTGTCGATGACAGTTCTGCAGTGTGCGTGTGTTCAAGCTGTGCACAACGCGTTTTGAATCTGCATAACCACACCCTCCATCCCCATTGTGACAGCATGTGAAGGTTCCGTCCGACGAAGCAAGCTCCATTTCCAGCTCCGTTTTCCAAAAATCCATTTAATATATGGTCCCCAAATAGGGGACGTATCAGATAAGAACAGACACTACGCTTGATCTTGAGCCATTTGGCCGAGAAGCGATGATCAGAAATGGTTTGCCACTTAGGCCTCACCAAGGCCTACAACCGTAACCCACTGTGGAGACATAGCAAAAGATTGCCGCAGGGAAGACATTTTCCAGAAACCCTGGAAGCTCTGTAGATGACAGTTCTGCGGTGTGCGTGTGTTCAAGCTGTGCACAACGCATTTTGAATCTGCATAACCACACCCTCCATCCTCATTGTGACAGCACGTGAAGGTTCTGTGCGACAAAGCAAGCTCCATTTCCAGCTCCCTATTCCAAAAATCTATTTAATATATGGTCCCCAAATAGGGGACGTATCAGATAAGAACAGACACTACGCTTGATCTTGAGCCATTTGGCCGAGAAACGATGATCAGAAATGGTTTGCCACTTGGGCCGCACCAAGGCCTACAACCGAAACCCACTGTGGAGACATAGCAAAAGATTGCCGCAGGGAAGACATTTTCCAGAAACTCTGGAAGCTTTGTCGATGACAGTTCTGCGGTGTGCGTGTGTTCAAGCTGTGCACAACGCGTTTTGAATCTGCATAATCACACCCTCCATCCCCATTGTGACAGCACGTGAAGGTTCCGTGTGACAAAGCAAGCTCCATTTCCAGCTCCCTATTCCAAAAATCCATTTAATATATGGTCCCCAAATAGGGGACGTATCCGAGAAGAACAGACACTACGCTTGATCTTGAGCCATTTGGCCGAGAAGCGATGATCAGAAATGGTTTGCCACTTGGGCCGCCCCAAGGCCTACAACTGAAACCCACTGTGGAGACATAGCAAAAGATTGCCGCAGGGAAGACATTTTCCAGAAACTCTGGAAGCTCTGTAGATGACAGTTCTGCGGTGTGCGTGTGTTCAAGCTGTGCACAACGCGTTTTGAATCTGCATAACCACACCCTCCATCCCCATTGTGACAGCACGTGAAGGTTCCGTGCGACAAAGCAAGCTCCATTTCCAGCTCCCTATTCCAAAAATCCATTTAATATATGGTCCCCAAATAGGGGACGTATCAGATAAGAACAGACACTACGCTTGATCTTGAGCCATTTGGCCGAGAAGCGATGATCAGAAATGGTGTGCCACTTGGGCCGCACCAAGGCCTACAACCGAAACCCACTGTGGAGACATAGCAAAAGATTGCCGCAGGGAAGACATTTTCCAGAAACTCTGGAAGTTCTGTAGATGACAGTTCTGCGGTGTGCGTGTGTTCAAGCTGTGCACAACGCGTTTTGAATCTGCATAACCACACCCTCCATCCCCATTGTGACAGCAAGTGAAGGTTCCGTGCGACAAAGCAAGCTCCATTTCCAGTTCCCTATTCCAAAAATCTATTTAATATATGGTCCCCAAATAGGGTACGTATCAGATAAGAACAGACACTACGCTTGATCTTGAGCCATTTGGCCGAGAAGCGATGATCAGAAATGGTTTGCCACTTGGGCCGCACCAAGGCCTACAACCGAAACCCACTGTGGAGACATAGCAAAAGATTGCCGCAGGGAAGACATTTTCCAGAAACTCTGGAAGCTCTGTAGATGACAGTTCTGCGGTGTGCGTGTGTTCAAGCTGTATACAACGCGTTTCGAATCTGCATAACCACACCCTCCATCCCCATTGTGACAGCACGTGAAGGTTCCGTGCGACAAAGCAAGCTCCATTGCCAGCTCCCTATTCCAAAAATCCATTTAATATATGGTCCCCAAATAGGGGACGTATCAGATAAGAACAGACTCTACGCTTGATCTTGAGCCATTTGGCCGAGAAGCGATGATCAGAAATGGTTTGCCATTTGGGCCGCACCAAGGCCTACAACCGAAACCCACTGTGGAGACATAGCAAAAGATTGCCGCAGGGAAGACATTTTCCAGAAACTCTGGAAGCTCTGTAGATGACAGTTCTGCGGTGTGCGTGTGTTCAAGCTGTGCACAACGCGTTTTGAATCTGCATAACCACACCCTCCATCCCCATTGTGACAGCACGTGAAGGTTCCGTGCGACAAAGCAAGCTCCATTTCCAGCATCCTATTCCAAAAATCCATTTAATATATGGTCCCCAAATAGGGGACGTATCAGATAAGAACAGACTCTACGCTTGATCTTGAGCCATTTGGCCGAGATGCGATGATCAGAAATGGTTTGCCACTTGGGCCGCACCAAGGCCTACAACCGAAACCCACTGTGGGGACATAGCAAAAGATTGCCGCAGGGAAGACATTTTCCAGAAACTCTGGAAGCTCTGTAGATGACAGTTCTGTGGTGTGCGTGTGTTCAAGCTGTGCACAACGCGTTTTGAATCTGCATAACCACACCCTCCATCCCCATTGTGACAGCACGTGAAGGTTCCGTGCGACGAAGCAAGCTCCATTTCCAGCTCCCTATTCCAAAAATCCATTTAATATATGGTCCCCAAATAGGGGACGTATCAGATAAGAACAGACACTACGCTTGATCTTGAGCCATTTGGCCGAGAAGCGATGATCAGAAATGGTTTGCCACTTGGGCCACACCAAGGCCTACAACCGAAACCCACTGTGGAGACATAGCAAAAGATTGCCGCAGGGAAGACATTTTCCAGAAACTCTGGAAGCTCTGTAGATGACAGTTCTGCGGTGTGCGTGTGTTCAAGCTGTGCACAACGCGTTTTGAATCTGCATAACCACACCCTCCATCCCCATTGTGACAGCACGTGAAGGTTCCGTGCGACAAAGCAAGCTCCATTTCCAGCTCCCTATTCCAAAAATCTATTTAATATATGGTCCCCAAATAGGGGACGTATCAGATAAGAACAGACACTACTCTTGATCTTGAGCCATTTGGCCGAGAAGCGATGATCAGAAATGGTTTGCCACTTGGGCCGCACCAAGGCCTACAACCGAAACCCACTGTGGAGACATAGCAAAAGATTGCCGCAGGGAAGACATTTTCCAAAAACTCTGGAAGCTCTGTAGATGACAGTTCTGCGGTGTGCGTGTGTTCAAGCTGTGCACAACGCGTTTTGAATCTGCATAACCACACCCTCCATCCCCATTGTGACAGCACGTGAAGGTTCCGTGTGACAAAGCAAGCTCCATTTCCAGCTCCCTATTCCAAAAATCCATTTAATATATGGTCCCCAAATAGGGGACGTATCAGATAAGAACAGACACTACGCTTAAACTTGAGCCATTTGGCCGACAAGCGATGATCAGAAATGGGTTGCCACTTGGGCCGCACCAAGGCCTAAAACCGAAACCCACTGTGGAGACATAGCAAAAGATTGCCGCAGGGAAGACATTTTCCAGAAACTCTGGAAGCTCTGTCGATGACAGTTCTGCGGTGTGCGTGTGTTCAAGCTGTGCACAACGCGTTTTGAATCTGCATAACCACACCCTCCATCCCCATTGTGACAGCACATGAAGGTTCCGTGCGACAAAGCAAGCTCCATTTCCAGCTCCCTATTCCAAAAATCTATTTAATATATGGTCCCCAAATAGGGGACGTATCAGATAAGAACAGACACTACGCTTGATCTTGAGCCATTTGGCCGAGAAGCGATGATCAGAAATGGTTTGCCACTTGGGCCGCACCAAGGCCTACAACCGAAACCCACTGTGGAGACATAGCAAAAGATTGCCGCAGGGAAGACATTTTCCAGAAACTCTGGAAGTTCTGTAGATGATAGTTCTGCGGTGTGCGTGTGTTCAAGCTGTGCACAACGCGTTTTGAATCTGCATAACCACACCCTCCATCCCCATTGTGACAGCACGTGAAGGTTCCGTGCGACAAAGCAAGCTCCATTTCCAACTCCCTATTCCAAAAATCTATTTAATATATGGTCCCCAAATAGGGGACGTATCAGATAAGAACAGACACTACGCTTGATCTTGAGCCATTTGGCCGAGAAGCGATGATCAGAAATGGTTTGCCACTTGGGCCGCACCAAGGCCTACAACCGAAACCCACTGTGGAGACAAGCTGTGCACAATGCGTTTTGAATCTGCATAACCACACCCTCCATCCCCATTGTGACAGCACGTGAAGGTTCCATGCGACAAAGCAAGCTCCATTTCCAGCTCCCTATTCCAAAAATCTATTTAATATATGGTCCCCAAATAGGGGACGTATCAGATAAGAACAGACACTACGCTTGATCTTGAGCCATTTGGCCGAGAAGCGATGATCAGAAATGGTTTGCCACTTGGGCCGCACCAAGGCCTACAACCGAAACCCACTGTGGAGACATAGCAAAAGATTGCCGCAGGGAAGACATTTTCCAGAAACTCTGGAAGCTCTGTAGATGACAGTTCTGCGGTGTGCGTGTGTTCAAGCTGTGCACAACGCGTTTTGAATCTGCATAACCACACCCTCCATCCCCATTGTGACAGCACGTGAAGGTTCCGTGCGACAAAGCAAGCTCCATTTCCAGCTCCCTATTCCAAAAATCTATTTAATATATGGTCCCCAAATAGGGGACGTATCAGATAAGAACAGACACTACGCTTGATCTTGAGCCATTTGGCCGAGAAGCGATGATCAGAAATGGTTCGCCATTTGGGCCGCACCAAGGCCTACAACCGAAACCCACTGTGGAGACATAGCAAAAGATTGCCGCAGGGAAGACATTTTCCAGAAACTCTGGAAGCTCTGTAGATGACAGTTCTGCGGTGTGCGTGTGTTCAAGCTGTGCACAACGCGTTTTGAATCTGCATAACCACACCCTCCATCCCCATTGTGACAGCACGTGAAGGTTCCGTGCGACAAAGCAAGCTCCATTTCCAGCATCCTATTCCAAAAATCCATTTAATATATGGTCCCCAAATAGGGGACGTATCAGATAAGAACAGACTCTACGCTTGATCTTGAGCCATTTGGCCGAGAAGCGATGATCAGAAATGGTTTGCCACTTGGGCCGCACCAAGGCCTACAACCGAAACCCACTGTGGAGACTTAGCAAAAGATTGCCGCAGGGAAGACATTTTCCAGAAACTCTGGAAGCTCTGTAGATGACAGTTCTGCGGTGTGCGTGTGTTCAAGCTGTGCACAACGCGTTTCGAATCTGCATAACCACACCCTCCATCCCCATTGTGACAGCACGTGAAGGTTCCGTGTGACAAAGCAAGCTCCATTTCCAGCTCCCTATTCCAAAAATCCATTTAATATATGGTCCCCAAATAGGGGACGTATCAGATAAGAACAGACACTACGCTTGATCTTGAGCCATTTGGCCGAGAAGCGATGATCAGAAATGGTTTGCCACTTGGGCCGCACCAAGGCCTACAACCGAAACCCACTGTGGAGACATAGCAAAAGATTGCCGCAGGGAAGACATTTTCCAGAAACTCTGGAAGCTTTGTCGATGACAGTTCTGCGGTGTGCGTGTGTTCAAGCTGTGCACAACGCGTTTTGAATCTGCATAATCACACCCTCCATCCCCATTGTGACAGCACGTGAAGGTTCCGTGTGACAAAGCAAGCTCCATTTCCAGCTCCCTATTCCAAAAATCCATTTAATATATGGTCCCCAAATAGGGGACGTATCCGAGAAGAACAGACACTACGCTTGATCTTGAGCCATTTGGCCGAGAAGCGATGATCAGAAATGGTTTGCCACTTGGGCCGCCCCAAGGCCTACAACTGAAACCCACTGTGGAGACATAGCAAAAGATTGCCGCAGGGAAGACATTTTCCAGAAACTCTGGAAGCTCTGTAGATGACAGTTCTGCGGTGTGCGTGTGTTCAAGCTGTGCACAACGCGTTTTGAATCTGCATAACCACACCCTCCATCCCCATTGTGACAGCACGTGAAGGTTCCGTGCGACAAAGCAAGCTCCATTTCCAGCTCCCTATTCCAAAAATCCATTTAATATATGGTCCCCAAATAGGGGACGTATCAGATAAGAACAGACACTACGCTTGATCTTGAGCCATTTGGCCGAGAAGCGATGATCAGAAATGGTGTGCCACTTGGGCCGCACCAAGGCCTACAACCGAAACCCACTGTGGAGACATAGCAAAAGATTGCCGCAGGGAAGACATTTTCCAGAAACTCTGGAAGTTCTGTAGATGACAGTTCTGCGGTGTGCGTGTGTTCAAGCTGTGCACAACGCGTTTTGAATCTGCATAACCACACCCTCCATCCCCATTGTGACAGCAAGTGAAGGTTCCGTGCGACAAAGCAAGCTCCATTTCCAGTTCCCTATTCCAAAAATCTATTTAATATATGGTCCCCAAATAGGGTACGTATCAGATAAGAACAGACACTACGCTTGATCTTGAGCCATTTGGCCGAGAAGCGATGATCAGAAATGGTTTGCCACTTGGGCCGCACCAAGGCCTACAACCGAAACCCACTGTGGAGACATAGCAAAAGATTGCCGCAGGGAAGACATTTTCCAGAAACTCTGGAAGCTCTGTCGATGACAGTTCTGCGGTGTGCGTGTGTTCAAGCTGTGCACAACGCGTTTTGAATCTGCATAACCACACCCTCCATCCCCATTGTGACAGCATGTGAAGGTTCCGTCCGACGAAGCAAGCTCCATTTCCAGCTCCGTTTTCCAAAAATCCATTTAATATATGGTCCCCAAATAGGGGACGTATCAGATAAGAACAGACACTACGCTTGATCTTGAGCCATTTGGCCGAGAAGCGATGATCAGAAATGGTTTGCCACTTGGGCCGCACCAAGGCCTAAAACCGAAACCCACTGTGGAGACATAGCAAAAGATTGCCGCAGGGAAGACATTTTCCAGAAACTCTGGAAGCTCTGTCGATGACAGTTCTGCGGTGTGCGTGTGTTCAAGCTGTGCACAACGCGTTTTGAATCTGCATAACCACACCCTCCATCCCCATTGTGACAGCACGTGAAGGTTCCGTGCGACAAAGCAAGCTCCATTTCCAGCTCCCTATTCCAAAAATCTATTTAATATATGGTCCCCAAATAGGGGACGTATCAGATAAGAACAGACACTACGCTTGATCTTGAGCCATTTGGCCGAGAAGCGATGATCAGAAATGGTTTGCCACTTGGGCCGCACCAAGGCCTACAACCGAAACCCACTGTGGAGACATAGCAAAAGATTGCCGCAGGGAAGACATTTTCCAAAAACTCTGGAAGCTCTGTAGATGACAGTTCTGCGGTGTGCGTGTGTTCAAGCTGTGCACAACGCGTTTTGAATCTGCATAACCACACCCTCCATCCCCATTGTGACAGCACGTGAAGGTTCCGTGTGACAAAGCAAGCTCCATTTCCAGCTCCCTATTCCAAAAATCCATTTAATATATGGTCCCCAAATAGGGGACGTATCAGATAAGAACAGACACTACGCTTGATCTTGAGCCATTTGGCCGAGAAGCGATGATCAGAAATGGTTTGCCACTTGGGCCGCACCAAGGCCTAAAACCGAAACCCACTGTGGAGACATAGCAAAAGATTGCCGCAGGGAAGACATTTTCCAGAAACTCTGGAAGCTCTGTCGATGACAGTTCTGCGGTGTGCGTGTGTTCAAGCTGTGCACAACGCGTTTTGAATCTGCATAACCACACCCTCCATCCCCACTGTGACAGCACGTGAAGGTTCCGTGCGACAAAGCAAGCTCCATTTCCAGCTCCCTATTCCAAAAATCTATTTAATATATGGTCCCCAAATAGGGGACGTATCAGATAAGAACAGACACTACGCTTGATCTTGAGCCATTTGGCCGAGAAGCGATGATCAGAAATGGTTTGCCACTTGGGCCGCACCAAGGCCTACAACCGAAACCCACTGTGGAGACATAGCAAAAGATTGCCGCAGGGAAGACATTTTCCAGAAACTCTGGAAGCTCTGTCGATGACAGTTCTGCAGTGTGCGTGTGTTCAAGCTGTGCACAACGCGTTTTGAATCTGCATAACCACACCCTCCATCCCCATTGTGACAGCACGTGAAGGTTCCGTGTGACAAAGCAAGCTCCATTTCCAGCTCCCTATTCCAAAAATCCATTTAATATATGGTCCCCAAATAGGGGACGTATCAGATAAGAACAGACACTACGCTTGATCTTGAGCCATTTGGCCGAGAAGCGATGATCAGAAATGGTTTGCCACTTGGGCCGCACCAAGGCCTACAACCGAAACCCACTGTGGAGACATAGCAAAAGATTGCCGCAGGGAAGACATTTTCCAGAAACTCTGGAGGTTCTGTAGATGATAGTTCTGCGGTGTGCGTGTGTTCAAGCTGTGCACAACGCGTTTTGAATCTGCATAACCACACCCTCCATCCCCATTGTGACAGCACGTGAAGGTTCCGTGCGACAAAGCATGCTCCATTTCCAGCTCCCTATTCCAAAAATCTATTTAATATATGGTCCCCAAATAGGGGACATATCAGATAAGAGCAGACACTACGCTTGATCTTGAGCCATTTGGCCAAGAAGCGATGATCAGAAATGGTTTGCCACTTGGGCCGCACCAAGGCCTACAACCGAAACCCACTGTGGAGACATAGCAAAAGATTGCCGCAGGGAAGACATTTTCCAGAAACTCTGGAAGCTCTGTCGATGACAGTTCTGCAGTGTGCGTGTGTTCAAGCTGTGCACAACGCGTTTTGAATCTGCATAACCACACCCTCCATCCCCATTGTGACAGCATGTGAAGGTTCCGTCCGACGAAGCAAGCTCCATTTCCAGCTCCGTTTTCCAAAAATCCATTTATTATATGGTCCCCAAATAGGGGACGTATCAGATAAGAACAGACACTACGCTTGATCTTGAGCCATTTGGCCGAGAAGCGATGATCAGAAATGGTTTGCCACTTAGGCCTCACCAAGGCCTACAACCGTAACCCACTGTGGAGACATAGCAAAAGATTGCCGCAGGGAAGACATTTTCCAGAAACCCTGGAAGCTCTGTAGATGACAGTTCTGCGGTGTGCGTGTGTTCAAGCTGTGCACAACGCATTTTGAATCTGCATAACCACACCCTCCATCCTCATTGTGACAGCACGTGAAGGTTCTGTGCGACAAAGCAAGCTCCATTTCCAGCTCCCTATTCCAAAAATCTATTTAATATATGGTCCCCAAATAGGGGACGTATCAGATAAGAACAGACACTACGCTTGATCTTGAGCCATTTGGCCGAGAAACGATGATCAGAAATGGTTTGCCACTTGGGCCGCACCAAGGCCTACAACCGAAACCCACTGTGGAGACATAGCAAAAGATTGCCGCAGGGAAGACATTTTCCAGAAACTCTGGAAGCTTTGTCGATGACAGTTCTGCGGTGTGCGTGTGTTCAAGCTGTGCACAACGCGTTTTGAATCTGCATAATCACACCCTCCATCCCCATTGTGACAGCACGTGAAGGTTCCGTGTGACAAAGCAAGCTCCATTTCCAGCTCCCTATTCCAAAAATCCATTTAATATATGGTCCCCAAATAGGGGACGTATCCGAGAAGAACAGACACTACGCTTGATCTTGAGCCATTTGGCCGAGAAGCGATGATCAGAAATGGTTTGCCACTTGGGCCGCCCCAAGGCCTACAACTGAAACCCACTGTGGAGACATAGCAAAAGATTGCCGCAGGGAAGACATTTTCCAGAAACTCTGGAAGCTCTGTAGATGACAGTTCTGCGGTGTGCGTGTGTTCAAGCTGTGCACAACGCGTTTTGAATCTGCATAACCACACCCTCCATCCCCATTGTGACAGCACGTGAAGGTTCCGTGCGACAAAGCAAGCTCCATTTCCAGCTCCCTATTCCAAAAATCCATTTAATATATGGTCCCCAAATAGGGGACGTATCAGATAAGAACAGACACTACGCTTGATCTTGAGCCATTTGGCCGAGAAGCGATGATCAGAAATGGTGTGCCACTTGGGCCGCACCAAGGCCTACAACCGAAACCCACTGTGGAGACATAGCAAAAGATTGCCGCAGGGAAGACATTTTCCAGAAACTCTGGAAGTTCTGTAGATGACAGTTCTGCGGTGTGCGTGTGTTCAAGCTGTGCACAACGCGTTTTGAATCTGCATAACCACACCCTCCATCCCCATTGTGACAGCAAGTGAAGGTTCCGTGCGACAAAGCAAGCTCCATTTCCAGTTCCCTATTCCAAAAATCTATTTAATATATGGTCCCCAAATAGGGTACGTATCAGATAAGAACAGACACTACGCTTGATCTTGAGCCATTTGGCCGAGAAGCGATGATCAGAAATGGTTTGCCACTTGGGCCGCACCAAGGCCTACAACCGAAACCCACTGTGGAGACATAGCAAAAGATTGCCGCAGGGAAGACATTTTCCAGAAACTCTGGAAGCTCTGTAGATGACAGTTCTGCGGTGTGCGTGTGTTCAAGCTGTATACAACGCGTTTCGAATCTGCATAACCACACCCTCCATCCCCATTGTGACAGCACGTGAAGGTTCCGTGCGACAAAGCAAGCTCCATTGCCAGCTCCCTATTCCAAAAATCCATTTAATATATGGTCCCCAAATAGGGGACGTATCAGATAAGAACAGACTCTACGCTTGATCTTGAGCCATTTGGCCGAGAAGCGATGATCAGAAATGGTTTGCCATTTGGGCCGCACCAAGGCCTACAACCGAAACCCACTGTGGAGACATAGCAAAAGATTGCCGCAGGGAAGACATTTTCCAGAAACTCTGGAAGCTCTGTAGATGACAGTTCTGCGGTGTGCGTGTGTTCAAGCTGTGCACAACGCGTTTTGAATCTGCATAACCACACCCTCCATCCCCATTGTGACAGCACGTGAAGGTTCCGTGCGACAAAGCAAGCTCCATTTCCAGCATCCTATTCCAAAAATCCATTTAATATATGGTCCCCAAATAGGGGACGTATCAGATAAGAACAGACTCTACGCTTGATCTTGAGCCATTTGGCCGAGATGCGATGATCAGAAATGGTTTGCCACTTGGGCCGCACCAAGGCCTACAACCGAAACCCACTGTGGGGACATAGCAAAAGATTGCCGCAGGGAAGACATTTTCCAGAAACTCTGGAAGCTCTGTAGATGACAGTTCTGTGGTGTGCGTGTGTTCAAGCTGTGCACAACGCGTTTTGAATCTGCATAACCACACCCTCCATCCCCATTGTGACAGCACGTGAAGGTTCCGTGCGACGAAGCAAGCTCCATTTCCAGCTCCCTATTCCAAAAATCCATTTAATATATGGTCCCCAAATAGGGGACGTATCAGATAAGAACAGACACTACGCTTGATCTTGAGCCATTTGGCCGAGAAGCGATGATCAGAAATGGTTTGCCACTTGGGCCACACCAAGGCCTACAACCGAAACCCACTGTGGAGACATAGCAAAAGATTGCCGCAGGGAAGACATTTTCCAGAAACTCTGGAAGCTCTGTAGATGACAGTTCTGCGGTGTGCGTGTGTTCAAGCTGTGCACAACGCGTTTTGAATCTGCATAACCACACCCTCCATCCCCATTGTGACAGCACGTGAAGGTTCCGTGCGACAAAGCAAGCTCCATTTCCAGCTCCCTATTCCAAAAATCTATTTAATATATGGTCCCCAAATAGGGGACGTATCAGATAAGAACAGACACTACTCTTGATCTTGAGCCATTTGGCCGAGAAGCGATGATCAGAAATGGTTTGCCACTTGGGCCGCACCAAGGCCTACAACCGAAACCCACTGTGGAGACATAGCAAAAGATTGCCGCAGGGAAGACATTTTCCAAAAACTCTGGAAGCTCTGTAGATGACAGTTCTGCGGTGTGCGTGTGTTCAAGCTGTGCACAACGCGTTTTGAATCTGCATAACCACACCCTCCATCCCCATTGTGACAGCACGTGAAGGTTCCGTGTGACAAAGCAAGCTCCATTTCCAGCTCCCTATTCCAAAAATCCATTTAATATATGGTCCCCAAATAGGGGACGTATCAGATAAGAACAGACACTACGCTTAAACTTGAGCCATTTGGCCGACAAGCGATGATCAGAAATGGGTTGCCACTTGGGCCGCACCAAGGCCTAAAACCGAAACCCACTGTGGAGACATAGCAAAAGATTGCCGCAGGGAAGACATTTTCCAGAAACTCTGGAAGCTCTGTCGATGACAGTTCTGCGGTGTGCGTGTGTTCAAGCTGTGCACAACGCGTTTTGAATCTGCATAACCACACCCTCCATCCCCATTGTGACAGCACATGAAGGTTCCGTGCGACAAAGCAAGCTCCATTTCCAGCTCCCTATTCCAAAAATCTATTTAATATATGGTCCCCAAATAGGGGACGTATCAGATAAGAACAGACACTACGCTTGATCTTGAGCCATTTGGCCGAGAAGCGATGATCAGAAATGGTTTGCCACTTGGGCCGCACCAAGGCCTACAACCGAAACCCACTGTGGAGACATAGCAAAAGATTGCCGCAGGGAAGACATTTTCCAGAAACTCTGGAAGTTCTGTAGATGATAGTTCTGCGGTGTGCGTGTGTTCAAGCTGTGCACAACGCGTTTTGAATCTGCATAACCACACCCTCCATCCCCATTGTGACAGCACGTGAAGGTTCCGTGCGACAAAGCAAGCTCCATTTCCAACTCCCTATTCCAAAAATCTATTTAATATATGGTCCCCAAATAGGGGACGTATCAGATAAGAACAGACACTACGCTTGATCTTGAGCCATTTGGCCGAGAAGCGATGATCAGAAATGGTTTGCCACTTGGGCCGCACCAAGGCCTACAACCGAAACCCACTGTGGAGACAAGCTGTGCACAATGCGTTTTGAATCTGCATAACCACACCCTCCATCCCCATTGTGACAGCACGTGAAGGTTCCATGCGACAAAGCAAGCTCCATTTCCAGCTCCCTATTCCAAAAATCTATTTAATATATGGTCCCCAAATAGGGGACGTATCAGATAAGAACAGACACTACGCTTGATCTTGAGCCATTTGGCCGAGAAGCGATGATCAGAAATGGTTTGCCACTTGGGCCGCACCAAGGCCTACAACCGAAACCCACTGTGGAGACATAGCAAAAGATTGCCGCAGGGAAGACATTTTCCAGAAACTCTGGAAGCTCTGTAGATGACAGTTCTGCGGTGTGCGTGTGTTCAAGCTGTGCACAACGCGTTTTGAATCTGCATAACCACACCCTCCATCCCCATTGTGACAGCACGTGAAGGTTCCGTGCGACAAAGCAAGCTCCATTTCCAGCTCCCTATTCCAAAAATCTATTTAATATATGGTCCCCAAATAGGGGACGTATCAGATAAGAACAGACACTACGCTTGATCTTGAGCCATTTGGCCGAGAAGCGATGATCAGAAATGGTTCGCCATTTGGGCCACACCAAGGCCTACAACCGAAACCCACTGTGGAGACATAGCAAAAGATTGCCGCAGGGAAGACTTTTTCCAGAAACTCTGGAAGCTCTGTAGATGACAGTTCTGCGGTGTGCGTGTGTTCAAGCTGTGCACAACGCGTTTTGAATCTGCATAACCACACCCTCCATCCCCATTGTGACAGCACGTGAAGGTTCCGTGCGACAAAGCAAGCTCCATTTCCAGCATCCTATTCCAAAAATCCATTTAATATATGGTCCCCAAATAGGGGACGTATCAGATAAGAACAGATTCTACGCTTGATCTTGAGCCATTTGGCCGAGAAGCGATGATCAGAAATGGTTTGCCACTTGGGCCGCACCAAGGCCTACAACCGAAACCCACTGTGGAGACTTAGCAAAAGATTGCCGCAGGGAAGACATTTTCCAGAAACTCTGGAAGCTCTGTAGATGACAGTTCTGCGGTGTGCGTGTGTTCAAGCTGTGCACAACGCGTTTCGAATCTGCATAACCACACCCTCCATCCCCATTGTGACAGCACGTGAAGGTTCCGTGTGACAAAGCAAGCTCCATTTCCAGCTCCCTATTCCAAAAATCCATTTAATATATGGTCCCCAAATAGGGGACGTATCAGATAAGAACAGACACTACGCTTGATCTTGAGCCATTTGGCCGAGAAGCGATGATCAGAAATGGTTTGCCACTTGGGCCGCACCAAGGCCTACAACCGAAACCCACTGTGGAGACATAGCAAAAGATTGCCGCAGGGAAGACATTTTCCAGAAACTCTGGAAGCTTTGTCGATGACAGTTCTGCGGTGTGCGTGTGTTCAAGCTGTGCACAACGCGTTTTGAATCTGCATAATCACACCCTCCATCCCCATTGTGACAGCACGTGAAGGTTCCGTGTGACAAAGCAAGCTCCATTTCCAGCTCCCTATTCCAAAAATCCATTTAATATATGGTCCCCAAATAGGGGACGTATCCGAGAAGAACAGACACTACGCTTGATCTTGAGCCATTTGGCCGAGAAGCGATGATCAGAAATGGTTTGCCACTTGGGCCGCCCCAAGGCCTACAACTGAAACCCACTGTGGAGACATAGCAAAAGATTGCCGCAGGGAAGACATTTTCCAGAAACTCTGGAAGCTCTGTAGATGACAGTTCTGCGGTGTGCGTGTGTTCAAGCTGTGCACAACGCGTTTTGAATCTGCATAACCACACCCTCCATCCCCATTGTGACAGCACGTGAAGGTTCCGTGCGACAAAGCAAGCTCCATTTCCAGCTCCCTATTCCAAAAATCCATTTAATATATGGTCCCCAAATAGGGGACGTATCAGATAAGAACAGACACTACGCTTGATCTTGAGCCATTTGGCCGAGAAGCGATGATCAGAAATGGTGTGCCACTTGGGCCGCACCAAGGCCTACAACCGAAACCCACTGTGGAGACATAGCAAAAGATTGCCGCAGGGAAGACATTTTCCAGAAACTCTGGAAGTTCTGTAGATGACAGTTCTGCGGTGTGCGTGTGTTCAAGCTGTGCACAACGCGTTTTGAATCTGCATAACCACACCCTCCATCCCCATTGTGACAGCAAGTGAAGGTTCCGTGCGACAAAGCAAGCTCCATTTCCAGTTCCCTATTCCAAAAATCTATTTAATATATGGTCCCCAAATAGGGTACGTATCAGATAAGAACAGACACTACGCTTGATCTTGAGCCATTTGGCCGAGAAGCGATGATCAGAAATGGTTTGCCACTTGGGCCGCACCAAGGCCTACAACCGAAACCCACTGTGGAGACATAGCAAAAGATTGCCGCAGGGAAGACATTTTCCAGAAACTCTGGAAGCTCTGTCGATGACAGTTCTGCGGTGTGCGTGTGTTCAAGCTGTGCACAACGCGTTTTGAATCTGCATAACCACACCCTCCATCCCCATTGTGACAGCATGTGAAGGTTCCGTCCGACGAAGCAAGCTCCATTTCCAGCTCCGTTTTCCAAAAATCCATTTAATATATGGTCCCCAAATAGGGGACGTATCAGATAAGAACAGACACTACGCTTGATCTTGAGCCATTTGGCCGAGAAGCGATGATCAGAAATGGTTTGCCACTTGGGCCGCACCAAGGCCTAAAACCGAAACCCACTGTGGAGACATAGCAAAAGATTGCCGCAGGGAAGACATTTTCCAGAAACTCTGGAAGCTCTGTCGATGACAGTTCTGCGGTGTGCGTGTGTTCAAGCTGTGCACAACGCGTTTTGAATCTGCATAACCACACCCTCCATCCCCATTGTGACAGCACGTGAAGGTTCCGTGCGACAAAGCAAGCTCCATTTCCAGCTCCCTATTCCAAAAATCTATTTAATATATGGTCCCCAAATAGGGGACGTATCAGATAAGAACAGACACTACGCTTGATCTTGAGCCATTTGGCCGAGAAGCGATGATCAGAAATGGTTTGCCACTTGGGCCGCACCAAGGCCTACAACCGAAACCCACTGTGGAGACATAGCAAAAGATTGCCGCAGGGAAGACATTTTCCAAAAACTCTGGAAGCTCTGTAGATGACAGTTCTGCGGTGTGCGTGTGTTCAAGCTGTGCACAACGCGTTTTGAATCTGCATAACCACACCCTCCATCCCCATTGTGACAGCACGTGAAGGTTCCGTGTGACAAAGCAAGCTCCATTTCCAGCTCCCTATTCCAAAAATCCATTTAATATATGGTCCCCAAATAGGGGACGTATCAGATAAGAACAGACACTACGCTTGATCTTGAGCCATTTGGCCGAGAAGCGATGATCAGAAATGGTTTGCCACTTGGGCCGCACCAAGGCCTAAAACCGAAACCCACTGTGGAGACATAGCAAAAGATTGCCGCAGGGAAGACATTTTCCAGAAACTCTGGAAGCTCTGTCGATGACAGTTCTGCGGTGTGCGTGTGTTCAAGCTGTGCACAACGCGTTTTGAATCTGCATAACCACACCCTCCATCCCCACTGTGACAGCACGTGAAGGTTCCGTGCGACAAAGCAAGCTCCATTTCCAGCTCCCTATTCCAAAAATCTATTTAATATATGGTCCCCAAATAGGGGACGTATCAGATAAGAACAGACACTACGCTTGATCTTGAGCCATTTGGCCGAGAAGCGATGATCAGAAATGGTTTGCCACTTGGGCCGCACCAAGGCCTACAACCGAAACCCACTGTGGAGACATAGCAAAAGATTGCCGCAGGGAAGACATTTTCCAGAAACTCTGGAAGCTCTGTCGATGACAGTTCTGCAGTGTGCGTGTGTTCAAGCTGTGCACAACGCGTTTTGAATCTGCATAACCACACCCTCCATCCCCATTGTGACAGCACGTGAAGGTTCCGTGTGACAAAGCAAGCTCCATTTCCAGCTCCCTATTCCAAAAATCCATTTAATATATGGTCCCCAAATAGGGGACGTATCAGATAAGAACAGACACTACGCTTGATCTTGAGCCATTTGGCCGAGAAGCGATGATCAGAAATGGTTTGCCACTTGGGCCGCACCAAGGCCTACAACCGAAACCCACTGTGGAGACATAGCAAAAGATTGCCGCAGGGAAGACATTTTCCAGAAACTCTGGAGGTTCTGTAGATGATAGTTCTGCGGTGTGCGTGTGTTCAAGCTGTGCACAACGCGTTTTGAATCTGCATAACCACACCCTCCATCCCCATTGTGACAGCACGTGAAGGTTCCGTGCGACAAAGCATGCTCCATTTCCAGCTCCCTATTCCAAAAATCTATTTAATATATGGTCCCCAAATAGGGGACATATCAGATAAGAGCAGACACTACGCTTGATCTTGAGCCATTTGGCCAAGAAGCGATGATCAGAAATGGTTTGCCACTTGGGCCGCACCAAGGCCTACAACCGAAACCCACTGTGGAGACATAGCAAAAGATTGCCGCAGGGAAGACATTTTCCAGAAACTCTGGAAGCTCTGTCGATGACAGTTCTGCGGTGTGCGTGTGTTCAAGCTGTGCACAACGCGTTTTGAATCTGCATAACCACACCCTCCATCCCCATTGTGACAGCATGTGAAGGTTCCGTCCGACGAAGCAAGCTCCATTTCCAGCTCCGTTTTCCAAAAATCCATTTAATATATGGTCCCCAAATAGGGGACGTATCAGATAAGAACAGACACTACGCTTGATCTTGAGCCATTTGGCCGAGAAGCGATGATCAGAAATGGTTTGCCACTTAGGCCTCACCAAGGCCTACAACCGTAACCCACTGTGGAGACATAGCAAAAGATTGCCGCAGGGAAGACATTTTCCAGAAACCCTGGAAGCTCTGTAGATGACAGTTCTGCGGTGTGCGTGTGTTCAAGCTGTGCACAACGCATTTTGAATCTGCATAACCACACCCTCCATCCTCATTGTGACAGCACGTGAAGGTTCTGTGCGACAAAGCAAGCTCCATTTCCAGCTCCCTATTCCAAAAATCTATTTAATATATGGTCCCCAAATAGGGGACGTATCAGATAAGAACAGACACTACGCTTGATCTTGAGCCATTTGGCCGAGAAACGATGATCAGAAATGGTTTGCCACTTGGGCCGCACCAAGGCCTACAACCGAAACCCACTGTGGAGACATAGCAAAAGATTGCCGCAGGGAAGACATTTTCCAGAAACTCTGGAAGCTTTGTCGATGACAGTTCTGCGGTGTGCGTGTGTTCAAGCTGTGCACAACGCATTTTGAATCTGCATAACCACACCCTCCATCCTCATTGTGACAGCACGTGAAGGTTCTGTGCGACAAAGCAAGCTCCATTTCCAGCTCCCTATTCCAAAAATCTATTTAATATATGGTCCCCAAATAGGGGACGTATCAGATAAGAACAGACACTACGCTTGATCTTGAGCCATTTGGCCGAGAAACGATGATCAGAAATGGTTTGCCACTTGGGCCGCCCCAAGGCCTACAACTGAAACCCACTGTGGAGACATAGCAAAAGATTGCCGCAGGGAAGACATTTTCCAGAAACTCTGGAAGCTCTGTAGATGACAGTTCTGCGGTGTGCGTGTGTTCAAGCTGTGCACAACGCGTTTTGAATCTGCATAACCACACCCTCCATCCCCATTGTGACAGCACGTGAAGGTTCCGTGCGACAAAGCAAGCTCCATTTCCAGCTCCCTATTCCAAAAATCCATTTAATATATGGTCCCCAAATAGGGGACGTATCAGATAAGAACAGACACTACGCTTGATCTTGAGCCATTTGGCCGAGAAGCGATGATCAGAAATGGTGTGCCACTTGGGCCGCACCAAGGCCTACAACCGAAACCCACTGTGGAGACATAGCAAAAGATTGCCGCAGGGAAGACATTTTCCAGAAACTCTGGAAGTTCTGTAGATGACAGTTCTGCGGTGTGCGTGTGTTCAAGCTGTGCACAACGCGTTTTGAATCTGCATAACCACACCCTCCATCCCCATTGTGACAGCAAGTGAAGGTTCCGTGCGACAAAGCAAGCTCCATTTCCAGTTCCCTATTCCAAAAATCTATTTAATATATGGTCCCCAAATAGGGTACGTATCAGATAAGAACAGACACTACGCTTGATCTTGAGCCATTTGGCCGAGAAGCGATGATCAGAAATGGTTTGCCACTTGGGCCGCACCAAGGCCTACAACCGAAACCCACTGTGGAGACATAGCAAAAGATTGCCGCAGGGAAGACATTTTCCAGAAACTCTGGAAGCTCTGTAGATGACAGTTCTGCGGTGTGCGTGTGTTCAAGCTGTATACAACGCGTTTCGAATCTGCATAACCACACCCTCCATCCCCATTGTGACAGCACGTGAAGGTTCCGTGCGACAAAGCAAGCTCCATTGCCAGCTCCCTATTCCAAAAATCCATTTAATATATGGTCCCCAAATAGGGGACGTATCAGATAAGAACAGACTCTACGCTTGATCTTGAGCCATTTGGCCGAGAAGCGATGATCAGAAATGGTTTGCCATTTGGGCCGCACCAAGGCCTACAACCGAAACCCACTGTGGAGACATAGCAAAAGATTGCCGCAGGGAAGACATTTTCCAGAAACTCTGGAAGCTCTGTAGATGACAGTTCTGCGGTGTGCGTGTGTTCAAGCTGTGCACAACGCGTTTTGAATCTGCATAACCACACCCTCCATCCCCATTGTGACAGCACGTGAAGGTTCCGTGCGACAAAGCAAGCTCCATTTCCAGCATCCTATTCCAAAAATCCATTTAATATATGGTCCCCAAATAGGGGACGTATCAGATAAGAACAGACTCTACGCTTGATCTTGAGCCATTTGGCCGAGATGCGATGATCAGAAATGGTTTGCCACTTGGGCCGCACCAAGGCCTACAACCGAAACCCACTGTGGGGACATAGCAAAAGATTGCCGCAGGGAAGACATTTTCCAGAAACTCTGGAAGCTCTGTAGATGACAGTTCTGTGGTGTGCGTGTGTTCAAGCTGTGCACAACGCGTTTTGAATCTGCATAACCACACCCTCCATCCCCATTGTGACAGCACGTGAAGGTTCCGTGCGACGAAGCAAGCTCCATTTCCAGCTCCCTATTCCAAAAATCCATTTAATATATGGTCCCCAAATAGGGGACGTATCAGATAAGAACAGACACTACGCTTGATCTTGAGCCATTTGGCCGAGAAGCGATGATCAGAAATGGTTTGCCACTTGGGCCACACCAAGGCCTACAACCGAAACCCACTGTGGAGACATAGCAAAAGATTGCCGCAGGGAAGACATTTTCCAGAAACTCTGGAAGCTCTGTAGATGACAGTTCTGCGGTGTGCGTGTGTTCAAGCTGTGCACAACGCGTTTTGAATCTGCATAACCACACCCTCCATCCCCATTGTGACAGCACGTGAAGGTTCCGTGCGACAAAGCAAGCTCCATTTCCAGCTCCCTATTCCAAAAATCTATTTAATATATGGTCCCCAAATAGGGGACGTATCAGATAAGAACAGACACTACTCTTGATCTTGAGCCATTTGGCCGAGAAGCGATGATCAGAAATGGTTTGCCACTTGGGCCGCACCAAGGCCTACAACCGAAACCCACTGTGGAGACATAGCAAAAGATTGCCGCAGGGAAGACATTTTCCAAAAACTCTGGAAGCTCTGTAGATGACAGTTCTGCGGTGTGCGTGTGTTCAAGCTGTGCACAACGCGTTTTGAATCTGCATAACCACACCCTCCATCCCCATTGTGACAGCACGTGAAGGTTCCGTGTGACAAAGCAAGCTCCATTTCCAGCTCCCTATTCCAAAAATCCATTTAATATATGGTCCCCAAATAGGGGACGTATCAGATAAGAACAGACACTACGCTTAAACTTGAGCCATTTGACCGACAAGCGATGATCAGAAATGGGTTGCCACTTGGGCCGCACCAAGGCCTAAAACCGAAACCCACTGTGGAGACATAGCAAAAGATTGCCGCAGGGAAGACATTTTCCAGAAACTCTGGAAGCTCTGTCGATGACAGTTCTGCGGTGTGCGTGTGTTCAAGCTGTGCACAACGCGTTTTGAATCTGCATAACCACACCCTCCATCCCCATTGTGACAGCACATGAAGGTTCCGTGCGACAAAGCAAGCTCCATTTCCAGCTCCCTATTCCAAAAATCTATTTAATATATGGTCCCCAAATAGGGGACGTATCAGATAAGAACAGACACTACGCTTGATCTTGAGCCATTTGGCCGAGAAGCGATGATCAGAAATGGTTTGCCACTTGGGCCGCACCAAGGCCTACAACCGAAACCCACTGTGGAGACATAGCAAAAGATTGCCGCAGGGAAGACATTTTCCAGAAACTCTGGAAGTTCTGTAGATGATAGTTCTGCGGTGTGCGTGTGTTCAAGCTGTGCACAACGCGTTTTGAATCTGCATAACCACACCCTCCATCCCCATTGTGACAGCACGTGAAGGTTCCGTGCGACAAAGCAAGCTCCATTTCCAACTCCCTATTCCAAAAATCTATTTAATATATGGTCCCCAAATAGGGGACGTATCAGATAAGAACAGACACTACGCTTGATCTTGAGCCATTTGGCCGAGAAGCGATGATCAGAAATGGTTTGCCACTTGGGCCGCACCAAGGCCTACAACCGAAACCCACTGTGGAGACAAGCTGTGCACAATGCGTTTTGAATCTGCATAACCACACCCTCCATCCCCATTGTGACAGCACGTGAAGGTTCCATGCGACAAAGCAAGCTCCATTTCCAGCTCCCTATTCCAAAAATCTATTTAATATATGGTCCCCAAATAGGGGACGTATCAGATAAGAACAGACACTACGCTTGATCTTGAGCCATTTGGCCGAGAAGCGATGATCAGAAATGGTTTGCCACTTGGGCCGCACCAAGGCCTACAACCGAAACCCACTGTGGAGACATAGCAAAAGATTGCCGCAGGGAAGACATTTTCCAGAAACTCTGGAAGCTCTGTAGATGACAGTTCTGCGGTGTGCGTGTGTTCAAGCTGTGCACAACGCGTTTTGAATCTGCATAACCACACCCTCCATCCCCATTGTGACAGCACGTGAAGGTTCCGTGCGACAAAGCAAGCTCCATTTCCAGCTCCCTATTCCAAAAATCTATTTAATATATGGTCCCCAAATAGGGGACGTATCAGATAAGAACAGACACTACGCTTGATCTTGAGCCATTTGGCCGAGAAGCGATGATCAGAAATGGTTCGCCATTTGGGCCGCACCAAGGCCTACAACCGAAACCCACTGTGGAGACATAGCAAAAGATTGCCGCAGGGAAGACATTTTCCAGAAACTCTGGAAGCTCTGTAGATGACAGTTCTGCGGTGTGCGTGTGTTCAAGCTGTGCACAACGCGTTTTGAATCTGCATAACCACACCCTCCATCCCCATTGTGACAGCACGTGAAGGTTCCGTGCGACAAAGCAAGCTCCATTTCCAGCATCCTATTCCAAAAATCCATTTAATATATGGTCCCCAAATAGGGGACGTATCAGATAAGAACAGACTCTACGCTTGATCTTGAGCCATTTGGCCGAGAAGCGATGATCAGAAATGGTTTGCCACTTGGGCCGCACCAAGGCCTACAACCGAAACCCACTGTGGAGACTTAGCAAAAGATTGCCGCAGGGAAGACATTTTCCAGAAACTCTGGAAGCTCTGTAGATGACAGTTCTGCGGTGTGCGTGTGTTCAAGCTGTGCACAACGCGTTTCGAATCTGCATAACCACACCCTCCATCCCCATTGTGACAGCACGTGAAGGTTCCGTGTGACAAAGCAAGCTCCATTTCCAGCTCCCTATTCCAAAAATCCATTTAATATATGGTCCCCAAATAGGGGACGTATCAGATAAGAACAGACACTACGCTTGATCTTGAGCCATTTGGCCGAGAAGCGATGATCAGAAATGGTTTGCCACTTGGGCCGCACCAAGGCCTACAACCGAAACCCACTGTGGAGACATAGCAAAAGATTGCCGCAGGGAAGACATTTTCCAGAAACTCTGGAAGCTTTGTCGATGACAGTTCTGCGGTGTGCGTGTGTTCAAGCTGTGCACAACGCGTTTTGAATCTGCATAATCACACCCTCCATCCCCATTGTGACAGCACGTGAAGGTTCCGTGTGACAAAGCAAGCTCCATTTCCAGCTCCCTATTCCAAAAATCCATTTAATATATGGTCCCCAAATAGGGGACGTATCCGAGAAGAACAGACACTACGCTTGATCTTGAGCCATTTGGCCGAGAAGCGATGATCAGAAATGGTTTGCCACTTGGGCCGCCCCAAGGCCTACAACTGAAACCCACTGTGGAGACATAGCAAAAGATTGCCGCAGGGAAGACATTTTCCAGAAACTCTGGAAGCTCTGTAGATGACAGTTCTGCGGTGTGCGTGTGTTCAAGCTGTGCACAACGCGTTTTGAATCTGCATAACCACACCCTCCATCCCCATTGTGACAGCACGTGAAGGTTCCGTGCGACAAAGCAAGCTCCATTTCCAGCTCCCTATTCCAAAAATCCATTTAATATATGGTCCCCAAATAGGGGACGTATCAGATAAGAACAGACACTACGCTTGATCTTGAGCCATTTGGCCGAGAAGCGATGATCAGAAATGGTGTGCCACTTGGGCCGCACCAAGGCCTACAACCGAAACCCACTGTGGAGACATAGCAAAAGATTGCCGCAGGGAAGACATTTTCCAGAAACTCTGGAAGTTCTGTAGATGACAGTTCTGCGGTGTGCGTGTGTTCAAGCTGTGCACAACGCGTTTTGAATCTGCATAACCACACCCTCCATCCCCATTGTGACAGCAAGTGAAGGTTCCGTGCGACAAAGCAAGCTCCATTTCCAGTTCCCTATTCCAAAAATCTATTTAATATATGGTCCCCAAATAGGGTACGTATCAGATAAGAACAGACACTACGCTTGATCTTGAGCCATTTGGCCGAGAAGCGATGATCAGAAATGGTTTGCCACTTGGGCCGCACCAAGGCCTACAACCGAAACCCACTGTGGAGACATAGCAAAAGATTGCCGCAGGGAAGACATTTTCCAGAAACTCTGGAAGCTCTGTAGATGACAGTTCTGCGGTGTGCGTGTGTTCAAGCTGTATACAACGCGTTTCGAATCTGCATAACCACACCCTCCATCCCCATTGTGACAGCACGTGAAGGTTCCGTGCGACAAAGCAAGCTCCATTGCCAGCTCCCTATTCCAAAAATCCATTTAATATATGGTCCCCAAATAGGGGACGTATCAGATAAGAACAGACTCTACGCTTGATCTTGAGCCATTTGGCCGAGAAGCGATGATCAGAAATGGTTTGCCATTTGGGCCGCACCAAGGCCTACAACCGAAACCCACTGTGGAGACATAGCAAAAGATTGCCGCAGGGAAGACATTTTCCAGAAACTCTGGAAGCTCTGTAGATGACAGTTCTGCGGTGTGCGTGTGTTCAAGCTGTGCACAACGCGTTTTGAATCTGCATAACCACACCCTCCATCCCCATTGTGACAGCATGTGAAGGTTCCGTGCGACAAAGCAAGCTCCATTTCCAGCATCCTATTCCAAAAATCCATTTAATATATGGTCCCCAAATAGGGGACGTATCAGATAAGAACAGACTCTACGCTTGATCTTGAGCCATTTGGCCGAGATGCGATGATCAGAAATGGTTTGCCACTTGGGCCGCACCAAGGCCTACAACCGAAACCCACTGTGGAGACATAGCAAAAGATTGCCGCAGGGAAGACATTTTCCAGAAACTCTGGAAGCTCTGTAGATGACAGTTCTGTGGTGTGCGTGTGTTCAAGCTGTGCACAACGCGTTTTGAATCTGCATAACCACACCCTCCATCCCCATTGTGACAGCACGTGAAGGTTCCGTGCGACGAAGCAAGCTCCATTTCCAGCTCCCTATTCCAAAAATCCATTTAATATATGGTCCCCAAATAGGGGACGTATCAGATAAGAACAGACACTACGCTTGATCTTGAGCCATTTGGCCGAGAAGCGATGATCAGAAATGGTTTGCCACTTGGGCCACACCAAGGCCTACAACCGAAACCCACTGTGGAGACATAGCAAAAGATTGCCGCAGGGAAGACATTTTCCAGAAACTCTGGAAGCTCTGTAGATGACAGTTCTGCGGTGTGCGTGTGTTCAAGCTGTGCACAACGCGTTTTGAATCTGCATAACCACACCCTCCATCCCCATTGTGACAGCACGTGAAGGTTCCGTGCGACAAAGCAAGCTCCATTTCCAGCTCCCTATTCCAAAAATCTATTTAATATATGGTCCCCAAATAGGGGACGTATCAGATAAGAACAGACACTACACTTGATCTTGAGCCATTTGGCCGAGAAGCGATGATCAGAAATGGTTTGCCACTTGGGCCGCACCAAGGCCTACAACCGAAACCCACTGTGGAGACATAGCAAAAGATTGCCGCAGGGAAGACATTTTCCAAAAACTCTGGAAGCTCTGTAGATGACAGTTCTGCGGTGTGCGTGTGTTCAAGCTGTGCACAACGCGTTTTGAATCTGCATAACCACACCCTCCATCCCCATTGTGACAGCACGTGAAGGTTCCGTGTGACAAAGCAAGCTCCATTTCCAGCTCCCTATTCCAAAAATCCATTTAATATATGGTCCCCAAATAGGGGACGTATCAGATAAGAACAGACACTACGCTTAAACTTGAGCCATTTGGCCGACAAGCGATGATCAGAAATGGGTTGCCACTTGGGCCGCACCAAGGCCTAAAACCGAAACCCACTGTGGAGACATAGCAAAAGATTGCCGCAGGGAAGACATTTTCCAGAAACTCTGGAAGCTCTGTCGATGACAGTTCTGCGGTGTGCGTGTGTTCAAGCTGTGCACAACGCGTTTTGAATCTGCATAACCACACCCTCCATCCCCATTGTGACAGCACATGAAGGTTCCGTGCGACAAAGCAAGCTCCATTTCCAGCTCCCTATTCCAAAAATCTATTTAATATATGGTCCCCAAATAGGGGACATATCAGATAAGAACAGACACTACGCTTGATCTTGAGCCATTTGGCCGAGAAGCGATGATCAGAAATGGTTTGCCACTTGGGCCGCACCAAGGCCTACAACCGAAACCCACTGTGGAGACATAGCAAAAGATTGCCGCAGGGAAGACATTTTCCAGAAACTCTGGAAGTTCTGTAGATGATAGTTCTGCGGTGTGCGTGTGTTCAAGCTGTGCACAACGCGTTTTGAATCTGCATAACCACACCCTCCATCCCCATTGTGACAGCACGTGAAGGTTCCGTGCGACAAAGCAAGCTCCATTTCCAACTCCCTATTCCAAAAATCTATTTAATATATGGTCCCCAAATAGGGGACGTATCAGATAAGAACAGACACTACGCTTGATCTTGAGCCATTTGGCCGAGAAGCGATGATCAGAAATGGTTTGCCACTTGGGCCGCACCAAGGCCTACAACCGAAACCCACTGTGGAGACAAGCTGTGCACAATGCGTTTTGAATCTGCATAACCACACCCTCCATCCCCATTGTGACAGCACGTGAAGGTTCCATGCGACAAAGCAAGCTCCATTTCCAGCTCCCTATTCCAAAAATCTATTTAATATATGGTCCCCAAATAGGGGACGTATCAGATAAGAACAGACACTACGCTTGATCTTGAGCCATTTGGCCGAGAAGCGATGATCAGAAATGGTTTGCCACTTGGGCCGCACCAAGGCCTACAACCGAAACCCACTGTGGAGACATAGCAAAAGATTGCCGCAGGGAAGACATTTTCCAGAAACTCTGGAAGCTCTGTAGATGACAGTTCTGCGGTGTGCGTGTGTTCAAGCTGTGCACAACGCGTTTTGAATCTGCATAACCACACCCTCCATCCCCATTGTGACAGCACGTGAAGGTTCCGTGCGACAAAGCAAGCTCCATTTCCAGCTCCCTATTCCAAAAATCTATTTAATATATGGTCCCCAAATAGGGGACGTATCAGATAAGAACAGACACTACGCTTGATCTTGAGCCATTTGGCCGAGAAGCGATGATCAGAAATGGTTCGCCATTTGGGCCGCACCAAGGCCTACAACCGAAACCCACTGTGGAGACATAGCAAAAGATTGCCGCAGGGAAGACATTTTCCAGAAACTCTGGAAGCTCTGTAGATGACAGTTCTGCGGTGTGCGTGTGTTCAAGCTGTGCACAACGCGTTTTGAATCTGCATAACCACACCCTCCATCCCCATTGTGACAGCACGTGAAGGTTCCGTGCGACAAAGCAAGCTCCATTTCCAGCATCCTATTCCAAAAATCCATTTAATATATGGTCCCCAAATAGGGGACGTATCAGATAAGAACAGACTCTACGCTTGATCTTGAGCCATTTGGCCGAGAAGCGATGATCAGAAATGGTTTGCCACTTGGGCCGCACCAAGGCCTACAACCGAAACCCACTGTGGAGACTTAGCAAAAGATTGCCGCAGGGAAGACATTTTCCAGAAACTCTGGAAGCTCTGTAGATGACAGTTCTGCAGTGTGCGTGTGTTCAAGCTGTGCACAACGCGTTTCGAATCTGCATAACCACACCCTCCATCCCCATTGTGACAGCACGTGAAGGTTCCGTGTGACAAAGCAAGCTCCATTTCCAGCTCCCTATTCCAAAAATCCATTTAATATATGGTCCCCAAATAGGGGACGTATCAGATAAGAACAGACACTACGCTTGATCTTGAGCCATTTGGCCGAGAAGCGATGATCAGAAATGGTTTGCCACTTGGGCCGCACCAAGGCCTACAACCGAAACCCACTGTGGAGACATAGCAAAAGATTGCCACAGGGAAGACATTTTCCAGAAACTCTGGAAGCTCTGTAGATGACAGTTCTGCGGTGTGCGTGTGTTCAAGCTGTGCACAACGCGTTTTGAATCTGCATAACCACACCCTCCATCCCCATTGTGACAGCACGTGAAGGTTCCGTGCGACGAAGCAAGCTCCATTTCCAGCTCCCTATTCCAAAAATCCATTTAATATATGGTCCCCAAATAGGGGACGTATCAGATAAGAACAGACACTACGCTTGATCTTGAGCCATTTGGCCGAGAAGCGATGATCAGAAATGGTTTGCCACTTGGGCCACACCAAGGCCTACAACCGAAACCCACTGTGGAGACATAGCAAAAGATTGCCGCAGGGAAGACATTTTCCAGAAACTCTGGAAGCTCTGTAGATGACAGTTCTGCGGTGTGCGTGTGTTCAAGCTGTGCACAACGCGTTTTGAATCTGCATAACCACACCCTCCATCCCCATTGTGACAGCACGTGAAGGTTCCGTGCGACAAAGCAAGCTCCATTTCCAGCTCCCTATTCCAAAAATCTATTTAATATATGGTCCCCAAATAGGGGACGTATCAGATAAGAACAGACACTACACTTGATCTTGAGCCATTTGGCCGAGAAGCGATGATCAGAAATGGTTTGCCACTTGGGCCGCACCAAGGCCTACAACCGAAACCCACTGTGGAGACATAGCAAAAGATTGCCGCAGGGAAGACATTTTCCAAAAACTCTGGAAGCTCTGTAGATGACAGTTCTGCGGTGTGCGTGTGTTCAAGCAGTGCACAACGCGTTTTGAATCTGCATAACCACACCCTCCATCCCCATTGTGACAGCACGTGAAGGTTCCGTGTGACAAAGCAAGCTCCATTTCCAGCTCCCTATTCCAAAAATCTATTTAATATATGGTCCCCAAATAGGGGACGTATCAGATAAGAACAGACACTACGCTTGATCTTGAGCCATTTGGCCGAGAAGCGATGATCAGAAATGGTTTGCCACTTGGGCCGCACCAAGGCCTACAACCGAAACCCACTGTGGAGACATAGCAAAAGATTGCCGCAGGGAAGACATTTTCCAAAAACTCGGGAAGCTCTGTAGATGACAGTTCTGCGGTGTGCGTGTGTTCAAGCTGTGCACAACACGTTTTGAATCTGCATAACCACACCCTCCATCCCCATTGTGACAGCACGTGAAGGTTCCGTGTGACAAAGCAAGCTCCATTTCCAGCTCCCTATTCCAAAAATCCATTTAATATATGGTCCCCAAATAGGGGACGTATCAGATAAGAACAGACACTACGCTTGATCTTGAGCCATTTGGCCGAGAAGCGATGATCAGAAATGGTTTGCCACTTGGGCCGCACCAAGGCCTAAAACCGAAACCCACTGTGGAGACATAGCAAAAGATTGCCGCAGGGAAGACATTTTCCAGAAACTCTGGAAGCTCTGTCGATGACAGTTCTGCGGTGTGCGTGTGTTCAAGCTGTGCACAACGCGTTTTGAATCTGCATAACCACACCCTCCATCCCCATTGTGACAGCACGTGAAGGTTCCGTGCGACAAAGCAAGCTCCATTTCCAGCTCCCTATTCCAAAAATCTATTTAATATATGGTCCCCAAATAGGGGACGTATCAGATAAGAACAGACACTACGCTTGATCTTGAGCCATTTGGCCGAGAAGCGATGATCAGAAATGGTTTGCCACTTGGGCCGCACCAAGGCCTACAACCGAAACCCACTGTGGAGACATAGCAAAAGATTGCCGCAGGGAAGACATTTTCCAGAAACTCTGGAAGCTCTGTCGATGACAGTTCTGCAGTGTGCGTGTGTTCAAGCTGTGCACAACGCGTTTTGAATCTGCATAACCACACCCTCCATCCCCATTGTGACAGCACGTGAAGGTTCCGTGTGACAAAGCAAGCTCCATTTCCAGCTCCCTATTCCAAAAATCCATTTAATATATGGTCCCCAAATAGGGGACGTATCAGATAAGAACAGACACTACGCTTGATCTTGAGCCATTTGGCCGAGAAGCGATGATCAGAAATGGTTTACCACTTGGGCCGCACCAAGGCCTACAACCGAAACCCACTGTGGAGACATAGCAAAAGATTGCCGCAGGGAAGACATTTTCCAGAAACTCTGGAAGTTCTGTAGATGATAGTTCTGCGGTGTGCGTGTGTTCAAGCTGTGCACAACGCGTTTTGAATCTGCATAACCACACCCTCCATCCCCATTGTGACAGCACGTGAAGGTTCCGTGTGACAAAGCAAGCTCCATTTCCAGCTCCCTATTCCAAAAATCCATTTAATATATGGTCCCCAAATAGGGGACGTATCAGATAAGAACAGACACTACGCTTGATCTTGAGCCATTTGGCCGAGAAGCGATGATCAGAAATGGTTTGCCACTTGGGCCGCACCAAGGCCTACAACCGAAACCCACTGTGGAGACATAGCAAAAGATTGCCGCAGGGAAGACATTTTCCAGAAACTCTGGAAGTTCTGTAGATGATAGTTCTGCGGTGTGCGTGTGTTCAAGCTGTGCACAACGCGTTTTGAATCTGCATAACCACACCCTCCATCCCCATTGTGACAGCACGTGAAGGTTCCGTGCGACAAAGCAAGCTCCATTTCCAGCTCCCTATTCCAAAAATCTATTTAATATATGGTCCCCAAATAGGGGACATATCAGATAAGAGCAGACACTACGCTTGATCTTGAGCCATTTGGCCAAGAAGCGATGATCAGAAATGGTTTGCCACTTGGGCCGCACCAAGGCCTACAACCGAAACCCACTGTGGAGACATAGCAAAAGATTGCCGCAGGGAAGACATTTTCCAGAAACTCTGGAAGCTCTGTCGATGACAGTTCTGCGGTGTGCGTGTGTTCAAGCTGTGCACAACGCGTTTTGAATCTGCATAACCACACCCTCCATCCCCATTGTGACAGCATGTGAAGGTTCCGTCCGACGAAGCAAGCTCCATTTCCAGCTCCGTTTTCCAAAAATCCATTTAATATATGGTCCCCAAATAGGGGACGTATCAGATAAGAACAGACACTACGCTTGATCTTGAGCCATTTGGCCGAGAAGCGATGATCAGAAATGGTTTGCCACTTGGGCCGCACCAAGGCCTAAAACCGAAACCCACTGTGGAGACATAGCAAAAGATTGCCGCAGGGAAGACATTTTCCAGAAACTCTGGAAGCTCTGTCGATGACAGTTCTGCGGTGTGCGTGTGTTCAAGCTGTGCACAACGCGTTTTGAATCTGCATAACCACACCCTCCATCCCCATTGTGACAGCACGTGAAGGTTCCGTGCGACAAAGCAAGCTCCATTTCCAGCTCCTTATTCCAAAAATCTATTTAATATATGGTCCCCAAATAGGGGACGTATCAGATAAGAACAGACACTACGCTTGATCTTGAGCCATTTGGCCGAGAAGCGATGATCAGAAATGGTTTGCCACTTGGGCCGCACCAAGGCCTACAACCGAAACCCACTGTGGAGACATAGCAAAAGATTGCCGCAGGGAAGACATTTTCCAAAAACTCTGGAAGCTCTGTAGATGACAGTTCTGCGGTGTGCGTGTGTTCAAGCTGTGCACAACGCGTTTTGAATCTGCATAACCACACCCTCCATCCCCATTGTGACAGCACGTGAAGGTTCCGTGTGACAAAGCAAGCTCCATTTCCAGCTCCCTATTCCAAAAATCCATTTAATATATGGTCCCCAAATAGGGGACGTATCAGATAAGAACAGACACTACGCTTGATCTTGAGCCATTTGGCCGAGAAGCGATGATCAGAAATGGTTTGCCACTTGGGCCGCACCAAGGCCTAAAACCGAAACCCACTGTGGAGACATAGCAAAAGATTGCCGCAGGGAAGACATTTTCCAGAAACTCTGGAAGCTCTGTCGATGACAGTTCTGCGGTGTGCGTGTGTTCAAGCTGTGCACAACGCGTTTTGAATCTGCATAACCACACCCTCCATCCCCATTGTGACAGCACGTGAAGGTTCCGTGCGACAAAGCAAGCTCCATTTCCAGCTCCCTATTCCAAAAATCTATTTAATATATGGTCCCCAAATAGGGGACGTATCAGATAAGAACAGACACTACGCTTGATCTTGAGCCATTTGGCCGAGAAGCGATGATCAGAAATGGTTTGCCACTTGGGCCGCACCAAGGCCTACAACCGAAACCCACTGTGGAGACATAGCAAAAGATTGCCGCAGGGAAGACATTTTCCAGAAACTCTGGAAGCTCTGTCGATGACAGTTCTGCAGTGTGCGTGTGTTCAAGCTGTGCACAACGCGTTTTGAATCTGCATAACCACACCCTCCATCCCCATTGTGACAGCACGTGAAGGTTCCGTGTGACAAAGCAAGCTCCATTTCCAGCTCCCTATTCCAAAAATCCATTTAATATATGGTCCCCAAATAGGGGACGTATCAGATAAGAACAGACACTACGCTTGATCTTGAGCCATTTGGCCGAGAAGCGATGATCAGAAATGGTTTGCCACTTGGGCCGCACCAAGGCCTACAACCGAAACCCACTGTGGAGACATAGCAAAAGATTGCCGCAGGGAAGACATTTTCCAGAAACTCTGGAGGTTCTGTAGATGATAGTTCTGCGGTGTGCGTGTGTTCAAGCTGTGCACAACGCGTTTTGAATCTGCATAACCACACCCTCCATCCCCATTGTGACAGCACGTGAAGGTTCCGTGCGACAAAGCATGCTCCATTTCCAGCTCCCTATTCCAAAAATCTATTTAATATATGGTCCCCAAATAGGGGACATATCAGATAAGAGCAGACACTACGCTTGATCTTGAGCCATTTGGCCAAGAAGCGATGATCAGAAATGGTTTGCCACTTGGGCCGCACCAAGGCCTACAACCGAAACCCACTGTGGAGACATAGCAAAAGATTGCCGCAGGGAAGACATTTTCCAGAAACTCTGGAAGCTCTGTCGATGACAGTTCTGCGGTGTGCGTGTGTTCAAGCTGTGCACAACGCGTTTTGAATCTGCATAACCACACCCTCCATCCCCATTGTGACAGCATGTGAAGGTTCCGTCCGACGAAGCAAGCTCCATTTCCAGCTCCGTTTTCCAAAAATCCATTTAATATATGGTCCCCAAATAGGGGACGTATCAGATAAGAACAGACACTACGCTTGATCTTGAGCCATTTGGCAGAGAAGCGATGATCAGAAATGGTTTGCCACTTAGGCCTCACCAAGGCCTACAACCGTAACCCACTGTGGAGACATAGCAAAAGATTGCCGCAGGGAAGACATTTTCCAGAAACCCTGGAAGCTCTGTAGATGACAGTTCTGCGGTGTGCGTGTGTTCAAGCTGTGCACAACGCATTTTGAATCTGCATAACCACACCCTCCATCCTCATTGTGACAGCACGTGAAGGTTCTGTGCGACAAAGCAAGCTCCATTTCCAGCTCCCTATTCCAAAAATCTATTTAATATATGGTCCCCAAATAGGGGACGTATCAGATAAGAACAGACACTACGCTTGATCTTGAGCCATTTGGCCGAGAAACGATGATCAGAAATGGTTTGCCACTTGGGCCGCACCAAGGCCTACAACCGAAACCCACTGTGGAGACATAGCAAAAGATTGCCGCAGGGAAGACATTTTCCAGAAACTCTGGAAGCTTTGTCGATGACAGTTCTGCGGTGTGCGTGTGTTCAAGCTGTGCACAACGCGTTTTGAATCTGCATAATCACACCCTCCATCCCCATTGTGACAGCACGTGAAGGTTCCGTGTGACAAAGCAAGCTCCATTTCCAGCTCCCTATTCCAAAAATCCATTTAATATATGGTCCCCAAATAGGGGACGTATCCGAGAAGAACAGACACTACGCTTGATCTTGAGCCATTTGGCCGAGAAGCGATGATCAGAAATGGTTTGCCACTTGGGCCGCCCCAAGGCCTACAACTGAAACCCACTGTGGAGACATAGCAAAAGATTGCCGCAGGGAAGACATTTTCCAGAAACTCTGGAATCTCTGTAGATGACAGTTCTGCGGTGTGCGTGTGTTCAAGCTGTGCACAACGCGTTTTGAATCTGCATAACCACACCCTCCATCCCCATTGTGACAGCACGTGAAGGTTCCGTGCGACAAAGCAAGCTCCATTTCCAGCTCCCTATTCCAAAAATCCATTTAATATATGGTCCCCAAATAGGGGACGTATCAGATAAGAACAGACACTACGCTTGATCTTGAGCCATTTGGCCGAGAAGCGATGATCAGAAATGGTGTGCCACTTGGGCCGCACCAAGGCCTACAACCGAAACCCACTGTGGAGACATAGCAAAAGATTGCCGCAGGGAAGACATTTTCCAGAAACTCTGGAAGTTCTGTAGATGACAGTTCTGCGGTGTGCGTGTGTTCAAGCTGTGCACAACGCGTTTTGAATCTGCATAACCACACCCTCCATCCCCATTGTGACAGCACGTGAAGGTTCCGTGTGACAAAGCAAGCTCCATTTCCAGTTCCCTATTCCAAAAATCTATTTAATATATGGTCCCCAAATAGGGTACGTATCAGATAAGAACAGACACTACGCTTGATCTTGAGCCATTTGGCCGAGAAGCGATGATCAGAAATGGTTTGCCACTTGGGCCGCACCAAGGCCTACAACCGAAACCCACTGTGGAGACATAGCAAAAGATTGCCGCAGGGAAGACATTTTCCAGAAACTCTGGAAGCTCTGTAGATGACAGTTCTGCGGTGTGCGTGTGTTCAAGCTGTGCACAACGCGTTTTGAATCTGCATAACCACACCCTCCATCCCCATTGTGACAGCACGTGAAGGTTCCGTGCGACAAAGCAAGCTCCATTTCCAGCTCCCTATTCCAAAAATCCATTTAATATATGGTCCCCAAATAGGGGACGTATCAGATAAGAACAGACTCTACGCTTGATCTTGAGCCATTTGGCCGAGAAGCGATGATCAGAAATGGTTTGCCACTTGGGCCGCACCAAGGCCTACAACCGAAACCCACTGTGGAGACATAGCAAAAGATTGCCGCAGGGAAGACATTTTCCAGAAACTTTGGAAGCTCTGTAGATGACAGTTCTGCGGTGTGCGTGTGTTCAAGCTGTATACAACGCGTTTCGAATCTGCATAACCACACCCTCCATCCCCATTGTGACAGCACATGAAGGTTCCGTGCGACAAAGCAAGCTCCATTGCCAGCTCCCTATTCCAAAAATCCATTTAATATATGGTCCCCAAATAGGGGACGTATCAGATAAGAACAGACTCTACGCTTGATCTTGAGCCATTTGGCCGAGAAGCGATGATCAGAAATGGTTTGCCATTTGGGCCGCACCAAGGCCTACAACCGAAACCCACTGTGGAGACATAGCAAAAGATTGCCGCAGGGAAGACATTTTCCAGAAACTCTGGAAGCTCTGTAGATGACAGTTCTGCGGTGTGCGTGTGTTCAAGCTGTGCACAACGCGTTTTGAATCTGCATAACCACACCCTCCATCCCCATTGTGACAGCACGTGAAGGTTCCGTGCGACAAAGCAAGCTCCATTTCCAGCATCCTATTCCAAAAATCCATTTAATATATGGTCCCCAAATAGGGGACGTATCAGATAAGAACAGACTCTACGCTTGATCTTGAGCCATTTGGCCGAGAAGCGATGATCAGAAATGGTTTGCCACTTGGGCCGCACCAAGGCCTACAACCGAAACCCACTGTGGAGACTTAGCAAAAGATTGCCGCAGGGAAGACATTTTCCAGAAACTCTGGAAGCTCTGTAGATGACAGTTCTGCGGTGTGCGTGTGTTCAAGCTGTGCACAACGCGTTTCGAATCTGCATAACCACACCCTCCATCCCCATTGTGACAGCACGTGAAGGTTCCGTGTGACAAAGCAAGCTCCATTTCCAGCTCCCTATTCCAAAAATCCATTTAATATATGGTCCCCAAATAGGGGACGTATCAGATAAGAACAGACACTACGCTTGATCTTGAGCCATTTGGCCGAGAAGCGATGATCAGAAATGGTTTGCCACTTGGGCCGCACCAAGGCCTACAACCGAAACCCACTGTGGAGACATAGCAAAAGATTGCCGCAGGGAAGACATTTTCCAGAAACTCTGGAAGCTCTGTCGATGACAGTTCTGTGGTGTGCGTGTGTTCAAGCTGTGCACAACGCGTTTTGAATCTGCATAACCACACCCTCCATCCCCATTGTGACAGCACGTGAAGGTTCCGTGCGACGAAGCAAGCTCCATTTCCAGCTCCCTATTCCAAAAATCCATTTAATATATGGTCCCCAAATAGGGGACGTATCAGATAAGAACAGACACTACGCTTGATCTTGAGCCATTTGGCCGAGAAGCGATGATCAGAAATGGTTTGCCACTTGGGCCACACCAAGGCCTACAACCGAAACCCACTGTGGAGACATAGCAAAAGATTGCCGCAGGGAAGACATTTTCCAGAAACTTTGGAAGCTCTGTAGATGACAGTTCTGCGGTGTGCGTGTGTTCAAGCTGTATACAACGCGTTTCGAATCTGCATAACCACACCCTCCATCCCCATTGTGACAGCACGTGAAGGTTCCGTGCGACAAAGCAAGCTCCATTGCCAGCTCCCTATTCCAAAAATCCATTTAATATATGGTCCCCAAATAGGGGACGTATCAGATAAGAACAGACTCTACGCTTGATCTTGAGCCATTTGGCCGAGAAACGATGATCAGAAATGGTTTGCCATTTGGGCCGCACCAAGGCCTACAACCGAAACCCACTGTGGAGACATAGCAAAAGATTGCCGCAGGGAAGACATTTTCCAGAAACTCTGGAAGCTCTGTAGATGACAGTTCTGCGGTGTGCGTGTGTTCAAGCTGTGCACAACGCGTTTTGAATCTGCATAACCACACCCTCCATCCCCATTGTGACAGCACGTGAAGGTTCCGTGCGACAAAGCAAGCTCCATTTCCAGCATCCTATTCCAAAAATCCATTTAATATATGGTCCCCAAATAGGGGACGTATCAGATAAGAACAGACTCTACGCTTGATCTTGAGCCATTTGGCCGAGAAGCGATGATCAGAAATGGTTTGCCACTTGGGCCGCACCAAGGCCTACAACCGAAACCCACTGTGGAGACTTAGCAAAAGATTGCCGCAGGGAAGACATTTTCCAGAAACTCTGGAAGCTCTGTAGATGACAGTTCTGCGGTGTGCGTGTGTTCAAGCTGTGCACAACGCGTTTCGAATCTGCATAACCACACCCTCCATCCCCATTGTGACAGCACGTGAAGGTTCCGTGTGACAAAGCAAGCTCCATTTCCAGCTCCCTATTCCAAAAATCCATTTAATATATGGTCCCCAAATAGGGGACGTATCAGATAAGAACAGACACTACGCTTGATCTTGAGCCATTTGGCCGAGAAGCGATGATCAGAAATGGTTTGCCACTTGGGCCGCACCAAGGCCTACAACCGAAACCCACTGTGGAGACATAGCAAAAGATTGCCGCAGGGAAGACATTTTCCAGAAACTCTGGAAGCTCTGTCGATGACAGTTCTGTGGTGTGCGTGTGTTCAAGCTGTGCACAACGCGTTTTGAATCTGCATAACCACACCCTCCATCCCCATTGTGACAGCACGTGAAGGTTCCGTGCGACGAAGCAAGCTCCATTTCCAGCTCCCTATTCCAAAAATCCATTTAATATATGGTCCCCAAATAGGGGACGTATCAGATAAGAACAGACACTACGCTTGATCTTGAGCCATTTGGCCGAGAAGCGATGATCAGAAATGGTTTGCCACTTGGGCCACACCAAGGCCTACAACCGAAACCCACTGTGGAGACATAGCAAAAGATTGCCGCAGGGAAGACATTTTCCAGAAACTCTGGAAGCTCTGTAGATGACAGTTCTGCTGTGTGCGTGTGTTCAAGCTGTGCACAACGCGTTTTGAATCTGCATAACCACACCCTCCATCCCCATTGTGACAGCACGTGAAGGTTCCGTGCGACAAAGCAAGCTCCATTTCCAGCTCCCTATTCCAAAAATCTATTTAATATATGGTCCCCAAATAGGGGACGTATCAGATAAGAACAGACACTACACTTGATCTTGAGCCATTTGGCCGAGAAGCGATGATCAGAAATGGTTTGCCACTTGGGCCGCACCAAGGCCTACAACCGAAACCCACTGTGGAGACATAGCAAAAGATTGCCGCAGGGAAGACATTTTCCAAAAACTCTGGAAGCTCTGTAGATGACAGTTCTGCGGTGTGCGTGTGTTCAAGCTGTGCACAACGCGTTTTGAATCTGCATAACCACACCCTCCATCCCCATTGTGACAGCACGTGAAGGTTCCGTGTGACAAAGCAAGCTCCATTTCCAGCTCCCTATTCCAAAAATCCATTTAATATATGGTCCCCAAATAGGGGACGTATCAGATAAGAACAGACACTACGCTTAAACTTGAGCCATTTGGCCGAGAAGCGATGATCAGAAATGGGTTGCCACTTGGGCCGCACCAAGGCCTAAAACCGAAACCCACTGTGGAGACATAGCAAAAGATTGCTGCAGGGAAGACATTTTCCAGAAACTCTGGAAGCTCTGTCGATGACAGTTCTGCGGTGTGCGTGTGTTCAAGCTGTGCACAACGCGTTTTGAATCTGCATAACCACACCCTCCATCCCCATTGTGACAGCACATGAAGGTTCCGTGCGACAAAGCAAGCTCCATTTCCAGCTCCCTATTCCAAAAATCTATTTAATATATGGTCCCCAAATAGGGGACGTATCAGATAAGAACAGACACTACGCTTGATCTTGAGCCATTTGGCCGAGAAGCGATGATCAGAAATGGTTTGCCACTTGGGCCGCACCAAGGCCTACAACCGAAACCCACTGTGGAGACATAGCAAAAGATTGCCGCAGGGAAGACATTTTCCAGAAACTCTGGAAGTTCTGTAGATGATAGTTCTGCGGTGTGCGTGTGTTCAAGCTGTGCACAACGCGTTTTGAATCTGCATAACCACACCCTCCATCCCCATTGTGACAGCACGTGAAGGTTCCGTGCGACAAAGCAAGCTCCATTTCCAACTCCCTATTCCAAAAATCTATTTAATATATGGTCCCCAAATAGGGGACGTATCAGATAAGAACAGACACTACGCTTGATCTTGAGCCATTTGGCCGAGAAGCGATGATCAGAAATGGTTTGCCACTTGGGCCGCACCAAGGCCTACAACCGAAACCCACTGTGGAGACATAGCAAAAGATTGCCGCAGGGAAGACATTTTCCAGAAACTCTGGAAGTTCTGTAGATGATAGTTCTGCGGTGTGCGTGTGTTCAAGCTGTGCACAACGCGTTTTGAATCTGCATAACCACACCCTCCATCCCCATTGTGACAGCACGTGAAGGTTCCGTGCGACAAAGCAAGCTCCATTTCCAGCTCCCTATTCCAAAAATCTATTTAATATATGGTCCCCAAATAGGGGACATATCAGATAAGAGCAGACACTACGCTTGATCTTGAGCCATTTGGCCAAGAAGCGATGATCAGAAATGGTTTGCCACTTGGGCCGCACCAAGGCCTACAACCGAAACCCACTGTGGAGACATAGCAAAAGATTGCCGCAGGGAAGACATTTTCCAGAAACTCTGGAAGCTCTGTCGATGACAGTTCTGCGGTGTGCGTGTGTTCAAGCTGTGCACAACGCGTTTTGAATCTGCAAAACCACACCCTCCATCCCCATTGTGACAGCACATGAAGGTTCCGTGCGACAAAGCAAGCTCCATTTCCAGCTCCCTATTCCAAAAATCTATTTAATATATGGTCCCCAAATAGGGGACGTATCAGATAAGAACAGACACTACGCTTGATCTTGAGCCATTTGGCCGAGAAGCGATGATCAGAAATGGTTTGCCACTTGGGCCGCACCAAGGCCTACAACCGAAACCCACTGTGGAGACATAGCAAAAGATTGCCGCAGGGAAGACATTTTCCAGAAACTTTGGAAGCTCTGTAGATGACAGTTCTGCGGTGTGCGTGTGTTCAAGCTGTATACAACGCGTTTCGAATCTGCATAACCACACCCTCCATCCCCATTGTGACAGCACGTGAAGGTTCCGTGCGACAAAGCAAGCTCCATTGCCAGCTCCCTATTCCAAAAATCCATTTAATATATGGTCCCCAAATAGGGGACGTATCAGATAAGAACAGACTCTACGCTTGATCTTGAGCCATTTGGCCGAGAAGCGATGATCAGAAATGGTTTGCCATTTGGGCCGCACCAAGGCCTACAACCGAAACCCACTGTGGAGACATAGCAAAAGATTGCCGCAGGGAAGACATTTTCCAGAAACTCTGGAAGCTCTGTAGATGACAGTTCTGCGGTGTGCGTGTGTTCAAGCTGTGCACAACGCGTTTTGAATCTGCATAACCACACCCTCCATCCCCATTGTGACAGCACGTGAAGGTTCCGTGCGACAAAGCAAGCTCCATTTCCAGCATCCTATTCCAAAAATCCATTTAATATATGGTCCCCAAATAGGGGACGTATCAGATAAGAACAGACTCTACGCTTGATCTTGAGCCATTTGGCCGAGAAGCGATGATCAGAAATGGTTTGCCACTTGGGCCGCACCAAGGCCTACAACCGAAACCCACTGTGGAGACTTAGCAAAAGATTGCCGCAGGGAAGACATTTTCCAGAAACTCTGGAAGCTCTGTAGATGACAGTTCTGCGGTGTGCGTGTGTTCAAGCTGTGCACAACGCGTTTCGAATCTGCATAACCACACCCTCCATCCCCATTGTGACAGCACGTGAAGGTTCCGTGTGACAAAGCAAGCTCCATTTCCAGCTCCCTATTCCAAAAATCCATTTAATATATGGTCCCCAAATAGGGGACGTATCAGATAAGAACAGACACTACGCTTGATCTTGAGCCATTTGGCCGAGAAGCGATGATCAGAAATGGTTTGCCACTTGGGCCGCACCAAGGCCTACAACCGAAACCCACTGTGGAGACATAGCAAAAGATTGCCGCAGGGAAGACATTTTCCAGAAACTCTGGAAGCTCTGTCGATGACAGTTCTGTGGTGTGCGTGTGTTCAAGCTGTGCACAACGCGTTTTGAATCTGCATAACCACACCCTCCATCCCCATTGTGACAGCACGTGAAGGTTCCGTGCGACGAAGCAAGCTCCATTTCCAGCTCCCTATTCCAAAAATCCATTTAATATATGGTCCCCAAATAGGGGACGTATCAGATAAGAACAGACACTACGCTTGATCTTGAGCCATTTGGCCGAGAAGCGATGATCAGAAATGGTTTGCCACTTGGGCCACACCAAGGCCTACAACCGAAACCCACTGTGGAGACATAGCAAAAGATTGCCGCAGGGAAGACATTTTCCAGAAACTTTGGAAGCTCTGTAGATGACAGTTCTGCGGTGTGCGTGTGTTCAAGCTGTATACAACGCGTTTCGAATCTGCATAACCACACCCTCCATCCCCATTGTGACAGCACGTGAAGGTTCCGTGCGACAAAGCAAGCTCCATTGCCAGCTCCCTATTCCAAAAATCCATTTAATATATGGTCCCCAAATAGGGGACGTATCAGATAAGAACAGACTCTACGCTTGATCTTGAGCCATTTGGCCGAGAAGCGATGATCAGAAATGGTTTGCCATTTGGGCCGCACCAAGGCCTACAACCGAAACCCACTGTGGAGACATAGCAAAAGATTGCCGCAGGGAAGACATTTTCCAGAAACTCTGGAAGCTCTGTAGATGACAGTTCTGCGGTGTGCGTGTGTTCAAGCTGTGCACAACGCGTTTTGAATCTGCATAACCACACCCTCCATCCCCATTGTGACAGCACGTGAAGGTTCCGTGCGACAAAGCAAGCTCCATTTCCAGCATCCTATTCCAAAAATCCATTTAATATATGGTCCCCAAATAGGGGACGTATCAGATAAGAACAGACTCTACGCTTGATCTTGAGCCATTTGGCCGAGAAGCGATGATCAGAAATGGTTTGCCACTTGGGCCGCACCAAGGCCTACAACCGAAACCCACTGTGGAGACTTAGCAAAAGATTGCCGCAGGGAAGACATTTTCCAGAAACTCTGGAAGCTCTGTAGATGACAGTTCTGCGGTGTGCGTGTGTTCAAGCTGTGCACAACGCGTTTCGAATCTGCATAACCACACCCTCCATCCCCATTGTGACAGCACGTGAAGGTTCCGTGTGACAAAGCAAGCTCCATTTCCAGCTCCCTATTCCAAAAATCCATTTAATATATGGTCCCCAAATAGGGGACGTATCAGATAAGAACAGACACTACGCTTGATCTTGAGCCATTTGGCCGAGAAGCGATGATCAGAAATGGTTTGCCACTTGGGCCGCACCAAGGCCTACAACCGAAACCCACTGTGGAGACATAGCAAAAGATTGCCGCAGGGAAGACATTTTCCAGAAACTCTGGAAGCTCTGTCGATGACAGTTCTGTGGTGTGCGTGTGTTCAAGCTGTGCACAACGCGTTTTGAATCTGCATAACCACACCCTCCATCCCCATTGTGACAGCACGTGAAGGTTCCGTGCGACGAAGCAAGCTCCATTTCCAGCTCCCTATTCCAAAAATCCATTTAATATATGGTCCCCAAATAGGGGACGTATCAGATAAGAACAGACACTACGCTTGATCTTGAGCCATTTGGCCGAGAAGCGATGATCAGAAATGGTTTGCCACTTGGGCCACACCAAGGCCTACAACCGAAACCCACTGTGGAGACATAGCAAAAGATTGCCGCAGGGAAGACATTTTCCAGAAACTCTGGAAGCTCTGTAGATGACAGTTCTGCTGTGTGCGTGTGTTCAAGCTGTGCACAACGCGTTTTGAATCTGCATAACCACACCCTCCATCCCCATTGTGACAGCACGTGAAGGTTCCGTGCGACAAAGCAAGCTCCATTTCCAGCTCCCTATTCCAAAAATCTATTTAATATATGGTCCCCAAATAGGGGACGTATCAGATAAGAACAGACACTACACTTGATCTTGAGCCATTTGGCCGAGAAGCGATGATCAGAAATGGTTTGCCACTTGGGCCGCACCAAGGCCTACAACCGAAACCCACTGTGGAGACATAGCAAAAGATTGCCGCAGGGAAGACATTTTCCAAAAACTCTGGAAGCTCTGTAGATGACAGTTCTGCGGTGTGCGTGTGTTCAAGCTGTGCACAACGCGTTTTGAATCTGCATAACCACACCCTCCATCCCCATTGTGACAGCACGTGAAGGTTCCGTGTGACAAAGCAAGCTCCATTTCCAGCTCCCTATTCCAAAAATCCATTTAATATATGGTCCCCAAATAGGGGACGTATCAGATAAGAACAGACACTACGCTTAAACTTGAGCCATTTGGCCGAGAAGCGATGATCAGAAATGGGTTGCCACTTGGGCCGCACCAAGGCCTAAAACCGAAACCCACTGTGGAGACATAGCAAAAGATTGCTGCAGGGAAGACATTTTCCAGAAACTCTGGAAGCTCTGTCGATGACAGTTCTGCGGTGTGCGTGTGTTCAAGCTGTGCACAACGCGTTTTGAATCTGCATAACCACACCCTCCATCCCCATTGTGACAGCACATGAAGGTTCCGTGCGACAAAGCAAGCTCCATTTCCAGCTCCCTATTCCAAAAATCTATTTAATATATGGTCCCCAAATAGGGGACGTATCAGATAAGAACAGACACTACGCTTGATCTTGAGCCATTTGGCCGAGAAGCGATGATCAGAAATGGTTTGCCACTTGGGCCGCACCAAGGCCTACAACCGAAACCCACTGTGGAGACATAGCAAAAGATTGCCGCAGGGAAGACATTTTCCAGAAACTCTGGAAGTTCTGTAGATGATAGTTCTGCGGTGTGCGTGTGTTCAAGCTGTGCACAACGCGTTTTGAATCTGCATAACCACACCCTCCATCCCCATTGTGACAGCACGTGAAGGTTCCGTGCGACAAAGCAAGCTCCATTTCCAACTCCCTATTCCAAAAATCTATTTAATATATGGTCCCCAAATAGGGGACGTATCAGATAAGAACAGACACTACGCTTGATCTTGAGCCATTTGGCCGAGAAGCGATGATCAGAAATGGTTTGCCACTTGGGCCGCACCAAGGCCTACAACCGAAACCCACTGTGGAGACATAGCAAAAGATTGCCGCAGGGAAGACATTTTCCAGAAACTCTGGAAGTTCTGTAGATGATAGTTCTGCGGTGTGCGTGTGTTCAAGCTGTGCACAACGCGTTTTGAATCTGCATAACCACACCCTCCATCCCCATTGTGACAGCACGTGAAGGTTCCGTGCGACAAAGCAAGCTCCATTTCCAGCTCCCTATTCCAAAAATCTATTTAATATATGGTCCCCAAATAGGGGACATATCAGATAAGAGCAGACACTACGCTTGATCTTGAGCCATTTGGCCAAGAAGCGATGATCAGAAATGGTTTGCCACTTGGGCCGCACCAAGGCCTACAACCGAAACCCACTGTGGAGACATAGCAAAAGATTGCCGCAGGGAAGACATTTTCCAGAAACTCTGGAAGCTCTGTCGATGACAGTTCTGCGGTGTGCGTGTGTTCAAGCTGTGCACAACGCGTTTTGAATCTGCAAAACCACACCCTCCATCCCCATTGTGACAGCACATGAAGGTTCCGTGCGACAAAGCAAGCTCCATTTCCAGCTCCCTATTCCAAAAATCTATTTAATATATGGTCCCCAAATAGGGGACGTATCAGATAAGAACAGACACTACGCTTGATCTTGAGCCATTTGGCCGAGAAGCGATGATCAGAAATGGTTTGCCACTTGGGCCGCACCAAGGCCTACAACCGAAACCCACTGTGGAGACATAGCAAAAGATTGCCGCAGGGAAGACATTTTCCAGAAACTCTGGAAGTTCTGTAGATGATAGTTCTGCGGTGTGCTTTTGTTCAAGCTGTGCACAACGCGTTTTGAATCTGCATAACCACACCCTCCATCCCCATTGTGACAGCACGTGAAGGTTCCGTGCGACAAAGCAAGCTCCATTTCCAGCTCCCTATTCCAAAAATCCATTTAATATATGGTCCCCAAATAGGGGACGTATCAGATAAGAACAGACACTACGCTTGATCTTGAGCCATTTGGCCGAGAAGCGATGATCAGAAATGGTTTGCCACTTGGGCCGCACCAAGGCCTACAACCGAAACCCACTGTGGAGACATAGCAAAAGATTGCCGCAGGGAAGACATTTTCCAGAAACTCTGGAAGCTCTGTAGATGACAGTTCTGCGGTGTGCGTGTGTTCAAGCTGTGCACAACGCGTTTTGAATCTGCATAACCACACCCTCCATCCCCATTGTGACAGCACGTGAAGGTTCCGTGCGACGAAGCAAGCTCCATTTCCAGCTCCCTATTCCAAAAATCCATTTAATATATGGTCCCCAAATAGGGGACGTATCAGATAAGAACAGACACTACGCTTGATCTTGAGCCATTTGGCCGAGAAGCGATGATCAGAAATGGTTTGCCACTTGGGCCACACCAAGGCCTACAACCGAAACCCACTGTGGAGACATAGCAAAAGATTGCCGCAGGGAAGACATTTTCCAGAAACTCTGGAAGCTCTGTAGATGACAGTTCTGCGGTGTGCGTGTGTTCAAGCTGTGCACAACGCGTTTTGAATCTGCATAACCACACCCTCCATCCCCATTGTGACAGCACGTGAAGGTTCCGTGCGACAAAGCAAGCTCCATTTCCAGCTCCCTATTCCAAAAATCTATTTAATATATGGTCCCCAAATAGGGGACGTATCAGATAAGAACAGACACTACACTTGATCTTGAGCCATTTGGCCGAGAAGCGATGATCAGAAATGGTTTGCCACTTGGGCCGCACCAAGGCCTACAACCGAAACCCACTGTGGAGACATAGCAAAAGATTGCCGCAGGGAAGACATTTTCCAAAAACTCTGGAAGCTCTGTAGATGACAGTTCTGCGGTGTGCGTGTGTTCAAGCAGTGCACAACGCGTTTTGAATCTGCATAACCACACCCTCCATCCCCATTGTGACAGCACGTGAAGGTTCCGTGTGACAAAGCAAGCTCCATTTCCAGCTCCCTATTCCAAAAATCTATTTAATATATGGTCCCCAAATAGGGGACGTATCAGATAAGAACAGACACTACGCTTGATCTTGAGCCATTTGGCCGAGAAGCGATGATCAGAAATGGTTTGCCACTTGGGCCGCACCAAGGCCTACAACCGAAACCCACTGTGGAGACATAGCAAAAGATTGCCGCAGGGAAGACATTTTCCAGAAACTCTGGAAGCTCTGTCGATGACAGTTCTGCAGTGTGCGTGTGTTCAAGCTGTGCACAACGCGTTTTGAATCTGCATAACCACACCCTCCATCCCCATTGTGACAGCACGTGAAGGTTCCGTGTGACAAAGCAAGCTCCATTTCCAGCTCCCTATTCCAAAAATCCATTTAATATATGGTCCCCAAATAGGGGACGTATCAGATAAGAACAGACACTACGCTTGATCTTGAGCCATTTGGCCAAGAAGCGATGATCAGAAATGGTTTGCCACTTGGGCCGCACCAAGGCCTACAACCGAAACCCACTGTGGAGACATAGCAAAAGATTGCCGCAGGGAAGACATTTTCCAGAAACTCTGGAAGCTCTGTCGATGACAGTTCTGCGGTGTGCGTGTGTTCAAGCTGTGCACAACGCGTTTTGAATCTGCATAACCACACCCTCCATCCCCATTGTGACAGCATGTGTAGGTTCCGTCTGACGAAGCAAGCTCCATTTCCAGCTCCGTTTTCCAAAAATCCATTTAATATATGGTCCCCAAATAGGGGACGTATCAGATAAGAACAGACACTACGCTTGATCTTGAGCCATTTGGCCGAGAAGCGATGATCAGAAATGGTTTGCCACTTAGGCCTCACCAAGGCCTACAACCGTAACCCACTGTGGAGACATAGCAAAAGATTGCCGCAGGGAAGACATTTTCCAGAAACCCTGGAAGCTCTGTAGATGACAGTTCTGCGGTGTGCGTGTGTTCAAGCTGTGCACAACGCATTTTGAATCTGCATAACCACACCCTCCATCCTCATTGTGACAGCACGTGAAGGTTCTGTGCGACAAAGCAAGCTCCATTTCCAGCTCCCTATTCCAAAAATCTATTTAATATATGGTCCCCAAATAGGGGACGTATCAGATAAGAACAGACACTACGCTTGATCTTAAGCCATTTGGCCGAGAAACGATGATCAGAAATGGTTTGCCACTTGGGCCGCACCAAGGCCTACAACCGAAACCCACTGTGGAGACATAGCAAAAGATTGCCGCAGGGAAGACATTTTCCAGAAACTCTGGAAGCTTTGTCGATGACAGTTCTGCGGTGTGCGTGTGTTCAAGCTGTGCACAACGCGTTTTGAATCTGCATAATCACACCCTCCATCCCCATTGTGACAGCACGTGAAGGTTCCGTGTGACAAAGCAAGCTCCATTTCCAGCTCCCTATTCCAAAAATCCATTTAATATATGGTCCCCAAATAGGGGACGTATCCGAGAAGAACAGACACTACGCTTGATCTTGAGCCATTTGGCCGAGAAGCGATGATCAGAAATGGTTTGCCACTTGGGCCGCCCCAAGGCCTACAACTGAAACCCACTCTGGAGACATAGCAAAAGATTGCCGCAGGGAAGACATTTTCCAGAAACTCTGGAAGCTCTGTAGATGACAGTTCTGCGGTGTGCGTGTGTTCAAGCTGTGCACAACGCGTTTTGAATCTGCATAACCACACCCTCCATCCCCATTGTGACAGCACGTGAAGGTTCCGTGCGACAAAGCAAGCTCCATTTCCAGCTCCCTATTCCAAAAATCCATTTAATATATGGTCCCCAAATAGGGGACGTATCAGATAAGAACAGACACTACGCTTGATCTTGAGCCATTTGGCCGAGAAGCGATGATCAGAAATGGTGTGCCACTTGGGCCGCACCAAGGCCTACAACCGAAACCCACTGTGGAGACATAGCAAAAGATTGCCGCAGGGAAGACATTTTCCAGAAACTTTGGAAGCTCTGTAGATGACAGTTCTGCGGTGTGCGTGTGTTCAAGCTGTATACAACGCGTTTCGAATCTGTATAACCACACCCTCCATCCCCATTGTGACAGCACGTGAAGGTTCCGTGCGACAAAGCAAGCTCCATTGCCAGCTCCCTATTCCAAAAATCCATTTAATATATGGTCCCCAAATAGGGGACGTATCAGATAAGAACAGACTCTACGCTTGATCTTGAGCCATTTGGCCGAGAAGCGATGATCAGAAATGGTTTGCCATTTGGGCCGCACCAAGGCCTACAACCGAAACCCACTGTGGAGACATAGCAAAAGATTGCCGCAGGGAAGACATTTTCCAGAAACTCTGGAAGCTCTGTAGATGACAGTTCTGCGGTGTGCGTGTGTTCAAGCTGTGCACAACGCGTTTTGAATCTGCATAACCACACCCTCCATCCCCATTGTGACAGCACGTGAAGGTTCCGTGCGACAAAGCAAGCTCCATTTCCAGCTCCCTATTCCAAAAATCCATTTAATATATGGTCCCCAAATAGGGGACGTATCAGATAAGAACGGACTCTACGCTTGATCTTGAGCCATTTGGCCGAGAAGCGATGATCAGAAATGGTTTGCCACTTGGGCCGCACCAAGGCCTACAACCGAAACCCACTGTGGAGACATAGCAAAAGATTGCCGCAGGGAAGACATTTTCCAGAAACTTTGGAAGCTCTGTAGATGACAGTTCTGCGGTGTGCGTGTGTTCAAGCTGTATACAACGCGTTTCGAATCTGCATAACCACACCCTCCATCCCCATTGTGACAGCACGTGAAGGTTCCGTGCGACAAAGCAAGCTCCATTGCCAGCTCCCTATTCCAAAAATCCATTTAATATATGGTCCCCAAATAGGGGACGTATCAGATAAGAACAGACTCTACGCTTGATCTTGAGCCATTTGGCCGAGAAGCGATGATCAGAAATGGTTTGCCATTTGGGCCGCACCAAGGCCTACAACCGAAACCCACTGTGGAGACATAGCAAAAGATTGCCGCAGGGAAGACATTTTCCAGAAACTCTGGAAGCTCTGTAGATGACAGTTCTGCGGTGTGCGTGTGTTCAAGCTGTGCACAACGCGTTTTGAATCTGCATAACCACACCCTCCATCCCCATTGTGACAGCACGTGAAGGTTCCGTGCGACAAAGCAAGCTCCATTTCCAGCATCCTATTCCAAAAATCCATTTAATATATGGTCCCCAAATAGGGGACGTATCAGATAAGAACAGACTCTACGCTTGATCTTGAGCCATTTGGCCGAGAAGCGATGATCAGAAATGGTTTGCCACTTGGGCCGCACCAAGGCCTACAACCGAAACCCACTGTGGAGACTTAGCAAAAGATTGCCGCAGGGAAGACATTTTCCAGAAACTCTGGAAGCTCTGTAGATGACAGTTCTGCGGTGTGCGTGTGTTCAAGCTGTGCACAACGCGTTTCGAATCTGCATAACCACACCCTCCATCCCCATTGTGACAGCACGTGAAGGTTCCGTGTGACAAAGCAAGCTCCATTTCCAGCTCCCTATTCCAAAAATCCATTTATTATATGGTCCCCAAATAGGGGACGTATCAGATAAGAACAGACACTACGCTTGATCTTGAGCCATTTGGCCGAGAAGCGATGATCAGAAATGGTTTGCCACTTGGGCCGCACCAAGGCCTACAACCGAAACCCACTGTGGAGACATAGCAAAAGATTGCCGCAGGGAAGACATTTTCCAGAAACTCTGGAAGCTCTGTCGATGATAGTTCTGTGGTGTGCGTGTGTTCAAGCTGTGCACAACGCGTTTTGAATCTGCATAACCACACCCTCCATCCCCATTGTGACAGCACGTGAAGGTTCCGTGCGACGAAGCAAGCTCCATTTCCAGCTCCCTATTCCAAAAATCCATTTAATATATGGTCCCCAAATAGGGGACGTATCAGATAAGAACAGACACTACGCTTGATCTTGAGCCATTTGGCCGAGAAGCGATGATCAGAAATGGTTTGCCACTTGGGCCACACCAAGGCCTACAACCGAAACCCACTGTGGAGACATAGCAAAAGATTGCCGCAGGGAAGACATTTTCCAGAAACTCTGGAAGCTCTGTAGATGACAGTTCTGCGGTGTGCGTGTGTTCAAGCTGTGCACAACGCGTTTTGAATCTGCATAACCACACCCTCCATCCCCATTGTGACAGCACGTGAAGGTTCCGTGCGACAAAGCAAGCTCCATTTCCAGCTCCCTATTCCAAAAATCTATTTAATATATGGTCCCCAAATAGGGGACGTATCAGATAAGAACAGACACTACACTTGATCTTGAGCCATTTGGCCGAGAAGCGATGATCAGAAATGGTTTGCCACTTGGGCCGCACCAAGGCCTACAACCGAAACCCACTGTGGAGACATAGCAAAAGATTGCCGCAGGGAAGACATTTTCCAAAAACTCTGGAAGCTCTGTAGATGACAGTTCTGCGGTGTGCGTGTGTTCAAGCTGTGCACAACGCGTTTTGAATCTGCATAACCACACCCTCCATCCCCATTGTGACAGCACGTGAAGGTTCCGTGTGACAAAGCAAGCTCCATTTCCAGCTCCCTATTCCAAAAATCCATTTAATATATGGTCCCCAAATAGGGGACGTATCAGATAAGAACAGACACTACGCTTAAACTTGAGCCATTTGGCCGAGAAGCGATGATCAGAAATGGGTTGCCACTTGGGCCGCACCAAGGCCTAAAACCGAAACCCACTGTGGAGACATAGCAAAAGATTGCTGCAGGGAAGACATTTTCCAGAAACTCTGGAAGCTCTGTCGATGACAGTTCTGCGGTGTGCGTGTGTTCAAGCTGTGCACAACGCGTTTTGAATCTGCATAACCACACCCTCCATCCCCATTGTGACAGCACATGAAGGTTCCGTGCGACAAAGCAAGCTCCATTTCCAGCTCCCTATTCCAAAAATCTATTTAATATATGGTCCCCAAATAGGGGACGTATCAGATAAGAACAGACACTACGCTTGATCTTGAGGCATTTGGCCGAGAAGCGATGATCAGAAATGGTTTGCCACTTGGGCCGCACCAAGGCCTACAACCGAAACCCACTGTGGAGACATAGCAAAAGATTGCCGCAGGGAAGACATTTTCCAGAAACTCTGGAAGTTCTGTAGATGATAGTTCTGCGGTGTGCGTGTGTTCAAGCTGTGCACAACGCGTTTTGAATCTGCATAACCACACCCTCCATCCCCATTGTGACAGCACGTGAAGGTTCCGTGCGACAAAGCAAGCTCCATTTCCAACTCCCTATTCCAAAAATCTATTTAATATATGGTCCCCAAATAGGGGACGTATCAGATAAGAACAGACACTACGCTTGATCTTGAGCCATTTGGCCGAGAAGCGATGATCAGAAATGGTTTGCCACTTGGGCCGCACCAAGGCCTACAACCGAAACCCACTGTGGAGACATAGCAAAAGATTGCCGCAGGGAAGACATTTTCCAGAAACTCTGGAAGTTCTGTAGATGATAGTTCTGCGGTGTGCGTGTGTTCAAGCTGTGCACAACGCGTTTTGAATCTGCATAACCACACCCCCCATCCCCATTGTGACAGCACGTGAAGGTTCCGTGCGACAAAGCAAGCTCCATTTCCAGCTCCCTATTCCAAAAATCTATTTAATATATGGTCCCCAAATAGGGGACATATCAGATAAGAGCAGACACTACGCTTGATCTTGAGCCATTTGGCCAAGAAGCGATGATCAGAAATGGTTTGCCACTTGGGCCGCACCAAGGCCTACAACCGAAACCCACTGTGGAGACATAGCAAAAGATTGCCGCAGGGAAGACATTTTCCAGAAACTCTGGAAGCTCTGTCGATGACAGTTCTGCGGTGTGCGTGTGTTCAAGCTGTGCACAACGCGTTTTGAATCTGCATAACCACACCCTCCATCCCCATTGTGACAGCACATGAAGGTTCCGTGCGACAAAGCAAGCTCCATTTCCAGCTCCCTATTCCAAAAATCTATTTAATATATGGTCCCCAAATAGGGGACGTATCAGATAAGAACAGACACTACGCTTGATCTTGAGCCATTTGGCCGAGAAGCGATGATCAGAAATGGTTTGCCACTTGGGCCGCACCAAGGCCTACAACCGAAACCCACTGTGGAGACATAGCAAAAGATTGCCGCAGGGAAGACATTTTCCAGAAACTCTGGAAGTTCTGTAGATGATAGTTCTGCGGTGTGCGTGTGTTCAAGCTGTGCACAACGCGTTTTGAATCTGCATAACCACACCCTCCATCCCCATTGTGACAGCACGTGAAGGTTCCGTGCGACAAAGCAAGCTCCATTTCCAACTCCCTATTCCAAAAATCTATTTAATATATGGTCCCCAAATAGGGGACGTATCAGATAAGAACAGACACTACGCTTGATCTTGAGCCATTTGGCCGAGAAGCGATGATCAGAAATGGTTTGCCAATTGGGCCGCACCAAGGCCTACAACCGAAACCCACTGTGGAGACATAGCAAAAGATTGCCGCAGGGAAGACATTTTCCAGAAACTCTGGAAGCTCTGTAGATGACAGTTCTGCGGTGTGCATGTGTTCAAGCTGTGCACAACGCGTTTTGAATCTGCATAACCACACCCTCCATCCCCATTGTGACAGCACGTGAAGGTTCCGTGCGACAAAGCAAGCTCCATTGCCAGCTCCCTATTCCAAAAATCCATTTAATATATGGTCCCCAAATAGGGGACGTATCAGATAAGAACAGACTCTACGCTTGATCTTGAGCCATTTGGCCGAGAAGCGATGATCAGAAATGGTTTGCCATTTGGGCCGCACCAAGGCCTACAACCGAAACCCACTGTGGAGACATAGCAAAAGATTGCCGCAGGGAAGACATTTTCCAGAAACTCTGGAAGCTCTGTAGATGACAGTTCTGCGGTGTGCGTGTGTTCAAGCTGTGCACAACGCGTTTTGAATCTGCATAACCACACCCTCCATCCCCATTGTGACAGCACGTGAAGGTTCCGTGCGACAAAGCAAGCTCCATTTCCAGCATCCTATTCCAAAAATCCATTTAATATATGGTCCCCAAATAGGGGACGTATCAGATAAGAACAGACTCTACGCTTGATCTTGAGCCATTTGGCCGAGAAGCGATGATCAGAAATGGTTTGCCACTTGGGCCGCACCAAGGCCTACAACCGAAACCCACTGTGGAGACTTAGCAAAAGATTGCCGCAGGGAAGACATTTTCCAGAAACTCTGGAAGCTCTGTAGATGACAGTTCTGCGGTGTGCGTGTGTTCAAGCTGTGCACAAAGCGTTTCGAATCTGCATAACCACACCCTCCATCCCCATTGTGACAGCACGTGAAGGTTCAGTGTGACAAAGCAAGCTCCATTTCCAGCTCCCTATTCCAAAAATCCATTTAATATATGGTCCCCAAATAGGGGACGTATCAGATAAGAACAGACACTACGCTTGATCTTGAGCCATTTGGCCGAGAAGCGATGATCAGAAATGGTTTGCCACTTGGGCCGCACCAAGGCCTACAACCGAAACCCACTGTGGAGACATAGCAAAAGATTGCCGCAGGGAAGACATTTTCCAGAAACTCTGGAAGCTCTGTCGATGACAGTTCTGTGGTGTGCGTGTGTTCAAGCTGTGCACAACGCGTTTTGAATCTGCATAACCACACCCTCCATCCCCATTGTGACAGCACGTGAAGGTTCCGTGCGACGAAGCAAGCTCCATTTCCAGCTCCCTATTCCAAAAATCCATTTAATATATGGTCCCCAAATAGGGGACGTAT